>NC_060247.1:18554968-19179968 GCF_921293095.1 Ischnura elegans
GAGAGGGGAGCGCGGTGGCAGTTAGGACAATTTTGGACAGCGCCGAGGGACAGCGTGGAAGGGAAGCTGAATAGAGATCAGAGGAGGAGATTGCTGCGGTGAGGAGATAAGACGGACGTCTGGTTGACGGGGGGAGGATGATGAGGAAGCCAAGAGGCCCCGTGTTGGCTAGACGAATCATTCGCACCGGGCAAGACATTGCTGCATAAAGCATTGCAACAGGGTACTCAATAAAATGAAGTCATGATCAAATCAGGGATATACATGTCACTTTCATGCTCGTGAAATGAGCAAATTAAAAAAGACCGATTTAAAAGGGGCGCGTACTTGCTCAATCTGACGTGTGTACGAAGAAGGTACAGTCAAAATTACGTCGTTTAAAGCGATGAATTACTAGTGAACATGTGAGAATGAATGCGTGGACGTGAGATGGCATTATAGCCCCTGTTCTAATTTCGGTCGTGCATTCTCGCAATTTAACGACATTTTGGAAATTACTACAGTTCTTAACTGCGAAATTCTGTTCCCCGTGTAAAACGGCTTTAAAATGAAGTCTAGTAGCATTTTTCAAAAAAATAAATACGATAATTTGGTTTAATTTAGAATTATAGCCGAAAATAATGGACTTTTGATGGAAGTACACTAATGCATTTGGTTGCGACCGCGACTTCGGTATTTTATTCACATGGAAATTCAGAGCAGCTGTCATTAAATGTACCTGAAATTATGAAAATAACAATTATAATCGGCTTTGAAAACAAACCAATAAAGTCCCTTAATTCATTAATATCTTCCGGGGGTAGTAGTACCTACTTGTTGATTTCAAACAAATCCACATTTTAAATTATCCTGCTTCTATCCGCTCGAGTTTAATTGATGTTTTTAATATTTAAACTGCTGCAACATGCCTATAATGTCATTGAAATTTCATCAGATACTTATAAAATAATGGCGGTAAAAGTACACATTTTGAAAGCATATGCATTGCAGGGACTTGTTATTAAGTCCAATTACGCATTAACTGTGTCGCTGAATAAGACTGTCCTCATTTGGAATAACAATTATAGCTTGGAGCGAAATTAGGGATTAATTAACATCAGGCACTTGAAACCATTTCCGTGATGATAGTTTGCCTTCTCTAACTGGCCAAAAATATCTTTGTGAGTTTTTCTTTACATGGCTGTATTTATAAATTTATTTCCTGGCCTGAGGTCAATAATCTTAAAACGGAGACTTAAAATTTCTAAGTAAATGATTCGATATCGTCATTACAATTTATTAGGAATTAACTTTAACCTTATTATCGTGCTTGGATTTACTTACTACTGATTATTTTTTTATATTTTTAGTCACTTTGGAAGAGACAATTTATCCATTAAGTATGTACTGCGAAGGAAAAAATCAAATTAAATTTTGTCAAAAAAACGTGAAAGTGGTGTAGAGAGAATTATTGATTGACTTCATCATTTGATGCGCTCAACTGTAGACATCTCAGATGAAATGAAAAATTCATTATGAAGTTAATTTGAAAATAATACTACCCATAGAAATATTAGTACCCTAAAAACAAAAATATTGAAACCAAGCGATTTATTCGTCGCGCTGGACTGAGTTCGCAGGAAGGTAAAACTCCCATATATGAATGAAAACTAAAATAATTATGATATATAAGGTGGCAAGAAACCTAGTTCATGTACGGCGGTACATCGTTCAGTCTCCTGCATTTTCGAAATTGAAAAAGTGACAGTAGGTTGTAAATTACCAGCTCGGATGAAACACTGGCAATATCATCAATGTGCTTCCCTACGAACTCATTTCTCACAGAGGTCGTAAAGAATCCTTCATCCAAGACGAAGCACTTGCGTCGGCTTTGGAGACTATCAAGACAATGTATTGGCTGACCCCATTCAAGGGCCTTCTTCCAAGTTGGGCGTGTGGCCCACGGGCACATCTTACAAGACAGTCGAAAACAAAATTTTACAGCCCCAAGATACACGCCATATATGTAGCGGATGATTAAAGTCCTCACAATTCCCCTACGTATACCACACACCACATACAACTGCTGCAAGCTCCTGACGTGTTTACTTCTGATAAGGAGACCGACCTTCGAAATTCATTTTATTTCTCTTTATACTAGACCATGAAAGTTAGTGTTAACAAGATTAAGAGAATCAGCAGAGGACAAACTCTATGGACTGGAAGCAGTGAAATTCACGTATTGATTGATTTGATCCTGTCAGAAAATGTAATTAGTTTTAAATACCTGAGAAGATCAAAAAGTTATCGCAAAGATTTAGGCAACCCGAAAATAAACGTTCCATTTACAAATGATTGGACCCTAAAACACCAAAGTAGAAAGAGGAATTTACTTCGAGAGCAATAACGGTTAAGGTGAGTATGAATCAGTACCTCTTCCAATAGAATCGGAGATCATCAACCGAACCAAAACGAAGCAATATTGAAGCAGATGAAACGGTACAGTCTATGGCTTATCCATGCGACCACGACATAAAACAGAGAATCCACTCTCAATGCACCAAACCTGATCTTTTCAGCTCAAAACCTGAGAGAGAAAAAATTATATACAGAATGACTGACCAACTGCAAAATTTATATGAATAGATTATCTGCTATAAATTGCAATAGAAAGAATAAAATTGCATACAAATGCAATGTGCGGAGCCCATGTGAGTGAACCAGAGCAGGTTACTGCTGACGAGTTTGTTCGCAAGAACATGTCGGTTAAAAGGTGGTTTCAATGAAACCAAACTTCCAGAAGAAAATCCATAGCCAGCGCGATAGCAACAGGAAGTATATTTATCGTGTCAACAGAGAAGGATAGTGTGTTTGGGCCTTCGATATGAGAGGAGTGGGCGTAAAACAAAAGGTCGGCCACATACCCTACGCCCCAGGGCTAGAGATGGCATAAGAAATGTGGAACAGGGGCGGGCCAAGGGAGGCTCGGGGGGGAATGAAAGGTTACAAAGGGGAGGGTGGGTAGGAAAAGGTAATGTGGGGGTGGAAGAATAAATTAGGAGGAAACAATGGCCTTGCACATTCCAAAAGGGACGGAATAGAAATACAGTTAATTGGATTCGCGAGTCGGGAAATCCTAATCGGGGCGTGTGTGCCGGTAACTTCGATGCATGTCCCTGCTCTTTCCGTGGAGCGCGCATTGCTATAAAATTCCCACCCCCAAAACACTAAGCTGGAGGTTTGGGTTCCAGTCAAACCCTGGAAAAATTAAGTAGAGATAATTAAAAGGTATAAACTAGCTTATGTAAACAATGTGGAATATGTCAACTCATAGCTTATGTCATCTGAGGTAGAGTGACATCACAACGTCATCATCAAAAAGGTATTAATTAAGGCATGATTCAATCCATTCTCGCTGCATCACAAAGTAACATGAAAACATTAGACCAAAAGAGGATGTTATACTATATAGTTACCCCGAAAAAATATGTGTTAGAATTGGCAACTACAAAAAATATCTAGCATTTAGGTAAAAAAAAGAAAATTAACTCCTCAAAACCTTAATTAGTTGTTAGAAAATCCTTGCATTTAATTAGCTGCGTTAGTTTGGTTATTTTTTGGCAGTTGGATACATATTCCCATCCCAATTCTACGTCACGCATGGCTAAAAAATTGGTTTTGGCGACATTCCTACCACGTTTGGCTGACTGGGTAGGAGATAGAGAAAGGCATTGAGGGAAAAAGAGAATCTGGGAGAGGCACCTTTAAAGATGGGAAAAGTGGTAGACAGTGAAATGGCAAACGGAGCACAAAGCGACGAGTGTAATGTGAAAGAGATAGGAATTTGCAGGCGAGCCCAAGTAAGCAAACGCGAAAAGGCGCGACCAAGATGCAAAATGTCTTCAGAGTACAGCAATAAGAGGAAGATAAGGAGGCAAATTCGCGAAAAATCTATTCTTCCTTTATTCTACATTTTACTCTGGTATTATTATTATAAATAATGTTACACTTAATGAAGAAGAGGCGACGTAGATAGTGTAGGCCAACATCCATTATTTACATGACGTGTTGCATAACGAGTGTCCTATGATTCAACTATGCATGTACAATTTCATTTTCTATATATACGTTGTAAAATTTGATTTTACGAGGACTGGAACATACCCTCTAATTTCGTACCATCCATTGAAAACCTCTAAAAATTATCCGCGTAATGCAATGACTCGCGTAATTAATGCAGCAAGTGTAAACGTAAAGGCATCTCTATGAACACTACTGTTTGAAAGCTATTTAAAATGACTAAGGACGAATAGAGTGTACAATACTTTTATCAGGAATACTTTTCAGAACAAAGAAAAGATTGAAATAATTTTAAAAGGAGGTACTATTAGCTGCCGCCAACTAGGTGAATAAGTTTATGCTATTCATCCGTTTCTCTTGTGGAATTCTTTGCAGCCACTTTATTTAATATACATTTTACTTCGTCATTGTAATCGTACGTTAACTATGAACCGAGAGAGTATTCTATAGTTTTCCCGAGTAAATAAATTAAATAAAAGAAAAAATGCCAGTTCATACACTTATTTTTTTGGAATAAATCAAATCGTAAAATATAATTTGCAATTCATTTAGAGGAAAGTAAACCTTTCCGCGAAAACAGGAAATGTCTTCTAAATACGAATAAAGAAAATAAAAATTAAAAAAATGCCAGGGGTACCGTAATAATCCCATCCCTCACTTAAAAACTCATCAATACTGGTTGGAAAAGACTTCAAGAAAAGTCTAGACTTTAAAAATATCTTTTTACCAATAAAGTTGCAATTGACACTCGTCTCAATTGGTTCCCTGGCATCCATCGGGGAAGTTAGGGGTTTAATGAAACGTCAATAAAATCCATTTCTTATCTTTCACGTTTGATTAATGACACGAGATGAGCGGAGAGAGCTTATCCCTTAATCCGCCGTGGGGCACCACCGTCGTTTTATCTTCCCTAACTCTCGTCTTCTCCCTCCTTCCTCTCCTCCCCACTTTCCCTTCACACCCCCTCCTACAAGAAATTTCCTTCCTGACTGACATGACGAGGAGGCTGATATCTTGGGTGGATATTCTCTGGGGAAATTGCCAGTGGTCAAGATACGGCTGACTTTTCAAAATATAGTCATAAACATAAAAAATAATGGTCCCGATAAATGTATTCCAGGCAATCTTAAGTGAGCATTATGAAAACGAAGACAAATACAATTCCTGGATTGATTGGTTCCATGGAAGATTACTAACAATGGGGAGAATTCAAGACATAATAATAACAAGAGACAAGAATTTATGCCTGGCAGTATATAGATTAGGTCTACGGATTATTGGAAGATACAAAGGAGCAAACATGCTGCACCCAAAGCAATTGACCAGATTTTGGAAAACTTTTTTTGACTTTAATGGACTTTTAAGGTGAATAGGCTACGTGGCTGATGAAATCGAATGGAAGTGGGTGAGGAATAAAATTCCACTAAATTTTCCTTTACCTAAGGCAGGAATATGATAGCAACCTGCAAATGATTCCAGTACGAAATCCTAAAATTAAACTTACATTATAGCCTAGCCCCACTCACAGACCTGACTTTCAAAGAGGTGTTCAATCCAATATTGTTGAATAAAGTAAAACAACATATTTCTTACATAAGGGCATGAAATAAAAATTACCTTACGTACACTATGGAGTCAACCTCACTGCTTTTAGACATCTTAAGTGAATTGTTTCTTTATTGATACCTTCCGTTACGGAGTTTTGGCGGGAAACAAGGTTACTTGCCCAATGGAGGAACAGTCTTGATGACTCTGTTGCTACAGGATGATAAGAGAGAAACAAAACCCAATGACTCATGTATATAAACCAAGAAGAAAGCATTTATGATGCAACATGATTTACTTATGGACTCCTGGCCAGCGTAAAGAAGAGAAATTTAAGCTTTAAGAAATGGAATATGGGTTAACGCGAGTTATTTGGATCGATAAAATACATGAAGGAGAGCTCACTGGAGTTTAAGGATAACTTTTGGGATTTCCCGGTAAATAATTCACAGAAAAATACTTGGGTCGATTTTTTTTAACAACCACGAAGGGCTTCCGAGTAGAGTATGGATGTCGAATATACTGCAGGATGGTATTTAAGAGGGAAAAAAATCCATAAATAGCCATACTCGCAAGAACATAAAGTTTAACGATCACTGGTCTTAGAAGTTTGAATATAACTCAGTACGGATTTGCTCGAACCTAGAATTGGGTATATCTAAACGCCATTCGGATCATCAGCAGGCCTTACCTAAATTTTTATTGCACTGTTAAGAGGCGGAGCTTCCAAATTTCATGCAATTTTCCTGGATTCCTTAAAATGGGTTGGAATTTATTCCAGGATTAAAGCGGGATACACGGAAATAGGAAAGACTCAGAGGTTATAGGATTCGATTGAAAATTAAATTACAAATGAAATGGTACGCAACCCGGGTACATCGAAGAGATTTTTTGCAAGCTATATTATATCTGTAATTAATTTTCGTCAATACGTTATTTTGGGAAATTGGCTATCGACTGAAACGACTAATATAATTGCTGAGAATAATGAGAGATAAATTCGGAAAATGTTGAGAATAAGACGTAATTGAATGGTTTAAAAGCAGAAAATTTATGTACTACATACTGTCAACACAAACCCTATTTCTGCCATATCTATCGATGCTTAAAAAAGGTCAATCATTTTAAACAAAGCTTCCCTAAGAAAATCTTTATCAAACATATAAAAGAGCAAAATGCATAAAAATAAATGAAGAGATATTTTCTGTGGCATAAAATAATAAAATTCGATTAGAATTGAAAAGTTACATTCTCCCGTCCGTTGCGTTCACGTTTTGCACAATAAAGGCGACAAAATAACGAATGAATTCATTATTTTTTCACCTATCTTCGGGTAAAAATGGAGCATTTAGAGATTTCAAGATAATTGCCATTTAAATAAATATGAAATCTGAAGGTTTAGGTTCTTTTATTAAAAAATATAAATGCACCAATCCTTCTGAAAATGAGCCTTTAAAATAGATATTTAGTTTCCATTTTCTAGACTCATAATGTGAATTGATCAAAGGTGCAACAAATACGGAAGGTGTTCCAGTTATAAAATAAAATTATTCAATGCAATAAATATCCAATAAAAAATGAAAACTAATACATTTAAAATTGTAAACACAAACTATAATATTTATGTGACAGCATTTAAAGTAGTCGATAAGTATTTTAGTTACCATGTTACGGTACTAATTTGGTATTTATATACATTTTGAGTAATTAGATTACAATGTTTCAGTATTCAGATGCTTGTCTTTTGTGAGTCTCACATAATACAAACATCTCAATTTTTTTGTGAGTTTCCACGATTGAGAAGAATATTACATAGGAAAAACATCTCGATGCTCAAAAAAATAGGATTTAACTGTAGAATCATCTTTTAAAATAATACATATATCAGTGCCTTTGCTTACCATGATTGATTAATAAGCTTTCAATTTTGATAACACCTAAATTTGAAATTAAGAATTTATATCATCAAAAAGATCATTTACAGATATGGCTTACATATGCAAACACGCAAAACCTTATAACAAAATAACAGACATGAACGGCTGAAACAAACTATTTTCTTATCTAATTTATCTCTTGATTTCAATGATAAATAAAAATTTAAACAAGGGGTAGAGCACGAAATAAACATGTAAAAATTTAACAATGCAGATAAAGAATAGACGTATGTGATGATATTGAGGTAGAAATAAAGGATTTAACATTTGGAAGAGTAGAAAATATCCAATCTATTGGGAGTCCGATTATTTTGGCATTCTCACGGTCGGAGGGATTTGGAAGATGGGAAAGATTTTGGAGGTTGAGCTTCGTCCAAAAACAAGAGAAGGTCGTGGGGCATTGGTTTGGGTAGTGAAATAGTTTGAGGGCAGGCCACAGTGGAAGGGGACAGATTGCTTGGAACCGAAGAGGGACATATGAAATATCCCCTTGCCGGACAATGATGAAAAATGGAGTGAACTGCTCCAGTAAGAAGACGGATAAAGTCCCTGTAGAAGTGCACTTCCTCGATCAAGTTTCCCTGGCCTGCCAAAAGAGAAAAAGGAGGCAGAACTACGCTGAAAGACAAAGGTTGAGAGATAAGTCACCATTTCTTGGCTTGAAAACACCGCGAGAAGTGGAAAAGAGGAATGACTTAGAACTCTTTTATCTCATTTAGTTGTCACTTAACCTCCCCAAAGCTGTGTTCCATTAATGAGAATTAAAACAGGAGATTTCAGTTGAAAGGCGATTAGTTTAACAATAGTGCCTTAATAGCTAACTTATAATTGAGGTAAGTACTTCTGAATACGATTATACCCAAATTTGAAAGAACCTGTATAATGTTACAGCAAAGAAAATGCTCATTTTTGCAGCTGTTTTACATTAAAACTAATTACTGATACATATAAAATTGTAAATAGTTATCTGCACTGGTATATTTCTATTTATTTTCAGATTAGAAAAATATATTCACAATGAAAATAGCTACATATCCACGTAATATTTCATTAAAATAATTTTTTGAGAATTTATATCATACATTTCATTAACTGGCAGCCTTTTAGCAATTTATCTCCATTTTAAGCTTTAAGTGAAAGGAATATGCAATTCAGGATGACAAAACAACTAACGTGGTCCATATAGTGTTGATATGACCTCAACTAAGAGTATCTTATTTGCAGCTAAGCACTAACAAAAACATAATCCACCCCCCGTAACTGTGTGCTTGTTTGAAATTTGTGTAGCCGTTGAGCTGCTACCGCGTATGAAGGAAACATGCTTGCGTACTAACACATCCACAAAAATATGCCTAACGCTATTTATTTTAAAAATCGTGGTAAACCGGGTACATGCCTTATCATACACGAAACAAATGGCCTCACTTTTACGAAAGGATATATCTTCCCTCCTCACGGAACAGAATTGACTCCCTCAATCTCAAACGAGGAACGCTCCCGGTTGAGAAAACGCCTTCAGCTCCTTCAAAAACTTCTGATACGCTCGACCAGCCACCCCTTGAACAAACGGGCGGTCCCTTCTGAAATTACCCTAGCCCCAAACTCCTCCCACTCCTCATTAGCTCCAATGCACCCTCCTCCTTCCACACCCTCGATCGAACATCCCATGCATTACCCTTTAAAACTCCCAGCCTCCATTCCTTTCCCCCACACCCTTCCAATCCCGATCTCCCTCCTCCCCTTCACGCCTCTACCGATTTCCTATGAAGCGAACATGTTCCTCCTAATGAAAACAAACCGAGGCTGGCTAAATGATTGAAGACGGTGGAGATTTCCCTCTTCTTACACTTATTCTCTTCCCCCACAAAGCCTCATTCTCTCCGATCGTTCCTTTCCTCTCTTCCCTTCTCGGGGTATTTTCCAGTTTCTTCCTTTTTTGTAAGAAGGGACCACTTTTGTTACGGACCGGGCTACACAAACCCCCTTTTTCCCTATTCCTTTTTCCCAACACGGACGGTGAAAGAATAACCCGTGCAAATTCTGAATTTATTTCGTGGAATGTTAAGTTGACGGCTTCGAGAGCTCGGGGCATTCATCTCTCGGGCGCCAAAGGAACAGGGAACCGAAAATGCTCCGATATTGAATAATTTAGCAGAGCGGTGGAAGGCTGGCGGTTTCACTCAAGGAACGTATCCCACCGATTCCGGGTTTTATTCTTCGCCAAACTTACCATAAAGCTAATAGACGTTTTTATATTATGGGCATGAGAATGAGTAAAGAAAGTAAAGGCCTTTAATAACAACAAAAGACCACATGACAAAGCAGAATTTAAAAACACGTAAACATAATTCGAGAGAACCTGAACCCAGATCAGAAAGTGAAATATTTAGGGTTCTCTAAGCACCGATTGAAACACTGGTAGATAAAATCTACTTTTTTAAATAAATACTTTTACATTTAAATTCATAGATTTTATTGGTACGTAACAGTGACAATGCCAATTATAATACCTGATTTAGCCACTCGCGTAAATAACAATAAACGTTGTACGGCCGTGCCCATAACTTAAACCTCGATTTGGAACTATTAACTGGAACTCCAGTCAAGCAGTATGAATCCATTTTTATAAATAAAACACTCGGAGATATCTCTTTCTGTAGAATTTTCGGTCGGTTTGTCTGTTTCATCGATGGTATCTTGTAATTGATTTTTAACCCACTTTCCATTGCCGGATTGACTTGGAATAATAAGAGCTGTGGTTTAATCCACAACACGATTCACCAATCAAAAAGTAAAAAATAAAAATACAATAAAGGAGATTTTAAAACACGCCTTTTACAAAAATAGAATAAAACGCACTAACAAGTAAAAATATTCTTTGCATCACGTGGAGAATAAGGAAGGGGTGCTGATTAGGCTCAGTTAGTGATATTTCGTGCCATCCCTTACTCACCTATAAGCGGGGATGGCAAGTTGAAACGAAAATACGAGGCCTAGGTTTAGTTTCGCTCCCGCACGAAATTAAAATCACCAAAGAGTTTAGTTTAGACCGGGGACGGATATTACTCCCGGGAACGAAACTAAATTAATCGAAACCCCGCTGCTCATTACTAAATTTCGATCCCAGACGTTGAGTGGAGGGGGAAAAGAGGGAATAGTTTCGACCCATTTCATATTCGACTGAATACTGCGTTGCGCATTATGAGTGGAAAAGTTCCTCATGCATCTAAAGGCGGTAGGGCGAGCCTCCACTCCATTCAACCATACTTCGTACTGTGGGTCGAAACTAAAGTGTTCGAAGGAGAAGTATGAGGTCCCTCCGGTGCGAAACATAATCTGCGTTTCGTTTCGTCCCAGAGGTTTGGTTTAGTTTCGATCCGAAGTAGTTTTGTCTCCAATGTCGTCTCCACACTGATGTTAACTCGCCAGATTTTATTCTTTTTCGTTTCGTTTCTACATTTCGCTCCTGGAAACGGAACTATTGAAATTATACTGGTTTTGACTTTTGTTTGGTTGCAACTGCCAACCCTGCCTATAAGGCTCTTCTCCATTCATTTTAATAAGTAATATAGACAATAAATAATAAGAGTAAAAAAACTCATGACACCTACCGATATTCATCACTATAATTTGAAGAGAGTTTTCCCAAATGAAGGGGAAAACGTTCATCGTTGAAGGACATAGTCACATTATCCGTGAGGATAGTCATTTCAAAGGGCCGTAGAACGAACAATCTCGCAGGCTACACTAGGCAGATTATTATGAAAATGGGATAGATATTACAAAAGATAAAAGAAATGGAGCGCATCAATGGCTGGGTCGTCTGAAAATTGTATGAATGTGAAATGAAATGACCAATCGGTACGGGCAGAATGCATCCATAATCCTTGGTGCCGTGCCAAAAAGTCGGTCGTTCGTCCATAATGGTCGATTTCATACGAATCCGGGTGTGTCAAAATCAGGTTAAATGTAATTCGCGTCATAAATTTTTCATCCGCAGGAACAACTCCAATATCCATCCTTCCCGTTCCAAAAAATAATGGGTGGCGATGGTAATATTGCAAAAAACTTCGAAATAATTTCAAAATTATTACCCCAGAATTAAAACCGAATACCCAAGAGACAGAGAGCAAAATGAACCAAAGTGTTCAATATCAGTAGAATTTTCAAATAACCATTGCGCCTGATGAGAAATCACTATGGCATTAGGCACAAGGATATCCAATGGAATATAAAAAATATTTATCTTATGTATCATTTTTAACAAACAAAGGGAGAGGGGTGTTAAATTTTATCCTATTTTCCACCAAAAACATAAAATCCTACTGAAGATTTGAAAGCGTCAGCGATATAATGATTCTCTCCGAAATAAAGGGCATATTCCAGGCCAGTCCGCATAATTAAGAGTAACTATAAATGGATGCTTAACATTCTATCCAAAGATACAATAAGAGTACAGTATGATTTACTATACTAGATTACCTGTATTGGTGACATTCACCACCGAATGGATGGGACGGAAAGGCTCTTATCCCTACATTCCCACCAATATGTACAATTTATTCGAAAAACGATTCATGGCAATACTAAGTTCCAAGCATGCATGTTGGCCGCTATTACTGGTATACAATACTGCAAAAATAATATTGTCAGTTCACTTCCAAGAAATACACATACACGTGACTCAGTTGCTTGGCCAATTTGCTCGTGAATATGGATTAATAATCCCAATCTGATTTCTGCAGAAAAGTAAATCACCCGAAAGCGCTATAAAACAAAGCGAACTGATTGAAACCTGATCTGCTCCGCGGAATAAATTAATCCGTTCCACCGCAAATTACCAGACCGCGCACTTAACAAAAAAAAGGACGAATGGGGCTTGCAGATTGATTACGTGTACATTTAAAGCGTTACTGCGATGAATTGAACTTTGCCGCGGCCTTTTCCTTTTGAGGTGATTTTCCTCTTTGAAGCGTTCTCTCGTTGGAAAGGGCGATTGCAAAAGGGAAGCGGCCAGACGCTCCCTTGTAGCGATACGCACTCCGCCGCCGCGCCTGTGAGCGGATTGCACCGACGACTGAGTGCCGGAATGTAGTAGCCTTGTCTTCCCACTCCCTCGCACCGATTGCCATTTTTGTATCTGCCAGCACCCCTGCCCTACACGAGAGTCCACGTGAAGCAGTAAGAGTTGGGAGTAGTGGGGGCGATGAATGCCGATACCACTGCAGGGAACCATGTACTATATTCTCCACACACGCGGGTCGGGTTGGGGTAAATGAGCCGTGAGGTTCAAAAGGTATGGCCGCGCTGGGTTTGGAGGAAGACGGAGTGCGGTGTACCGCTTCGCCGTAGTTTATACCACAGATTTGGACACTGCCTAAACCGCAAATTTGGATGGACCACTGATTTGGATCTACTGCGGTCATACTGAGTGTTTGGACGCCGCGGATTAACCGCGAAGAGTTCTGAAGATCGAAATTTAACTTTCCTCTTCGAGAAAAACGTCACGTGTTTGCATAAATAATCTTAAAAGGAGATACTAGTGGAAGGAAAAAAGGACTAGATATACACTATCTTTAAAGAATACACATTTATTTTATAGTTTCTCCCGCAATAGCCCAACGTAACAATACATATTTTACATGGCAGTATGACGCTGACTGACGGTAACCGGCCTCGATTAGCATTTTCCTCTAGAACAGTGGGAGCATCAAGCTATAGAATTAACTAAAATAAATATTATTATATTTACTATCCGGTGATCATAATTTTTTCACTGTTACCGTGTTAGAGCCAAATTCCATGCAGTGAGCAATCTTCACCTGCGTATTTTTATCGTTCTCTCTACATGATGGACCAAAAATTTTCCTTCCTTTTATTTTAATTTGAACTAAACATTTTCTCTTCAGCGACAAATACAGCTTCGTATGAGGACTGGTAATCTGGTAATCAATGGAAAAAATTATTTCCGCCCATTTATGTTATATTTCTCGGTACGCAAAACATCCTTTTCAATGTCAAATCAAGAGCAAGGGAAAGGTGTAACATCGGATACGACCCAGGAAGATAGAGCTTGGAGTCAAAAGCTGGTCCGGAAAAAAATAACATGACCAAAATTAATTAAAATACACGGGAAAAATTCGTAACAGCAGAGAGGTTTTTGGAAATGACACGGTAAAATCTGTTTTGGACGGGTCATCCGGTGACAAGAAGAGAGAGGGAAGCAGAATATTAGGGGAGAAAGCGTCAGTAGTGAGCCAGCCGGAAAAGGCATATTGCTCTAAGGAAGGCAGGAGAAGCGAAAGCTAAACGATTCAGATTGAAGCAAAAAACCAAAAAAGATGGTTCATAAATTCAGGAGCCGAAGTAAATAGCATTTTCTCATTATTAATTCTGAGAAGTGGGTTGTCTTATGGCTTTTCCCCAGAAAGGTATTTTCTTTAACAAACATTCATGTATATCATAAATATGCGGAGACAAAGATGCGGAGAGATCTCTACAGAAAAGTCAAACGTAAAGACAGGAAATAGCAAAATCTTTTCAAATAGACCTGAAATTCACTCAAATTATAATTCCTCTGAAAAAATAATCACTACAACCGTAAAAAAGATGACAGAAATATTTTTTCCCGAAGATTTACCTTACGCCGCGCCGTTTATCCATTGACTTGGGTATAGTATAAGCAATTCATCTTAAAGAAGGTAAAGATTGACAACCTGGTAGAGCAAATGTCTTAAAAAAGCAAATTCGAAAACCTGAAGAACTAGTGAAAAAAATTTAATGACTGCTTTTAAAAATCTATTCCTAAATTTAAAGCTGACTTACGGACATAAAAGGGTAAAAAATACAAATACAAGAATCAGGTGACAAAACAACTCTTAGGACTATTTAATGAATGGTTTTTCCGGAACAAAGCAGGCAGTAAATAAATTACGGAACAATTAAGGATAGAGTCACTAAGTGGACAAAAAATACAAGTATTGGGCTAAATATGCGAGAATAGGATAGCAAACATTAGGGAAAATTTACTTTTTGAAACTTTCCATCGG
The DNA here is from genome assembly GCF_921293095.1 of Ischnura elegans. NCBI lineage: Eukaryota > Metazoa > Arthropoda > Insecta > Odonata > Coenagrionidae > Ischnura > Ischnura elegans. The sequence continues at coordinate 18,569,559 of NC_060247.1, forward strand.
TGAAGCCTCCAAATTTGTTGAAAGAGTTATTTTAAGCTTCAAATGAAGAAGTTTGGCTAAAATAAAAACAAAGAAAATGTAAGAAAAATTTCCGAATAGTAAAAAGGCAAATTGATTATATTTGCAGTTCAGGTATCTAGACACATGCATATGCAGCCATTGGTCGCTCTAGACTCAGAAACGATTACAAATATTCGGCAGGGGTCTCGTCCTCTCAACGTGGAAACACACGTTGAAAGAGAAGGTAGAACCACCACCCACAAGTTCATGATTAAAATTGTTTCGTGGCCTTGAACCCAAACAGCCGTGCGATAGAAGAACTTTCACGGCTTTCGGGGAATCTATTTGGTCACATCAATTGGCTTCTCTCCTTTTGCGGCGGCAAGGAAGGAAGGAAGGAGAAAAGGAAGGATGGACGGAAGGAGACTGAGGATGGGCGTGATGCTGGAGAGACAAGCGGCAGGGCATCGGGAAGCCATCGATTTGTGGCGCCGGCGCTTGTTCGGGAGAGATGTAGCAAGGTGTAGGCAGTCGGGGATTGGATTCATGGGAGGTGGGGGCGGAATGGTTCTCCACGCCCTGTCCCTGCTCGTTTGTGTTCGAGCGCCACGTCCCAACTGCGTGTACTCCGCCCTAAAAGGGATTAAAGGGCGAAAGGACAAGGACAGAATCTACGAAGGGATGTTCGGCTAAAAATCACCGGATTATATGCATCGATATAATTTCACCCAGCTAAGCAGAATGTAAATTTTTAATGTACTATGCCTTAATCAGGTATAATAGTACATTATGCCGTATTGAAAAAACAATATCTTCAACTGAGTAATTTGGATTAATTGTAGTTTAAATTAGCATACTTATCGTCTTCAATTCAAAAGCTTTGTTTGATCCAAGGCACCCTTTTCAAAAAGAAAAAATTACATTATATTATTCAAAATTGATAGACATGTCGTCAAGAATGTATCTACTAGTTCATATCACCTTCCCAGATGTACAGAAGAAATTGTATCACAATTTCTTGAAAATGTACCAGAATAAAAGGACAAGTTCAAAAAATACTAATGCAGTGAAGTCGCATACTTTAGTTCAATAATTCAAAATCAACTCGGTGTCTTTCACTTTAATGCATTAGGAGCTCGATGTTTCACGAGACCAGAACGTTTAAGAACGAAGATTTTCACCGACTTTGGAATTCTTCCAAACGTTGGCAAAAGAATGAAATGCCAAATCATTTCTGTCAATATTTCGTTTTCCCAGGATCAAGTCATTCTATCAATATTCTCATTAACCGTTCAAGCAACGCAACTGCATCTGAGGTAACAGTTGTAATGGTCAGCTTTGGGAAACGTTTCACATTTCCGGTAAATGAGACGGGTGTAACATTCATTGACTTTTATATGGGACAAAGTTAAGTTTTAGCTCAAAGTGACGATGCTCAAAATGTTCTTAATATTATCCTTGTTGCTGCAGCTGCGGCTTCAAACAAACTCTGTTTTCGATCTTCCCCTTCACTTCACTGTACGACGTGCATCCCATTTCCATTGCTAGTGTTTATATGTACCTAGGTAGAAGTTGGCCGTCCGATCCGTCTTTAGTTGGTACAGCTTTACGACTTATGAATGATATTCGGGAATGAATTTCAGGTGCGCGGTCGCATCGAACACTGTGGATCTCAAATTCAGAGGTGATGATCGGGAATGCCATGTGGTGGGAATATCCCGTAGGGGTGGAACGAGTGAGGGCCGCTGGGTTCGCTTTCGCTGCCTTGTCTGCCATTAGTGAGGTGGAGGCTGCGGGTCATTTTGACTGCACTCACCCGCACCCCGAAAGTGTCCACGAGATGGCCGGCTCGTGCATTTCAATGTGAAATGGTTGGCAGGGAGGACGGCACATAGTTCTGCGGCCGGCCGCAGGTGGCACTCAAGCCACTCGGCAATAACCCTCAAATTAGGAATTCACCTTTGGTGCGCTCGGTCTAAAGTGGAAGTTATTACGGGAATGGCGGACGGGACCAAGAAATTATTATTAGCACTTACGCGCAAAGTAGGCGATCTAGGAACAGCGGCGGACAGATAAATAGATCTTCTCTAGGGACAGCGTCAATAGTATCGGTCGAACAGTGTATAACATTCGGGCAGTTGAATTTCCATCATTTAGCACGCCATGCACACGTTTTAATACCAGAGTGCTTTAGCAAATTGAGAGATAGGGACGATAAATGTGTCCACGTCAAATGGAAATTGATTCACGCGACTAGATTATTCACATCTTCAACGAAGGAATACCGCCGTAGATTCAATTTACTCCTCAAAATTTATTGGAAGTTGTACACAATAACAAGTGAATGATACGTGAACATCATATATATTATGCATACATCGGTGCATTAAAAAATTCTGAAGGTGGAATAAAAATATTTTACCTCAAACAAAGGTACCTATCAAAAACATTTATTAAAATATTTGTCATTACCAGGTCCTCGTCACCGGCCACCTAATTATGTGTTTTTAAGCACGTTGATAACCTACTTTCACTCACATCATCTAAATTAATTAATCAAAAGTTCACTTATATAAACTACGAATATGAAATAGAATTAGTGATTTCCTTTCGTGATTCGCTATTCAATATATAGAGAAGGTATATAAATTACGAATGGTAAAAATATTCATGCCAAAAATCACATATGTAGTGGACTAAGTTGAATAGTTTTTATCAATGTAATTGTTTAATGAAAGATAATTATAATAACTAAACGTCCATAAAAATATCTCCATTGATTCTCGCTGTTTTGCCCAGCATAGTATGTAATCAAATATCAAAACGTTCATATTATTTTCGGTTCAGACTCCTCGGTCCTTCAATAGATAGGTTTAAGGCAAGTCTTACATCTCATGAAAAGTGCGAGGTGGTACTAAATGACCCCTAGCTTTGGAATCTCCTAATACTGCAAAATGCATGAAATTCAAGCGAAGGCTTTCGTACGATGCAATCACGATTTTCACGTAAAAAGGAGCAGCTACGTTATGATTCGAAGGATAAATTGATGAGGCAGATATTTTTATGCTGGAAACAAGGACGCAGCCGTTATCCATCGGGAAATTGGTACACCAGTAACTGGGTTAGCGTGGAAAATAATCTCAATGGCGTTCAATACGAAGTGGAGTACAAAAGCCTACAGTGATGTGGGACAGATGAATACATTTCTATGCGTTCAAATAGACCCAGGTTATGTTAGCGTTATACGCAAAATGGCAGACGGTTATGAAATACGGATCGAATATTCCAGTCCGCGAAATCCCTTAATCTCCTCTATTACTATATGTAACGATACGAATGCGATCCCAAGTGAGAAAACACCTGTAACCAAGTATCTTCTGAAGCTCTCGACCTACTGGTAACTTTAACATGGTAAATATAGCTCTTTTTTTACTTACGGAGAGAGACGAAGGTAAAACGTGATGTGTCTTAGTACATCAGCAATATGAAAATAATCCTTCAGAAAAACAAACACAAATGGAAATAAGGCAACACATTTGTAGTTTGTTCTTAAATCATGGTCATATCATTAGATTTAATTAATTCTATCGTATTTGAACCAGCACGTTGTCGCAGCAAGGTTTAGATATATTCAGAGATACCATGCATAAAAGTTTCGATAAAAAGATAGCTAAATGTTCATTAAACTATGAATCCTCATCACCAGTCATTCTCGTAAGCCTGCAGCCTACGGAAGAATACAATGAGATTCATAAAACTGTTGGCCGTTCATTATGTTAGCAATTTCAATTTATCATTAGGTATAAAAAAAACTATTTATAATAAATGGCGGCATACATGCGTCTCGTGAAAACCCAAGTTCCAGGTATCAGTGCCAATTTGTCAATGCGACCTACGGGCGCGAAATAGTTAAAATCCCCAGTCTGAGAAAAGAGCCAATGATCTCTGTTACGCCTATAGTTGAAAATAACTTTATTGACAGGGATAAAAAACATTCTAAAGTTTAGTTACATCATAATAAGTACCTTTCTGCAGACTTCTGCGTGATTCAGAAAAGTCCCTTGCATTGGCAATGCATTCGATGCACTGCGCCCTTTATATTTTTGCCAATTTGCATATGTATCCTCTAAAGTGCCGGTTTTTCAGGTAAAAAATCGACTAAAAACGCAAAAATCTGTGCGCCAAAGTGACGGCGCTGAGGGAATCGCCAGGAATCGGGCACAATGAGCAAGAAACTGCCAGTCTGACGCCGCTTGCTGGATAAAACACGGCGTGAATTGTAGCAGGACGCGGATTGAGAATGGAGCGAGAGGGAGAGATTTTTATTTCACGGTCTTGAAAAATTCAGTTCCAATCAAGAGCGGGCCGCGTGAGCGAGGACCCCGGAGGTGATTGAGAAATGGAGGGGTGTAAGGGTGGCCCTTAAGGTCTCGAGAGGGCCTCGTTTGGTAATGCAGAAACGCGCGAGGCCCGAAAAAGGAATTGGAGTGAAAGTGGAGGACATCTCCATCTTCAATTAGATACGAGTCGTCCGGAAACGAGGCTTATTAGCCGGCTGAAACGAGGTGGAAGCGAGAGAGAGGATCCGGATTGAACACTGTCTTTTTTATCATCATCATCGTTCCTCTGTTATCGATTTTTTCCCTCGCGCTACGTGCGAGCAAGGGAGTTGAATTGTGGCGATACAGTGCTCAAAGAGTTGAATGAGGATCATCATTGGATGCTGAAAAAGGGAGTCGAGGTGAAAAAGCGGGAACAAGAGGTGTGCATACCTTCCTTGAACATGGCCAATCACATGACGTTCGATTTTGGGAATTAGTCTATGCTGCTCATTTCATGATTTCATTTCGAATTTCACGATACTCTTCGAGCAAAGTGGTGCCTCCCCTTGTAATGGGTCATTTACTTCATTACACGCCGAAGCACTCAAAGGAAAATGCAATCACAGAAGAGATAACAATTTTGGTTGCTGATAATTAATATCAAATATGTCTACAGCTAAACAAATACGAAACGCTGAGATAAAATTTGTGTCGAAAATATCAGGTACCTACGTGACGCAAAATAAATGTCATATGTTATCAATTGATATCGCTAATATTGACTGAAATAGGGTGGTGGTTATTAAATTTTAGAATTTACAATTGTTTCTCGTGATACAGACTAACAAAAAAAAATTAACGCCTGAAAATAAGTGTTTATAATAAGCAGAAAAATTTCCCATGGCTGAAAATAAAGCTGATTCAAGAGATTTTGATACATTCAGGAATGAATTATTTCTTTCAGACGGTTAAGTTTTAATTGTAGTAAATTGTAAATTAGCGAGTAAAAGCACACTTACAAGGTAGAGAACTCATTGCGTGTCCATCATCTCTGTTTCCTAAATTGGAGAAATAAGTCTTAATTTTTTTAGTCATTTAATAACATTTGGATTTATAATACGCCCGAGACTTTCCTGTCGTAAAGGAATGAAATTCGTAGCAAATTATCTACATTTAAAAATATCTCATGTGGTCAAGTTCAGACTAAAACCGTGTAAATATTTCATTGTTAAAAGAATAGACAGAAATGAACGCCTTAACCACCTTAATTTATCATTTATATGTATATAATACTAGATGGTTAATGACTCTTCCTAAATAAATAAGAATAATATGGTGAAGATAATAATTTACTTTAAAAAAGAAGCAACATCATTAAAATATTTCATAATTCAAAAAGTCGATTATTTTATTAAATTCTGGAAAGAATGAACACGAGCATGAAATGAATAATTCTCTTCATGGGACGTAAAACACTTTTCCAATAGCCTTGTGTCCCATACTTTAAAGCACTCGAATTAAATGAATTTCCCAGAAGAAAATCCCGCGTTGCATTCCGAGAGGTTATTATTCAAATTAGATTGAATCTGCATTTCCTCTGCATTTTTTCTATGAATAGCTCACCATGGTCCTAATTCAAAAGGATTTGACTTAAATTAAAAGGAGCCGGATCAAATCTGCACATAGGGTCACAGTGGAGTGATGAATCACTCGCAATGCATAGGAATCGACGCATTTCATTATTACCTATGCAGAATAATTATGAATCAAATTAAGCTAGCGGCTAATTATTTTTATCATTACAAAATAATATCTCAAAATTTGCGATGTTGCCTTTAAATGTCACTCAAAAAAGAATTCACCTTTTCCGCAACGCTACCAATTTATCATCCATATTTATCATCGTCCATGCGTCATTTATTAGGTATCCTAAATTTGTATGTACCTGAAAAATATCGCAATGGCAGAAAGATCTAAAAGGAATAATAGTGAAAACTAATTAATTTCACTTTGTATCAATCTTTTGATCTCAATTATAACAATAATAAATTAAAAGGAAAATTTTAAAACTCAAATCTTTTTCACTAAAATGTTCTGGAATTATCTTTCTCACCTTAACATGGTCACAACAATGGATAAAATCTAACGACTTTATTCAAAAATTAGGAAATGTCCTTTAATGCATCGCCAAATACAGTGATACCATATGAAGATACCAATTAGAGCATAAACATATTATGTAATTGTGTAGCAAAGATAATACAATTGATCCTGAAAAGAGAATAACAAAAATAAATTAACAATATATATAATCTTGATTTCGATAGCAAAATCCAAAGCATGATATTTTTTTGCAAATTTATTTTAAAACCGACCGACCACTAACATGGAAAAATATTTCAAAGAAAATAGGAAACCATTTCCTACGTATATTTGCAACAAGATTAAAAAAAAGAAGATGGAATAATTATTATATTTAACAATTAAGATCCTATTATATTTTAATAAATGGAAATGATAATTTATAAGTAAATTTCATAAGATTTTTTGATAGATCATCCGTATTACGACATACCATTCCATCATCTGATAATAACAATAAGCTGATCGAACGAACGACTGGAATTTTTGCTACCTTGGTAGACAGTAAATTATTAAAAACTAAATTTAAATAATTTACCATTTCCAAAACAGATTATTTATATAATCAGACCCAAAAAAGTCCTTTTTGTCAAAAACTACGCAAATTTTAAACGCAGGGCACCATCGGAATTAATGCCACAATTATAATGAATTGGAAGATATCTAGAGGTGGGTTTTGACCCTTAATGTTGTATCCGAGCAGCATCAACGACCGCATCGCGCCATTATCTCCTTCCCAAGTACTCCTGCTCCCCATTTTGCCGTGACCCCACTCTTTCAACCGCTGGCGAACCAACTCCTTCCACGGAAATGGATGAGGAGCTATATATTCGCCCATATCTGTGCACACTGTCACATTAGGGGTGGAACTAATATATTCCAAAGATAGGGGCCCTCCAAAAACGAAGGGATCGCACTAGAAGATTAAAAAGAATAATAATGATTTGAAAAAAAGAAGAATAACCGGAGGAGAAAAAAATCAATTAGCAAGCGTTCTGGGAAAGGAGGACACATCTATATGGGTTCTCGGGCTCGTGGGAATTGGAAAATGATTTTTTAAAAGAGAAACAGAGGAGAGAGAACCGTGGAAAAGGAAACGGATGAACGAACTAAGGGAGTAAGGAGGAAAAGGAATCGGGGGACTGAGGAGGTTCATCCCCAGGGGAGAATGGAAAAGCAGGAAAGGGCGAAAGGGGTGTTCAGGAGAAGAAAGAAACGGAAGGCAAAGAATAATATGAATACATTAAGCAGCGAAGAGGGAACGTGGAGATAGAAAGAAGTGGAGACATATGGGTGTCATTTAGCATTATAAGTACGATAAAAGTAGACCATATTCCTTTTTAAATAATGCCGTGTGCTTCTCTCTCCATGAAAGGGGCTTCCCTGAGATTAATTCTTGGGTTATGAATTCATCGAATTAACCAACGTAGGCAATATCATTAACAACGTTAAATAAAGTTTCATGCACATAAAGCCTAGATTTAAGGTTTTTTGGAGACACGCATGGGATATTTTGACTTGAAAATTAAATGAATTAAAGGTAAAATGTGGAGTTACTGATGATTATAATTGAGCAGCCATCCCATCGTAAAGAAAGAATGGGTATTCAATGGCATGGATCCTACAGCCCATGCATACTCATTAGAAAAAATTGTTAGCTATCATAGAAACAATTCCATTTCTTCTGCCTCCGGTAGAGACTAATCAACTAAGTTTCCATTAGATATATAACCTTGTTACAAACTAATAGAGATATATTCTAGGTGTAAATCATAGCCCCTTAGTAGGAAGAAAAAGTCCTTTCTCACAAAAAATCGTTTAATTTTATAAAAATGCATCAACCAAAATGTTTCATTTCCATTTGCGTAAGGTGTGTACCGCTGTGCCACGACCTTGGTAAAATACCGAAAGATCCAACCACGTGGCAAGAGGCAGGGTGTAATGTTGGTTCAGACGCGGGCTGAGTCCTGGGGAATGAATACCGATTGGCGATAGGCCTCACGACGTGGCAGCAGGCCAGATCCTCTGGGATAGCCGAGGAGGAGACGAGACTGGGAGGGGGGAGAGCTAGGTAGAAAAGCCCGACTCTGGAAGGAATAAAAAAAATGGGGGAGGCCAGATATGAGGTCGGGGAGGTTTAGCCTCGGGGCGAATATATGGAGAGCGGTGAGCAGGCAGACGCAATATTGAAATTCGCTGATAGATTTTTCCCTCCTTTCTCCCCAAAAATCCCCCCTCCCCAATCCTATCCAGCTCACCATTCGTAGGAGCCAAAAAAAAAAAAAAACCCAATCACCGCCCCCCCCCCACCTTTCCGCATCCCCACGGCCGTCCCGTCAACCCAAAGAGCCTATCCCCACCCTTAGAGCTCTTCTTTATACCCAAGAGAGGGAGATACACATGGAGGGAGGGAGATGAAAATATATTCTATCTTCAAAGAACGCCCCACCTATTCCATGCCTCACTTAAGCCCCTCAATTTTTTTATATATGTGCATCTCTTTATCGAGATTGTCAGAGGGAAGAGACGGGAGGTAGCATGGGGGGTCGGATCAAATGCTTCGCTGATCAAAGTTGCGGAATGGTGGAAAATCTGTGGACAATTAATGGGGAAGCGCTCCCATTCCACATTCAAAGTAATAACTCGGGAAACTCGCTCCTTGTGAGTGCGGTGATAAATATTTATTATAATCCGTTGCACGTAACCCGCACGGCGGAAGTCCCTGTCGAACCAATTACTCGCAACGATTTGAGTGGAAGGAATAGTCTATTCTTTTTCCATGTTTCCGCTCCGTCTTCAAAAGAATTGCGGGCTCTCCTCGGAAATAATGCAACTTGAAGAGGGCATTAGCCTCCGCGAAGAAAATAAAAACAGTATTTGAAAGGATGTTGTGACAAAGACCAATCTATTGAAATAAAATAAACGACCTACCCACCCGTGCTGCATTTGATTCTCCGAGTTCAGAGTCGGCCTCATAGTTTATTTAGATATTTTTATACGGCAATTTTCAATGATTTGGTCACCAATTTGTAAATTCCAAGAGGAAAAAATAAGCAAGCTTATCATGAAATTTAACTCCTCAATGATCACTCATCAGCGAGAAATAATCTTTATACTGAGAGCAAAGGGCGGCAATTCTCCAGTAATAAGCACGTCACTAATTTTAGATTGAAAAGGAAATACGCATTTCCAATGAATTGAGCTAATGGTCGTGAATATTTAGGCACACGACAAATTTTTATCATTTAGCTCACAGGATAACGTAAGATTGGTCTACTTTGATCATTAAGGGTAACTAGAGCGAAACGAGAAATAATATATCATCGAATTCAAGTCATATAAATAAAGTGAGAAACTCAAATTAACGATATTTTCTTATATGTTGGAACTCTTTAAGTTGCAGTGAAAAGCAATTATATATAAGTTAAATTTCTTTCAACTTGGGCTCAAATTACCATTATGGGTTCCAGAAATCCAGGCTGTAGGACGTTTGAGGTGAGTACATGAATACTACATCTGTTTGATTGATCGCAAATCTGTGGTTCCCGTGCCATAATTCGTCAGGAGTAAATCCGCATGCTACCTCGTAAGCCGCTTCAATAGGCGTGCGGTTTGAGGTATGAAGCCACCAGGCCTTAAAAATTGCATGCTAAAGGGAAATGAGTGCTGAATTCCTCCTAATCTTTATTAAATTCCTTTAATATGGGGGGAGGGGGGGAGGGGATTCCTGTGCCTATCCCTTCGGCAAGTTATCTTTCTAATTATATCGTATCTTTCGGACGTGGACTATCGTATCTTTCAGACAGAGTTATTAGACGATATTCTCCGTTTTACTCTGAAAGATGCCTATTTTTTGGAGGTGTAAGCTAATGTGAGTAGCAAACTTCTAGCGTCGTTTTTATCCAAATTTCCAATCCTACACCGAAATCCTTCCACCTCATCTGAAGTACCAAATTCGTGGGATAAAAGCTAAAAACGAGCGATAGAGCCTATATGATAGAGAGCGACTCCATTAAATAAACACCAGACCTAACCCGACGGTAGACAAAGATGAGAGTACGAGAAGAACCGAGGGTAGATTAAGAGTAGCTATTATCACACATAAACTCATTTTTTCGCTTCCAAAGCCAGAAATGAACCACAATATCCACACTGCTACGTGAAGAACCTACGCGACCACGAAATCGAGCGCAAAAACCTTTTTGCGTCCCGACGCTTCTCCCTTCATTTCATACCGAGCTCATTTGCGGTCTCCAGGCGGGGCGGGTCCGCAAAAAACCATCACGACAATGAAACATTACCAACGAGCACTCGGAGGAGTTACTTCCACTTCGACGACGGTTGCTTCCCATCGCTACTGAAGGTATCTACTCTCTTTGTCACTTTTTTCGCAGAAATGAGGATATTTCCAAGTCATCACCTCGGAGAAGTAAGCATCGCCGACCCCCGTCGACCTGATCTTTTCCATTGGCGGATACGGCAAGCGCTGACGAAATGATACGTACTGTTGAAACTTGAGTTATCAAAAAAATTCTATCCTTTCAGACCATTATTTACCATAGCTTTCCGAAGTACGATATCAGTTTACTCAGAATCTTCATCAGTACCAAATTCACCCTTATTTTGACGCAATTTGCCTAAACTTCCAACTCCTCTACCCTCATGCATCACCATCACCAAACAACACCAAATGCCCAAGTGGATTTACTCTGCATGGAGGAAATTCTAAGGTATTTTCACGATTTTAAGAATGTACATAAGCAAGGTGTCTAACGTTACCATCGACCAACTGGCAGAAGATAAGAACACAACTAATGCCATCAGCAAAAGCGAGCCGTGGAAATGCATTGGAGGTAATGGAGACCTTAATTGGTACTCGACAATCCAAAAGGTAAAATAGATACTCGCTATGATGAAACATATTCAAAGATTTAAGTTCATCATTTACCATATTTCTGATTAGTAGAACAACATCTTTTCCAGAAAACTTAGGTTATAAAAAATGAAGTCATGAATGATACTCCACGGTCCTCACCAAAATTATATAAAAAAAACTCATGTCAGCGATGTTGAGCAACAGCCAAGAATTAATTCAGCGGTAATCCTCGTGATATATTATGAGTAATTAGCATTTATTGGTTAGTAGAATAGTTAGCACCAATAGATAGATATACGATGGAGACGCATTCCTATCGATAAATGATTTACATACGCGGCAGGCTGATAGTGATAAACCTGGGGATTCGCTGGCCAATTATTACAATTCTTTACTCAGTGGCCAATTATCACAATTTATTTCTTTTACAGGTAATTTAAGATATCCCTAGATTATATTTGATTTCAGTAAAAAAATGAAAATTTATTAAGGAAATGAACCATTATTGCTTACGCCAGGTGAATAGATGCTTAAAGTAGGAACATTTTTCGACAAATTTTGAAGGCACAAAACTGCCACGCAATCTTTCAAAATTTTAACGCACACAAAGTGCCTTATACTTTCAGGAGATGCAACTAAAAATACGAGGATGCATGCTGAGGGAAAGATGAGTGTTCGAAGGATATACGGAAGGGATAGGGGGGGATAAAGTAATTTGAGTCATAAGACCGACCGACATTCGCGGGAACACTCGAAGTGTTGGCCATTGCGCCTCATCACCGCAGGAGCCTGCTTCAAATTTGCTACTGCATGAAAAAAAAGAAGGGGAAGAGCGAGGCAGTGATGGACGTTAGCGGGCGAGGAGAACGACGCAGACTCGTTTCGAGGAAATGATGCAGGCGCCGCCGTCGGATGAATGTTTCGGCATAGGGAGCTAAGCGGCGACGACGGCGATGTCTGCCCGGGAATGTCCTTTCTCATCGCTCGATCTGCCGAAGCCGGCGGTGAGCGCCACGAATGCTACCCCGTCCCGTAAGGAAGTCGTAATCCGCAGCGGACCAAGTTTAAACCGAGGAGGCTGGTGCGGCCGCGTTAATCCATTAACGATGCGGAAGCCACGATAACCCGCGAAGTTGAATATTCGACAGAAAGCGATGAAGAGCAGTGTAGTCTGCCAGGATTGGTTACGCCACCGCTTCGAACTTATTCGGCGAGATGGTGGTGGGTTACCGCTCTCTCTCTCTCTCGCAGCCCCTCCCCCGTGCTTCGGAGGCGGCGGTCCTAAATGCGTTTGCCATAGCACCAGCAGCACCTTGAAGTGCGTTTCAAGGAGGTGGTGGGGGGAGTTTCTGGAGAAATTACCGGATGCGGAGCGGAATTTTGGGGAGAAGGTAAGGTGGGGGTGGTTTGGGACTGGAATTGGGTCAAACTTTCAAGGGAGATCGCTTTGCTGCTGCTTCATGCCTACACGTGCTCGTTATTGTTCAAGTGCAGTAATTCACCCACAATACGTGAGTGTAGAGACATCGAATGCGACACGATCCCTTCGTTTGTTGATTCAGGAGCGAATTTTGAGCTTTCGTACCATTACACCCGGGCAACTCGAGGTATCTCCCAAAAAATTTATATCTGAAAATGGAATAAAGTTAAATGTGCCGGATTCAGGCCACTCATTCGTAAAATACTCTTCGTTGTCGACACTTCCAACTCATACGTGCCATTTTCCAGAGACTACAATTTTAGTAAATTCTGGTTTCCTCTAGTATGCACAGTTATCTAAAGATTGCATTGTCTCTCAAAAATTGTGGATGGATTTCGAGGAATAATTCACAAAATAGGTCACGATAGGAGAAAATAAGAGAGAGAGGAACAAATCGAGGCAGAATATAATATCCTTTCATATTAGAATGAAATAAATTTCTTGTAAGGAGCTCACTAATTAAGACATTTGAGCTACTGAGCCTGTATGTATTTATTCCCCTAAATAAATAAAAATTCCACCACATAAGCTCACTGAATATCGAGGAATAGAAACGGGAAATATTGTATTTTACAGTTTGCAGTCACTCCATGAGACCGGAAATAATCTTTGCGAATTGAATGTGAACTTTTTCTAGTCTTGGTAAAATATTGAATAGATACTCCTTGCCTCAACCAATTTGAAATACTCAATTGCGTACCCAAACGTTGATTAAAAATGCACCAGTTTACAAGTACAGAAATATTTATGCATCTATCTTTTGTGACCAGTGCACATTAAATTACATAGATTTCGTCAGACTTGAGACTACCCAAAAGGCGTTAGTTGGTTTGAGGAATTACATAATTCAGAAACTGTGTCGTCGTTGGAGGAAATTATACGACGCGACGGCCCTAAGAATGCTATTGGTAATAAAAGTTTAGGGACGCAACCACGGTCACAGTGAAGTTCGCAGCGTCAACTGATGTTTTGTATGTGCGTTGTAATGGGTTCGCATGGAAACTTGAAATGTCTTTTCTTCTTACTATGTAGTACGAAAATTTATTGGACAGTGAAGTTAAACTTAAAACTTGCGAGTTTCATAACATAAAAGTTTCATACTCAAGAAAAGTTTTGCTGAAGATAGCCGTCAGATTTATGCCAGCCTTACCAAAAAGCATGGAGATGTTGCATTAAACCTTTAATTGCAATGCTGATGCCCCAATTTTAAAGCTCCCACCACACAGCCAAAGGCTATAATATGAGACACCACAGAGTAACGCTATGCCACAATACACCTCAGGATTGAAGGAGAGCTGTTTTCAAGCAAAACACGCACCTTATTATAGGGTATTTGGGAAAACGACCAACTTTTTGGTTTTGAGGAAATGATTTGCAGATGAAAGACGCTATTTTAGAACTTTTTTGACGATAAAGGCGTTTTTCATGTTAAAGGCGTTACGCAGAAAAAAAGAGTAGTAAGTATTATCACCTTAGTGGGGCAAAAATAATTTCCTCAAACGAATATTTCCTGAAAATATTTGCCACATTTCGTTCGGAAGCATAAATAAGTCTCCTAAAAATCTAGAGACGTGGAGTTACCACGGAATGGCACACCTTTTTATGCGCGCCTTGTACTCATTACGTACCGAACTTTTCCGCGGCGCGTCTTTCAGGAAATCCTTAACGGCTAGGGCTGCCTTTTCCCTTGAGACATCACGTATTGGAGCGAGGGGAGCGTCAGAAAAAAAAGTTACACTGATCAAAGAGCATAAACATTACAAACTTCCCGCGGCATCCGACAAAGGACTTCAGCGAATAAATCAGCCACGAGGTAAGGGAATCGCTTGGTGCTTTTCTTCTTTTTTGGAATTTTCTAATTCTGCCGAAATGAAAAATAAAGAACACATCGGGAAATATTGTTCATAAATGTTATCCATTCGTGCGGAAGCACAAAGTGAACCGGTGTTCAGCGGAATGAGAAGCCTCCCAAAGGAAGTGAACCATAAGAAATGTAAGCACCAAAAACGTACCAACGTGCTACGAATCCTATTTCCCAACAAACATAAAATAAGCCAACGCGGCTTAGCTCAAACGGGAGAATTGATAACATTTAAGTGAATCTAATATTTTTTAAAGATATAAATAATGCGTATAGAAGTAGGTACTTTGGCATTCATAGAATGCTCTAAGATATCTTCAACGTGCCTTTTTGAAAATTATATTTGGTCAAAGAAAAGCATTTAAATGTATAGGCCAGCTATACTATGCCAAAAAGCTTTAAATTTAAAACTAATTGTGGATTAGGCGAATCATATAGATTTTTTACATTAAAAGATGTTACCCACTACATGGAAAATTTATTCCACGCGGTCGTGTCACAAAAACATAATGGGAAACCCACAATTATTTAATTTGGCAATGGGTCACAGCTGATTGTACTTGCTTGGTAAAAAACATGAAACATGGATATATAAATTCACAACCCTTTCTAAATTTATTGAAAATATGCTTTTGATTTCCTGAAAATTTTCAATATCCTCGTTTTCAGATCTATCCTATCCCCGAGATAATGAAGAAAATAGACATGGGTGAGGGGATATGACAGAAGAATATGAATTGGCAGGTGGGCGAGGGAACGAGACGAGATGGCATACGCTGAAAGGGTCACCATAGAGGAAAAGTTTGTTGAGAGGAAAGTATGATAGAAACTCCATACGGATCTTCCTGGAATTCAAACGGGACAAACCTGCGAAAGACCGAGATACATAAAAATTCATAACTTAAGAAGTAAAATATAGTTTAGTGAAACTTGTTGAGAACACGGACTTTGTCAGAAAAAAAAACAATGGACCTAGGGTCCATTTCTATCATGAACTCTGTGATAGCCCATCTTTCCCTTTTCAGATGAGGCTCAAGACCGCCACTAACTTATAACGATGGTGTATAACGGCAAGTCAAAAAAATGGGAAATACATTGAAAAGTACCTTTGTCTGATATCTGATGTCATACCTAAATTCAACATTAAATAATCTTTTCTTATGAAAATTTAACTATTAAACCTTGTCCTAGATCAAAATGTATTTGTTAATTTTCACTACCACAGATGCTACCGACTATGAAATCAACGGTTTTTGCTGTAAAATGTCATGTTATATGAAAGAGGGGCAGTGCTCAAGAGTGCATTGCACATTTACATCACTGAAAGTTACTTGATGCACAGGAATTAAAAGAAAATACTTACTAATAACGATTACGTATGGAGATGTGATTGTTGGAAACAAAATCCCAAGCTCAAGACATGATATCAACAACCAGTAAAACGTCTTTGGGATATAAGTGTAGGCAAATAACGGCGATGATAATGTGAACACAAGATTGGTTATTGTTTAAATAGGTACCATAAAAGTCAAGAAAGGGTTGGAGTAATACATATTAACTTATCTGGGTACCAGTTGGTTAAAATTCATTTTCCGAAGCGGCGGAAAAACTAGCAAAGGCATGAAAGGAGAAAATAGCCACGACCATTCGGATTTGGCAATGCTCTAATGTAAGAAAAAAACTTTCCATCAATGAAAACAGGTTTTGAGAAACACTCTTTTTAATGACAACAAAAAAGAAATAAAATAAAATAAACGATAAGCATATGAAAATGCATAGGCCACTTAAAAAAGATTGACCAAGGGGTGATAGCCTCTTGGTCCAGGTGTGAGGGTCCCAAGTCCTTTATCCAGGTGCTAGGGTCTCAAGTCCCATGAAGCGACCCTCCAAGTACAACGACAAGAAGTAGTACTCCTTTAAAAACTATTCCCTCTCTCCCTAGGCCAAACCAATTCATAGCGAATAACCCATCCCTCAGATTTACACCGCCAGCTTGCTCCGATGAAAGGAGAAATCGCCAACGAACAGCACATTTTCAACGCTGTTTTGGGGCGAGATTGACGTTACGTTATATTAAGATGGGGGGTCATACCATGGAGAGGAAAAGTAAGTTCGGGTGGCTAGAAGGTTATTCAGCCTGGACTCCAGTCACTAAGATGCTAAAAAATATGAATATCCTACCCTTAATCTATTCTCAGAATAGATTTACTCCATGTATCGAGGAAACTCGACAGATATATTTCTAGAGATTTTGTGATCGAGGCGAATTTTTTGGTAGAGAAAGGAATGAAATTTCGTGGTAACCGGAATGACAACGAATGAAAAGGCAAGGCAGGGAAAGTCGAAAAGGCCCCACAGGAACATCCCACTCAAGAAAACGGAGAGTAGGATGAAAAATATGTCGAGGTTAGGACGAAATTTGGGCGAGTTCGGTAAGAGGTCCCGAGCATCTACCTACCCGGCTCCCTTCCGCAGAAATAATACAATTCGACAGACTGACGTGGGTTATCCTTGCTCACCCGGCGAGAAAAATGGAGGGACCTCAATGGGGTCTTCGCCGCTGTTAAAGGGAATATAGTGGAAACAACGCGTACGAACGGGGTGAAATCGTTGCTTAATAGTTAGGATTTGTGGAACTTCCATTCAATGGCAAAAAAATATTGTGACCTTCAGTAACATAGGTGCAATAGACTTAGAACAATCAAGTACCACCGTAAGCATATAGAAGAGCTTAAAAATGGTTTCTGGTATTAGTATAAATCTACTTCTGCTGCTCCCACAATCAGGGATGCAGCTAGGCATTAAGGCTAGGGGGGTTTTCAGGCGCAACTAATACTGGGGGGTTTGGGGTATTGCATACCCGCCAGAGTAAGTGGGAAGTGCGGGAAGGGAATTAAGATAAATGGTTCAAAATCGTGATTTTTTCGGCCTTATGAGCGATATTTTATTAATTCTCACACTATTCTATAAGCAATATTAATCCAATTAAGTGAAATAGATTTAACTTAAAAATTTCTATGAACCCTGGGGGGGGGGGGGTTTAACCCCCAACCCCCCCCCCCCCCCCCCTTCGCTGCGCCACTGCCCACAATATGTATACATAATTATAAGTTTTTCAAAACTGGAAAACGATTTAAACATGCTTTAGTCTTCATTGCTAGAGATTAATTAAAACTGATTTCCTAATTTCGTCGGGATTTTGACAAAAAAATCAATGAAAACAGAACCACTGAGATTGTCTAAGCACTTTGAATACCGAGGCTCACGCATCGATTTTATTTAAAAATTTTCTTTAGTTTGGAAATTATGGTGAGACAGATGACAAAAATTAAGCTAAGCTTTATTAAAATGCAAAAAATATGAATGCATGCCCTTATATTACCATATCGCCCTCAAAATACTGGTAGAAGCACAAAAAACGTTTGAAAATTCGTTTGAGATACTTTCAAATCATTATTTAAAATTAATTTTAAGTAATTTATTTAGCATACCATGTAAATTTATGATAATTATATGTTTACTCCAGAATTCTATTCTGCAGTAAAAATAAGGATTTAAAAAAATGAAACAGATATAGATCAGCTATAAATGAATGAATTCAATTCAGAAGTTTTGCAATTGGAATACGTGCTACAGGCACTTCTAAATTAATAACTCGCTTTTGCACGCTGGGGGGGGGGGGGGGGGCGCTGCTCCCTCAGACTCCCTCGAAAAAGGCTTGCGGCCTGGTATTGTCACTGTGGGAGGTCTTTCACTTTTTGTTTGCCATTTTTTACGCAAGGATCGTTTACTTTTAAGTTGGCTAGATTAGATATAAGCAATATTTCCACTTTTACGTAAAACGAGCGCATGCTACGTAGGCTACAATATGAAAATAAATATTTGATGAAGAGAAACGTTTTTCTGTGGGGCTTAAAAAGTAAAATGGATTTTTATGAGTCTGAAAGAGTCTCTAATTTATTCAAAATTGGTTCGGACTTGGTGTCTTCTACTTTTCATACTCAATTTTTAATGCAAACATTTGTATGAGTGAGTGAGTGAGTGGTCGGAAGACTGTTTTATATGTAGTGTATAGATGACAGCTGAAGTCCATTCCAGTGCTTGCTGATACTAATTATGGATATCGATAAATAATTGGGAATGAGACTGTTCAAATATAAATGAATACTGCGCAGCTATCGAAATAATGTGTACACGAACATTTATTTTGAGTGGGATCATTTCCGTCGCATTAATATCAATTTAGGCTTTGCATTTCGGCCATGAATATGATCACCGGAAATCAAACTCGAGTCTTCACCATGAGTTCGGACCACTAAAGTGCGAAAAACGAGTACCGACGATTCTTTGGAACGTAATTCGCAGAAAACGGAACGGTATCTAGTATTAGTTAATTCAAATTACGAGAAATGAAGGGGAAAATCGATACATTGTAATCACGGGGAGCATAAATTTTAATTTAATTCCTCCCAAGCCTCATACTTAATGTCCCCTCCTCACGTTCCACAATTAATATGGGTCAGAATTTTTATTGGCTCAAATCATCAATAAATAATGGCTCCGATTTTCAATTAGCATTTCAGAATATTTGCACTGAAGTGATGACTTAAAAGCTGTAAATGACCAAATCAAATCATATCTCAACATAGCTAAGAATTGAGGATAACGTGAGCTTATCGTAATAGAAAAAGTCGAAATGGATGCAGAAAGAATACTAAATTTTCATTAGACTGCATGAAAAAGAACTCACTTTTATACAAATCATATTTATACAAATCATATAATCATATTGAGGATGATATGAGCATATCGTAATAGAAAAAAACTTTAAACGGATACAGAAAGAATATCTACTGAATGTTCATTACACCGCATGAAATAAAACTCGCTCATTTGATTCGAGAATTGTCTCTAACCCAGTGTTCTTTGGACTTTGAGTTCTTATTTTCCGCTGAGTTTTGATGGAAAACATAACTTTTTACTTTAAAAAGTCGCACTTTCCCTCCCACCTAGGGAACGAGTTCTCTTTCAAATCTTTTACGTCCGTCTGTTAAAACTCAATTATAATGCTATTACGGGAAATCTCTTTTAAATCAAACTGCTTCCGGCGAGATGGAACATGTGGAAGTGAAACGCACTTGCCTTGCGCCCGAGGCTTCCAATTTTAACTTCGCGAAACAGTGAGAAAAGAGCGAATAAGGAACCTCTGCCTCTTTATTCCCTGAGTTTTTCTCCTTTTCCATCCACCCCGAAGCTCTTCTGCTCACAAAACAGCCCCTTAAAAGCTTTTAAACTATATTCCTTCTGGGATCGATATCCTATTTAATGCAACCCATGTGTACATGGGCACAGTTTTCTCTGTATACACAAACACTCGCATCACAGCCTTCAATTTTTTCCCGTTTCGGGAGACGCTCAACCCCCTCCTTTTCACTTTGTACTAAGCTATTCGCTCTGCCACGAAGGCGGTCTGCAACGTCTTTCCCTTCCACGCTAGCAAAAGAGGAACACACCTGAGTTCCCTTCACATGATATTTTACAAGCTCTGCGGTATGAAAATAAAACAAATACGTTGCCATAATGAAACTACTGGGAGAAGGCTACGTTAGAATTTATCAGCAGTGGCGTTGAAGTTAACATGCCCACGAAACAATTAGATATCATATCGTTAATAGCACTAAGTTATCTTTGAGCAAATCAAATTATGAACTGCAAATTGAACCCTTAACAACGAAAGTCTGGCGCAAAAAAGCAAAAGAATAGAGAAAGCCCCTTCTGCCGCACAAACACCCGTGTATACTTACAAGATCACAATGCCCTCCAAGTATCGTGCATCGGAGAAATTAAAGGAACTTCTTTGGGCGAACCATAGATACTTAGTAATTGCACACGATGAAATCGAAAAGGAATACATACAGCCGTGGCTTTATAAGTTAAAAAAAATTATGGTAACAGTGTAACAAACATTGATGATCAATTATTCTACATAGATTTACACTACATTAGTTAAGAATTGTTCAAATTAGAAGGCTTAAAAAAGTATGAATTTCACAGGAAATCAAGAAATCACATTTCGACGAACATAGTACATCTCGATGACTCAGCACTGCCATACAATGTCTTCACAACATTGTACGTTGAAATATCTGGATTTACACTCAATGAGTAGAAGTACGTAGACATAACCATAACGTAACATAATATCACTTCAAAATATTGCAAATCATGGAAGATAAATATGTACTCCTACGCATGAAACACATGACTTAAACGCAAATATGATGAAATAAACATGAAATCGCGGAGGTGGGGGGGAGGGATGGAAGAGGACGGATGAGGACAGGTATATAATTTTCCGAGCTAACAGAGCGAAAGAGAGCAGATCAAAAGGAAGAAAAGAGTTTCTTTTGTGGCCTCACCTCCCACTTCTGAAAACAGCGCCTCCCTTATACATCCACCCCCTCCCCCTTATCCACCCTCAAAACTTCCCTCCGTAAGAAAAATCTGCTCTTGCCTAACCGAGACTCAATGCTTTTCTTGAAAATGTGAGGGGAAACGAAGGAAGGAATGAAGGGAGGAGATAAGAGAGAAAGCCGAACACTGACGTAGATATGCTGAGAGGAGGGGGGTATGGAAAGGAAAGGAGGGGAGTGGACAGAATAAGACAGAGAGAGAGAGAGAGGAAGGAAACGAACAGAGGATACAATAAGAATAAGAAGTGCATGGCAGGAGATAAAAGGAGAAAATTTAAATCAACTTCGCCCGACACCATAATTCAGATTAGACTAAGTAAATTGTGTGACGTAGAATAGCATTTTATTAGAATTATCTATTGATTAAAATATCATATAAAATAATGTATTTTTAAAGATGATTAATCAGCAAAATATCTTCAAAATAAATTGCATACATTAACCGTTTAAAGAGAAGCAATATAATCTTTAACTAGCTAAGTGGCCCTAATAGCTCACTGATGCATTCAAGCCAATCGCAAGTCCAAGCAGAAGGCTTTAACTAAAATGGACGCATAAAATCTTCCACTAGTAACTTCTTATGAACAATTTTAAAAATAAATTTCAAAATTGGAATGCTAATCTAAAAATGATTTTGAAAAGGTTTTAAGAGACTGTGTGAACACATGAATACAATGGGCTTTTGGAATATCCGATATTTACGATAACTAGAGCCCAAAATGTTGCTTTACATTAAATACATCCAATTTATTTCTCTAAATTCTCTAAAAACCGATAATAATGGTAATGTAATAAGTTATGGACGTACCCAGTTCCTTCAAGAGGTTCTCTCAATAATGAGAAATGACATATATGCGGATGAGAGTAAATTTTATACTGTACTGAAAATGGTAAGGAATACAAATCAAGGTTAGGTTGATGAGGCCGGAAAATGCCTGACCTTTCATTCTGATGTCAAGACTGGAATCCCAGAAATGTCAGAGGACTTAAAGGAAAAACAGACCTTGGCCTAGAACTTTTCGAATAGCCCTTATGAAGTCTTTTACCCTTCCTTTGGGACACCACAGTAACAACTTCTTACCGATTTTTCTGCGGAGGACCGAATATTCTCCTTCGCTGGAGATGTCCTTGAATAACAAATCGCACAACGGATTACAATATTTAGAGCAACAAACTCTGAGAAAAACACGTGAAAAAACGCAGATAATGAAAAGACAGTGCTCCGATGAACTCCTTGGCGGAGGGATAAGTCGAGAAAAATAAAAGATCGAAAAGACAAGATGGTGATACGAGAAGAATAGAAACCTCTCCGGTGACACGGGAATGGAGACATGAGACCGCAGACTCGAGTAGAAATCCCTCAAGATTCAGAGGAAAGGATTTCAAAGCCACAATGATGATTTTTCATTTCCTCTATCGCGGGGTGGAATTTTGAAGGCAGTACGAGTTGCAATAGAGGGTGTTACCTACGGGGGCATAAGGTGCTGAGTACAGAGCTGGAATGTGAGAAAGATAATATGGGAGGGTAACTTTTTGAGCTGGATCAAAAAGAAGACTATTCAGCATGTCTTAATAGGGGTGTCCAATTGAATATTAAATCCTACAAGGATACGCAGCCAATTGAATCTAAACCATAATGGTTAAATACTCGTAGTAAATTTATAGTGGGAGAATTCCCTTTCAGTTCAATGGAAGTAATTGTGTCCTGAGTTCCAGTAATAGTCTAAATACACCTAGATCTTGACGTTTGGATTATGTAATGTACAGATTGAATTATGAAATTGCTCCTCTTACTATATTAAAGAAAGCGAAAAGAAAGGGAATGAGGTGGACATGATGTAAACTGATATTTTCAGCGATTCCAGTTCCTTTGGAGGTGGAGGCAGTAATATTTCATGTGTTTGACACCCCCGCTGATGGGTCAAAGACGTTTTGAATGAAGCAGAGATGTAATTTCATTCAAATGAAAATGCGTCAATATACATAAAAATAGCAAAAATAAGGTGACACCTATTTCCGCAGTGCGTCAAATCAAATTGAAAAAAAATATAATACACTGAAGTAAAAAAAAAAATAAGAATAAATTGGGATTCATATTTTGAGTTTTATGAAAATTTGGGTATCAACTTGGGCCATTTTGATCAAAGAATGGACTTCTCCCGTAACAATTCAGGTGCATAATGTTGCAACTTGAACTCTGCAAATTGGAAAATTTCTTAACTTGAGATAGCAAAGTACTCCGATTCGCAGGCAAATCGAGTCAAACAACGCCGATGCAGCAATTTCATTTCAAAGAATGAGCATTGCTATACATCAAACAATGTGGAGGGACATGGGAGTGTAACAGAAAAATTTTCTACAGAAGCATGGTGAAAGGAGAGAATCTCTAGGAGTTAAAGGAATCTGAATAGAGGGAAAAAAGGGAGATTGATGCACATGCTAATGACTAGGAAGACGTCTGGAAGTAGGAGGACTGCATTCGTTTCGTTTTCTCCCGACGACAAAATGAAGATCGGGTAATGTAAGCAGAGCCAAAGGACGTCTCGAGATTTTTTATTCCTCAAGACTTCCTCATTTTACCTGCTTACGGCAAAGAAGTTGCTCAGAAATCCCTTTACCTGATGTCTCTGTAGATAACAGCTCAAATATCACAAAGAATAGACAAAATGCAAGGTGTAAGGGAGTTGAATGTTCACACGTGACGATCTAGAAATATATTTAAGATAATTTTATTTCATATTTACCTCATCACATTTTATACACACTGATTTTCATTTTCTGTCCTTATTTTTGTTTGAAAAACGTCATAAAATCAAGCTGTATAAAATTATATGGCGTCAAAGGAATACGAAGGAGAAAATATCCTCCTTTTACGAAGGAAAATTGATTTCGCAAAGAAGAGAATAGAGTGATTTTGAACGGAGAGTTTAGAAGGAGAGCATGAATGAGCGACGCCAACCCTTGTAGAAGTATAGCAGAGAAAAACGGATGTAAGAGGAGCATAATATCTTCTGTCACCAGAGACATGTTAATGGAACATTAATGCTTACACACAGATTTAAGGAAATTATTGATTGGTTCCTTTAAAGATGTTAAAGTACTCCCACTCCTGCTTGGATTCATATCAAGCAATTTGCGAAGAAGAAAGTACCAAAATAAAGAAAGCATCTTAAGCCGATAAAATAGTCTACGTCCACAGAATTTCTTACGGTTTAGAAGATAAAAATATACGGAAGTGATCACTTCAAAGGAAAACACAACGAATAATAACCTCGTAGTTTGACAACTTGTATATAATGTGAATTAATAAAAAAAACTTTATATACGTATCCCAAATTGTACAAATATTCATGGCAAGTGACCAGGATTTTACATTTGGATTGCAGTTAAATATCAAAAAATAATTGTTGACAATGTATGTACGCCATGTTAATAAAGTACCTTTAACTCAAATTAATTTTGCCGGGATGGAAATATCCTCAGGAGAATTTTATTTGGGCTAAATGAGGAAAAAAACTAATATTTGATGAAAATTAGCGATAGTTACGCCATACTAAATTTCCTATGTCGATAAAATGAATTACCAATAAACAAAAGTTAATTAATGGGAATCAGTATAGTAATGCCTGCTATTAGAAAAGATTCACTTTATTTGCAGATTAAATAGATGTAAAGAAAAATAAATAAGTAGTCATAAGCGAACGTTTTCTTAAATGCGAAATGGTAACCTCAGGCATTATATCCAGCAACTATTTAGGATACTATACGCCATAATAAATCTTAAAATCATTGCAAATGTGATTTCCAAATGAAGATGATGTAATTGAACGTATCCCATCATCTCATTCCATTATTCCAGCTCCGTAAAACTACCTGTTTTCATTAAAAATATTCGAAGTATATTTGTTGTTTATTTAAGCACGATTTTCATGATGACAAACTTTTTCCAAAGGTTAGGCAATGAGTTGTTTTTAAAGAGATTTATGAGAATTAAGTAATTAAAAAATTTATTTAAAATTATATCAGCAAATAAAGTGAATCTTTTCTAAGAACAGGCACGTTGCAGCATGAATTCAACCAAAGCTATTCACGTTACTAAATAAAAGATTTTAACCATGCAGAATACCAAAAATATAAGTTAAAGGTCTCGTAATAGCCAAAAATATATAAAAAACGGTAGTCGGATCGCTTATTTCACTTACACCAACAGCACAAAAATTCATTGCTATGCTCATAATAGCTCCAAAATTCTTCAACTTTATCATCCATTCTTGAAAATAACCATGTAGAAAGCATATGAGGTTTCAGTTTCCATATGAGAATAAAGCAGCTGAAATGTAAGGATAGAGGATTATTCATAATATTTTAGGCAACGAGCTGTAAACTACCGTTTTGGAAGCGGGCGGCGTCTGTTAATAGCCGAAAAAAAATCAAGGCATAAAATACGACAGGGACGAAAAAGAACGAGACACAAGTGCACAGGCCATAAGTCACCCGCGAGAACGCAACCAGAAATCGAGATAGCAGCTGACGTTCGTGGGTTGGTTTGGTCGTTGTGGTTTTCTAGTTTCGATGCACTTTGTTCTCCGAGCAGGAATACGTTTCATGAATACGAATCGAATCATCGCCTCTAATACATCAACAGGGTACATTCGGTGCGTGTTCCGGCGTTCATTAGAATTCGCAAATTTTCAACATGTCCCAATTGTCCGATTTTTATCGCAGGGAGAGAATATTTTCGCTCCAAACCACTTTTTGCGCGACACAAATCATATAAAAGGAGTGTGGAGGCTTTGCAGTCTGCAATTTCGTCGCCACATTGAATGATTTCACACCAGTGTTCGTTGTATGAGTGGACGCTGGCGAATAGTTATAAAATGAACGAATATCCCCGACCGAATGTCCTGCATGTGCGTTGAAGTAATACTGAATTTTCGATTCCTGCACATGGATGCGCTATCACTCTCAATGAGCCGAAAAAGCATAAACGAAATGAAATTTTATTTGAAAATTGAACGTATATTTAGGCCGTAGCATTATGAAAGAAGTGTATGAAGTGCAAATGTAAATCATATAATTGAAGTAGTAGCTATGAAGTCATAATCAAGTAAAAATACGTTAATATGGGCAAAGCCTTTCCTAAATGACGAAAAAAAAACAATGATGTTAGCAATAGAAAATATTTGACTGCAGAACTGTGCGATCAGCTTGTTAAAAGAATATAATAAACATGAATCACTCTGAAAAAACACAAAATTTGAAAATATTCAAGGACGTTTAATTGTAGGGTAACGTCTCAGACGGTGTGACTTATATTGCTTGCACTAGCAATGCAAAAATCCTTGAACATGAAAACGTAATCGCAATCACATGGCTAGCTTGAATGCACATACACCTACTATTATTCTAGTTACTCTGAAAGAGAATGTATATATTCATAAAAATTTTTGTAAAATGCATTCTATAGCAGTAATTGCTTTAGAAAAACTGACAAAAATGAGAACTAGATTTCAGAATCATGTACTTGCAAAAGCAACTCACGCTATGGTGCCATTTTATGCTCTCCAGTTTATAAATGTTTCACTTGGAATCAAAATTAATGGGTATCAATAAAACTGAAGGCAATATTAATGAAATTTTTTCGTGGTTAGTACTTCCTTCTCTAGCATCGCAACGCCATAACCCATGAATTCATTTCACAAGGAGTCATAGATTCGTAAGTGAGAGTAATATATCCATGTAATATATTTTTCACGAGGCAGATGACAAACCTAATGAAGTTGAACGCTTTTATAAGACTAAATCGCTTCCGGTCCTAACGTCCATCCCCATGCTACGTCAACTTCGGGGGACCCTCTTAAACTCCTTGAAGCTTTACGACGATTGCGACTACTGGGTATTTATCCGGAATGAACTCTCCATTACTGGAAACGATAGGAAAGGAGGGCGGAATAAGAAGGAATGAAGGGGAGACGGAACGCCAGTTGCCACTGGAATTGGTTAATAAAAACGACGATCTAAATACGTAGGTAGCTCTCCATTAAATTCAGCCGCGATGCTAATCAGTGTCATAGGAAATGTGGGCGCATTGTCTCCCTATTAACGCCCTGAATCGTTAACAGGGTTGGCATCCCCGCATCTTATTCCTTCAACACAAGCGTCGAAACCTGTGGCAATGGTACCACACTAGCTGGAGACTTGTACACCTTTTTTTCCATGCATCCGATGGAGGGTTTTGGTAATTATTAATCCATTATCAAAATCATAAAACCATGACTAACGAAACAAATTATTTCATGATTTAACTCCAATTAGGAAACAGATTATTGTCGTAAACCAAAACATAACCTGTGAAAAATGCATTTTTTCCTTTATAATCAATCATCTCCAATTTCAATTTCTGAAAACAAATCTCCACTTAACCCTTCCCTTTTCGAAGTCTTACTGAGTTTGCTAGTGAGAGAAATGCTCGTCAAAGATCTTAATTGTGATGCTGAAACATCTCAACCTAAATTGAAATCTGGAAACCTATGGCCTTAACTAAAACCTGAAAAAAATCGAACTTCGCTTAGTTTGCGGAGAAGCAAATAAAGTTCATATTATGTAAAATTGAAGGACCACGGGGGTGATTTTAAAAACGACCATCCTTCAGCCTTTTCCAACGACACGGGGAGGTTTTGCAAGGGGAGAGAAAGACAGGGAGGGAGGGATGCGGAGGACAAACGAGGTGGAGGACAGTGAGGGAAGGGGTTAGGGCCGATGGCACCCCATGCGGAACACAGCATCTTATTAAACTTTCATGTATTCGAGACGCAGCAAGTTTGAAACAAGAGAAAGGTGCTAGTGCTTTAGAGTAGTCGGAGAGGGGTCTTCGGAAGGTAGGGAGGGGGAGTGTGATAAAGTGAAAGGGGTGAGGATAGGGGTGGCACGAAGTAAAACAGCCAGCCAGTCTAGAGTAGGGTAAGGGGTGGCTCGAGAGGGCGTAACAAGTTAAAAATGGGGGTCTGCCGAGCGAGCGTTCATTTGTGTTCGTTATGTGAGGCGGGATGCGGGACGGACGCTCAGCTCGTGGAATAAAAGAAAGCGGAGGTTGAGAAAAATATTTTTAAAGCGGCCCTGGTTAACTTTAATGGGCTATCCGACTGGGGGAGACGCTGGATATAAAACCAGGCGAATTGATGAATTAACTGACGTCCTTGTCAAGGCGTGTTCGCTAATGTATAACGCAGGTAAACTATGATAGATGAGAGGTTAGGAGGTCCCCATTTTTGAAGAGTCTTGCGAAGGTGTTTCAGTTTTAATTGATGGCTCTAGTGAAATGATCAATAAGACAATATCAAGACTCATCCGTGCTCCTATTTGTTCCACGCTATCCTTTGACATCTGACGGATTTATCAGAACTAACGTCGCCAGGTTTCTAAGAAAAAAACACGGTTGAATCTCCATAAACAGCCCAAATATGATGTTTTATTAAAATATAATAAACATATTTACTTAAGTTTATTTTCTCAGACGCAATGAGAAAATTAGAGGCCAAGTCAAATTACATAACAGGATTCATATCCTCCACACTCATAGCTGCAATTTGTAACAGTATTTTTACATACAAAAGTAGATTAACCAAAACTAAGGCATTAACATGTATATTGACTAAATTAATCTGAGGCTTTACCCTTTAAAGTTCAAATAAATAGTGAATGTTGTTTTTTACGGGATAATACAACTAAGACAAAAATCAGTAGCTTACACAACTTTGCTATTAAATACCTTCTACCTAGAATTCGATGAAAAAATTATCAATTGAAGTTTCATGAAAAAAATACAAATACCTTACAAATACAAATATCTTCAATAGTCAGACCACGGGGTAAAAAAATTTATAACAACTATTTTTTCCGAACCGGTCCTGAAAAAAATGCCATGATTTCATAACGATGGTAAAAATTTCTCTTTGAACAAATGATCATTTTCAACAGAAAAAAAACTTGCTTGTAAGAACAGTGAAATAGGTGATGATTGAATAGCTTAAGCGTATGCATCAAAAGAGAATAAAAGCAGTTGGTGGAGGGAATGTTCTGATTACATAGACGAGGAAATTACATTTCAGGAAAAAATAGATAAATCTACGGACTAACTGAGAAACTAGAAGCTTCTCTCTCCTATTCATTACTTATTTTGAAATAACTTCTTGTGGGAAATTTTAAATGAATGGCCGAATGAATTTGATCTTGTTTCACGCCAACCTAGCCTGGAACCCCGTGAATACTCAGTATCAAGAAAGAGAGACATCTTTTGAAACCCTATACACTTGAGTTCATCTGCTGCTTGTTCTCGAGCCGGAATTCCTGGTACTCCAACTGCATTGCACATCTGGTCCAAAGACACGACTCCAAATGAAAGGTGAGAATGAGGCTCTCTCTCCACGAAAGGAAATGACACAATGTATTTACAATGAATGCATATTTTTGATTGTTCATTACTCACACGACAGAAACTAATTACCAAAACCCACGGTTCCATTTTAAAAGGGAAGTTTGGACTCCCACGATGGAAATTCAAATTAATTATGAAATTTTGACAGGAAACGTTTTACTGAGAGTTGTTCACTGAAGCTCCGAACTTCAGATGGTGACCAAGTTCACCGTATCTCGTTCATAAAGCACTCGTAGAGTGATCCAAAGATTTTTCTTCTCATTTGATTGTGCTTCATTTACGGGAGGCAAATGTAATATCCACCAAGGATTATACGAGATGTATTTACATTAAAGTTCACTGCTTTTTCCCACGACTTCTCGTAGGAATGCTCTGAATTAATTTCGCGTTCTCGTTTTGGTGAATCACTGGAAAATATTTTCTTTTTTCCGAAAAATTATGAGAATGCCTAAAATTTGGAAAATTATGCCGACCTTTCAGGGGACTTTATATCCAATTATGCTTGTAAAGGTTATGAATTGAACCATTTAATGTTAAATTTACCGAAAAGGAGGTAAAATAACCCCCATATAAATGGATTGCTGTAACGACTTTTGATTTCCAAGTCGTGGAACTCATTCGTTTCTATCCATTCAACATTGTATACTATCATACGGTATTGCATTCACCGGAAAAATGTAGAAATCAGTGCTTATAGCTAACTCCAAAAATTTGGGAGAAGTTAATATCAAGCATAATGCAGCCATATTTTTTAGTACCTATTTATCATCATTACCAAACATTAAAAGTTTCCAGAAATGAAAATTTTAAATTGTTTCATGAAATTCTGAAAAAGATATTGTAGGCATTTACATCAAATAATTAGATTTGATAAGAATTATTTAAAATCATAAAATATACAAAAGATTAATGTATTTGGTCCATTAGCTATATTTGAGAAAAAGGTAGATCTAAACAGAGAAAGAAAACTAATTGATTTGAAAGCGTTTATAAATGAAATACACGAAGCATAATTGATGCAAAAAAAACAATTGAAATAATTTTGCTCATTTTGTTGAGAGAAATTAATAAAATTGATAAATATAAATATATATATTATATACACGTTTAAAATGAACTACGACGAGCATTATAAATAATATAACGTGTGAATCCTGGAAAATCTACTGCGATGTCTTTCTCGCTGAAGAAGAGCACTATCACCTCCACTTATACACTAAATAATCAACCCATTCCCTCTGTCTTATCCCACTCCGATTTAGGCGTCACTTTTGACCAAAAGTTAACCTTTTACGAACATATAAAAACCGTTGTTAACAAGGCTATGGCAGTGGTTGGGACCCTATATCGCATGAGCGAGATATCCGAACCGAGTGCATTAAAATCAGTATTCATTGGATGTGTGCAACCCATCCTGGAATATTGCTCCCCCATTTGGTCAACTGCTTCTCCCACCATACTAAAATTAATCAACCGTCCACTCAATTTCTTCTTAGCAATAGTTCGACACCGCATACCTCACCTCAGATTCTCTTCACGTGCCGAAATACTTCTTTCACTTGGATTATTACACCCCAACCACCGCAGATTGACATTAGACATCACATTTCTTTACCGCATCTTAAATGGGTCCTTCAGATCCAGTGATCTCCTATCCTTCTTTTCACTACGCATTCCTGCTCGCAAAACCCGCAATACTGAACTTCTACACCAGCCCAACTTCCGTCTGGCAATATCTCAACGATCCCTTTTTTCCCGCCTACCTTCTATTTTCAATTCAGTCTCCAATACTTCTTCCTCTCTTGACATCTTCGCCTCCCGCTCTAATTTTAATAACCAAGTGAAAAGTCTATCTTTCTGACCTTTGTATCTGTTGTATAAGCTGAAAATGATTGTTACTTATGATATTATTATTTTATTTTTTTTACATGTTCATTATTATATTTATATAATTTATTTTGTTTATAAGCCCAATGTAAAGGCCTTAGTGCTGTTTTTGGTGTGACATAAATAAATAAATAAATAAATAAGTGAACTTCTTCCGAAAATTTAGTACTTACTGTGAGTGTTTTTTTATATCTTTTTTTGTGAACTGTGATTCTACCCAACCTGTAGTTTTTTATGTTATTTACCTCGTCGTGGAACTTTTCAATGTGTATAGAACAATAACTAAATCAAAAGAGTAAAAGAAAAGTTTTACAACGAATATGCACTACGTAATACGGGTATCTGGAAACTTAAATAAAAATAAAATTTATTATGCATTCCAGGAATGCTGAGACTGACAAAAAATGTATGAGTGCACAGAGATCGGCGTCACGCAAATAAAATGTCGCATTACATTTACTTCCCTTCATTAAGATTCGAGACGACCAGAACTAGCTCCAAAGCGAAAAGAAAAATCCTCGCGGACACCGGTCTAGGACCCAAACAGGGACACGTTTATACCAGGCCATTCCGGACGTTGAAGGAACCCAGTGAAAGTGCCTTACGTTGAGATTGCAGGAGAGGAAAACGGAAAAAATAGAAGGGACACGGAAGAAAACAGGAACATAAGAACCAATTGGCGTGGAAGAGAGTTCTCCCGAGATATACGCGCGGTGGTGGTGGATCCGAAAGAAATGGAGGCCGCCCGGAGACTTTGATAGCGGATCTGTTGCCCGAGGAGATGGAGTGCGC
Organism: Ischnura elegans; assembly: GCF_921293095.1. Taxonomy (NCBI): domain Eukaryota; kingdom Metazoa; phylum Arthropoda; class Insecta; order Odonata; family Coenagrionidae; genus Ischnura; species Ischnura elegans. The sequence goes on from NC_060247.1 coordinate 18,601,826, forward strand.
AGAAGAAGAGGAGGAGGGTGAGATAGCCGAACCCCTCTAACCTATCTTAGTCGGCCCGTGAAGAATTGGGGGGGAGGGGGAATGGATGGGCTCCTTTGACTCGAAGAAATGGATCAGGGATATTGGCGCTGGATGGAACGGAAAAGTGGCGATGTAAATAAAAGCCAGCGGAGTAGTGGTAAGAAGGATGGGAAGGGTTGGAGAAGATTTTGTGTAGAAAAAGAAACCATAGACAAATACGCTGTCGCAGTGGTGTAAATTACTAGTTTTAGTGAATGACTGCTTCGCAAATACTCTATTTGTTGTATTATAATGTTTTACATACAGTACTAACCACACTTATTATTTAACATCCAATAATACCCAACGACTATCAATATTCAAGAATCAATCCAGTATTCATGAAAAAAAGTACTATATACTACTAACAGACGCTGGCTAAACAAAAGAGAGACGAAATTAATGAAGGTTAAATGCTGTTTGGTGATCGGGTGACATTGATGAATTATATTTATAATGCATAGGAGTTGAAGAAGACACCTCTCTGAAGTATCTTCATGATAGTTTTGAAGTCTTCTCATGATTACTCGATTTCCGAAGATAAAAAGCTTGAATGGGCTAAAAATCATTTGATTATAATCACTCTGATAAATTATTACAGGTAAGAAACTGTCTCTGTACGTACTAGCCAGTCGGTATATACCAAACTTATATTGCTATTGTGGTGATAGGTTGATTCAGCGGATGGATGGAGCAGAGAAGTGGCTCGGGAAATAAAGCAAACGTAATAAAAGTAGGAGGAATGGAAAGGGTTGAAGATAGATTTCACTTTGGGGCGGTTGGTAGGGTACCACGGGTGGAGTGGAAGGGCGTCTCCACGCCGAACAGTTACTTATCCCCAGTCTGTTTACCATAGCCATTATTTTTACCTACTTACCTCCCCCCCTACACCAAACAGAGTCCTCTTTCGGTGGAGGAAAAAATGTAATGCGAAACGAAGAGGAGAGAGGGGGTAGGTGGGAAGAGACTCGGTTAGTCTCTGCGGGCGGAATTCTTTCACGGTCGACAGTAAAAGGGTTTCGGAGAGAGAGAAGGCTCTAGAGTGTATGTGTGCGCTTGCTGATCGAAGAAAAATATTGGGGGGGTTTTGGCGAGGAAGAAAATCGTTTAGGGAGAAGGAGTTGACGTGTTTCAATTGAATGCTAATGCCCCGGAAGGATCCGAGGCTTAATTGAAAAGGCTTAACGGTGGATTTATAAAAGAGTCCGAAGGGAAGGAAGGGGATGGAAAAAGGAGGACTGGGATGGGAAGAAAAATGAGATACGTGGAGACGGGGAGGAAGATAGAAGGGAGTGGCGTATAGTTTTCGCCTGCACGGATGAGATTGGAAAGGTGCGAGGAATTTTGTGCGTTTAAGAGTTATTTTTACAGAAAACCATGCTTAAGAAAAGGGACCGAAGTTCATCGCGATAAGTACCCACCTGATTGTTTCCCAGACCCAATTTGACAAAAGAAGGGATAGACTGCGACAGAGAAGGAATTTAATCCCGCTCGGACCTTTTTGCGAGAGTGGAAAATAACTTAAATTACGTTTCCATGATTGGGATGCAACACCTTGTATCTCTCAAACGACGAAAAAAAATTCAGGACAATAACGTCCTCGAATCCAATCACAATTGCGGATTTAAGTTTGGGCTCTTTTTTTGGCAAAAGGGATTTCTCTTCTTTTTTTGTTCAAGGGCCATTTAAAGGAATTTGTACACTCGCCCAACGAAGATGTCAAAGAAAGAAAACAAACCCTTGACTGAAAGGCACGGGAGAAAATCAAGAAATACTTATTCGCACACGGATATTCTCTACTTTCAATTTAAACTTGGTGAGAGAGATAATTGAGATGAGGACGCTGACTGTGAGAGGAGCAGCAGCTCAGTTTTACCGTTTTTATATGATTTCGACTCGTAAAAGACTTAAACCGTATTTAATGCAGAAATGAGGGAAGAAAACTCCAATCTTGCTCCGTTGCGCAACATTTTGATGGGAAAATTACATAAAAAGCTTAAAATGGGTAATATCATCATGAACACGATATCATTAAAAGAGATTGAATTGCGGCAAGAAGGGAAAATTTCTTTGATCCCCTCCTTTGTAACCGCTCTAAATTATGCACTACTGTGTTTGTGTACGAGGACGAAAACAGCTTTGTTGAGCATATGTAGGCCAAACAGCAAAAACAACCAAAATAGCCGAAGTTATCGCGTGCGAGATGTTGCTCTAGCGGTGCATCTTTTTGTCAGCAAAATATTAACTGGAATGAGACCGATTTCAATGAATTCAACAGTATTTCTGCACCACATTGGATGCAATTTTCCCACGGACGTAAGAAAAAAAACGAAGATGAAGTTCTATGCAATAATCCGTCCACCCAACATCTTCCGCCTTCTTCTCCATAAATTGGTCTAAAAGCTAGACTGCTTCATTGTTCTGATGCTCCGCTTAAACTGCATACAGCCCTCTTCCCTGAGCACTTCAGATCAATTTATTACTCGGTAAAAGCGCACTCCAGCCGCCTGCAAACCACTATTAAGGAACGCCAAAAGCAAACGGGATGACGGGATGCTGCAAGTTTCCTCCTCCCAAACCGCCAGCCATCTCCCGGGCGGTGGCGTGCGTCATCCCCCACTGCCTCGATTCTTATCCTATTACGAGCACACTCCACCTTTCTTGGAGTATCTTCTCTCGGCGCTCTTGCCTGATTTTCCTTGCTCCACCATTACTGCAACTCTCAACCTAGTACACCTAGAGAGGGATACATTTTGGCTGTCTCCATATAGCAATGAAAGGTTCTACCAAAGTCGCACGGTGGTCCCATATCGAAAAGGGGCTGGCCAATTGTCATTATTACAAATATATGCACGGAATTTTTTAAATAATCAAATTAAACTGGAATAATCAAATTAAACTGGATATGGTCAAAATTGAGAGCCACGTGAAATCTGTCAATTTCTAGGAAGTTCACATCAGCGAGGCATGACAAATACTCTGTATTCTCACCTGTATAATATATCCAGTAATATATCCTGTTTTATAATTTTCTTACTTTTATCTTTTTTACCCGAAACTTTGCATCGGAGCTGCAAACATTCAGCCTCCAATTTAATACGAAAACCGCAACAATATTCTATCATTTTTTTAAGTTCCGATCAAATATCGAAAATTATAGTAATAGTGTGAATAAATGAGATAACAATGATAGATTTTCAAGGGGTTCTACACAAATAATTAACTTGTATCAGGAACTTTTCTTTGGGAAGCGGTTATTCATTCAAATTTTATATAGGTACCTATTTGGGTATCTAGCATCAATCAGTATCCCTTATTTATCACGGAGGGATATATCTGTGCGCAGTTTCCAATTTTCAAAAATAAATTATAGCCCTAAACATTAAAGCACATTACGTTGAAAAACCCAGTTGGAAGCGGAACAAGAAGAAAGCATATGAATACAAATCACCAATTTGCCAAATAGAGTGCAGGAACGTAAAAAAAACTGCTTAAAATATTCATCAGAATGAAGGCAGAGAAAGAGATGCGGTGGTCTTGATTCTCTCATTACCGATGAACATACTAAAAAGGATTTTACCAAATGCGAATAAAGATTTGAAATTACTGATATTTCCAAAATGGATGTACCAAAAATTAATTAAATGAGGTCATTTTTTACCAATATTCCGGCGCTTGATATCACACGTGGCTGGGTACAAGTAAACACTTAGGGAATAACAATTCTAAGACAAAATAAGCCTTTACGAGGGAAGTGTAAAAAGCGACACCTGCCTAAGTATTAAACCAGGCCATATAAATTACACGTGTCCAAGGCATGCCCAAATGAGGTGGCACGACACTCGGAACGACTCGACCACCGAGATTCGTCTTCCTCTGGAGTGATGGACCGAGAGAAGATGGGACAAGGTACTAGTAGAGCCGCATTGCTAAGCCAGCCTATATGTGAGCACCGGCTTAACCCGTGCCTCGGAATACTCCCGCCTCGTAGAGAGAAGTAAGTTACCGCCAGCCTCTCATAGCAAGCAGGAGGGTGCCTCGTGTACGAAGGGAGCTGAAATGGTTTGCCGGAGTCATTGCAGGTCGGCCGGATTGCACTGAGGAGTCATTGAAGGGAGGGCACCGCGGGCGGGAGGGAAAAGCATTCAACTTACGGGAGGCCGTTTGGAGGATCGCGGGCGGAAATTCGTGCTCTCACTTTACAGCTCCAAAAACGGAATGCCGCACCCAACCGGGGACAGGTGAGGGCGGGAAGTGCTGTCCAAATGAGGGGATGTTGTTGTTGGCTTGGGTGCTTGCGATTGGTCGCACGCGGCCATTTTATTTTTGAGGCTCTTAGGAGAACCACATTTTAACGCCATCGTTTCATCAAAAATGCTTACGCATGCCATTTCAACGTCTTCGTATAGAAAATTGCCTGAATAAAAAGCGTTCACTTGATCTGGAAAAAGTAGTGCAAAAATTAATAAAAACAAATTGGGTCTTAATTTTTCGCAAAGAATTTACACCACGGTTGAAATTCACCAGGAGAAATTCGTTTGCAAGGCTGGGATTTAAACGTTTACCTTTGAAATTCCAAAGAAGAGGGTAATTTATTTTACTATACCTATCCGCCATACCTGGCGGTCAATTGGAAAAACTAGATTTGGGTTACGGTTACGTCAATTGACTTTTTTTACGAATTTCAGCCTCATGGTAGCTGTGAGGAAAAAAATTTATGCAACTTTAACCAGTGAAATTATGACGTAAATTTTCCAGCACATCCCTTTTATTCAAAAACATATTAATCCTGATAGATCAAACGTCGCACAAGGGCCATTGAAAAATTGCTACTACATGTACGATAATTTAGAAGTCCTCACATTCAATTTAGCTGTTGATTTTTTTAAAACTGCAATCGGAGTATAAAAATGATTTGTTGCATAATTTCCTTAAATCAAAGACATTCTTTATTTTGTCATAGCCTTCATTAAAAAAATGGATGCTGAAATAGGGATTCCTAAAATATACCAGGGGAAATCAGGGCGTATATTCACTAAATCAACCATACTACATTCGAAAAATGGCTGAAGGTAGTAACTCTGCATATTTTTGTATCAGCGATAGATATGCCCAGCCATAAAAATGAAATAATGGCTCGGAGGCTCAGTGCAACACGGCCGCCAACAAGTAATTAGCTGAAGGCTCATCTCTGCGATAGGGTAAAAATAGGAGTAACCATCCACAACTCTATTCATCTTTACATCTTAATCGAGTGTACTATCTAGTGATTCAGACACTATAATAGGCCTAAAGTAATCAGTAGAGAAATGAAACCTAAGTCCTAACATCCTATATAGAGAGAAAAAGGTTTTATAGACAAGTTCTCTCCAGAAAGCACGATTTGATAATCGATATACCAAAAAATAACGCGAGGACTAGGACGCGAGGATAGGAGGGACTCCAATCCTCAGATATTTCTAAGTTAACCTCAAATCGTGCGTAAAAGATTCTTTACATCAAGAACATGTTAGAGAACTTTTTCCTCTAGCCTCTTTTGTAACTGGCCTCAAGTAATGCTTGCCCATAATGCAAACCCACTGAGGACCCCTGCTACTGAGATTCACGGATTCAGACCCAGCCAATATCTGCAAAAATACTGATCGAAAGGGAAGGTTGGGCATGACTGGGGATGGAAACTTTCAAAATGACCAACCAACGAACCAAGAGGGAAAGAAGTAGTTTTAGTAAAGGTAGCGAATGGCCATGCTCCTTCATTCGATCTTAGAAGAAAGAAGCGGAGAAGGACCATGGGAAGAGGAATGGTTGACGGAGTTTACATCGAAGATGGAAAAGGGGACGCAACGTTTGGGACACTGTTTGAGCTTCTCCCCCTCATCTCTTGAACTAATCCTCCGTGTCCTCCAGCCTCCATTCAAGAAGTCTCAAACTCAATTCCCTCATATGTGCGGCATCATTGTTTACCGTGAGATGACTCTCTGCGCCCCAACTTAGCGACACCGAAATCCCTTTAAAGGCGTACGCTTTTCGTAGTTCAGCGAAGTATCCTCCGAGCAGGCGCGTCGGCAAAAAAGTTAAATGAATGGGATTTGTCAAGTTTGATTAAGATCGGGAGGAATCATTGATCCTGAAGGGGAGAGCTGCAGACAAGTGGAGGGGCAGAGACATGTTTCGGTGATAATTAATTATCCATTCCATGGGAATCGAAAAAGAGATTAATTTAACTCTCGCGAATGAATAAAAAACGAGCCCAAATCACCATTGAGCACGCAGGAGGATTCATTAGCCACAAAAAAGTGACAATATGTTTTCCGCGGTAAATCCTTCATTCTCTCTCTCCGGAAGCTAGTGATGAAAATAAACGATTGTCACTGTAATTTCCTCGTTATTCAGAGCGATCAACGGTCCAATTTTAGAGATTTTTTTTAAATATAAAAACTTAAATATCATTTTAATTCAAAGGCGCCATAATTAATTGCTAATCGACGATTCCACTATTCCAAATAAGCTATTCAAATAGGCAAAACCAGGCGGATACTTGCAAATGGATAGAGCGTGATTTTCTACCTTGGTTATTCAGTGAATATAATATGAGGAAGTGTAATAGGAGAGATCATAAAAAGTAGATCATGGAAGAGGATATTATTGTTGGAAAGGATAAAAATTGAAAAGCATGCACGCCGTTTAAGACCAACCGCTTCCAGGTAGTATCTTCCACGCAAAATTTTAAGTGCTCCGAAATAAGAATATCATACACATATCTATCATCTATCACTTAATATCCAGATATAATTTATTTTTTGGGAGAAAATACGGGTTTATTATACCACTATTCCGTGAAATTATCGTAAGACAGGATCGTATGACAGAATTTTTCTTACATATAGCATTTCTCAGCCACATTCAGTTCTTAGAGGTCACCGCTTAACTTAGAAGTTATCATCAGAAGCTTCGTTAAAACCTATCAGAGGCAAATCTTGGTTATGAACCAAGAAGCGGTCTTTCAAGAGAGTCATAAGTCACAGACAGCAAAAAGGTGAAAATTTAGATTCGGAAAGATAACATTAATCAAAGGAGGCTCCAGTATTGCCGTAAGTCGCACGGCATGCATTTTTAATCGCTTCCGCATACTCTAAACTCTACTGATAGGTATTTGATAGATAAATCCTTTTCCTGTTTCCATCCAATTGATTTCCTTCTTTTTGTATGAGTTTTTGAGGCCTCAGATTGTAGCTAAATAAACAATGATGTGGCCACATTTATGGCGATATCATGAAGATGAGACTAGTCAAAGCTGAACGTTGAAATCTGATTATAAAAACATTGATCATAAGACCCTCGCGTACGGTACTCAGGCAATGCACAAAAATTATAATTGAGTCGTGCGCATACGGCAGGCCTAAAATAAAAACCTTTGACACACGAGGAAACAATTTCATTTGTTATAAGTATTAAACCGGAAATAATTTAACAGCAATATCGCATTTAATTACCACTTGCTGAGGTCAAATCGAAAAACTGAAAATGCCATTACCAGAGGAATACACGGGATTTATTTAACCATATTAATTGCTTTGAATGAGTGCCTCGGTAAACAATCGGTAATTGCAGATGTGAAGTATCGTTCCATCAATAATAATCGAACCGTAAGACATATTTTCAACCTTAATTGAATAGTTATTGTGCTGCTGAAATATTTAGAGCGAAGCATGTTTTCCAAATACCAGTAACCAAGGTTAGTTATTTGAATGTCTCCATCAATTTGCGCGTGATGAAATTAATATTGCCTTTAAATCACCAAATACGGCAAAATAATTGCAGCAACTATAAAAGACGACCGTCAATATTGTTTTACCAAAATGTCTATCGACATACTTACCAATGTAATTATAAATTCGCACCACGGTAGATAGCTTACAATCCCTACATCAGATCTACTGCGATGGACGGATATGGCTTCTTTGTTCCAGATTCAAAACACGAACCTATTGGATACGGGAGAAGAATATTTCCCGATGGACCCTATTCGGCCAAAAGATGGCATGGGAAGAGGGTGGTGGAGAGTGAGATATAAAACTGGAGGGATGCCGGGGGTCGCCGGGGGTCCGCCAAGCAGGGCAGTGGAGGGCTCGAATATCAAAACGGAACACCCTCCCGCCACCAAAATGGAGAGGAGCTAAGAACATACGAAAGAAGGCCAGAAAGAATTCGAAAGACAAAGGGATGAAGTAAGGCATTCTTTCCGGGAGTTGATCAACTTCATTTCACATGACAGGCACTCTGGGAATTGTGACGGCCACGGAGCAAAGGACGAACACACGAAAACATGAACAAGAACGGCAGGTCGAAAGGCCAAGGGGTCGGGAAATCCGTTTTTGGGTCGCTGGTTCCCAAGGTGGGAGCCAAGGTGGAAGGAGTGAAATGCCAAAGAGGACGAAAACGAAGAATACCAAAGACCAAGTTGGGGAGACCAGGGCTGGTGATCTGGGTTAAGGGGTAGCTGGGAGCAAGATCTGCGGTTACGGTCAGTAACCTTGAGACCTTAGCTGACTGCAACACGGGTTTTGTATTTAATTTCTGAAATACTCGTTTGTACGCTCGAAACGAAGAAGAAAAGTGAATATTGTCGGCTAACCAATGTTGATGGAGAAAACGTAGGGAACTAATAGCCAGAATCAGTAGCATGTTTCACATTTGAATGGAACTAATAACAGGAAATCTATTTGAGATATTTGAAGATATGTAGCCAGAACACAGTTTATATAGGCATCGAATTTCGTGCGAAATGGCCTTCAGACATTGATGCCCAGAGAGAACAAGGAAAATTATAAAATTGCTATCACGCAAACCTCACTTATTTAACTCTAAAGTACAAGAATTAAAAATACAGCTTCAATAATCATTCTAACTCAATCTAACTCAATGGGCCGCGTAAAATATGTTTCAATGCACAAATAACAACTCGGTCGTCATTTGCATAATAAAAAGGAAATATTTACATGACCTGAACGATCGCAGTCGTTTAAAGCCTCAACAATGTTACGACCACCGTCTTTGAAAAAAAATGATAGCACGTCAAATTCTTCTGCCACGGAAAATGATGAAATTGACATAACAGCTAAAATTCATATCGAATTTGATGCTGAATCCATTTCATGAGATGCTAATGTATCTGCTTCCACCACAATTTTTATACTTCCTTTTGTTTTATGAGTACCTTATAAATCATCTATATGAAATGGGATCGAATGGGGTCAAGCATTACAGCTTTATAGACACATCGACTCAAAAATTTTTTACTATTAATTTCAAATATTTGTTTTTGGGAGCATTTGATTTCAGGGAATTCATCACATTTGATCAAAATGGCAGCCAATAAGTTAAAAAGCAATTTAATTTATTCCCTGTAAACAATGATTATCTATAGAATCTTATAAATAACGAAACTAGTTTTCTTCAGTTATTGCGAATGGTACTCTCATAACGGATTTTTTTGCGTAAAACTGCAAATGGAATGAATGCTTGTAAAAATACCTGGGAAACAAAAGGAGAAGCAGATGAAAGAGTAATTCCGATATCCGATTCAATTTTACACATGAAAATGTTCGGTGCATTGGGAGAGCACTAAGGGAGGCATTTTATTCTTGACCCATTCAATCAAAAAGAAGTACATTAAAATCGTTCTTATGAACCTTTTTCCGATACAAAAAGTCGTGTTAAGCTGATGAATAAATAATAAACGGAAAGTAATAAATACACAGCCGAAGACATTTTATTGAAGGGCATGTTATTCAGGTCATACAATAGACTGATCTGCATTTCCCAATGAAGTACAAAGGGTCTGGAACGTAAGAAAAAACAGTCATTCGTCAACAAGAGTTACGGAACTCGCTAAGTTCCGTCGCAAATAATCCCTTACTCCTTGCTCTTATTTTCTATCACACGTCAATCAATCGATCAAATTTCACCTGCTTTCACAAACATAACTACCAATGGAGTGGGGCCAGTGGTCGGGACCTCACCGACTAGCGGACATTCAGTGCGGGGTGGTTTCAGTCGGTAGCCGATCGGATCACTGGGGAGAGTTTTACAGGAAAAGGGATTGAAAATGGGGGATTTTTCTCTCTGACCGGGAACCGCGTGTTGGCCGGTTGGGCAAGGGCAGAGGTGGCTGGAAGATTTCGGGTTGGGTGGCGGAGAGACGGTAGGGAGAGAGAGATGGAACGGCAACCCAGTATAGGCGGTAATGCACCAGATGGTACCAACATTCCACTGAATTATGGATTCCACACAACCAACCCTCACCCAACCCTTCCTCTTTCTACCACCTCCTCCTCTCCCGCTATTCTTCCCATCTTCATCCTGCTTTCTTTCTCCTTCCTCCTCTCCCCGTTCTCCTCGCTTTCTTCCCTTCTCTTTCAAATCCCGGTGCCCACCCTGTTGCATCCTCCACCTCTTCACTGGCAAAAAAAAGTTTCCAAAATTCTCTCTCTTTTTTCTTTACTCCTATTTTCTCTATCCGAGACTCCATTTTACTCGCTTCACTCACCCTCACACACTCACATCAACTTCCTGTTTCCCTCTGAAGTCTTTGTTTTCCTTTGGGTGGTCCACGTGGGACTCCCTCTCCCTTAACTTCCAAGGGTAAAGATTATCAGCCTTTTTTCTCTCAAGGGGCGTCCTCATATGCGTGATTATTTCGGCCTCGCCACCTCTCCCTACACTTAGGAAACCGAACGAACCGATATGGTACCGTAAGTCTTCTCACAAGCCTCCCTAGTCCATCTGTGACGGTGGCCGGCGTTATTGATGTAAACGCTTAGAAATGCGTAATTCACGGTACTCACTTGTGCCTATGTATTCTCTCAAGTTTCTAAGAATGTAATGAGAGCAAACATTGACCATGGCTTCTACGTTTAGCTTGTAATAAAATTCGACGACACGTTTAATATCCCATTTTTCCTGTAAATGATGGTATTATGACCAAGAAGTCTCCAATGAGATACCCATTTCAATTGATCTCATTACATAAAAATAGATAACTCACTTGAAAATCTTTCCTAAAGAAATTCTTCATAATATATGAATTCTATCTATATCGTATGCCAACTTTTTCGTGTCCATCTTGGTGGATAAAATTCCCCATTCTTGTGGCTACCATTGACGAAATGGAATGCAATTCAAAAGGAAATTTTCAAGTGTGATATGGGACGCATAAAAATCAGTGCTTACCTACGCCAAAACACCCAAAATAAGCGTTTGATTTTTTCTGAGATTGAATTTCGATCGCGTAGCTAGTTGATTGCGATGCAAGAATAGCAAGTATTACAGTGATATAGAGGTAACTGCAAACTTACTCAGTCTAAATCCAGCCTAATGCCTATTGCGGAGTCAGGAAATTCGAAATAGCTTTAATAATGCATATACCAACGAGCATTATATGGAAAGGAATATTGCATTGCTGAGAACCAACATGTTTTCGTATCAATATCGCTTGTAAAACAGTAAATGAAATACAAGCAAAAAGCATTGCAGGAACTTTGAAGAACTTAAATATCATAACACCGAAAAAAAGCAAAATACAAATATGCGGGCAAAGTCATGTTTACTTCCCACTCAGACTCCTCCTGTAAGATGTCACTCCTGCACGAGAGCTACACCGCCATTCCATATCCCAGAGAATGAGAAAGGAAAAAAAACTAAAACAGTCAAACGGACGCAGAAGTCATGCTTATCCTAGAAAAAAATGAAGAGCATTTCCACAGGCTACCGCAGATTCACCATACCGTTTCATGTTCAATGTATACTATCCACGAAAGAACGTGTACCTATTTATAAATAAAAACTAAGGAGCCCTATAGGCAAATATCTAAATCGAAAGAATAAAAACACACCATAACTTTAGTTTTTCTGGAAAGGGGGAAAGAGGGGTCATGCAACCCCTCGATCTGGTGGTATTGGAGAGGAGTATTTTTAGACAACATTTCCCAGAAGCTTCAAAGACATAAAAGGAAAGGATGCAAATAATTTTACCGTTTTTCCTCTAGGAATGATGAATGCTGAACAGCGTGAAACGACTCCGCATGAATCATCCACAAAGGTTTTCTGTGAAAGTTTGTCCTGTATTCATGTCAATAATTTGGTTTACATCAACTAATTTTTAACCATTATTGGAAAGTTATCACATCCCAATTTAGCGTTGATGAATTCCTTATATGTTCTGTTTTCGCTAAAATGGCAATAAATATTATTTGTTTTCTTCCGCAAGTGTTCATTTCTTTATATTTATGGGAATTAATGATACTTTAACAAATTCATATCGGGTTAAAGTTTTAATGTAAGATAAGGCTACTCTGAGGGGTTCCAAAAAGTAAGCACTGCCATTCTTATTCCTTAATTATTTATTTTCGTCAAATTTTATATTTTCAATCAAGTATGTAATCCTGGCAAACATTTATTGCATGGCGAAGAATAGTGTTTAAGTCTCAATATCGTCCAAAAAAGCCGTAATATTATTATCACCCAGGGTTTTCGAATTCTCGAGGATGCTGCCAATGGCATAAGCGGAACGTGTACAGTATCTCCTTGGTCAGTAAAGACGGGGACGACCGCTGGCTCCGCTGCGAAGTATTTGCAAGCTGCAATGATTGGCCGCTGCCACTGAGGCAGAGGAATTTTCGCGGGTTTTGTTCGATTCGGTCGGCGTAGTTCCACAGCCGTAAGCGGTGAGGAGCCGATGGAGTGGTATAGAATAGATTCTTATTCCCTTGGAGCGGGTAGAGAGAAAATTTGCGGGCAGGTTGGTACCTGTTTGGAAGCAGTAAAAAAGAAGCACTAAAAAAATAAATAAAACCTCCGTGGCGAGCTGCGGCCCGCGAGGAGCAGACGGATGTTTTCCTGGTACAGGGCGCAAGGGCAGGATTTGTTTTCTGATGTGCGAGTGAGAGATTGGCGTGGGCGATGGGATGTAACGGACAAGGTGGAAACAAGTCATTGGGGTGGGGAGGGAAGGGGAACAAACACATTATAGGCCCACTCCGCGCTGGCTGAGAATGTTGGTGGCGTAAAAAGAAACGGGCGAGGGTGAAAAAGACAGAATCCGGGATTTTCTTCTCGCCTCCTTGAGACGCTACACTGTTTCCCAGTGTCGGAGAAGTCTAGATGGAAAATTTAAGGAACTAAAGCAAGATAAAAATATCGAGACACAATGTCCCGGGAATATCTTTCGTCCGCATTGGCGGAGAACATAAATAAATCGTGGAGTTGCACCCGGTTTCATATTTTTCTCTTTATTTTGAGGAAGCGCAACCGATTTCATTACATAAACTCTCTTAATTCACTTTGCGGCATTCAAATGACGCAAAGCAGCAAAGATATCTGAGAAATTTCCAGTGTGAGAGGGAAGAAACTTGTCCAAGTAAATTGAGGAATGAAAGCATTTTATTGCATCTTTAATTGAAATTTTCAACAGAACTCAGCGGTCTACTCAATTTGAAAAGTGATGCAACTCACGGAAGACTCGTTAGTCGACATCAGCCTTAAAGTGAAGTTATAAAGACTCTGAACTAAATGTGTCCACCTGAGTCCTTTTTGGAAGAGTTAATTAAAAGTTTTTCGAGTCAAAGCTTTGCGCATTTTATGCAATTCATAAAATATCAAACATTAACATGAACTTAAATGTGGCTATGTTAGAGCGCTGTATAAAATTATTTTTGCGCTAAAATTAGCTGTATCCTTCTACGGTTAACGCAAATGCAATTCACTACTAATTCTGATACTATACTCAAAACTCAAAGTTTATTTCTATTCATGTTCTAAATGAGGAATATAAAAATTGAAAAAACATGAAAGTTAATCATTAGAAAACCAGGAGCTAGGAAATTGCTCAATTTATTTTCCACCACAATAAATTAGGTGCAATTTTTTGTGGTTACATTTCAAAACATGTAATATTTGATACCATGCATCAATTTTTGCCATTGGTATGCCCAGCTTATTTTTGTTATAATAATTAATTAATTACTTAGGTTGCTACTGGTAACAAAGGCTTGGTTTCGTTAATTCATATTTATTTTTAATACGAGTTCATCATATGCATCACGATACAATATAATCCACGTTTCATCGTAACTCCTCAGTAAATAAAAGATTGTTTAAGAGATATATTGTTTCAAACTCTAACCTTGACTATGCACCTAGGTACTAAAAACATGGTTATTTTAAGTTACTCACATATTTTGCTCGGGAGAGCTACTAATGCCTTGATTATTAACGTCACTGCGAAATAAAGATTAAAATGTTTTCGCTCGTCAATAGGTACGAGTCATAATTTGATTTTTTTTTACTTTTTTCGAGAGTAATAACTAATACTAACAAAAATTTGTTGGTGGGAGGAGATAATGCTATACCTGAGAAAAATAATATCCCTCAATGAATACCGCAAATGAGAGAATTATGCGTGACCTAAAAACGTCAAGTACGATGCAATATCAGAGGGTAATTCGCCATGAAACAGTATACGCGCATTTCATCGGGCAAGTATTTCACGAGGGATTAGACAGCTAAGCATTTCATTCCGAGTCCGTGGATTTTGTTTTCCAAGAATTTATTTGTGCCACCGAATTCGCCAATCCGCGTGGCTAAATCAAAAACACACACTCATGTAATTAATGGTGAAATTTGACTCATTGATGGCATGCATATAAATCTGGCATGGAGGAAATTCAACACTACAAATGAAACTGACAATTACCTTTTCGACTGATTTTTTTCTTCCATGACAACTAATTTCTGCTATTCGGTCACGGGTTACGTTCGGAAACAATTGAACCAAATTAATGAACAAAATATTTGAAATCTTGTTCGATAAAACCACATTTCACGACCACGAAGTGCACTGCACTGGAATGTAAATGACCAATAATACGCTAATAAGCAATTTATGCATTGCAGGAGTCACATTAATGTTTACGCCTGATTGAAAACCAAACTGAGTGAGATATTAACTATAAAGATGGCTTAACTCAAACGGGGAATGCTCTGGAGAGCTAGAAATAGCTTGTCTCAAGCATAGCTCTTTTTTTCACATCACCTGAGTGGATACAATATTATCCCGACTGTATACCGCTAGACTAGAGAAGACAAGAATTAAATACTCGCATTGATAATTCGGACATCATAGTTAATAAAAATTGCAATGTGATTTTCACTAAGAGCAAAACTTCTTATACTAGTTAAGAACTTCACGCGTCAAAGATTTTTGCAGTATAATTTGATGTCACAACTAAAAATCGATTCTTCGGAAAAAATTACATGCAAGACATGAGTCTATAAATACTTGGGAGTAGGATTTTATACAATGCAAACTAGAAGTATTGGGTATAACTCCAGAGCATTATTATAAAAATGCAATGATGACTGATTTGTTACCGCGAATTTGCAACACGAAAAATACACTCAATAAAACTCTTAGAGAGTAGAAATTGAACGCAGGACTTTCTCATTAGCAAACGTGAACTTGACCTGTCTGCCTATAAGGTATTAGAAAGAATGTTCCCCTCCTCATATCAGGCAGTATGGAGAATCAAATGTCTCTGCAGCAAGAAAAATATGCGGATTGAAGGGTTGCCGCGAAGTATCGCTACGAGTGATGTGTTTCGATTGATCCTCCTTGAGTCAGCTTCCGACCAGTCGACTGTTCGCCCATTGCTTTCCAAACTGCCTCCGCATTCATCTGCACTACCGTTAGTTGCCAGTGGAGACTAGTAGGGAGCAATTTGCGTTTCCTGCCCGAGTCGAATATTCCCTCGGCTTAGTGAAAGGGACGAGAGAGAGAAGAGACATATGTAGGTTGGATCTTCGTCCTCGACAGAACCGTTCCGTGGAGGTGGACCGAATCCTTGCCACAAGTTGCCGTTTCGTCGCTTCGTCTCCCGCTCATACCGCTACTTCTGCGCTCTCGCTATTACACCGGTCAGTTTCGGGCAATAAAACCGTCGCTCCGGACTACATCGTGCATTAACACGGTGCAAAACGTCGGGGTCAATCGTTCCCGAGGGAAAGCTCCGTACTCCGGCCCGCGACAGAGGACCCTTTTCCGTTTACCCCGCGCGGCAAACCCCGCGATCCTTCAAGCTGTACTTCTCATGTGGCTACTACCTGTATGCGATGCTCCCGCCCGCATAAACGCTAAATCCCTCCGTATTTATCTTCGCTCGTCACATCACTTCTTACCTTCAACAACTTCTAATTGGTGTATGTTGGTATATGTCAGTGTGTGAGAAAAAAATTATAGGCTACAGTAATATTATTATGGATAACAGTTATTAGCTTTAAGCTCTGTCTTATTTACCATACCGTCTTTTATCTTAAACTAGGCCAATAAAAGGAATGTTTTTACACCCAACGTTTCTTTTAATTTTCTTCACTATGGCCTGACTATATATCAAAGTAATATCCTTAAATACTGACTAATTAAATAAATCTGGAAGAAAAACTAAAATTATCATTTTTTTTTAATGAATACGAGTAATAACTTTGGCGATATGTGCCTTGTAACAAGAAATTACCCTAAGTTTTTTTAAGAGAAAAATAAAGAATCAGCCAATCTGATACGATAACGGCTCTGTTTTTCCTTCTAGATACATGTAACCTGCTACAATTAGTGTTAGAGAGACCAATATCAAAAAGAAATGCTAATAATTTGCTAAGGTTTCCCAAAATTTTGGAAATAAATCAGGCTTTCCTCGTCCCAATGCCTTTCCAATCTCAGCAACCCAGCCAATTTTAAACCACATCTCCCTCCACTCTACCGTATTTATCCTAAGACAACCTCGACGCCGCAACCACTATCCGAAATCTATCCAAATAAGCTATTGGAATTAAGTGCCGTAATCAAATTCGTGCGCCGATGGGCTGGAAGTCCCGTGCACATGCCAGCGGATTTGTTCGAAACTGCCAAGTGCCCGATGAAGCAGGCGGAGAGTATGGTGGGGGAAATTTTTTGCTTCGGTCGATTAAAGGTTCGGAATTCGTCTTTCTCGCATCGTGCGATAACGAGTAGATCAACCCGTTTACAACAGTTTTACTTAGCGTAAATTGGCATCCCAAGGCGGCAGAGGAGATTTAATGCTTTAAAATAGGTAACTAGTTTATTTGTTCAAAACGAAATCATGGGTAAAAGCTTCCTAAAGTATTAAATATTGTACAGTATGCTAGCAGCTTAACTTGAAATAAAACTAAGTCAGGAAGAAATCACAAATGCTGTTTGGAACGTCTCGATTCGAAAGTTTTTTTTTTAATTCATTAATTACATAGAAAAATAGATTTTTCGTGTAAGACTGTGCTATTTGCATCCCGTTATCTAGTTAATTGAAACAAGAAATAACAAAATGTTCAAAATTTCATGCATTTTTATGCCTATACAATAAAAATTAGTTTAGTAAAACCACTTGTCTGTTTCCACTCACTTTTATTTAAACCAACCATGGGTTCGGCAACTGGTGCCATTATCAAGGTTGCTATTATCAAATTTTCACGATTAACGATGTTCCATAATTTTACCAGGAAACTAAACCACAACGACGACAGTAAGTATATGAAGATTGGCTGCATACACAATTCTACTATCCAAGGTGCCTATGAGAAAAAGAAGAGGGAATAATGTCTAGGAGCGACCGGGTGAGTTCATGTCAAGTCACACAGTGCTAAGTTGTGGTGAGAGGTACATCAAAGTTTCTCCATCACTGGAACTGACGATACTATCCAAATTTCACATTCCGATGCATAAAATACGGCATATGAACATGAAAAATATAATCAGAGAGCAAAACTAGCCACATAATGTCTATCCATATGACATTACGAGTAAGTACTTGCAACGCTACTTCATCTGGACGGTTTTCTCCACAAATATTTCATTCTCAACCATCCAGCAGGAAATTACAGGGATTTCGAATATCATCATTAGACTTGACGCGACATTATAATCTCATGTAATACGTGCCTAGATCAAAAGAGGGGCTGTAGCTGCAATGTCCTAATGAAATTAGTAAATGTTACGACTGGAGTTTTGGGATCAAAAGGAAACACCGCACGACGCGCCACAACGTTATAAATGCCACGCGCATGCAATTTCGCCTGCTTTGTGGATCACGCTGCAGATCACAGCAGCTCTATTTACAATATTGTGGAAGTAATTGCATTCCAAGATTATGATACGTAACTGGTGCGTGCTCTTGTCTCTAATACTATTAGTTAGGCACCCATGCGGCATTAGTAAGTCTTCACGTGAACTACCAATTAGTGTCTCTATATAGAGAACAGTCATCTTAGAAAAGGGAAGCAATCTCTCCCCACTGCCCGGAATCGAATCAAATTGACGAATTAATCACATTGTTATGAACTATTTAGCTACTTATAGGAAAAAAACCTGATAAGGATATGGGAAATAAGAAACGGAACTTAGCAATATGACTACAAGTTCTCGGAAGACAACTCTGTACATTCTACCTGCGTGCCTTCCTGGATTTCCAGTTGTATAAGCAATTTTTCCCATCAGAAAACTTTCGTTGCAAAGGCGAAATAGAATGATTAGTATGAATAGCTTTTTTTCTCAAAATTATCCTCCTCCTCAAATTTGAGCTGTTTTCTCGACTTTATTACCCATTTTACAAATTTTTGACCTGTGCTAAAGGTGAAAACATTTTATTATGGTGTGATTGTGATAACGGAAGCACAGAGCATTCTATTCATTTTGGTTTCCTGTCAGTCATACACGTGTACAGCAGGAACTATTTCCCAGAATGGAACCAACTACTTAAATTATAAAAAATGCTTCATTAAATAAAAAAATGCTTCAAATAGCAACCGCGCCTAATATGTACAAGACGCACGCATTTTTCTACTTACTTGTTGCGGGAATGAGGATGAAGAAAAATTACAACATACCTGAAAAAAAGAAGAAAAACAAATTAAAATTTGGCTTATATTCACACTTCATGCAAATGACTTACTTCAAATGTTGACGCAGGTATTTCTCAGCCTGATTAGAAAGCAAAAAATTGAAAATAGCTTTGATAGAACCAACTTTTTTCCACTTGAAAAATAAGTATACCAATGTGTCCCGAGTATTTGCTTCTCTCACATCTGGAGTAGGAAATGTAAAGTATTCAGTGGCTATATGGTAAATTGAGTTAAATCATACCCGCTCGGCTGCAAATATACCGGGTTGAGGGCCACTTGTTTACTCATTCAGTGATGATTCAACTTTTAGGTTGGTTTGGATCATCATCATTAGTCAACAATCCTAAGATTGGTTTTACGCAGCTCTCCATTTCTCTCTCCTATCCGCTAATCTCTTCATAGCTCCATATTTATTCTCTTTTACATCCTTTATAACCTGTCCTATATAACTCATTCGGGGCCGTCCCTTGCCCTTTTTCCCTTCCACTTGTCCTTCAACGATTGTCTTCATCAGACCATCGTGCCTCAAAATGTGGCCAACTAAGTTGTCCCTTCTTCTGCTTAATGTTTTTAGGAGGCTTCTCTTTTCTCCTACTCCCCTTAGCACTTCCTGGTTACTCACACGGTCAATCCATTTTATCTTCATCATTCTTCGGTAGCACCACATTTCGAATGCTTTCGAACTCTTGACTTCTCTTTGGTTTGGATAGGTAGTAGATATCTCCTCGTAATTGGCCTCAGGCTTGCTAAGTTCACATATTTAGCGTTTAATCGTGTATTTGGAATCTGGCACTATTTTCGTCATTCTCCCTTACAACACCTATTTCTGAGGGAAAAATAACCTTGACTCTGCCGCGATCGTTTTACATTATCATGGTGAAAATAGTAATATGGACCGAACACAAGTAGAGAACATAGCTATTGAAATGATCAGAATTATAACGCAGGGCCTATCTTAAGGAAAAGGCTAGTCTATCAGGCTCTCAAAGGTACTTCATGACATGGAAGGGATAAGTGAGAACAAAGAAGAATGAAGGCAGGAATGTTGATCCCGAGCAAATTACGCAAAGAATATTTAGGACGGTAAGAAAAGTCGTCGTTGAAGGGTGAAGGGAGGACGGATAAAGGGAATGGGAAGAGAGGGAAAAGAGGGCAAAAAGGGTGAAGGGTCGGAGGTTGGGAAGAGTTTGAAATGGGAAGGGATGATTGTGCGAGGGAGGACCTGATGGAACTGAGAGTTGAATGTGTTGGATTGATGAAGAGGGGAGTTATGTGAAAATCGAAGTGATGGTAAATTACGAAGAGAAGCACGTTGAAGGATTCGTAGAGAGGTTGAAAGACGATGGTGGGTTGAACATTTTTTGTGTTAGCTTATTTGTATTGATTACACACATTAATGAAGCACAGCATCATTTATATCGAAGAGCAAAGACACTAAAATATAATCGACTTCTAATTTGGTCAATACCTAGTGCAATAAAATGGCTCTAAATTTACACAATATAATATTTTACAACCATTTTCACTCGCCCAACGGATTTCAAGACACAGATACATTACCTTACACGTTCTGGCATATGTATGATGACTCCCACGATTGCCCTCTAGAGCAAAAATTCTAGAAGGGGAAAATTTGATTGAGAAAAGAATGCGATATACTAATGACGTGTTATTAGCAATAGTTCCCTTGATAACTAGCCACTATCGGTACAACTGGTCGGGCAAACCCTAATTACTGTTGGATACTAAATAGAGTTTACTTAACAGTCTTCTTTTTTTCAATAAAGCACCTACACCTAGACTTATAGGCATCTTTAATCACAGACAGTATTTTGAATACAATAGTATCAAAAAATATCACTCGTTACCTAATAAAATAGCATAATGATTAAAATAACAATTAAACGGGGGCTAACTTCTCAGCAAGAAAACCATAGAGTAGGCAATGACAGGATAATCTTTATTGGGGTACACTCGGAGCTAAAATATTCTACAAAAATATAAATTAATTGTCTGGCCAAGAACTGAACTATGATCCTCAGTAATCACGCCTTTGGTTTTTTAGGAGCAATAATGCCACCAAGCACACCACTTTATATCATTTTATTTATTTTTTCCTCTTAATAGATACCTAATTACTAACATTAGTATTCTCTTTTAGCACTGCTTTGTTTAGAGCTACATCATGGAAAAAGAGTACTTCATTATAATTATCTCGGCAGGAAATGGTATCCCTCGAGTTTTATTTATTTAGCATGTGTAAAAGTTGCCGTTTCTATCTAACAATGCTGACTGCCTCATTTTTTCCAGATACTTCCTAATTTAAGTTCGTGCAATAAAATTCCCAAAACTTTAAAGAAAAGTACACGATAATATGCACGAATTTATGCCTCGAGTACCCCCGACCTGAATTTGGTTCATCGAGATGTTCCTCGCCTCAAAATACATTACCATACACACGTTCTCGCACGCGTAGGTAGGCATGCCACCCACACCTGCCGTCCGAGGCAAAAAATCAGGCAGAGGAAACTGATTGAAAGAAGAGTGCGAAATATTAATGATGAGTCTTCGACGGGAGCATCCCAATCCCCCTCCCTCGGTCTCTCTTCAATTCGATAACGCGACCGTAACGGCATCAACGGAGGGACAGGGCACAGGGTTTCGGGGTCCTTTGCCGTCCCCGAGATAATTTATACAGGTGACCCCAAGCCTGCGCGCTCACAGCATATCGCTTTGATTTCGTGGAGAGTATTGCGTGGCTCATGTGCACGCACGTACGGGGCAATCAGTTTGCTACGGCCGTGCTTTACCTTTTCAAAGAGCCCGACTGCCCGTGTTCCCGTCTGTACGTTGGCCACGCTGAAATCTTGATCAATGAAACTGCCAGGGGGGTGGGCAGAAGGGACTCTACGGCTCCGACTAACGGTTAACATGCCCGTCGAAATGCATCAGAGGGTGTCTGATAAAAAAATTGTTACATGCGCCAAAGTCAAGCCAGAAGGAAGGAAACGCAAATTTTGGGTCGTAAAAATGATGCCCTGGCTACGCTGTCGTACGGCACGAAACACATTTATCGTTAAGAAGGAAAAAGAACTGGATCGGGGGAGGACAACTCTGATATCATTTAAACAAAGAGTAAAAGGAATAGGCTACCAACTGTAGTCAGCTCTTCACCCATACCTCACGTTCCCTCAACCATAACGGATACTGATGGTTATTCATGAATGCAATTCAATCATTTTAGGTGCGAACTTGTGCGATTTATAATTAATGAAGGATATTTTTATGCTTTGTCCACAGCAACTAGGTAGCAAATTAAAATGTTTGTGGGGAAAGAAATTACTTACTTTTTTACTTCCTTATAATATTTGAATTTTGTAAAACATCACCATATATCCATATTCCACATTTTGAAATCATTTTCGTATTCAAGTACTGTTTTGCCATTTATTTTATTTATTTATACACTTATTTTATACTATCATACCGTTAGATTGATGAAAATTGTGGAGTAAGCTCAATGAAATGTAGTAAAGAATTAGCATACACTTCACTATTTATTACCATTATTTATCATTATGCGCATTTAAAATTAAAATACCTGTTTCACAAAGAGATTCAACGTAATCAATAGGGCAGTGAAAAGAGAGAGTAATACGCGTGTAATACACGTGCTACTGTGTACATGTGCACATTGACCATTGAAGGAGAAAATATCACACTTGGGTACTCCAAGATAACTTTTATTCGACAAAATAACTTCCACTCGTTAGGGAAACTTCAGGTAATAATGCTTAAAATGCGCAATCCAAGTTACAGGGATTACGGATACGCATTCCCTTAAAGAAGGAAAATAGGCCTGGATTGGTATCCTATGATTACCCTTTGAAATATAGAAACAAAATCATAAGTGAAAGTACAGAGGAATTTAATTGATTGGGAGCCACGGAGGGTCATAATGTGGACCCAGATAGATTTCGACGACGGGACTGGATGATCGCATTTGACGTCTCAACAAAGGCGAAATTGGCGTCGTGAATGGGGAAGAAGGTAGGCATGTGTCCGCAGCAGAAGGCTGTGTCGACAAAGGGTTCCACGAGAGCGAGGAGACTGCTGACCAGTTTTATAGGAGATGTGTGGAAACCCCCATGTGACCAGCACAAATATCTGAGGGACTAAGTAGGGTGTCGGGCCCGCTTGGGCCACTTCACCAGGGTGGAAGGGACAGAGCGAGGAAGGCAGACCTGTGTACCCATTGAGCCCTCGCAGTCCCACTCCCAAGGGATATTCCTCTTTCCCACCCCGGCATCAAGTCCACAGCAGACAGACCCTCACCCCGGCAAACGAGCCTTCACAACCGTCTCCTTGTTGAGCAAGCGAAAGAACGCTAAGCACGCCCCTGCAAGCAAAGAAATCCTCTTCATATCGTGTCTTTGGGTTTCATACTATGGGCACACAATGTCCTCAGACTTGTCTTTAAGCCTTCGTGTTATGAAAGAAATTCAGAAAGGCTGAGTTACACAGAGTCCAGGTTGAGATAAAAAATTAGCAATGAACCTTGATTTCACGTAATAAATTGTGGAAATGGAGGGTAAAAGTATATAAAAATGGTATTCGAGTAAATCAGGACAAACAAGATGGAGATAAAGGGATAAATGAAAAGAGTAAAGAACAAGAAGAAGGTTGCGCAAATTAATAAGATAGCGAGTTAAGTAAATGGACAAGTAAATAAATTGATCGGCTCAAATGTAAATATAGGTATGGATAAGCAAAGAGGCATATAGTCAGAGTATTTCATAGGGAGTATATTGTATCTTAAAAACTGTTATTTTGAACGTATGACGTTTTTATAGCCCCAACGTGGCATATGATCATTTTTAAAAGGATTTCTTTGCTATCAAAGAAACCAACGGAGGTAATTCAATCTAAAAGACTAGATGAAATTCAACCATGAAACAAACCTTTAAGCCTCTCTGTGAGGTGTGGCCTATTTTTTCTCATGTTCTGCATAGCTCATCAAAATCTCTTGATACTCATTTGGCAAGCCTTAATGGCGTGTATGCATTACGATTGTTCCTGTCTTCTGAAATCGTAATCACAATTTCAGACATAAAAGAACTTTGGCCAGTTGACATTAAAACATTAACGCGTCCTAATAGTGTGATCTAGTCGGTGCAAACTAGAATTTTTCCTCCACTTTCATCTCTAGATATTTTCCTTTTCATTATCAAATCCTCAGTTCACGGTCGGCGCTTACGTTTGCGAGTGTTAGTTGAAACGCCATCAGTTATTATGTGAGTGTCCGAGTAATGCGTCCAGCGAGAGTTGCGCGCAGGAAACGCATCTTGATAATTCGGGAACGACGGAGGATGGAGGGAGGGGGGGAAAGTTCAAGGTTGACTGCAGTGAGCTGCGAGTATGTAGCCATAAATTGAGGGGCTGCAGGAGGTGGAGGGGAGTCCGAAACAGAATTCAATAGACAGGGATCGAAATCAGTCATTTCAGGCTAAACGTGACTAGAAGTTGAGTCATCAGCGTCAACGTATGGAGAATGAAGAGGTGGGGTGGGACCAGGTTGATCGGTAGATTCAGTTTTTGGAGAAGCGTCGATGGGTTGTGGTTGAGGTGTTTATTCATTCACATCCTCGCTTGGCCCATAGATAGTATTGTATTTTACTTCTTCGCAAGCAATTACCGCTTGCTGAGCAATGCCAACCATAATTTTTGTTTTTTTTTCCCGGCGAACAATTGCAGTGAAGTTTTCTCGGGTTTCGCACTGGGTCGGGTCCTCCATTTCTCCTTCCAACGTTTCGATGGACAACTCGCCCATCGTCATCAGGTATTCAGGAATCCAATACCTAATCCTCTAAGCCTCGGGGTATATATACAGAATTGAAATTCAAATTCTGTATATATACCCCGAGGCTTTGAGGATTTGATATTGGATTCCTGAATCCCTGATGAAGATGGGCGAGTTGTCCATCGAAACGTTGGAAGGGGAAATGGAGGACCTGACCCGGTGCGAAACCCGAGAAAACTTCACTGCAATGCCAACTAATTCCACATCGGGTAAGTATGGTGAAAATTTCGAAATCACTAGTTTTTCCTCCTCTGCCACTATTTCTCGTTCCTAAATAAAAAGATTTGGTAGTGTAATTCCACCAAATTCTTCTATGAATGTATTCCACTGATCACCATTTTTTTTTATATATGGCGAGTCAATCGAGTAAAATTTTTTCCAGATGAGTATTTTTCGCTCCTCTGCCGATTAAAGTACCAAATACATGCACATAGTCGTGAAAAATTGCTGTTTACGGTGCACTGAAAAATGATTCCGGTGTATTTTGTGAGAGTAACAGACCATTTGGGTGATTTCCCGTGAGGGAGCACATGGCTCGATTGAAGACGCCTCAAATAGTTCGATGACATCGGAGGATTTGCAAAAGCGGGATAATTGGAAATCATTGCCATATTTGCATTGCCATTAGCAACGGAAATGTAGTTAATTAGACTACGTGGAGTGCGCTCTGCGCGTTGGCGATCATTAATGGAACCACGATTTTGTTGAGTGGCAAACGTCAATTGCAAATTACTGCTACTCTCCCAAGAACATTTGGTTTGCCGGTAGATTTAAAAGCAAATTCCCTCGGATTCACCATACCCAGTCATCTCTCGCCCAATGCATTGAGCTACATCAGGAGGGAATTAGTTTCATTGACTCCACGCCGAAAACAGTGGTGATAGAAGTAATCTCGGTAGACTGATGCTGTGTGCAAAGGGGGACGGTGGATAGGACGATGTAAAAAGCGGGGTATTCCTGGCATTTCATTATGTACACGATGATTTGTGCCGTGTAGGAAAGAAGTGAAGATGCTGAAGGGAGAGAGAAAGTGAGAAATTTAACGGGATGGAACTCGGTTTGTCGGTTAAGACATGTTTTACACCATGTACGACTGCAAGATGAAGGCTGTGGTATTGTTGTTGTTTTACATATTTTTATTGGTTTGGTTGTTCAAATGATGATAGCCAGGTTCAGTGGTGTTTTGAAGGCAAGCAAAGAGCATCGCAGGAAGAATCTGAAGGTAGAACCGTTGCCAGAAAGGATGAGGAAAAGGCTTTTGATTTTCCTCCGTGATATGAATTGCCAACGCCTGGGAAAAGGCCCTACAGAGGGAAAGAGAAAAAGTGTGCAGAAGAATATTTGGCCTCCTCGCACGGAGAGGTTGCTTTATTATGTTAGAATGTCAGGGGTTATTATAACCAAACTCTGCATTGGAGTACTGAGTGAGAGCAGAAGAGTTGGGATTTGCCATGGCATTGCCTGAATTTTATAGTAGGACCTTCAAACTAGCATTAACAGGGTTCCTCAATCGTACAAACACTGGAGGGGAACACAAGTTAACTACAAGGTAGCTATATCATCAACAGATACATAGCATACCTATGCCATTATCGGACGGCCAAAACATATTCGGCTTGTAAATTTTCCAAAATTGATAAAAATAGGCGTAGAACGATAAACGAACGAAAGACAATAAGGTAGAATAATATTTTGTGTAAAGTCAATCCCACCTATTAGTGGAGCGACAAAACTACCAATAAAATTCAATATGAAAATGGATTTCTAGTTGCCAAATGCTGAGAGCAAGCCATGCAAAACTCCTACTTGCCATCTCTACGTAATAAAACAAGGTTTATGATGGTGAATATCTCCATGATAAAGCCTTTAAAGAACGCTAAGTGAAAGAGCCTTAACATTGCCTCCTGCGCTTCAAACACTTTGGGATACTCAGTTTCGCGTGACGCTTTACGGGAGGTAAAACAAAATGATGGTAGCATCTGACGATCTTAAATTAAATGAGGCTCTTCCGTGAGGTTTAGATTGCCATTTAGGTAGTTTCAGGTGCTATTAAAGCTGCCTGCGCAGACCTCAACTACTCAGAAGTTTAAAGGCAAGAATTAGGGCTTCAGGAAATTCCCACCAACTACCTTAAATGCCCAAAACTCAGGTTTTTCGCCTAAACGCGGAATATCCAGGTGAGGTCTTAGGCCAAGGTCGCAAATATGTGGGGTGAAGGAGAGCAGGAAAACGGGGAGGCGCTATGTCGAAGAAGGGTTAATTAGGACGAACTGTTTGGAGTTTAAAGCCTTTGGGTTAGTACCTACGTTGAGAGTAGCGGGGCGCTTCTAAAACAGCTAAAGTCTCCCCGAAATGTGTATATGCTAGTTACTTCAAGTACTGCATAGATATACAGCGAATTGAAGAAGATACAGATGCAGAAGAGATAGATTTGATAGAGAGAATGAAAAGTAATCCTCAAAACTCAATCATGGCTCATACAAAAATTTTTGTCACAAGAAATGAATAGGTGTGGTTACAAAAATAAATACCATAGAACTTTTCTCAGATCTGATGAGTTGGAATTTTTCTACAGTAAGTTAAAACCAACGGTAATTCATCTCAAAATTAAATTATTTCAAATTAATTTTACTAACTTGTAAAAAATGTAGGTGTATCAAATAAGAAATTTGAAGGGTTTCATCACATTTCTTGAGTAGAACCTTCTTTGTTTCAGAAATGGAACACCCACAATACAAACTGCACATGAGAAAAAAAATCTTTAGACAACTTTTCATGTAAATTAGAGCCTCTTTTTATCATTCTGTCATCATCAAGAAGAAACATTAATAGGGAGAGAGGCGTAAAGGGTAGTAAATATTGCAGTAAAACTATAATTTGAAATCATTTGAACTATTTTATCCAAAGCACCACTATTTTTAGAAGATATACAGGTCCACCAAAGTCCTCGTGAGCTCATAATTCGAGAAAAGGCTTCCATTTCATTCACAAAAAGCGTTGACGAACGCAGAGCCATGATTCTCACGCTCGCCCAACAGTGTAACTCCGATGGTCTCTCAGTGAAAGGGAATTCGGCGATTTGAATCCGAATTGGATCCGCGAGCACAAAAAAATAATGACTCGATGTAGAGACGCAAAGTCATCTCGAATGACACGTCGGGTCGGATATAACGTACTAATGAACACGGGCATGGATTACCGGGGACACCCCTAAACGCTAAAGAGGGATTCCGCCCGGTTTCAATTTCGGGCAAATAATGTTTTTCTCCCCGACTGAGCGCGTACCGCACGTTCCCTATCAATTACATTTCCACCGACCCATCCCCCTCCACCAACATCAACACTCCAGCCCACCCACCACTAATCATGCCAGTATCCTGTTTATAACAGGCCCTCTCTCTCTCCTCTTTTCCGGGGAACACGGCATGATTTGGCCCCTATTCTTAGTTAACAATGCCTCCTCCTCCACCTTAGACACCCCTTTTACCAAACGCAGGATCGGTTTTCACAGCACCACCCATCAACGCTTCCATTCTAGCCTCCTAGCGCCCGTCGAAGCCGCACATACCGTGCTTCCTAACCGACAACAACGTCTCAGTTCCTCACTCCTTCATCAGCAATAAGACCACTTCCTGTTCCTTACTCCCTAATCCATTCCCAGAATTCCTTCAAATGGAGAGTGTAATTGGTAGCAAAATCAACCTGCTGAGGGAGAAGTTAGCATTTTAACTTCGATGCACCGACCAATAGGGTAGTTTCCTTCATCAAAGAAAACGGAAGGCATTGATTCCGATTCGTTACCCACCATTGGTGTATTCATAATATACAAATAATTTGGTTTTAGAAATCCCAGTTTAGGGATTTCTAAAACATTCGCATTTGAAAAAGGCCATATTGGCGCCCATGCGATGCCACGTGACGTTACAGGGACCTAGTTTCTATACGAGTAGATAGGAGTTTTAAATCGTCTGAGATTACCAATGCATGCATGAGGCACAGACCTTAAGGAAACATGTTTTAATAATCACCTATTAAAACTGGCTAAAGTCGGAAAGTTTCCTTCGTTTGATAAGGTATTTATAATCCTTTTTTAAGCTAAGCGCTACCTGATAGCAGCCTGCATCGTATCGGCGATCATAGCCTCGCACCAATGTGGCCTCACACGGCGGCATCCGGAAACAGAATGACGTCACACGGGGTTTTCCCAGCATTCATACTTAGCCGTCGCGATTTCGCGCGCTTGAAAATTTTCACTTTTCATTTAATCGCGAAAAATAGATATCGTTATTTAAAAATCCAAAAGAGTGAAATGCGTACTCCAAGATTAATAATCTTTCAATTTAGGCAATAAAAAATAATAGGAAACCACCCTATTGACGCTATTAACACCATGGGATCATTTTTGCACTCAAGGCTTGGCTTACAAGGATGCTTAAGTTATATACACTTTAGGTATCTCCCATATGGACAACTTCAAGTTTCACTATGTAGAAAAATAATAAGTAAAAGCAAAATTTACAGAAATATTCCAGAATTATATCACACAGAAAATAAAGTCATCATCAGATGCAAGTTTTCATTTGTGTTTGCCTTCCTATATAAAGCCTGACTCTGTTGATAGTATCAAAAACTAAAATTTCACTGGCTACTGCACTGAATATGAAGAAGTTCTCTTAATCCTCAGATACACATTAAACTGAATCAACACGATTAAATGGTGGAATATGTAAACAATTTTGTTAATAATTATCTGGCGTCTCACGTAATTAATATAATCGGAATAGAATATAACGTAAAATCTTTCTTTGTAACGCAGATCATGAGTAACCGCCATGTCATCAGCAAACACCATCAGTTATTATTGAATTATGAAGTTTCAACTTAGTGCAATCACTCCTCTACAACCAGGGAAACTTTTATAAATGCAAACTTTTCCGTGGTGACACAAAACAGGCTGATACGCAACTACTACCTAGGTGAAAGCACAACAAAAATAGACGGAGGAAAGATACACGCAATTGACAGACGATCACGTTCACCAAAAAAGCATAAGAAAAAGTTCTCCTTGAACAAACAAACGTGCTTAACAAACTTGCAATCCGTGTTAATCCCCTCTCAACACACGTGATAGGGTTCGCTGGCAAACATCTTAGGGAACGAATTTCACGAGGGCTTGATTGCAGTTTCGCTTATGCTCGTGAATACCAACCGCATTCATAAAAAAACGAATACCGCAGAGATTGACGGGTGATCGAACATCCACGAGGAATCGCAGAGAGAAGTAGGTCGTGCTTCCTGGCACGCTAACAATTCGAGCAAGGTTACTATGGCAAGGTGAATACAATTTCATGCCAGATCAACGAGAATGCAGAGCTCACAGGAAATTTAAGACGTAAGAGCCCACCCTCATCCCAAACCTTCCTCGCTATCCTCACGACACCTTCTCGCTACATACTGATATTGACGATTTACTTGTTCCATGATTGCCCTTGATATAGATATATTTACCACATAAATCCATTTCCGTTGGCAATTTTTGACGTTCTAAGTTAGTGCATTTGTGTTGTGGTCTCTGGTTGCAGGGAGCAATGCTGGCTTTTTGTGAGAAAAAACCACCTGCATGAATATGGACACATTGCTTCATATTGCGTGTTTTTTAAAGACAGTGTAGTTTGAATGTGGGTATCCTGCAGTATGCTGTGATTAGTCACCCCCTGCCAAATTTGGAAATGCCTTGAGGTGTTTCGGCTGACCAATTAGAGTATCTCCCACTCGAATTCTCCCTTTTCTAGCAACTCATGCTACTTTAATTACCAATTCCCCATTTCATTGATTTAGATCATTGAAATACGGAAAGTCTTTTATCTTTACAAGAGCCCGTTAAAGAAACTCTTTTCACCGTGTCATTTACCGGCATGAAATAAGAATCAAAGCTTTGAGAAGCAAAATAAAGCACACGCAATTTCTGACGCCCCAACGACGACAAAACCACTTCCAGATGAGATTTGTGAAGAGTTGTGTGCGTTGCTGCAGTGCACTGCATGGCCTACTAGGTAAATCAACCGTGCAAACAAGCTGCGGAAAATTTCTATTAAAAAATTAAATAAATCTACGGTATTAGTGAATTCTCTTAAGACTTTTTTTCACTTGACAAGGAGTGAAGGCTTTCCCTGCGGTTTATAAACAGTAGCATCATAAAATCTAGAAGAACCATTGAATAATATCTGAAAAAAAATTTTGGGGGGATAAATCAATCCAGCAAAGAGATGACTTCATTTAAAATGTTAGAAGCAATTCATACATAGGATTTGACTTCAAATAACTCATAAGCATATTCCGTTGAACGGATATCTTTAAGAAATAATGACCCAAATAACATATCATAAATCATAATTTTTTGAACCATAATGCCTTGTATCAGAAAGCTAAGCCATAACGTTCAGGCAACAATTGTGGCGTTGATCTTATCGTGTCACCAATTTTTCTGGCTTAAATTGCCTCTTATCTCTTTGACTGTATATCCATTCACTGCTTTACAAATAAATTCTCCCCTTCGCAATGTAGAAGGCTGGAGAATATATTAGCCCGCATTTATGGCCCATCGTCGGTTAAATTGCATGGAATAAAGATTTCCGCGAAGTCTTTGAAGGTTTCAAGGGCCCAAGGTGAGAGATAAAATCAATGCAAAGGGCCATTTCGGTTGAATATAGTTTTTCGGTTATAACCCCAAAAAAATATGCATACTCCCTGAACACCATGACACGGAGACCGGAACACTGATGAATTAATAAACCTGCCGACCAGTGAAGCGTAGATGATCGACCGCGATTCCCAGAAGGTCCTCAATGACACTGACAGGCTCTCTTCATTTGTTTCACCTTCATCCGCATTGAATACAAATAATTTAACTTAATTTTAACACGGAGAATTGATCACGAGACCCAAACGCTATATTTCCTAGCTTATTGTGAACACCTTCACAAGCATAGCACCAATATGACTTACCCCACGGATGGATTATTTTGAATTACGCCATTTTAAATTGTGCTTTGTATTTATATGTTATGTAAAATTTATTTGACTCTCCGATAAAAAAGTCTGAAGCCTCCGTGAGTCAGGACCGGATTTCAATTGTTGCGCTGAAGATTTATTCTCCTTAATTCAACTTTTTAGGGGCGCACGCCCATCCTAATGAAGTCCCTTGTTCAATAACCATATGCTACAAATAAACCGTCTCCTCCGCCCTTTCACGAGAGACGAATCCTTTCCAACCCCTCGACAAAAACTAACCATCCTAGCGGGACCCACCCATTTCTGTCTAACGAATGTGTGGGACGCGGAGAGTCCGAACTCACTCGCGCTCACAAACATGGGGGAACAAAAAGCGGGAGGGGGGACAGGCACACCCAGGTCGCGCAGATGACGGTGGGGGAGGCTAAGAAAGGAAGGTGGAGACAAGCATCCATCTCGCACTCCAGCACAGACAAATGTCAACACTAAAGCAATTAACTCTCCCTTTCCCAATACACTTTTATGAGCGGCGGAGGAAGAGAGAGAGGGAGGGAGAAGTCAGACTGGGGGGTGGCACCGGGTAAGGAAATAAAGTCAGGGAAAGGGAGAGTGGACGGTGTAGTACGGTGAAGGGTGCGACTAGGGACTCGGGGAAGGGTTAGGCGAGGAGATGAACCCTCTCAGCAAGCATCCCCGAAATAAAGAAGAGAATAAAAAACTACGATGCAGAAATGAGGGCGAGAGAGGGGTAAAAAACGGAGGCGAGATAAAAAAAGGGGGAGGTCAGATGAAGGGATGGCGAAGATCAAAAAAATGAAGGGGTTGCTTCGCTGTCTAGATTTTAACTAGCTCTGTGAGCTCTTGAGTGATGTTTTCTATGCTTCCCCGGCTTCGGCACGTCAGTGTAAAATTATAAGACAGCTATGTACCAACCAATTCTCATGGAACTGGAAAAAGGAGCTAAGAGATGGTGAATGTCATGGATATCGACTATTTTAGAACTGTTGGTAAGATAACAAATTAAGAGAGAATTGTTAGAAAACAGATCGTTGACAGGTTAAAATATATGGAGAAAAAAGTGGCAACCAATGAGAATAGACACATAAAAGCCCACGGGGATATACAAAGAATGAATACTTACAATTGACCCGAAAATGCTCGAATGAACAACATCAAATGAATTAGAGAACAACCAGAAGACTGGATAAAGCAAGTAATCGTAGATATGAGGAGGAGAAAGATTATAAACGACTGCTGGAGGGACCATGAGGCGTGAAGAACGCAAGAGGCAGAGAAAAGTTGCATGAAACTCGAAAAAATGTGATCACCACAGAGCACACGGAGGACCCGAGGGACGTTGAGAGAGGGAATGGATCGAGCAAGCCCTTGCGATGGGAAGAGTGGCAGAATGAAGAGGGAAGTTCAAAGTTAAAAGAGAGAGAGCGGAGGTATATACATGAATGAAGTGCGCAGAGGTTGGCAGCGTGGAGGCGGGACCGCAGGGAAACTTCGCGAGCTCGAAATTGATGACAGAATGAAACGCTGAGAGAGAAAAAATGGAACGGAAAGAGGACTAAAGGAAGAAAAAAAAAGGTTGGAATGAAGCACGGTATGAGCATGTTTTGAGGGTTGGGAGAGGTGTAGATACTGAATAAAACGTGGGTGGGAAGAGGGGTGTTGACGTCGACGGGGAAAATGAGAGGAAGGGATGGTGTGGATCTCCACTCGCGGAGGGACGTGGGTCGATCCATTGAGCCAGTTGGCTGCTGTTGAGCAGACAAGGCGACGTCAAGGAGAATAAGAGATTAAGGTGGCCAGAATGGAGGAGGAGGGTCTGCTGTCCCTGGGATCTCTATGCTTTCCCCTTTCTCGGAGCGCTTGCCGGCCCAAGGATTCCTTTCTCCATTCACCACGGCACATTCACGACCAAGAGGACCTTGGACGGGAGCGACACATTCCGGGAAACTGAAAGCCTCGATGTCGGGGATAAATAGATCATTCTTCGGTGTTAATCACTCGAAAGGAGAGTAGTAGTCGCGCTAGGGTTCTTTTTCTGTGATTCAAATATCTCACGCCTACGAATGGGTAATTGTATTATTACTACTCGGATACGCTGGCGATGATTTTCAGGAATCGAAATCCTTGTCGAAGTGATATTTTGACTGTGGATACGCATGCCTGCGATACGGTGAAAGCAGCTTGATAGTAATCTAGGACATATCTTCGACCTACTAAAAGAAATATTCATGTAATTATATCAAGTGATTATATTACGGCATTTTGAAGGGCCAATATTTGCCTTATTATTATTTGCTATGGCGAGGGAAGCATTGCACATACATACTCACTTCATGTTAACCTCTAATCTTTTGGTTTTTCCAATTAGCACAGCACCGTGGTACAATTAATGTTGCGTGCTCTATCCATGTATTTCATCTTCTGTGAATTTATATTGCATGACTACGCTTATGGCGTTGTAAGAATGGATTTAGAAGTATATTTGCGCCATTTATATATTAAATAAGATAACAGAATCGGATAGGTCCTTATCTACCTTATCCCGACAGTAATCTCGATTAAAAACACAGTATACTAATCTATGATGGCCAAAGATTTGGGGACTAAAGTTACAGAGCAAACGGGAAGGATGTAATGCTTTTTATTGACGAATGGATACCAGCGTTGTCCTTCATAATTCAAAGTCTCTCATGTGACAATTTTTAGAGTGAAAAATTAACTTTAGGATTTTTATTTGCACAAAGTCAGGGCCAAAATAGTATCCTACTAAAACACCTAGTTTCAATTATATTTAGGGTATGAATGAGGCACATACGTTACATGGCACAGAATAATCATAAGAGTAGGTAAAAAAGAAGGACAAACAATATATTTTAGCAGGAAAGCGCATTTTTTACAGAAAAATACACATTATCAGCTTCTACATTACCAGTTGTAAACTAGTACCAAGAATTTATTTCCCATTGCCCAACGTATATACAGAAAAATAGAGAAATAAACAGAATAAAGGTGCTATATTTGTGTTCATATATATATATATATATTGTAAAATTTTGGTGAATATGTAAATGGGCCAGAGGGTATGATGATGATGATATGCAACACCCCAATATCCCTTGCAATTGTCTCTGTTGCTGGGAAATAGCTCCCATAGCTCAATAAGAATATTTTCAAATGCTACGTATCATCAGCGTTACATGTCATCTCCATGTCTAGGCGTAACTATAGAACATGAAACTGGGAGCCATTTCATCTTTTTACATCTGCATGCAATCTCCCGAAGCAAAAAAGGAATAAAATCTCATGATAAATTATGAAATTTTTCATTCTACATCCGCAATCTCTTGACAGTTAATATGGCTGATAACGTTTTTAATGCGAACATCCTCATCAGGAAGTGAGCGTAAACGCAAAAAAGTCCTAACCTATGTATTTAAAAATACACAGTTTAAATTTAGCTTCCGAGTATCCGTACCAAATAATTTGCGAAGTACCATCTTTGAGCTTACGTACAAGGGCGATTTTTTTCAACCTCCGATCGCTCGGCAAAAACACCATACAAGCTGCAGGCGGGTGCAGCACGCATAGGGCAACTGCGCATCCTCTGCACCACACGTTCAAGTCATTTCTGACCGTAAGTTGTTACTTTAAGGTTAGTGGTAATCCCATTAACTACACTGCCTCAATTGATTCTCCCGCCAAGTGAGCACTGCGGAGCGACAGCCAGAAAACCCGGAGAATGGCT
Organism: Ischnura elegans; assembly: GCF_921293095.1. Classification (NCBI taxonomy): domain Eukaryota; kingdom Metazoa; phylum Arthropoda; class Insecta; order Odonata; family Coenagrionidae; genus Ischnura; species Ischnura elegans. Next base: position 18,637,483 of record NC_060247.1, read on the forward strand.
TCAGTATTGACATTCTTCACCTTTATGCCGATAATAGAAAATTTTTGCATTAATGCAGCTGCTCAGTGTGAAACACTACCCCCATTCAAAACAAAAGAAGAGATATACCGACTTCTGGAAGGGTTCTAATCCATGTCAACGCCCGTCATCTCAGCGCTGATGCAGCTCAACTGCTCCTTGAGAAATTTCAATGGGAAATTTTCAATCATCCGTCGTGCGATGTCGACCTAGTGCCGTGTGACTTCCATCTTTACGCTGAAATGAAGATTTGGCTGGGAGGGAAACATTTTCAACCGGTCGATGAGCTTCAGGGCAAAGGCAAAATTCACATAAAGTCATTGGCGGCAAAAACCTATGAAGAGGGTAAAATGAAGCTTGTTCACAGGCACGACTAATTCCTCAATCGCCGAGGCCATTAGTCTAAAGGACGCCATAAGTTTGCTCAATATTTAGCCGTGAAATAATTTTTAATCAATCACTACTTTTTTGTTCGTGACACATCGCATGCTGGAAAAGCAGCCCTCGTATTTAGGTATTAAAGCATTCTCATGTCGTAGTGCATCAAATCATACTTGTTCCGTGTCACATGTGTTTCAATTTACATGCATATTATAGAAATAATTTCACACTCTCAAAGGTTCTGTCATGTATTTGAAAAAGCAATGTTCACACCTAAATATTCATTATTTAGAATGAAAGCTACTGGGTTTATTGTCAAATGAAATACTTGTTTATATTTTTGCCAATTCCAAAGGCGAGGAAGGAAGTGTATCAAATTCATTCAACCAGGCGACTATGTCGAAAGGACACCATAAGTGTGATAAAATGACGGCTATATTTATCTTACAGGGCTCAAAGTCGCGTAGACTTATCATCATAGAATTTTTAATTTGACAGTTAGTGATTTTAAATACTATGGTACCAATGCGACAAGCGAAAAAATGAAAATGGTAGAAAAAAAGCATTAGCTTATACTTCTTTGGCTGCTCTATTTTCAAAGGCTAAAATTCCATTCTATATAGACGAAAAAGAAAATATATTTTAATAAGAAACGTTTTCAAATTTTAGACGCACTGATAAATACATATCTACTCTAAAAATTTTTAAACTGTAGAACATCATTTTAAGATGACCATATAGAATCAGACAAAGATTGGGTACAATTTAATATGGGTAAAACAGCTGTGCTCATCGAAATAATTACACGAATATTTTTAGCTCTTAAGCAACATTTAAAATCGTAGATAAATTACATAACTTCTCACAAGCAGCTTAAAAATGAAATAATACTATGAAAGGCATAATCTAATATGTACCATGCATTTTATAGCCTCTCCGTCATGATGCTTCAAAAAAAAAAGGTTATCGCTCCATCAAAATTCTTTTTTCTCATAATTACTGTAAGTCAGCAACAACAGTGACCTCAAAAACCAATGGCCTTTCAAAACGTTCACAACGTTCCTCGTTGATTTTACTCATGCACGGCGATTCAAAATAAATAATTCTCGTGTCCGCAACGTCAACGACGAGTGCCCTTTTAATTATCATCCCGAGACATGTAACGCTATATCACGCCGACATTCTTCCGATGAAGCGATACGGCTCTATCGATAATTTGGATCCGGATGCCAATGCGCTAATAACTGCCTCCCCTCCTCCCGCGGTACTGAGGCCACACAAGGGGAGGGAAGGGAGGATCGTTCCGCCAATTTCCGCGCCGGCAATAGAACCAATGTACCTCCAGTTACGAGTGCCACTTCGCACGAGAGGCGGAAGGCAGCAGAGGGATGGGAGGAGGAGTATAGGTGGATACAGGGATAGCCGCTGCAGTCCTGCGTTGCAGTGCTTTTAACAGGCGTGTAAGTCCGGGGCCGCTCGCGATCGTAGACGAGAATTTCAAGTGGGTCTATAATGAACATGTATCCTTCTCTGAATGGGAAGCAATATGCCAGTAGGTCGGGCGGGCGAGGGAAATTGGCGAGGGCTTATGAGGGGCGCAAGATGTACGTAGCGGGGAAGGAGAAGGGCTGGCAAAAGGCCCTCCGAGGACGCGTGTGGGTGTTTCGGATGCATGATGGGTTCGGCAGGGAAGGATGAGCAGTCCATTAAAACGCCACCGGTGGCGCTCCCGTTCGAGTTTTGGCGCCCGGGGAGCGGGCTGCTTAATCGTGGATCGGGTTCCGACAAAGGGAATCTCCACAAGGCAGGGCTCTGGAGTAAAGGTGTGGGACTGCATGTACCCAAGGAAATTGTCTTTGTGACGGCGAGAGTTGTGCATGTCTCTGCCTCACTTGAAATGAGTTTTGACGACTTTTTCGCCAAATGTGAGGGAGTATTAAATAACCTCTACTTTGCCTATTCATTATCATCTATTTTAAATCGTCATGACTGCAAGGATTCACAGCTTAACAATGGAGTGAGTAAGGACGTCATCATATGGAAGGGAGACAAACGAAGTGATAAATAAATGAAAGTCATAAGAAAGAATTAAATAATTTACTTTAAAGTCAAATGGAATCAGAAGGAAGGCAAGAATGCACATTTTCCACATTGCATTAACACAAAAAATAAAAGTACATAAATTGAAGCCACTAAATGCTTCTAAAATACAATGGCAGAGCTTGCAAAGTACATGAAAGTGTGAAGCTTCGTGGGTCCAAGGAAACTGTCTTGGTGATTGTAAGAATTGTCCCAGTTCCTCTAAACTTGGGATTTTAAGGGCGTTCAGATCGACTTTAGGAGTGTATTTTATCTATATATTTCTTTGCTCACTCTGATCTATTTTTATGAGAAAGTATAAGTTCGTTTTTCCATTTGACAACAGGCTCAAAGTTATTGAATCCGAGTGTGATTCCATTAGACAGTTATAAAAAGAAATGAATACAAAAGGCACATTGAAAATGTAGCATAAACGATTCATTCCATTTTACGAATTAAAAGTTTTCATTAAATCTCTTGCTGGGCAATTTAAGAATAATACGGCGAGTACTTCAGTATAATCTCTCTTTGAATGTTTAGGGGAGAGTAGCCACTGACAGGTTATCACAAATAAATCGGTAGAAATAGGCTTACAGCAGTATAAAATAGCTTTTACGATGCACTTGACATCCAAATTGTTCCTCATTCATTGCCTAATTCATTTTTGCCTTTGTATTTTATACCTCAAAACCAAATTCTCACCTCATGCCCGACAAACGCTCATTAGTTGGAAGAATTCCATTCAACATTCATCGAGGAAATCATTTTAGAATGCAAATAAAAGAGTACATTAAAAAGTACAAATGAAGTCGATTCAATCTATCTTTTGATGTTTTAACCACCACGTTACTCAAAGAGGCAAACGAGCATCATTTATCCAAGTTTTTATGATACGAATTACCAAATGTTAAACGTTTTTATGAAAGAAGCAGCATTTTTCAAAAATGTATTGCCACTAAATATTGACATAACTTCCCAACTGATATTTGCTAACAAAAAAATTTGATTGCATTAATATCAATTTCAAGAAGTCCCAATAGGCGAGATATATGATGTTGTGCACGATCCTATATGGTAAGATATAGAGAGCAAAACTATTGCCTTCATGAGAAATTAAAGTCCAATTGAGCAATAACTTTTGGTTAGAGGTACCTAATTTTTACATGAATATTTTGCTTATATGACAGGCACAATCATAATAATCATTTAAAAGCGATGCATACCTGCATTTACGGAATTACACCAAACCAGAATTTTGGGATTATGAAAAGGAAGACGTAATTTTTAGCCATATCCTATGCTGCTTTTTCTTAACACTGAAATTATGAATAGGTACCCATTAATCCTCGGCGAATAAACTAGTATCCGCCTTTCCAATACACACGCCATCAACTATTTCCGCTTATCAGAAAATTCTCAACCGGTTATTGGATGTCTCTCGGGGGAAATCACTGGACAGTATTGCTTGCTTTCAGAAAAGCATTGAAATATTATGTCTACTTTTTACGGAGAGACGCGCGAATGAAGGAACAAAGGAATATAGAACATAATATCCCAGGGAAAGGAGGGCATTAAAATCGCATCATTGTATCGCAAAATTCAAGTCCGAGAGCTACGTGATACTTATTTCCAATACATTTCTCGTGGGCCCATTAACGTACTCCGTATCTCTTGGGAGCATGCCTCTAGGGCTTTGAGTACGAAAAAAAAAACATTGAAGCCCAATGAACGAATTTACTCGTTTTCGATGCAGACGATTCCAACCGCCATTATCTCCGCCCGCTCGACAAAGGACACCGAATGCATTCCGTTTTCTCGTCATGGACCTTTTTTATGCCACAAACTTGACTGCTCTTTTTTTCCGACCCCATAATGGCAAGGGCGCCCGAATAGTTGGTCGTTACATTTAACATTCACTCTGAATAAATGAGAGGGCTTCTGGTGAGTCAATATTTTTGAGCGTAAAACTTTTACGCCAGGCCTGCATGCGACCGAGTCGGGCACACAGGGTGGGGAGAAGGGTGCTAAAGAAGTGAGGGCCGATAGCTGCTCCCTCTCTCGGGAAAATGTGGCGGATAAAGCACTGTTCTGAGAGGACTTTGCCATTTCGCTGTATAAGAAGTTGGCTGGGTGGTTAACCTAGAGAGGAGCAGCCTCCATGTTTCTAAGAGCATGTATTCAATATAAAATTTCACCCTAAACTTTAAAGTAAATACTAGTCGACGCAAGGCTGCTAGGCAGAATTAAATTTTCCGTGATCCAAACTCAATATTAAGGAATAATAATGACTAACGAAGATATCGTATTGCCCACAATTTTATTAGCAGAGTACTATACGTGTTTCAATAATTATGCATTCTTCATCAGGTACTAACAGAAACTGTTTGTTTGAAAGTTCCTGTTAGTACCTGATGATGATTTTACAACAATGAAACTCTTGTAGTACTCTGTTAATAAAATTGTGGGCAATACGATGTCATCGTTGATCATTAGGTATATTGTTCCACTACATCTCTCCAAAGAAAGTTGGCTCAATATTAAGAGATGAAAATTTAGACATACAGTCAGAACAATTCCAGCGTTAAGATAAAATATTCCCGCAAATAGCAATGATGATGCATATCATTAAGAAAAAATTGAGTACTTTCATGTTTATAAAGTTCGATGTTGCATAAATATTTCATTTAAAACCATATGTTTTAACAATGATCTTTGAAATCTGAAACAGAAAATTTTAGGAAGAAGAAGAAAATAACCTTACCACATCCTCGCAAAAATTCTAAAAAAAAAAATATTCAATATTTGTGCATCATACGCCTCTCATTCAGTAAAAAATTTATCTGGCAAAAGTATGATTAAGGTTTTTACAAATTTTTACTTCATAAGAAAAACGATAAACAGCAAAAACAAATCATAATGTAAGTGGATATGACGGATAAAACATAATACATAATGTTATATCCAAATATAATGAATCAATTATATTATATCCTGAGGTTAGCCCTTGGTAATTATTATGCACGTAATTAAAAATTATTACGGGCAAGCTTGCATAGCCGAAACTAGTCCAATCATACATTAAAACTTATGTTTTACGACTCTCGTACATAGGGCAAGGAGGTAAAAATAAATTAATATAGGAAGAGAACATTACCAAAATCCTTTCAGGAGAGAGATGGAGATGGAATATCGGAGGCTATGAGTGAGGGTGGATGATCCAGCGAGGAAGCTGAGGAGGAGGCGGGCGTAATAATAAACGGCCGGGGAAGTGGATTTGCAGGCGGAGGATCGCCGATCAGCATGGCTTCCGCCCGAGTTATGAGGCGGTGCGTGCCGGAGGCCCCGGAATGAGAGATGGATCCGGGTGGAGAGGGAACTCTTTGCGAGGAGAAGGAAGCGCTAGGTTCCAGTAACTTCACTCCTCAATTCATATTCTGAATTCTGGAACGGCGTTATTGACGGTTATCCTGACGTACCGTTCGAAAACCGAGCTTAGGTCTTAAGAAACGCAAAGGAGAAAGCTTCCATAGAAAAAAAGCTTATGACTCCCCAAAAATGTCCTAAATTTTGAATTAAACTATTTTTCATCATGTCATTTCTGAACAAAAATTAAAGGTGCTTTAATGCATGACCTGCATTAATAAAGGTACTTTTAACCACGGGTTCTTTCATACGTAAGGATGCAAATTAATTTCGTTTTTAACCTGAGGTTTCAGGCAAGATGGAGTGGAGATGGAGCATAACAAAGAAACAGGAGCAATTTCCACAGTTTTATATTTACTGTACGATCGGTTTCGCGTACAGCATCATCAAAGTGGTGATGCTGTAAGCACAGCTCCTGCTTCTTTCTTAATTTCGTTTACTCTGAAAATATTCTCGAAGAGGTAACCATCATAAAACGACATAATATAGGAAATGTCCTACATCAACATGAAGAGCCTTTTTAGTTTATTGATGCATCACAAGAAAACGCGATGTAAACTCGACATTTTTATGAATTGAACGATATGAGCTTAGGTCATCGAAAATCAGAAAAGAGGATAATAATTCTAACATAAAACTAAAATGTCCTTCGGATTAGCGATCAAAAATTTTGAAATTCTTTTTTTTAATTACTCGAATAAACTGCTACCAACACTGGCTTTCCCTCTTAATTTTTTTTAATGCATCCGGTAAAAAATTTCTTTGCCAGCCTATCTACGCGGTATTGATGGTATCCCGTCAGCACCTGCCACACTACAAGCCGCTTCATCGTAGATAACCAGCCAACCAATAAAGCCACGTAGGGAAGGGGGGCGGGGAGAAAGGTTGCCGGGAGGGGACTTGAGCCGGGATCTCCTCCTTGGAAGGACCATTCTTGGCGGTTGGCCTCCTCCCATGATCCACAAAACGACAAGGCAGAGAGGCGGGTGTAGGCGAAGGAGGGATTCTTCGGAGGAGAGGTTCGCGCAGGTATTCGAGGGTGCGAGCAGAAATTTTAGTCATCCCGAGGGAAGAAGGAGAGGAATTTGTGGAATTCAAGAGGATGCGGGAGGGAGGGGCATTTTGAGATCGCTACTGACGTGGGGAGGGAGGCAATTTCAAAAAAGACTTTGCTTGGGCGTGGTGCACAACGGATGAGAGTAATAAGCAGGTCGGTGCGAGCCCGATACGTACCACAGGCTGTGTGCGGAGGATTAAAATCGCAATTCATTAAAAAAATTCAATAGATGGAAGGGAGAAAGAAAGAAAATTTTCGCACAGTTTTCATTGTAGACATCTTTAAAGTTTCGGATCAAAACCTCGAACAGATGGGACAGCTCACTGTGGGAAGGAAACACCCACAAGAGTGTAAACAACAATGAACCACGCAAGGCCGATTTTCAAAGCGGATGAGAGGCTGAGACGCGGTGATCAGCTCGGCAGAAGTCTGTGACGTCACTGCTATATCTGCTTACGGGTTAGGTCACTGATTTTTGCCGAAAAAATCCTGGGGTATCTTACATTCTTTTCAACTCAGTCAAATTCGTCGGCAATAGGAAGAAAATCGTAATTGAGCCCATTTCTTAGTGTCAGACATTTTTATATTTCTTCCATGGCATTTTCTGATAAGGTGCCTCAACAGATGAGTGACCCAAAATACTATCTAAGTTGAATAGATGAAGGTATTCACATCTAACTATGGAGAATAGTTCTCCCGCTTCGGTGTAAGTGCAGTATTCATTCAATTTAAGAGCTATCTGAAAGTTACCGGGTCAATCATCATCCATCATCAATCATCTAACCGGGTCAAACCGCTTTTGTAGTCGGCGAGGGCCATAGTTAGTTTACAATAGATTTTTACTGCGCAAAGGAGTAATCACAAAGTGTATACTTTCGTTATGGAGGACCTTCACTAAACACGATCTGAGGGTGAAATTGATTCACGGATACATGAATTGTCAAACGATAATTTTTAAATCCTCACGGATTGCTACAAATGAATATTTAGAGAAAATGCAAAGAATATATAAAAAATAACGTATCGAGGATCAGTTGCAACGTAGCTACTCGAAAAAAGCTACCAAACTGCTGTAAATAGGAATTTACACGAGCAAGAAGTTTTGATAATGCGCAGGAAAAAAATAAAAATAGTGACTAGAAGTAACACGTTTCGGAGTGATATGAAGTTATGCAACCGTATGATACATTTGCGCCGCGTACTTCCTTTATTTTCACGACATTATTCGCGGAAACTTTACGCATCCAACTTCGGAAAGTAAGACCATCTTCCATCGCAGCAAAGTTTGTCGTCCTTTCCATGTCTCTGCAATAACACGGGCACATTGAATGAGGCACTTCCGTCGAATCGGATAGTTTACCCGGTCTCCGACAGCTCGATCGTTTCCGTGAGGGAGGCAGTTTTCGCGGAGTTTGTATCGCTCTATGGGTGATCGTTTAAATTTAAAGAGTTTACGCATATTAATCCTATCATCAATAAGGACTTGAACAGTTAAGGCTGTATATCCAAGCCATTAAAAATTATATTTTGGCAATATTTATCTGATCATAAAAAAATTATAGCTCAATATTACATAATACCAGCAGTTGCTCGCTTATTTGCTCCTTCAAAAGATAACACCCCTATCATCCGCCATTACCTTTGAAGAAAAATATTTTCAAGCTGGTCTTAACTAATGAATTGCATGCAATAATTCCAAGCTACCAACGTAATAAGGAAAATTTCTCGCTTTAGTTAACTGGTAATAGTTATTGGGGATTAAGGAAGAATATTTGTTTATAATAGTTTCAAGTTATTTAAACCTTCATAACTTTCAGTAGATGCAATGACGACAAACAGTTGAAACAAACATAACTTTGATCATAAAAAAATAATTTAGACCAACTCAACTGACGAGATCTTTGCTCCAAAATCTCAAACGTAGGGGACGAAACTGAGCTTACCACGCAGGTGCGTACCTACGATAGGCCCCACGGAAACGCATCAATTATCGCGATCCACGCAGTTCCACCCCTAAATCGGAAACTGATTCATTGCCGGCTTGAATATTGCTTTCTATCTCGACGCGACACGGCCTCCTTGCTCAGCAGACCGACCGAGGCATAACCGCTCTGCAAAACCTCCGCGCATTCCAAAACGTACCACCCTTTGGTCAACGGATGCGCGGCCACCGCTGTTGGACGCGTGAACGACCGCACCCGACCAGAAATGGGATTTCGCGAGGACGACGACCGCTGGACACACAAATACGATGGACGCGAGTCAAACGGGACAGGTTTCGAATCAAACGGGGTAAGAGCGTAAAGGGTAGGCCTTCCGTAGGGAGGAGTAAAATGGGGTCGCTACGTCAAGGCACGGATCGCCAAACGCATTCACGGATGGCCTGCGCCCGCTACTTATTGGCCCGTTTGTGCGTCGTCCGCCGAACTCCAGCCACATGGTTTTGATAGACGAGGTGAAGGGCGTTTAGAGTTAGCTGGGACCTTACAAAGAGGAAAGGGTTAGAAATAAACCGCTTATGATGCGTTGTTGGGTGATATCGTCACTGGATGCATCGCCGCCGGATGGGAGTTTCATCGGCTAGCGTCTTCCCATAGTGTCAGTCGCGCGAACCACTAATACCGAATAAGAGACGGGATGACTCTGTGAATGGCATTGACGAAACTGAAGAAGACGCACCACTCCTTCTCGAATACCATATTTAGATTTTTGGTATCTTTTTGCCCTGATAAAACCTAAGCCGTAATTTCTCAGTTTTATGAGAAGAGAGAGTTGACACTTTTAACATTTTCTTTTACGTCGAATATGCAATTGTTACATAGAAGAAAATACTGAGAATAAATTTTCAAATTTAAGCTACATGACAATCTTGCCAAGGGTCAATTTTACATGCCCTGAAAATTATTCATAAGAAAATATGATTTTTTTTCGTGTGTTTCTTTACCAAAATGAGCACCAATTTCCGCAAAAAAACTAACGATTGCCTTTGAGACATTGTACAACGAACCCCAGACAAAGAAACAGGCCTTTGAAAACCTGTGTTTTATTGTCTTAAAATATTTTTTTAAATTTTGTGTCACCTTGATGTTTTTGCTGAGGAGAGAGTTAATATGATGCGTTTTTGCCTGCTCCTCCTTGAAGTAGGTGCAATAAACAATGGAAATATTGCTTTAGTCAAGCCAGGTAAGGCTTCGTGAAAACTCACCGGCACATTCACAAAGCCGGCGGTGCAGCACAAAGAGATGACGCGAACAGAAAACGCTCTCTTAATGTGAACGAGATACAGTCCTACGATTTGAATTTACACCTATCGATCACCATCAGCATAGTACAATGGAGACGCGACCAATTTGCATAATTACCCCAGAGTGAACTTGGTGGAGAAGGAGCAGTACATATATATGAGTAGGAGGCGAAGACGATCCGGAGGCGTAGTTTTAGTAGGCTTTCCTAGATGGCCTGATAAATATTTCAGCTCGTTACTCCGAATCACCGATTCCCACGGGAAAAAGAATGGACGGAATCACCACTCCTCTGGGAGAGGGGGGGGGGTACAAGCAGGCGACGAGCAAATTCGCACTTTCACGAAAAAGAAACTCCATTATCTTTCGAGCCCGGTGGCTGCCATTCCTCGTAAATGCCTCCGCACTGCTGCACGCTTTCTCATTTTTTTATCCAAGGAAGAGAGAGAGGGAGAGAGACAGACACTTCGTGTGGCGAGACAGAAAGCTACTTTTTGGAAGATAAAAGACGCGAGATACTCTGGAAGGCATAAAAGAAGAGAAGGTCGGGAATAGGAGAAAAAAGCGTGGTTCGTGGGTGGGGAAAGACTGAAGTAAAATAATAGGGGGTGGAGTGAGAGGATGGAATACGAAATAGCTCGGAAATGAGCAGAATCCAACGCAAGAGAAAAACAAAATCAAAAATCACACTTTCCTCTTAAGGTAAGATATCGAGGAAAAAAAAAAGATTCGATAATATTTGCTCAAATGCATCGCTATTCCGACGGATTACTACTTCGAATGCTACGCCATCTGAGTCTAGTAATACGGATGAAACACTTATGAGGAAAAAAATGCAATGGAATCAAGACGGTAGGTAGAAAAATGTGACAATAGATTGCAAATGAAGGGAATTCAGATGGGGCCGTGAAAAGAACTTTTCCAAGGGGAAATCAATGAACGAGAGACGCATACAATTCGTAGCTGCAGACTAACGGAGGGAGTTAATAATAATGAAAAATGGTGCTCAAAGAAATTTACAGAAGTGCATTCAGATTTAAAAATCCGCTATTGTGTACGTTAAAGAAACCAAAATAAGCCAGACATGAGAAAATTATAAGACAGGTTGAAATACAAGGGGAATACAAGGCTCCAGTAATTGCTTGATGAATAGCTATTACTATAACCTTTAACGTTAATTTTCTGCATTTTTATAAAAGCACATAGTTTTTCACAATTGGGTATTAACCTATTAAATTATTGGTGACCAATGATGGTAATACTAATTATAAACTAAAGGAATTATTACTCAGGGTAAGCAATGAAAGTATGTCAAAAATAATCATGGAGCTTAAAAGCTATAAACCCATAAGATTTTTATTTCCACAACAATTAATAATTTTCATAGTATTTACCTAACGGGGAATCGATAATAAAACATAAATTAAATGAATTGCAATCATTAATATTAATTGTTGGCATAATTAGCCATAAATTCTCAGCTATACGAAATTATTAATCTGAATCTCTCTGAAAAAATACAGCTATATGCAATTTAAGAAAATGTTTACAGAATGGATAAAATAACCGTACTTGGTTCGCAGTTCCGAAAAAAATTGTGGAAAATGATTCTCAGATAATGTAAAAAAATGCTCACAGGGCATTAACTAGTGATAGCAGTTGGCATATGAATTGCAATTAAGGCTTAAAAAAGCAATGGATTTTAAAGACAATCATAAGATTAGATAATAGAAATGAAATATAGCAAACTCAGTGGGAATAATTCAGCTCAGGGCAATTGTTTCCCTTCCAAAAATTGACGAGGAGAAATCTCTGAGAAATACCTTAGGTAAAATCCTCTTTGTTCGTAGTTTGAGACGCATTTTCCTCCAGGAATTCAGATGTAAACATGGTGCTCATAAGCATCAATGGAGAGGAAATTTTACTTATGCAAAAAAAGTGAGTGCGGTGTCGGGAGCCGAGGGGGGAAGCATCGCACCGGGATCTTCACGGTCCATCGCGCGGTGGCGGATATGACCGGGGCGTCGCCAGTGAAAGTGCACTAGACGTGCTATTACGCCTGGGTCGTATAATCGGATGGCCATTGGACTTGGGGAACGTTTAAGAGGGACGGATTTGGGAATGATCAGAGAGTGAAGGAATAGTTAATAACATGAAGGGAGACGGGACAGCATTCCATTTCGAGACTCAATATCACCCATTGTTCTAGAATAGGGATATGTGGCGGGAAGGAAACTATCTCTGGGATTGTCTAATGAATAATCCGAGAAGAATAATATGATGCTACTCGTAGAAGCGGAATTTTTGCGGTGCGATAGCTCCCTCTCCATTGGAACCAAAGGAAGTTTTCGGGAAAATAAGTTTTTTCTAAAAATCTAAAGGAAAAATTATGTGATGAAATACTTTGAATGATCAATTTTAAACAAAATCCTTGTTTTTATAAATGGCCTCCCAAGAGCACAACTAAAAACCTTCCAAAGGTACGTCTCTGGCTAAGTTAGTAATACACAAATGAATGGAATTGCAAACACTTAAAATGAAGATTAATGTAAGTATAGAATTGAAATAAGTTGAATTAATATTTCAAGTCTTATATCTCTCAATATAATCTTTCAGAACATAATGTTATTCATTTAAGGAATATTATTCGAATGAAGTATTCTGGGGATTTCTATCGCTTTAAATTGTTGTACATCACCAACATTTTAACGAACCGCTCGTCCATCTTCATTGCAGTGAAAAAATATGTTAGGCTGAATAAAAAATACCGTAGAGATTGGAAACACAGGGACAATGTCATATCATAAGAGCGGCTTTTTTCCGTCAGACTTATTCATTCATCCTGATGATGATGGACGATATGGACCGAGTGGACCGTTGAAACAATGGTTATGTACGAATATTATACGATATAATATTTCCTGGAGTTAAGGTCAATTTTAAAACAAGTCTCAGCCAACGTTTCGATTTATTTTTAAATCATCATCAGGGCTATGTAAGAAAAAAGTACTTTTTTCTTACGTAGCCCTGATGATGATTTAAAAATAAATCGAAACGTTGGCTGAAACTTGTTTTAAAATTGACCTAAACTCCAGGAAATATTATATCGTATATTAAAAAAGGTCAAGAAAAAGAAAAAAAAATAATAAGAACTGTACAAAGATTAATACCAGTGGATATCACTCAACTATCCTTTAAGAAGTTCTTCACTTAAAAAAATCCGATAACATTGTCAAATTATATCATAATTCACTTGCAGAAGAGTAATTTAACTATCAGAGTTATAAACCCCACAATGTGGAATCCTAGCATTAGCGTTTTGCTTCTGCAGTGAGCTGAGTCAAAGGAACGTACAACTCCCCTTTGACCGGTTTATTTTTCAAACTTACAACATTACGTTTAAAAATTACGCTACCATATTAAATTTTTCATGGCTTACACAATACTATTGCTAATGTTTTTCATTGAATGATATCTTTATGAGGTTAAGCTATTCAGCAAGGATAGGCTGACAAGGAGACTGATTAGGCTGGCTGGAAATACGTGATTCATTCATGTATAATGTAAAATCTCACCACATCCCATTTAGGCATTTATTGCTATATTTTATTACGTGGAATAGCCAAATTGCCAAACATGCGTGCGATTTAAACAGAAAAATAACAGCAGCTACTTACACCGCAATAGGAATGAATTCGCCAATCCCATGGAGTGGGTGAAAGAAACATACCTGGAAAATAAAATCCATATATTAGTTTCCATATCCAGTACCATTACTCATCTTCGTTTACATTCAAATCATTTACATGCCACAAAAACCTTTCACAAGTTGTGCAAAGAAGTTTTTTCAAAGTTATTTCGAAATACTTATACAACCACAAGCAAAAAGCTAAACAAATGAATAATTAGTTCTTAAAATAGGGCAAAGGGCTCACTCTAAGCTTTCTTTTTACCGTCAGAGGGATGTTACACCAAGCCAAAAACACGAGCGCCACTTTTATATTCAGCGGAAAAAATAATGACTGTCTTTAAAGTTTTTCCACCTCACTTAGCATTGATATCTCACATCTCGAATGATAACAAGAAATGCATGTTATTATCCATGTCAAAGACAAATTTTTTATTTAGGATTTATGCTTTTTATTTAAAACGTAGGTCTCGTCTTTCTCTGCTTAATTAATAGCTTAATATGTAACTAATTTAAAGAATGTATAATTTAATCACAGATTCATAGGTGTAATTTCAACCCTACTTTTCAGGTTTAGAGGAGGCAGAATTCTGATTTCTGCAAAAACCGAACAAGCCATCAAAATGGGACATCCACTTAAAAAATTCTGATTACGGTGTTAGGGTTGTGATTTTTATGATGAAATGGATACGTGTGATGAGCAAGAAAAACACATTAAAGCTCATGGTAGATGTTTTTGAAAGTTAAAATGACCATGGGCAATATGCTGGTCTGCATACGGAGTCAGTTCGAGTACTCAACGAGGAGATACCGAGACGACATTCCAACCTCCACGTCTACACCACTGTATTTCTCATCTGGAGGCCGGCTAGGAAAAAGCAAATGACGTATCAATTATGGTGCGACAGCCAATCATTTTGGTCGCTCTCGGAAACTTGGCAAGGATATTTGGGGCGGGTGGACAAGAGGAGTGGAGGGCATCGTGGACAGAGAGGGGGGAGAAGTTGAAGGAAAGAGAAAGGTATATAATGTGAATGTCACTGTAGCGTGGGAGCAGAAAAAAGCGAAGAGTTTTGTGTATTATGGACTGTAAGAAAAAGGTACTCACGGACGGAAGAACTCAAGGAATGAAGAAGCGGGAGAGATTGTGTAAAAAGTTCCCGGAGTGGAGTTGCGGCGAGGAAGTTTTCCACATCTTCCGCACCAACCCCCAACCTCCTACCGTCTACAGGCAGTAAAAAGCTCCAAAGAAAAAGAAAGAACTAAATGGAGCGAGATATAATGTTTACGAGAAAGTAAAAAATTGTGATTTAGTTTTTTCATGGCCGGTATCGGAGGGTGAAATACATATCATCCCTTGACTGACCTCGGGTCATAAAAGAGCAAGGCTAAAATTCCGTGAGTGATGAGATGAGAGACAGCCAAACATGATGGTGCCACTTTTATCGTAATTCTCCATTCTTGAAAGAGTAAGACGTCTTGGCTTCTTCAGAACAGACAAAAACGCACTTTTCAAGTCACAAAGGTGACTTCCGATGATTTCAGACAAATTTCTCCAATAATTTTGTTAATATTCACGACTATTAGTTGCAGCATTTACCAAGTATTTCTTATCAATAATTCAAACAATAAAAATTTTACTAGTGTTGTACCCGCATTAGGAATTTATTGTGCAGAATAGAATTCAATGGCTTCTTCCTGCACTAAGTATACATCATTGGAAGGGTTTTCCAAAGGAATTCAACAAGTTTTTCCCTAGCTTAATCTAATATTCAACTATTCCAAATCAAATAGCAGAAAAAACAATGAAAAAATAACCTTTCTTCTCCAAAATCAATATGAAAGTACGTAGGTAGCTAACATCCGGCAAAAGGTTACAGAGTAAAAAGTACATTTCATTAGTGAGTAATGAATCCTTGACTCGAACCCTCACCCGAGAAAAATTAAAATTATTACTTCAAAAATAGCCTTTCCGGACTACTAAACATTTTATTCTATTATTAATGGCGCAACATAGCAAAAAGGTGAAGCTAGTGGAGTAGATACGACGTTTCAATAAATAACCATGCAATGCAACAATCATAATATTCCTCCTAACTGAAACTATTTAGGCATATTTAAGTCTTTTTAGTGTTCGCCGTGACAGGGAACATTCGGCGTCTTCCACACCCTCCGTCCTTCGCGGCTGCATGCATCCCTTCGACCAGCCCTTCATAAGACACCAATACATTCAGGACAGGCATGAGTTACACTGACGATGACGTCGCGTGCGGGGATAAGGAGGGAAGGGCAGTAGTATGTCGACAGTGACGTTGGGTGGCTTGTGACTTTATTCGGCGGTCTTTGACTGAGGCAGGGAAGCATGCCTTGGCAGAGACGTGAGCTAGGGCTTCGATACAACTCTCCGAAACCATCCGTGGTGCGCCCGCGAGTCTCTTTGATCACACGGAAGCACGGAAGGGACTTCCAAGAACGGAGCGACAAATGCACGCGTCGCGACGCCCAAGCACAGACGGAAAAAGCGGGACGGCATCAGAGAGTGTGCAGGAGAGAAAGGAGGAGGAGGCTTACCATATACTCATCTTGGGTATGATTAGATACTGGCATGCTTGCAACACTGATTAGCCCAGACCCGAGCAGACATTTGACGATTACTCGCGAGGCGCTTGGTTATATTGCATCCCCAGCAATCGAAGAAAGGCATGTGTATGCGGTATCGAAAATTGTTGAATGATGACTACGACAGGTGAAAAACACACAGGGGTGGAAAACTCAATCAATTGAAAACTCCCACGGAAAAAATATGTTCACATGATAAACTCCTTTTGCTCAAACTCTCCAAGGGAGCAACAAGGATATACAAAAGAAAAAGCAAATGTATTAGATAATGTGGAACAGAAATGCTAAATAGATTAAAAATTAAACTCTGTTGAAATTTTGGCATACATTCAAACACTTGAAAAAATATTTACTTTAATGAAAGTAATAATTATTTTTTTAGACAAATTGTGCTATAGCCATCATAACAAACACATTTTTCCTGGAAGGGTCTTAATTTTGCAGGAACTTTATGTGGTGCGTAAAAAGTGTAGCTTTTTTAACTAGCATATATAGGAAAACTTATTAAAGGAAGCATATCATGAAAAACGGTGATAATAGGTGACGGAAGGGCTAAAACAGCCACCAATGATAATCAAGCAGTTCTTTTTTTGTTCTGTCTGCAAGCAAGGGTAACAACCATGTGCGGTTGGTCGCGGTTTTCACGAGAGCGTCAATGCGCCGTGGAATGAAGACGCGACGGCATGTGCGTGATTCCTGGGGTGCCGCGGGCCAAGGCATGCGGAAGGGAAGGAGGGGTGGACTGCCTCGGGAGGTGGATGATCTCCCACCGATGCACGCACCTCGCCCCCCGCCCGCCATGGATTTTTTTTCAGGAGCTGTTGGAAGAAGAGCTGGATGCACTCAAAGAGGAACGGGGGGAGTGGGGGAGGAAAGCTTTGCATGGAGAAACCCGGACGGAGCTGGAAGGATCTGAGGCCGGGTTAATTGAGAGGATCAGCGAACGTAATAGGGGGATTGATCTCAAGAGGAATTAATCTCAAGGGATTAGGTGGGCGAAAAGAAGAGTATACATTAACACTTCGGGTACGACCTATCCGGCTGAAAGCCGAGTGCGGACCAGGGCCTCAGAGGACTTAGATTTTAAAAATCGATCTGTAGCAAATTTACTACTGAGCAGCTAAGAAACAAATATATTGATATTGAGAATAGGAAGTGATTAATGCAAAAATAATGTGAAAATGCTTTTGATTTTACGAGAGAAAAACTTGTTTCAAAATTTTCCCTTTAAAGGAACTTTAACGATGTGTAATACCTCGATTTTAAAGAAACTCGGCAAGCTGAAAGATTAAAAAGGGAAAATTAATTCTGTATCAATTTGTACACCCAACTTCGAGTCGAGATATTAGCGATTAAAATTCATAAAATCGCCACGTACCTAACGGAGTGATGGTCTCGCGGGTTCTGAAGGCCCTTTCACACAGGGCACGTCATTGCATGATCTGATGTGTGCACGAAGGCGCAATCGGAATTACATGTTGTAAAGCGGTAAATTGCTGGAACGAATGCGAGAAGTGCTCTAATTTCGAGCTTGCATTCTCGCAATTTCAAAAATTTTGTCAGTGCTATCCTCCGCAATGAAATGGGCGAGATGAGCACGGGATATTTTATTGGCACTATAAACTGTCAAACTTGAGATGCTGTTTGAAATAAATAGCCCAGAAATTTCCGGATGGAACTTAGCGTCTTTGTCGCTGCCGGTTACTTTACTGAAAGTAGCAGCTATATTTTTGGGCCTAGTTCCAGCCCACAGCGGAGAAAGGCATCAACACATCTTCCTTCGACTTTGAAATTACAGCCAACCGTCATATCTTCATGCATTTCATTGGAGGTAAAGATGATAAATCCTCAATGAAGACAAATGAAAAGTCAAGTATTACACATAATATATTGCCCGAATATATTCCCAAAGTCGCAAAACGAAGTTTATAGCATCATGAAAAAAACCTCAATGTTATCAAATGAGTTATGGATTTTGAAACAAATTTAGAAAAAACAAAAATAGGCATTCAGAATCAGTGTAAGAAGCGTTATTAATTATGGTTAAATAGTGGATATAAAATTAGTTTTCATACGTTTTAGAAACTTTTCACGAATAGTATACAGATTTACAATCAATCAATCTACTAATATAAAATATATATGAAAATACTGTGAAAATTGAAACAAAATTTACGCAATATTTGGATTAAAATAATCCTAATTGAAAATAAATGTAAAGAAAATTTCTTTGTTGACAATCACATCCGTTATATTGATGCTACCCGTAGAGCCTAAAATTATTCCATATTTAATTTACTTTTAAAGTTTACTACAGATTAGCCCAAATGACAAAGCGGTAATGTTTCAGGCACAAATTTTAACCCTAAAATAAAAAATTAAGATAAGACATAAGTTTCAAATATCATGTATATTCCAATTGAACCATATAAACTGGTTCCGTATAAAATACACAGATACTTACAACACTAGAAACTTTAATAAAGCGAATGGTTCTCTTCAAGAAAAAACATAAGGAAATGTTACTCTCAAAGGCATCTCAAGCCATGAATGTTTCTAGAAGAAGGCAAAAGGGCTATTAAAATGTCAAAACTTTGAATGGACCATGAAAATATTTCCCCGGGAGTGCAGATTATAAATCAAAATCCTTTAAGCTAAAGCCTTGATATGCTTCCAATCGAGAGTCTATCTTCCTTTAAAAATATCTCAAATTACAAGAGCTCGCTGATGAGGTCCTATGCTAAAGGATTGCCTCGCCGCCAACCCCTCGGGCCTCCAACTGCGGTGTTCCATTAATGAATTTCCCCCGGCACGAAGGGGAGCGGAGTTACCCAAAGGTTGCCGGTGCCAGAAAAACCTCCATCCTCAACCGTGCTCGCATTAGGCGTCAGGTGATCGCACTAATTGAGACCTAAGAAGGTTATTGCACCCACGGAACCTAACCCGCTACCTCAGCCGCCAACCGAAAGTTGAAAACAACGGAGCTCCATACCATCGTTATAATTCGAGCGAAAGTTGCAACGGGTTAAAGAGCATGGCTTTGATAAAAAAATGGCTTTTCTTCGGAAGGACAGCAAGCGGAGATTATGAAGCATTCAGGAATCGAAAAAAATTTTACATTGAAAGATGTGCACTAATTATGGAATATATGTGCAAGAAGTTATGAGGCACGAGGAAATATGTTCCTTCATGAACAGGCAACCATTCAGAAATTCAGGAGGAAGAGTTCAGAAAGTATCTGGAAAGGAGCAATACTAACAAAAATTATGTTGGCGAATGCAACAAGATTGACGAGAGTGAAAGTTTCTAATCGACCCAAATATTGTTTGACCAACGCAACACCTTATATAAATGCATTTGTACACCCTTCAATAAAGCTCTTCAAAGATTTTTAAATGCAGTATGATTGAGATCAGTCGAGTCTTTTTCTCACGGAAGAATGTGAACTGACGGGAAAATATTTAATGACATGATTTCACCAAAGTCTACCCAGTGACTTTTTGGATAGAATTTGTATAAATATGACTTTTTTCTTTCCTTAAATAAAGCTTGACTTCAGTCATTATTATCAGGTACCTAAAAACACCCAGAATCCAGCACAGTGGCATTTTCTGGGGTAGACACTATCGTAGCGAATTAGGCAGTTATGAAATTTAAAGAATATAGAAATCGATATCAGGTCCTCAAAGAGTTGACACCCTAACTATAGAGAAGGGAACCTCTTGAGAACCTGGTCTCAAGTTCAAGAATTATTGCACCAACACGTAAAATCATTCACAGCATATGCTACCGGTGAGCGGGCTTTGTTGAAAATTTTCCTCTGGAGGTATAAGCACTTTTAAATGAATACTCGTATAGGTATAAAGGTATGAGGCTGATATTTGAGGTGGAGAGTGTGGCAAAAGGGATTGGATACATCGCCCACTCTCCTCGCCGATCGAACCGTGTGTAGGTTCCTCCTACTGCCTCCGGAATGCTGCTAACTTGGCCGCTCGATACGCAGATTTGCTGTAGGGACGAAGGCAAAGGAGTGGCCACTCGAGAGGGAGAGGCAGGGAAGTACGGCCTCTTAGCGGAAAAGAGAGGCCTCGATGGGGAAAAAATGCCAGGCGAGACGTGAACGAACGAACGAGGGAAAATAAGGGGGGTGATTAAAAAAGATGACTGAGGTGACGGAGAGAAATTTGCACGGAGGCATTCAAATTGCGCTTGATAAATATGGGTGGGCATTGCAGCTGAAACAAGCCATTCACCGAGTCATTTTCAATGAAAAGCGAATGTCGAGTGAAAATTGGATTTTCTTAAAATATTTATGCCTTCTCAAAATATTCTGCGAAAGCACTGGTTGTCTGGGGCAATGAAATTAAAAATTACTAAATTTATCTATTACTTAAAATTCTGACGTGCAAGTTCGCAAGCAAGGGTCGTAAATTATGCATGGATGTGTAACTAAGTATCCATCTATGTTGCCTCTTACCTACCAAAAATGACTGCCTTTATAAAATGAATTATTCACAAGAATAGGAATCAATGGAAAAAATATCCGAAAAGCCGACATAATTTTATGTCAAGGTATTGGTGGGTAGACATGGTCTCACGCCTCAAGTGTCTCTTCCTAACAATGATAATGCATCCATTAGATCTATCACTACTTCCCAATAGGAAGCAATTAATTTGGATAGAATAAAATATTTCCGAGTAAATACCTATCACGAACCAAATGAGACAATGAATAATGAGACTTTTACTACGATGCATAAGAGACATGCATAAGATACTTTTACTATTATGTTGATGGAGCATCGTGAACCTCTAATCTTTTGGTGAAGCATGTTCCGTAGAAGCAAGAAAAAAACGATGTCTAAAGTGTTAAAATTCGAAGAAAATGGTCTAACTTCGAGCCTCGAAGCAAAGATTAATCATCCGTTTCAGCAAGTGAGCTCTGCATGAAAAGTTTCATGAAGTACTTCCTGAGTACTCGAGTAAGGAAAGACGGAATTCAGTGGTCATAACTTTGGCAAACTGCGGAGTAGGAAATGGATCATTAAAAAGCACTTAGTAAAAAAAAATTCTGGAGTTTCTGGCGACCTTATATCCATTTCTTAGAACAGATACTGGGATTGTAACTCACAGCAGCAAAAAAAGCTAAAATGACGCAGAAGCATGGAAAAAGGATCCACGATTGGTGTTTAAGAATGGCTGACCGACAGTATATAGATAGATAGTTAAAAAATGAGAGAAAACAACCAAAATTACCATTGATCTCTGCTGTAATGACGCGATTATTTTAAATATTTTACTCCTATTGCTTGTTCAATGATATTTCAGGCCAAATTAAGATACATTGATTTCAACTGCCAGCAATTGCGCAGAATAGCTTGACTATGTCAGGAAAAAATATGTACAAAAACAGCATTTGGGGTCGATAAATTAATCATCAGAGAGAGATTCAACCTTCTCAAAGATACTTACCTGTTATTAAGGTGATAGCAAATATAAAGCATGATAATCTTTATATTTACCTTTCAATCTTATTAGCTTGCCCAACTTATTATGAATGAAAATAATATTGAAAAAATATACTGAATTCGGATGATCAAGTTACAGTTTTACGCATGGCTACAAATATAATAATCTATTCTTAAAATCCAAACAATATGATGAATTGGATGGATGAGGCAGATACTTTGTGGAGATCCATTCTGAGATTGTCTTGATAATGCTGCAGTGCAGCGAAACATGTCGACTGTAGTTTAGTAGATTTTTATGTGGAAAGTGCAAAGTTTTTCCCTTCATACCTCAAACAATATGAAGTATTATATGACACATAAAAAGATGAAGCTAATGAATAAAGTCACTAAAAAGATGCCTCTACAAGAAAATGAATTACAAAAGTAAAATATAAGGCCTAAGGCACACTGAATTTGAGATATTAACCTTAAAATAGGAATCCATAGCAATGAGCACAAGATATATTGAAAAATAGCACAGGGGAGGCGTGCCATCAATCAGTACAAAATTCAACGCTTCACCTTGCCAACACATGTGAGCTGCTATTTACACTTTGGAATCGATATATAAAACTCCCCCCTATGGAAAAACTACTCCATCTCCTTAAAAAGCCTATTTTTGGGAAGTCCGCATATCACACAAAAATGTCCACCATTGCCAGGATTCAAACCATAGCCCTACGTGCTGAGAAACCAATTTCAGATCGACAGGAGGACATGATCCACCAAGTTCATGCGCCCGTGATGAGAGGAATTCCGGAGACGCTGATGAAAGGTCGCGTGCCTCGGTTTTCGGGGGCAGGAGAGGGGTTCATGATACGAAAGGAGAATGCAAAGCCGAAAGGGATTTTTTTAGAAAGCGGGTGTGGAGGGAATACGAGAATGGACGGGAGACACAGGGCATGCATGATGGAATGGTCAAAGGAGAGGGGAAGATAGTGGCGTGAGAAGGGGCAAAGGCGAATTGATGAGATTCCTTTCACGCCTTCCATCCATTTAAATAGGATATCATCTCCTGGTATCTCCATTTATCTATTACGCTCAATTATAATACTTCGAAGATCGATTATTTGTTGAATATGGAGTAGCGAAAAAGCTGTCAATATCTCTCACTCGCACCGCCGCGGCGCGCCAGTGGTTTTCACGATAGTTTATCATTGATAGATTTTCTTCTCACCATTGGGCTTTAATCATGCAAGTTCTATAGAGGCACCAGTTCTTATTTTCAGTCAATTCTACCGCACTTACTAGAAAAGATATGCAATCCAATATTCTCATCACAAAACTACCTTACCAAGGTGAATTATAGGTACATTGTCACGCACTATTTATTACCAAATAAAGACGGCTTACTTGTAATGGTGGGATGGGAACTAAAATGGAGCATGTGCAAGTACAGTAGTCTAGCGATGCGATGGTATTAAAAGTTCACATGAATTTGAGATCCTTAGTTCAACTTTTTGGTGTCCTGGGTTAAGCCCAAGGATAGCTCGAAATAAAGTCCTCGAAGTGACAGGTAATCGAAGGAAAGGATGTGGCCCCTTTACCCCTAATAAATGAAAATCATACTCCTTACGCCAGGTCAGAGGTGAGCTCTACCCGTAGAGATCTATAATAACGTTTGGGTAAAATCATTGAAAAGAGTGAGCATTGAAATTTTGTTTACAAAACGTAACATGAGCAAACTCTTGCTCTAATGCTTGCTCACCTTAACATGAGCTAAGTCTTGCTCGGTAATTTTCTGTCCACGTATATTAACTGTGGGAGTCGGCACATCACAGCAAAATCCATACCATTGAAAGGATCCATCTGTGCCACCAATCCAGAGCCTTGCGGGATGGTAGGCCAATAACCGTTAAGTCAGGTCAACGGCATCCTACGAGTTGATGCACCCGTGCTGAACGGAATGCAGGAGACACTGATGAAAGGTGGGGTGCGTGCTTGTCCTTTCGGATATTGGGGAGAGCTGTGTGATGGAAAGGAAAATGCAAAGCCGAAGGGGATTTTTGCGAGAGCATGTGTCGGTCGAAAAAGGGACTATCACAATGGATTTGTAATGGAATGGGCCTAGGGGGACAGGGAAGGGGCGTAATAGTGAGCACGACCTTCGTTTATGGAAATAGAAGACCATCCCCTTCGATTTAAAGTATTTTACTCAGGCGTTATTTTGATTATTTAATAATTTTTCAAGCTAAATCTATCGATAACATGTAAATTTCACATTTAGGGCAGGGGGCCAATTCCTTTCCCTTGATCATTTCGTACTCACAGTACTTTGTTTGGGGGCGCCGGGCTACCCCCCCCCCCTAAATCTAGCGATAGCTTAAAAAATAAGAAGGATGAATTCAAAATTGCAAAATGCACTTTCTATCTTCACGGCTTCAGATGATATGTTTCAATAATTGATCTTACAGTCCACGAAATTTCTTCCAACAGAGCATCAACTGCAGAGTAGGAATACCACACCAAAATCTCTAGGCCATTTTACACGGGGAACGTGCTTGCACAATCCGACGTGTATACGAAGGCGCAGTCAAAATTGCGTCGTGTAAAGTGGTGAATTGCTAGAACACATGCGAATAATGCGTGGACGTGAGATGGCAAAATAGCCCCTGTTCTAATTTCGTTCATGCATTCGCGCAATTTCACGCCATTTTAGAAATTAATGCAGTTATAATCCTCGCAATTCCGTGCCCCGTGTAAAACGGCCTTCTGTCTCCTCCGAGATGCAAACAAAAGCCATGTGGGATAGGAAGCCAATAATAAAAAAAAACCGCCAAGCCAACCTGGTCTTTCAAGTTCCCATGATGAATGGAACGCAGGAGGCACTGATGAGGAGTCACGTGGCTGTACTTTCGGGGACAAGAGTGGTCATACGATGTACACGCGGAGGGAGGATGCATAGCGGAAAGGGATTTTTGATAAAGCGAGGGTGAAGAGAGTGGGAACGAAGTGCAGAGGCAAGGGATGTTAGATGGAATGGGTCATAAACTTAATCGAAATAATTTCGACCGTGATACGAAATATGAACTATCGACTTGCAATCGACAAATGTATACAAAATTAACATCGACTCGACGTTCACCTTCGTACCGTAAATGATTTTCATTGCAGTTCAAAAACCCAACGCTCTACTTCTCAACAAAAACACACACTTTATTGCCGACTAGTCTCGGTTACACTGTACCATTTTCAAGACTATGGTACAGTGTAACCGAAACTAGTCGGCAATAAAGTGTGTGTTTTTGTAGAAAAGCTAAGAAATTTCCTTCCAAACATTAAATATGGAATTCTACAAAGTAAAGGCCTCAACAATTCAGTGCTCTACTTCTCATTATTTAGGCTAAGTATTCTTATCTTAAACGACGCGTTGTCACGACGTGGCGAACACTAGACGAGTTTTGCATAAGTGAAGAATTTTAAATGTACCACGGATTCAAAATTTAAAGCCCCTTCAGGTGAACGGACCTAGGCACTTGAAATATTTTTCTTTATTTATTATGAATCCAAAATTTAAAATTACGGCCGAGCCATTGCTCTGAAATCACTGCTGTCCGCCACATCTTTTTGGGAGCCTGCATATTGGGTCGAAACCCCTTCCACTGCTGAGACTCAAACCACAGCCGTCAGGTGAACCTTCCTTCATGCGCCCGTATTGAACGGAATGCAGCGGACCCTCATGAAAGGTCTTGCTCTCCTATTTTCGGTGCGGTGTGACACAAAAGGAGAATGGAAAGCCAAAAGGGATATTTTTAGAAGTCGGGTGAGGAGGGAATAGTGGAAAGGACAAAACACAAGGGATGCATGATGATGGGCAGAGCTGGAGAGAGAGAGAGAGAGAGAGAGAGAGAGTAGGGGGCGAAGTTATGAGTTCCCTTTCGCAGCGTCCATACATGGAAATGGAAGATCACCTCACAATTTTCCCCAGGCAGCGGCGCAGATTAAAAGCCTTAATTCCGTGGGCTTTAGGAGGGGTTAGGAGGGGGGGGGGGGCGAAAAGGCATCGCAAATGGGAATCAGGGGGACAAGGGGGAGATGGAACTCCAGCGCCAATGAGCCAATGCCGGCGACCAAACTCTTCCCCTTCCATCGTAAATTTTTCGTACTGCATCAACCAAATAGATCCCGCCAGACTCTATGCACTGCAACACCCAATGCGTTCATTCCTGCGGCTTTGTCCATTCGTCAGTCTCTGATTTGACGGGAATTTTTTTGCTAATGAGTTTCAATGGTTTAAATTGATCACTGCTGTCCGTTATTGAAGGATTTACTCGACGGTCGAGAGCCGAACGGTAGCCGACGATGCTCGATCGTCGCAATCTGGAAGCAGCTACTGATTGTCAACTGCTAATGATTATCGATTTTCGATTGAAACTGAGTATTTGGTAATTAATTGCGAATGAAAACCAATTTTCGACGATAACCAGTTGTTTACGATATCCGATATTGGATGGCACCTGAATTTTGAAGATCACTGATAGACGATGATATTTTGTCACTCTTATAGTAATGGAATAGCCAGAAGATAAGTATTTGAGAGTTGGAATCCCCATCCACGAAACCAAAAAAATATCTTTAATCGGATTCCTAGAGACTTAAGCTGCGTTTAAAAAAGCTAAAATATTTAATAACAAAATAATTCTGAGCAGTTCCTGACAGAACACTTTGAAACATTTCCCCAAAGAGTGGCTTCTCACCAATAGAAACAAATGACCATCTTCCGTTGAAGTTCTTGCTTTCTGAATGGACCTCATTTCTCTAAAGTCATTTATTATATGTATAATCTAAGTATAAATATTGCTTTGTAATGGGATAATACATGATCGCTGTTGCTTTTCGAAGCCTCAACTGCTGAAAATCGGCCAATGATCGACTGTCGAGTTGAAGTCTTCGACACCAGTCGTCAACGACAAAGGATCATGCAACTATCGCCGATGATTTTCAACAGATTGATGATTTCGATTAAAAAATTGAACTTACTTATCCAACGTGTATGTTAACACACGTTTCCAAAGGCACTGAGGGATGTGCCGTCTAAAAGCATGGAAAAAGCAGAGCAGTTGGCAGAACGTGTTTGATCCCATAGGTTACACCGTGGATAGGTGCAGGTGGTGGTTTGGATTTGTATCGTCCGTGCTATATATCATTTGTATTTTTGTGCTTTCCTTCCGTGGGTGCGGTATGCCGTGATTGCAAAGAGTGCACGCCAATTCATCGGGGGGAAAATGGTGGTGGGCAGGTAATACGGCGTGCCTCATTAGAGTAACTAGTTTCCTGATCTTGCTCTATTAAACATTTCCATTGACGCGATGTAATTTTAAAAAATACTCTTAAAGTTTGACATAATGGCGTTCAGCGGATATTGCAGTATTACCGTGATACATTCTGCACAAAGAAAATCTTGACATTTGGCAATTTACCAATTTACCAATAAATCAACCGATTTTATTTGATGAAAGCAAAGTATAATAATAGCAGCTCCCTTTTTGCACCCAGGTTACCCATTTGCACATGACAGTTCTTAGTGAAAATAGATGGCAGTAAATTCATCGAAGGCCTTTGTGTTTCTGATAAAAATGTGTGTAAATAATAGCTACTTCCAAGATGAAAAGTTTTATAATGGATTAATAGCTCTTAATCCTGGTAATATTAGCAGATAAAACTCTTCAAAATTATATAAATTCATGGAGATTGCCTCGCCACATTGTGTACAGTAATTAAAAATTTTAAAATCTATGGAACTGAGGTTTTTTTTTACTAGAAAAGTAATCACCTTAGAGTTATGAGCTACATATTTGCAATGATCTGGAGTTGGATGAAATAAATACCTTTCTTATATTTAATGTTTACACCGCATACACTTTCAGTAATCTGCATTCCGGGAAATCTACCCTCGTTAATACCGCTACTAACGATTGCAATAAAAGACTCTCAGCAATACATCGACACATAGATTAACAATTACTTTCGTCCTGTAATTTTCGAAAACGATGCTTCTGGAGAAATTTCATTAATGATATTGTCGATCCCTTTCACTGCACTGAAAGAGCAAGGGAAAGTAGAAAGGCCCAGTAGAAAAGGCATTAAGGAGAGTGTACTTCCGAAGTAGTTTACTAAGTGCAACTCAATCACCAAGCTAAGTTGCATTTCGCCATCACTCACTCTCCTACATTCCATTCACCTTCCGCCAGTTCTTCCACCCGGTGCTCCGTGCCGAAAGGCTCTCCAGCAATTGAATTACTCTACCCTTAGAATGGCTGTAGGCGGTGGCTATTCATGATTGTTTCGTATTTCTTCAAATAATTCCTGAAAATTCTAGCCTAGTGAAATTAGACTGTCTGTAACCCGCATTAGAGGTAAATATAAACTGTAGTGAAATATATTTTATCAGTGAGATAATGGGCTCATTCTCAATAACATGCAAGTTACATTTAAAGAAATAAATTCCATTTTAACATTATTTATTAAAGCAGTAATTATTAAAATAGACCTTCTATCACGTCGTGTTATTCAAAACCACCCACTTATAACAAATTGAATCTGTTCCATTATTTTATTTCTTTCTCCCACCAGATAATAGACTCGGAAAGAGTTCTAAATGCATGCTTTTAGTTGTGTCCTGTTTCTCCAAGTTATTTGGCATACCTCTACGATTACTCATTGAAGATTTCGAGCAATGCACATCGATCTGTAAATGTCTACTGACCAGTCGACCTTTCAACGATTAACGCTAGAAAAAAATCCTTCAATCATTTTTTATGCGCTAATAAGAAGAAGTGTAGTGTAAAAAAGTGCGCACTTATTACTATAAACATCGAAAGTATGCATATTAACCCGCCGTTAAGTTTTAATCATAAATTGAGTATTTATTTTAGCATGGATCATCAACGATAAATCGATACGGAAGTCTCAGTATCGGAAGATTTGGAAGGAAACATGCACTTGGGTCGCAAATAAAACTGTCTTGTCCCTTAAAATGATGCCCGAGGAAAAAAAATATTGCCAAACGGGAGCAGCTTCGATGAGAGGAATCTCGGTTATAAGATACGTCCGTCGACGAAGCCATTAACACGCACCACGCATACCTGGAGCCCATGTCGAAATTAAAATGCTCCGGGGAAAAAATGATCGAATCCCCTTATGAACGGGGATAATGAAAAATGAAATATGAACAGCGCGTGTTAATAACAGGCCGTGCAAAAGGGGTTGGGACGGAGGATAGCCATGCGTTCCAGTGGTGGAGTCGCAAAAGGCAAAAAAGCGAGGCGCAGGATCATGTCTTTTCTCATTTTATTTTAAAATGCTCACTACCTACGACTCAATCGATAGAGAGCGTTCCAAGCAGAGGATAGGAAATTTACCAACAGTTTGGATGGTAGAAATGGAATGAGAACAAGAATTTTAGAAAATTTTGGGAAGTGGAAAAAGGAGAGTACGATAAAAATTCCATGGGTTTTCCGCGTACCGCGCATTGCTTTCCCAACGGTAAATTTCACCTAAGAATTTGTGTAATAGACAGCGAGGGGGGCCGGAAGTGAGGCATGGAAAATTACAGCAGCAGATAAATCAAGAATGGACACTTCAGATAGGTAATGCTACAAAAGAATGATGACGATCAAATGGATCGATCATGTGAAGAATGAGGAAATCCTAAGAAGAGAAGGTGAGGTTAGAAGCATCGTGAAATCCTTGATAAAAAGACTTAACAACCCAATCGGCTATATCTTGAGAGGTGATGGCCTGATGAAGACAATCGTGGATAAACTAGTAGATAGCAAAAATGAAAAAGGAATATCGTGAATAAAATATATGGAAGAGGAAAATAAGGATGAGAAAGAGAAGAAATATGTAGGCTGAACTAACTAGCTGACAAGAGAATTGAGCGGAGAGCTGCGATATACTAACCTTAGGGTTTATAACAAGTGATGATTTTTTGACAGCAACCTACATTTGATTGCTACTTTGTCAATAAAATGAGTATTCTATTTATTCCCACACTACCGAAAACAGCAATATCTTTCGGCCTTTTACAACCAGGTTTTCAACAAATTTAACAATTACAAACAGCCATGCACTGGGTAGAGGTAACCTACCATGGCGGGACTCGAACCCGCGATCTATTGTTTGGTAGACGAGGACTTTATCCCGCCGCCACCGAGACAGGCGATGCTAATGCTTTGAATAGATATAAAGCCATCATTATTTGGCCAAAGAGCATATACATCGATACATTATTCATACAAGCCTTAAACGAGTTAAGTTACTTAAAAATTATCAACGCATGAACTTTTAGTATTTCAATATTTTCATACGTCCACCTTTATAGAAGGGAATATTCGGGAAAAAAGAGAAATGGGAAATTGAGATTTTGCTGGTTTCTTACTAAAAGTAGACGGTCGTTAAAGATTTCCACTACAGCGTCGGTCGTTCATTCTTCGGTCAGAATTAATCTAAAATACAATCGCAAGGGTCCACGATTACGGTATCGTTTTATTTTACGGAGTTCACTGTAGGTACCCCGTGTTTTTGGTGCTACGATGTTATATAATGCGAATGTCATGCATTCATGAATTTTAGATAGAGGAAACGGAGGCAATTTAATTGTAAGAAACATAAATAGGAAAGAAATACGACGTGCGTGGTTCACTTAAGTCTCTTTGAAGAGTGTTTATGACCATATTCTTCGCGAACACAAATGCCACAGCATAACAGGTCAAATTAGAGGTTTCATACACATATGCACCGCATTAGCATGTAAGGTAATGTGTAACATGTTAAACGTAATTAGGGTCAGAATTCGGATACTCTTTCATCGCGCAGCGACGAAAATGTCAGGGTAGCATTTTCGTCGTGTCTCTCAAGGTTTATTGCCGTAGCCGAGTGTTAGCGGCGATAAAAAATCATCAGGTGTGGCCTGTTTGCATGATATCGCAGAGCTAATAAAAACCTCACTTTATTGTGCTATGCATATTTGATGTCATCGTTAATGGAGTCGATTCAAAAAGATTGTGCCGCCTTGGTTGAACACTGATTTATATTCCCCAAACATGCTAAATACTTAAATATGCCACCTAAGGGTTCGATCGACTTCGATATATTAAGTTTATATCAGATAAGTCATTCAAATGGACGAACCAGTTTCCCATCTCAAACGAATATCAATATTTCTTCGCTAATTCAACACCCATCTCTTTTAGTTGATAAAGGTGTGAAATAGACTATTAATTCCGGGTTTCCTTTGTCATTCCGTCCGTGATGAGATGAGATATAAGTTTCAACTAAAATGTGTTCATCTTTTTGGTATTCACACCGAATCTAATGCAATAAATCAACATGTTCTTATTATTCATGTGGTATCACCCATAGAACACAGCAATTTAATGAAAAGTAGAATGAATATAAGATAATTCCGAGGAGAACGAGATGAATAGGGTTAATAAAGAAGAATACGTAAATGAAGGCCCATACGATGGTGGGTAAGAGTCGGATATTTGGAGAGGGATGGTTAACAGTAGCTGTAGACCAAATAAGCTATCGATTACAGCCGAAGACGACGATCAAATAGCCCTCTAGGCATAAATATGAATACACAATTCCTCGAGCGATATTTGTGGATAGAGTGGACTTCAAATGAACAGTCGGCAGAGCCCTTTGTACCACGATCAACCCACGCACAGGCCACGGGTCACAGAAGGAGAGTTTTAATCAAAGGCCCGATATTCCTTGTTTCTCCGGCCAGCCACGCCCACCTTACTCACACGTGCCATCGTATCTCATCTCAGGCGGCAATAAATATAGCGACGACGATTGTAATAATTTGAATGGACGTACCTATTCTCGACAACGTAGCCAGCCTTTCTCACGGGTAGCGGCCGGCACCGCAAAGTGAATGGAACAGATTATAACTCATCGTTACGTGTGCCTTACGCTTTCATACGAGTTTACGCAATATCTTTGAAGTTGCTCTCCATTCAAAGAGAAAAGATGAGAAATTGAGGGCAGGTGTAGGAACCGTAATATTAACCGTAATACACTTACAGCACTGGTTTTACCCACGTATGTCCACAGCATTGAGCTCACCGAACGGTTATTGTGTTTGTTTTGTACTAGGTGAGACGCTTCGACGATAAGACAGGACTTTTCAAGGTGCACCATCGTCAAATTTGGCTAAATGATCACATTTAATCGATAGAAGGTAATGTTGATGATGGCTACTTATAATTCGAACACGAAAACATTGAATTTTGACTGAAACAAATGAGAGGAATGTATATACGGCCGTGTAGATAATGGGAGGCCGGCTACTTCTATTAATTTTCGATAGTTTTAATTTTCAGTGGCCACTAACTTTAGAAGATCTTCGATCATTGATGAACTTCACTTGTAAATTATAGTCAATTCGCTACAAAATTGTATAGCAATGGCGGCTGACAGTCTTTGAAGGTAGATTTTTGATAATTTTCGACTATCGATGTCCAAAAGTCATATTGTCACCATTAGAGATTTTCCACACCTAAACGAAAGATGCACCGACCTATTTTTCAAAGAGTAAATCCTATTTGAAACTTAGGTCGAAACATTTTCAATTGTTTCTTCCATAGTTGCCACTAAAAATTTCCAGAAGATAGAGCCAGAGCCATTTCTTGCCATTGTAACTATTAAATTGAAGTTTGAGCACAAGCTATAGCATAATTTAAATGCAGTGACATCTTAATATTCACATAAAAGCAAAAAAGGAGTTCACAAACTTTTAAACAAGACGAAAAAAATATGAATAAAAACTCCAATATTATCGGACGTTCAGCTCAAAAAACATAAATAGTTTTCTTCTTCCGATATTTTTGCTGTGTCATTACAAATTCGAGAACAGTTGAGTAGTTTTGTGAGGGTAATGATGGAAGAACGAAAAAGCATAGAGGGCCATCTCCCATTGCCACCAAAAGTGATGGGGGCTGTAGCTGGGTTGCAGACTGGGAACGTTGAAAGGCAAAGGTTGGGGTTGAGAGGTAAAGGTCTCATTGTACCCTTGCGGTAGCTTGTATTATCCCGCCGGCTGCCCCTGGCAGTTATTTGTCACGTGGAGCGACGGACAATGGGCTACAGGTAGCCCAGAAGAGATAGAATATTAGAAGAAAAGAGAATCACAAAGAGAGAGAGATATGTATGAGGGTGGGTTTTGAATAGTAGAATATGTTGGGGGATATCTGAAAGCGAAGGGCTTGCAATAGGTGGGGGTTTGTCGTGTGTCGAAGCCACAGTTGCCAACTTTTCCTCGGGTCAATCGCCACACACTGCCGCCCGTCCTCAATGTCTGCGGATTTTTGCGAGGTAATATTCGTGGATGCGCCGGCTGCATCTGCGGTCCGGAAGGGAAAATAAAATGCACTGAGCGACCAATTTTCAGTATTCAGAAAAAAATATAGAGCGCCTAGTGGCTTTATTTGACATATGTGCACCTCAGAGGGTAATTAGCTGTCATCAGTAATTACCACTGTGCCACCCATATGGACAAAGACAGCATTTTTTTCTCTGATAAAAGTTGAATACACTATTTTAGAGGAGAATAAATATTCGCACACACAAATTGAATCTGATCTTCACTGCTAGAGCAGTTTCAAAAGTTAAACCCTAGAATGAGAGTGAAATTTTGACCTCCGTACGATGTTATAATAAGCATAAAACGGCATTTTGTTGCAATGGGGTTGACTAAGTTGGTAATGCAATAAAGGAGTTAAAAGATACCGATTATTGACATTAATATATAAGTGGGATAATATTCAGTAAACTGCGCTGCAAAGTGGTCATTCGACTTTTTATTCGCAAATACATGATAGGTTGTATCTTACTCTATTTAAATGCGTATCGTTTATTTTAATTCTATCTGCAATAGGAAAAAACCACTAACAGCTTACCTCATAGAGGCCCTGGGGTAGACGTAGCGACCATCAGATTCAGTGAAACGAAGTGGAACAGACTGGAAACAGCAAATAGGGTAATGAAATAGGTTATGGCGTTACGCTCGGTCCAGCACGGTAGGTGGGAATGTATCCATCAATGGAAGACTATCCAAGGGATATCTGCAAAGCATAACCTAATGTGAATATGTGTTGAGACTCCTCGCGGCAGTATACCCAACGGATCGAGTCGAAATACGGGGAAAGGACAGCGGAGAAGCGTGGTGCTCACGAGCACAATGCCACGTGAGCTACACTTTAATAGAGTCCACAGACTATATAACCCGTGGCACATGTTTCTCATCACTCGCCATGGCAAAAGCATCCGCTTTCCCAATCGAAACCAATCCCCTCTATTCACCAACCTCCGAATTTTTTCCTCCCGCAAAACTAAAAGGCAAGCCGAGTGAACAAAGGAAAAAAGAAAGGTATTGCCTCCTCACGCAAATATGCAGCCCTTTTCATCGCAAACCGCTTGGGGATCGAGGGCGAAGCCGAGGACAATGATAAAACTAATATAATGCCGTCATAATACGGGCCGAGTCTCCAGGGAAATGAGCAGGCGAAAGTGGGTCAACACAATGCTCTCAGTTCCTCGCCTTGACACGATAAGGTCTTGCATGACTTGGAAGGGCAAGCTTACGATCTACAAGTGAGGCATCGAGTATTTACGTACGACATGGCGAAAGAGGGAAGCATATTACATACTACACATATTTATTTACATAAACACCCACAGGCATATTTCCCGCAAAAATATTACTCCAACATTAGCATAGCTTTATAAAAATATTGTATTTTATGTATGGTTGCCGGTGAAAACTGCTCTAAGTTACTGTCTAATACGATGCATACGTTACCGTATAATTCCTTCTAGATACCGGAAACAAGGAAACGCAGTCTCCAAAAGGAATGAACTTACATTACCCATGAACACTTCAACAGTTTATTCCAAAAATTATTTTCATTATTATTAAGAAACGCAAAATTTAAAAGCAGTTTACATAATCCCAAAATAGGGAAGGGAGTTTATTGAATGGAACATCGTTCCAAATAAGCAATAACTGAAGAGTGGATACTTGAAGTTTACACGAATTCTGTTAGGAAACTTAATAATACGAAAATTGGGATATTTCGTTAATCCTACTTGAAGTAACTCAATTTTTTGGTATATAAATTATAAATTTTCTGGTATTAAATGTGACAAAAATCAACCCTAAATGGTTAATTCTATTGTAATCCAAGTAATTTGCTCGGATCGAACCCATTCATGTAAACTTGTCATGGAGAAACAAGAAACATATTGATAAAGCTCTTGCCAATTTTAGCCTACCATGATCCGTTTAATAATTAAGTATGTTACATCAAATGAAAACAAACAATTTCACAATAATATTACGTACAGTTTTTTGTGATAATAACTTCTAGGAAATACAAAGAAACAGGAAAATTGTTGAGATATAATAACTAAATTAAGTTTCTAGATAGTGATATGGCTAACTCAGTGCACATTTCCTCCAGCACTATGGACGACTTTGGCTGAGTGGGTAAGGTAGCAGCCGTCGGATAAGCTTTGGAGAAATGAGATGTTAGATAGACACAGACAGAAATGCCGCTGACCTTTAAGATGATTTTAACGGCAGGGCAATGGTTGGGGAGATTTTAATAGGTTTTGTCGATAGGGCAGCGGAAATGATCTTTCTCAGCAATAATTAAAGGGCTTCAATGGGAAAAGAAGTCGTAAAGATCTGAAAGATATTTTAGGACTTAAAATAAATATGTCATGTGGGAAGCGAAGTGAGGGGGACTTTACACGATGATTTTACACGCAGAAATGCTGATCAGGATCAACATGTAATTTTGAAACTCTGGTGAGTACAAAAATTTGTGGTTGGAAAATGAGTAAATGAAGTAATTGAGATAATTTCAAATCGTTGTTTCCATCAGAGAATTTTATTGCTTTCTAGTTATAAACCTATTTTTATGGATTTATTTTATCATTCAATCCTGAGGGAAAAAAATTATGCAAACCGCTTGATATAAAAATAAAACAATTGGAGGCACAAAAATTATGAAAAATTGCAATTATATCAACACCTGTTTCATGTTAAAAATATTAATCGCCAATAAGTGTCTGCGTTTTTATACAGAGCTAACATTTTCTTGAAATATGAGAGCATATAACTTAATAACTTTATTCTCAAAAACTCGTGGTTAAGTGGCCTAAATAATTATAAAAAAGTGTTCATAATAATTCAGTATTTTTTTTAATTTTTAAGAATTTATTCATTCATGTAGGTATTCAGCCAAATACACTGAATATAATAATTAACTGTAACCTACTGTCAACAAACCGAATCTTACCAAGAACCTTGTTTTTTTTGTATATAACTTTATCTCTGAATAGCTGTAAAGCAGCTAATAATTATACTAGAATAAAATCTACAAAATTTGAACTACACCCCTTGGATCCATTCCAAATGTATGAGGCAAATAAAAGGAATCTCTAACTCGGTAACACCTAGAAGATAAGCAGTTCGGAAACCCGCGGCCACTTAGTACCATGTCACGTGCGAATACTGAGCGAGTGCCGCTCTTTTTGAGCAGGAATACATCTATCAAACGATAAGGCTGTGACTCGTGACTTTTTTACATGGTCACTAATACCCGAGCCGAGATACTGCGCTGTCCACAACGACCAAATGTTACGAACGGTCGGGAAAAAAAGTGTAGTATCTACGCATCAGCTACTTCACACACGGGATACGAGAAACGCAGCGGTTTAAGTTCTTGATCTAGCCGGCGAGCCTTTACAAAGGCCACCCGCCAATGGAGGAGAAGGGTTTTGCTCCCAAGCGCGCCGAAATGAAACATCGCCGCCCTTTGCGCGCATAGCATACAACGCGACGTCACGAGCGCGGGCATTCCCTGAAACCCTCCAATAGAAAATGGACATTAATTGCGCGCGGAAGCTTCCGGTGAATTTCCGCGGGCTTGCTGGGGATCGGTGAGGACAACATTTCGCTTGACAAAAGGTCGAGGCCGGGCGGATGGCGCGTTGGGAGCTTTAAGCCGGCTGGAGTGCCGTTGTGGACGCGGGACCTTAGCTTTTTTTCCCCGCATTTTCTCCACTTCCTCCTATAGCTGCCGTTTCTAGGCCATGGCTTAGGGAGCAAACGGAGTAAAAAGCACACACCGTCGCAAACACGCCATTTACCCCCTCCCTCCCCAAAAAAAGGGGACGACTAAGCATTTACCTACTCCCGTTGAATCCGCCCGCCCACAAAGGGAATAGGCGACAGTACGAGACTGACTGGGAGCACCTCTTGCTATTCTTTTTATTTCAAACCACCCCACACGCTTTTCTTTTTTTTCATGACCAATCAACGACGATTTGCGGCTCAGCGGTTGACGCTGTTCGAGAGGATAAAAGAAAAAAATAACACGATTTCCTATCGAAGGGCACGGCAGTGTTTTGGAATACCATGAAAACTCAGGTCTGCCAATGGAGAGAGATAGAGTGGAGGAGTTGGGTTGGGGGCAGGTCACTTTGGGCTTCGTAAACACGTGCTGTTTATGCGTTCTCATCGACAAGAATGGAATATTCATGCGGAGAGGGGGGAGGAGGGGCAGCGCGCCAATATAAAGAGAGGACACGTTGCTGCACAGGAATTTTGTGTCGAGGCTCCGTCCGCTTAATTTCTCGCATAGCGGAAAGCGACGGGCAGGATAACGGGAATTTAAAATCAATTAAATAAAATGCGCTGATTGAAAAGGGATGCTGAGCGTGTCCATTATGGAATGAGGAGGCTCGCGTCTATTTTGACGACCGCCGCGTAGGGAATGTATTTGTTTACATTCCGCGTCGCTTCGTGGAAAAATGTCGAAAGTGACAGCGCGGCGGTGGAGCAATTTGAAGAGCGGGTAATATGAACATGAGAGTGAGGGAGGGAGGTCAGGAGTCCAGAGAATCAAATCCCACAAAAATTTATCCATTCGAAATTCAATTTAGCGCTAATTGAAAAAGGCGCACGATAAATTTGATTACGAGGTTGCTCAGCCCGAGAAGAAAGCACCTAGAGAAAAACAGTTTTAAATTTACAGTTTTCGAAGCGAAAAGGTGAAAGAAGATGGTGTTATCGAAAAAGATTATTTGCCTGCTGAATGAATTTTATTCAATCCTCTTGCAAGCAACGGTTTGAGTAATATTACGCAGATTCTCCAAAATAAAACGTCGAGCAAATTTGATGGAAATTTATAATAATTGTCCAATAGTATGACTCATGCTTTCCCAAAAAATTACATAATGTTCACATCATCCGTGCGACTCAAAAGAGAGTGGGACAACAAATTTAGCAAAATTAATTGAAAAAATTTATGATAAACAAAACAGTACATTATCATCACAACTGTGCATCGAAGAGGTATTTGGTATCTTTTAAATTCTCGATGAAAATTACGCTCGATAGCTATGAAATAAATGTGTTGGCCTGTAACGATATTAATTTCCTTTTGCTAGGAATAACTGGAAGAACATAAAGGTGTTATACTAATCGAGGATAAGTTATTACAAAAAATATATTACCATATTTATTATAATGTACATAGAATCAGTGTGAACTATTAAAAATTCCATACCTATGAATAAAAAAGAGCATAAGAGCAAACATTATTGATTTCTAATGAAAGTTTCCTTTATTATTAAATTGCTACAAGTAATTCACCTTCGACTCGGCGTGAATTTACTTGGAGCATCTACAATATTTTATCATTTGAAATTTAACTTTTAAAAGTTTTAATTAATTTCATGAATATTAATTGACTTCCGAAGCTTAGGCAAAGGAGCATTTCCTAAGATTCAGTGGGGATATTTACTGCTATTGACTAGGTAATACCTAAGCCCAAAATAGCCGGTAAGCAGCGATTATATCAGACTTTGACTAAGTAAAGGTAATGATTGAGAGATTAGTGGTTAAAAAATCCACGGTAATATTCAATGGATAAAGTAACAAATCGACGCAGGAAATCACAGAAAGACGAAATGTAAGGAAGGATTTCTGTGCAAGAATGGGAGGAAAAGCTTGGTGATGAATCTGATTAAAGAATTATTCATAACAATGAATGTATTATGTATTTCAAAATGCCAAATATACAATAAATTCAAACCTTATACTTAATTCTAACAGTACTTCATAAAATTTGGGACTGATCGTGTTTCCTACTAATCCAAAAAAATAACGTGAATATTGATGAAACAGGACACCGAGAGATTGAAATACATTACGAGAGAACAGCGGTACGTGAGGAGGTACATGCAGGGTGATTTCTTCAAAGAGAAAAAAATTGGAAAATTGCGAAAACTTTTCAGTTATGATTGCTCCAAAAAAATCCTCACATTCGTTTGGTCCTCTCTAATTTCTATCAGCAAAATCTTTCTCTCGTTTTATTCGACAACAGTAATGAAAAAAACGATACTGAATCAAATGTACGTCTCCGGATAGAAGTGTGCTTTGCGATACATATCCCTCTTTGGGGAGAGAAAAAAAAACTAAAAACGAATGTCCCGCCTCCCACCCTTTTGCTAAGGAATTGGTGCAGTCACTGTGGAGGTATGAAATACATTTTTCCCCTCAGTGCCAAAAAGGAGGACGTGGCGGGTTCGGCAATCAGTTTATCCGGCCCTGGATGGATGGAAGTCGTCAAGTTTAATCGCATTTGTGTTCTGCGGCGAAGAAAATGATTTTAATTCCGCCCGAGAATATATCCGCTCTCTTTGCCCAAGCTACGCACTCGCTCTATCTTTCTCTCTCGGCTCCGCAATTTTTCCCGTCCACCTGACCGATTGCCCGATCCAGAACACGAGCGCACAACCTTCCCCCTCCCCCTGAAACGGGCCTTTCTCCGCTACCTCGGCGATCCTCCAGACAAGCTATGCTCTCGCTTCCCGTGTAGCTCGCCATGCACCGGATGTGACGCTACGAAATAGAGCTATAATTGCTTCTTCTTTCTTTCGTGTGAAACTTAGAGTTGGTTTCTGCTGGACCCATCACAGCTTCCCGTTTTAGTTCGTAGGTTATCATCTTCCTCAGCTATTCGATCCAATTAATTTCCTTTATCAATAGGCTGGAGTTCAATGCCTTAATTTTCATCAGAGTTCAACTATACATAATGATCTTCATTATACATCGCTATTTTGAGACACTAATAAAATACATGCTTTCTTTGCTGCCTCCCTAATTTTAAGCATTCTAAGTGAAGCATTAAGAAAGTGAAGTAAGTACTCTAAAAATATCAGGATTTCTATGATATTTCCCTCAACCGCCGCCTCCAGACCCGACTTCCTCATTCAAATATCTAACTTGTGGCTTGAATTATGGGCAAGATACTCTAACCAGTTCTGTCCTCTGGAGTAAAACATTCCTGCCTACTGCCTTGCGAGCAATTTTCTCCTCATTTTGATTTTGCTCCAAATAGTAGCCATTTGGATGGAGTTTTTAAAAGGATTAAATAAATAATTTGCGCGTTTATGAAATGCATTAATAGAGGAAAAATCAATATAAATTTTTGAAAATTAAATATGATTAACAAGGAATGGAGAGAAATATCCAGGTTTGAAGGTTGAATCCAAAAAGAAGGGTATGATTTCATATTTTAGAGTTTTTCGATCCTAATAGTCTTGTAGAAAGCTAAAAAAGACGGGTAGATTGGATAAAAATAAATAATTAGGTGACAATATTTTCCGCCATTTCCTTTTCTTAAATTAATATTTCCTTCTCCTTTTTTCGCTGTTTAAAGCCAAACGAATTATACTTTAATTTTGTCATACGAAAAATGCTGAACCTATAACGAGGTATAATTGGAATGAGCGCTCACATAGCTTACGTCCCCCGCAAGAACATTCCTCTCTGGTTCCCCCGCTTAGCTTCGCATTCTGCACGCCGTGGCCCTAAGCTCTCCTCCATCGCCCCACCCACAACTCACACGGCCACCCTCAAACGCAAAATTCCCTCTCCCCATCTGCCCCGAACATTGATGGAAACCCTTTGCCGCTTTTTTATTCCATGTGCTCCGCTGGCAGATGAAGAGAGATAGGAATCGCATATATTTCCATACGCTCTTTGCATGCTGTAGTCGGGAGGCGCAGGGATGTATAGAGAAAGAAGAGGTCCCTATATTTTTTACTCTCTCTCTTCGGGCCTGGCCCTCCGAGAACCAAACCGACGTGGACTAAGGAAGAAAACGCTTCATCCTTTTTTTTCTCCCCACCGTCAGTTTTCCGGAGTCCTCCAACGCGGAAAGACAAACAAGGTCGTGAGCTGGATGGTGAGGGTTCGGCCCTAGAAAACTGCAGTCGTCGTAAAAGAAAAACCTTGCTCAACACTTGCAATGGCGAACGCTCAAAGTTTCATGTCGTCTCGCAAGCTCACCAGATATTAATGTGAGAGAACAGGATATACATACTAACTGCTAATGCCACGTAGCATGAAAAAGCGCTCACTAACCAACTTGGAAATGTCAATGTAAATTGTAATACAACGGGATATACTTATCATTTCGAAACATTGACCCTAAAATAATTCAGGTAAATTTGAAAATTCGTACGACCATGAACCGTCGAGCATTTGACCTGACTAACCTACATATAAAACTTTTGCTCAGGTTGAAACGAGGGATTCATTCCCATGAATAAGTTACATCGAAAAATAGTTTTAGGACAAAACACAACGAAGGAATAAGTTGAGCGTAAACGTCCATGAAGTATTGAAAGAAATACTGACAGACACATCATAACTAAATACTTAGAGCACATTAAAACGAAAGCAATTTCCACGAAATGTATGACACCAAAAACTTCCTCAAGACTGAACAATACATAGCACATACATAGCAATACACACAATTCACGCAAGAAAGAAAAATTTGAATAATATTTCACCCACATCATGTGGAATCTGACATTGCTATTCTCAATTAATACCGAGGAAGGGATATTTGAAACGCGTGATCGCGATGCTTTGAACAAATTCTGCCGCAAACCCATATACCCACAGTTTATTATTTAGTTCAAAGAGATATGCTGCCTCATTTATATAATAAGATATGTCATATTATTCTCCAGAATACATTCAAAGAAAGGTTACGCAGTACTACTAAAATATAGAGACTGCGT
This sequence comes from Ischnura elegans, assembly GCF_921293095.1. Taxonomy (NCBI): domain Eukaryota; kingdom Metazoa; phylum Arthropoda; class Insecta; order Odonata; family Coenagrionidae; genus Ischnura; species Ischnura elegans. Next base: position 18,679,624 of record NC_060247.1, read on the forward strand.
TTAACAGCGGTTGAAGTCAGTGTCGTTTTAGGTTTCCAGAAACTTGGTGAGACATTCCATTCTGTCGATATCTCTGCCATCCATAATAACACAAGCAAATTTTAATCCTTACCGGTTTGAAAACTTCTTCCACTAACCCACTACTTACTGGCACCGAATGCATACTTAGAACAGCAAGGAATTTGGGGTAATTTATGCCTCTGGCATTTTTCTTCTCATATTTTTCCTAGGTTACTAATTAAACGAATACGTATGCATATCTCTTATCAGACGACCCACCCGTCCACTTAGCTTAGTGACCTGACTGCTTAGATAAGCTACACGCCAATGATAGGAGAACGCAAAGTTGCATTCCGTACTGGAGGAGGTTACAGATAGCCGTTTGCATGAAATGGAATGGCCGGAACAGAGCAGAAATGGCAGTTTTACGCCGACGTCGTAAATGTTGCACGCCTGAACAACAAAAGGAGAGCACCAGTTCACAAAAAAGAGAAAGAAAAAAACTAATCTTTTTATTATTCCATTTGGGAGCGTACGGCTTTAATTTTTTCCTCGCATCGCTTCCCGGTCGCCCGGTTGACATTTTGCAGGAGGAGGGTGGGCAGGGAGATGGAAAGCACGCCAACTTCCCGTGGCGCCTGACATAGGCAGACCGAATATCAAATGGCAGTCTTCACGTTGGAGAAAGGAAAGGAGCGGGCATACAAACAAATGGAGGAGGAGGCCTTGAATTGTAAATATTGCGGTTAAATTCTTTTCACCCAACGCCCCACATCGTATCCAGCAATTGAAGCCCCTCAATCCAGCGTTGAAGCGACACTGAAACTTGGCAGCGCACACACAAGTTCGCCATATCGTACGTTCACGCAGGGCATTCCAGATTGTATTAATGCCTGCAATGTTATCATTATTGTTATTGTTGTATTTTTTTTCCAAAGGCACACCCTCTCCCATCCATCCATTCCGGAACCACGACTTGGCTCGCTCTTTCATATTTCCCATGGCACATTGCGTATGCACGTGATAAAGCTTTCGGGGTGAGGCTTTCAAGAATCGATAAAATCCTGGCTTCACTCCTTTTTCTCTCTGGCCTTCAACGCAGAAGCGGAATAAGTTCCCCGAGGGATTCAATTTCGGGGTCTCCGTAACAAATAAAACGTGAATTTTTCCAAGATTCACACCTTTCAATGCACTCTCTCCAAGTCCATTTCACCCAAAGTGTCACTTTTAAACACTCTGCAGGGCTCAATATGAGAATGTAAACTTCACCATTATGGGGACAGGAAAAGTAGGACACGTTTACTACCACGTTGATTTTCATTACAAACTGTCAGCGATGACCGTGTAAGTTGTAGCTTACGCGATGTTGCCTGCCTTTAATCAGTGAAATATAGGATGTTTAGGGATTAATAAACACTGGAGATTTTGATTTGTATCAGTAAAAAAGATCCGCTCAAACAGATCATTTTTAAACTTATTTTTTCAGAAAAACACCAAGGGATTAAAGGTTAGTCGAACACTATCCAAAGGCCACACGGTTATTGTCCATATTTTGGAGTGGGATTTACATTTTCATGAGAATTGTATGGGCCAGAGAAAAGGCGCGAGCGGTGAAAGAAATACGAGAGTTTAACACATCTTCGAAATTTCAAATAGCATTTCCGAACAAAATTTTCCTATGTTTCCTAAGATGATGCAAAACATGAGGTCACTGAAATTTCAAAAGCATTATCAAAAGGGTTATTGAAACGGATTTAAATACAACATAGTTTTTTTAAATATTTATTATGAGTAAAAAAAATTCTTTCGCCACGGTAGTAAATGAGTTACTATTATCACATTCAGGTTCTTAGAATAAAATACTAAAAACAATACGAAATTTCTTCTAAACAAATATCATTTGGATTAGCCTAGATTTGAGCCAAGATACCTTAATCATATAAGCTGTAGAAGTTGACATGGTAAAAGCATATTCTTGAATTAATGTCAAAGGCAAATGAGCTTTGCGCTGTTGAGTATGGGTATTTCAAGTGAAATACAGAGTGATATTTCAATAGTTTAGGTTATAGTATTCTAATTCTTTACGCCTTTCCAAATTATTTGGGGAAGTAACGTAAATATTAAGTAATCAGTTTCAGCGCAGACCTCTGAAAAAATTATCTATAATAAGTGAATTTTGCTTACAAATTGACCGATTAAAGTTAATTTATCATAACTTTTACATTAGTTATTATTATTCAGTTAATGCTTGCGTTTAAAATTTCAGCAGTAACGGTGAAAAATGTATTTATTAAAAAAAGTCAACGTCATTATAAATAATTAATATTAATTATTAATTTATCTTTAATTTTTAATCGCCAACCCACAGTTCAGGAACAAAGTAAAGGCCAAAGCTTTCGAAGTTCGCGAGGGATACAGTAACATATGGTTCTAAAGATGACAGAGAATGGGATGTGAGGGTAGAAAGTAACCGATCGCGGAATGAAAAGAATAAAACGGTGGAAGACACGCGCCTTTAAGATGGATCGAGCCGACGAAGGGAGCGCAGAGGTACGAGAAGAGAAAGAAATAGTACACGACAACTCGTACAATCCCCGTGACATTTGTGATGCAAATTTTGTTTCAGGGGTTTGAGTCTTAAATACGTGCAAGCAAGATTTTTTCATCATGCCCTACCCCTCTCCTTTCCACAACCACTCTCCCTCTTATGCCTGTTTTTCCATTCTACTTTCTTGGACTCATTCTTCGCTCTCGTCGCTAATTTTTTCCAGGGCAAACCCCGCGCTTGATTGATGGGACTATGGGGAGAGCGGAAGCGACTCTCCGGACGACGAAACAACAAAAAAAAAGTTCAAATGAATGAATCAATGAGATGAAACGAGAAAGAGACGGACGCAAACGTGCAAAAAATGTTTGCGGAAAAACAACTCACAGATTGTAAATATATTCCGTATCGTCGGAAGTTTCTTGCGTGTGCGTCTACCTTGCCTAATTTATACACTCAGCGCTGAAAAATGTATGCCGATTTACGCTCTTCCGCGAAACAAGTTTCGAATTAATTGCTGCATGGGAATACATTTAGCGGATTTTGAATGAACCGTTTGAAAAAGCCCGTTAGGTTCTTGGACATCCATAAAGCTAAAGCGGAATTTCCTATGCGCAAGAAAGTCACAAAGGCTCCTATTTAAAATTAGTTGCCTTTTCAAAATGGAGCCAAGAGACTTACGAAAACGGAACGATTGATAAATAATAATCCAAGAGGATAAATGATTCAAAGGAATCTTCGCCACACTTGATCGACCATAAATATAATATTTTTTTATTTAATTCCTTTTGGACTGAATCCATGTTGATGTAAGGATTTATTCAGGATTAGAGCTTTTTTGTCGTTATAGCTGGGTGACTGCTTACGAACTTCTTGATGATAGGAGACCCCCCAAACTTACAATGATAAATCACGATAGAAAGGGAAAAGAATTAAAAAAATAGGAGAATTTGTTATGGATAATTCCCATAATATATTAAGTGAATATTACTAAATAAAAATACTCAGGTAAGTATAAAAAAGAATTTTTAACACTAAGACCCTCATGCATTCGTAGGACTTCAACTTTTCTGAACCGACTCTTCTTTCATCAAAACAAATTTCGGAAATATACCTGCATAACGCGCATAATAGCTGAAAATATGAATAACGTATTTCAGTAATACTAATAAGGCGCATTAAAGCTGTTTAAATTATTTGGAAATTTAATTTTCATGGCATTTCAAGTATTCTTGTACTTGCAAAGGAATTACCTAGATAAGGTTTGACCCATTATTCTGGACAATGGTTGCTTCTTCGACGGTGCAGGACGCATTGGGACATCAATTTAAAAAAATACAAATGCCTTTGACTCACAATAATATTTAAACAATAAGGGCAAAAAATGAATTTTAAATGTAAGTTCATCGTATGAATAACGGACACAAATTATCGATATTATTTTCTTAAGGGAAGAGAATTCTTTTATCACGCATAACGAATGGTGACCAAAATACTTAATATATTTCGCCAATAAGCACTATGATATTTATATTTTTTTACGAACTTCAATTTAAAACCACAGAGATTGAGGGAAATAGCAATGAATAGATATAGGAATTTCTTTTACAGAGCTCAATTCGACGAATGCATCGTTTGGAATTGATTTGTGGACACCGAATGGAAAATTGGCATTTATCAGAGTTTCGGTTATCACGCAGGCAATTTTTACCTTTTCCAAATTCGCGCAAACGTTTGAGATATTTCACGGAACGGTGGAGACGTGAACGCGTCCTCGACCGATTCCCATCAATAGCAATGATCAAAGAAACTGGGCCGAGCGCTTCCGAAATACGGATTTATCATACCCAACAGAATACTACCCGAGAGCACGGGCACAGTGGGATGAACGGCAGCCACAAAAAAGGGATTTAAAAAATCTAAACAAGTGAATGCGATTTTATTTCATCCCTCTCCTTTACGCTGTCCTCAAGAAGACGCAAGCCGGTCGTATTTTGTCTCTCTGGAGCCGTATTAATCAGTGGAAAGTTTCAAAAACATCATGAAATGTATGTACATAGAGTAGGTATCGTGAGGGATGGCTATTTAAGAGTTTAAATAATAGGTTAGTTAAGAGTCTGATTTGGAGTGTAGCGCTTCACGGTTCGGAAACGTGAATACTTAGGAAGGAGGACGATTGAAGACTGAAGGCGTTCGAGATGTGGGTGAGGAGAAGAATGGAGAAGATGAATTGGACGGAGAGGAGGAGGAACGACGAAGTGCTGGAGATGGTGGGTGAGGAGATACGAAGGAGACATAAAAGTATTGATATAGGGAGTAGGTACTCAGCGAGGAGGGGAGGTTGAAAACGCTGTTGGAAGGCAGAATTATGGGTAAACGATGATGAGGAAGAAAGATAATAGGACTTTAAGATAGAATGGAAGGGAGAAGGTCTAATAGTTAATTGGGGAGAAAAGTGCTGGAAGGAAGGGGAGGCTGCCAGAATGTTTCTAAGTACTCCATGGAAACCTACCTTAATCGAAGGAATACCTTAGTGATAAATAGCAAGTATAGAGAGTAGATATTTGAGAATATTTGCCTGTTTCTCAAATAGAAAAAAATATTATTTTGCGTCTGAGAAAATACCGAGGAATTGTTTTCAAATCTGAGTTTCAGGAAAATATTGACCAAGGTTTACTATACACGTGCAGAAAATTTCAAAGTTTTGGCACAACATTCAAGCAAGAAATACGTCACCACAAAAAGGCATGTGGTGTGGGAGGTTCGCATCCTCTGGACGCAGAAATAACTACAGGAGCCAGCCATATTATCAGTTCCACCATCGTCTTTAAGCGGGAGAACCCGTTTAATCCAGCTCTCCCCCACACTCCCGTTATCTCTGCCCTTCCCGAAATTAATTCCAAATCCCCGATTTAGACTCGTGCGCACACAACTCCCTGGACCGACTCCCTTATACCCGAGGCTTCTGGTCCGTCCATTCCCTCAACCGGTTCTCCCCGCATTCACTCAGAATCCCTCCTATCCCTTCCTACTGTAATTTATTTCACGCCCCCGTAGCCTCTCTCCAATCCCGAATGGCACATAAGCCGTCGCCCGTGCGTTGGACTGTGTTATTAGAATCTTGGAGAAGCGATCAGCAAATCCGCCTTGGGTTCGCAGCCTGAGCAATAATCAACCGCTGAAGTCAACCCTCAGGTCCGAATTCTGTCTTCGAATGTCTCCCAACCGCCGCTCAAGGCGACCCAGTGGGGGTTGATGATCATTGACCCAACCCTCGAGGCCATGTCATACGGTACCTTCCCGTGCAGCCATTACATCTTCCCCTCTCGCCCCTAAGACCACGGTAGAGTTTTATCCTATTGTTTTTAGGGGGTAGTAGCTATCTTCCTGACGTCTGCAACGGAGAAGCTCTTCCCCTTTTACGAGAACACAGTAGGTTGCGAAGCAATAAAATTTTTCGGGTCTACAAGCGCAGCACAAAACTCTCTTCAAAATAATCCGAGCCTAAACTTCTTTCGCAGTGAATCACGGAAATATTTGAACCGCAACGTCTCATGTATTTAAAGAAAGTACCAGAAAAACTGACTCGACGTGCTTTTGTAATTTTTTGAATCCGAAAATTATGATTTTATACTGCAATCTATGAATGAGAAAATTGTTTGCTTATTACTAACAAAAAAGTAGGTGATATCTCCTCCTTCAAAAGCTCCTCTCAAAGGATAATTGAAAATTAGGTATCAAAATCTAAATTATTAATCTTCCTGAATATGGCCCATATCATATGATTTAAAATTTCGAACATTCGGATTTAGGAATTAAATGAGATTCAGTCTGAAATAAATTTTTTATCAAATCAAAATTTTTAAAAACATTATCCATCACGTTTATCAATAATATGAAGAGATAGTAAGGAGTGCAAGGGCATTGATACTGAAGGTAAACGTATTAGAGCCGATAAGACGAAGCTAGAGTCTATTTATATACTGAGCAAAAGCTAATAGTTATTTATTACCTATTATTAAATGGAAAGGTACGACGAGTGAATTGATAAATTGATGAAAAGAGCTGAGAAAATAGTACACCTATTACCAACTACCACCGAGGACGATGTGTGGCACCCAGAGATGAATAGAGCTCAACTATCACAGATTTCATCAGGATTTAAAGAGCTCCATTTATGCATTCTTGGATGGTAAAATAAATTTGGGATTAAGTTCATGTAAGTTTTCCATAAATAAATTAAAATAAATATAAGATCTATCATTCGATGGATCAGCACTCCTATCTAGGTCTTTTGATCTATTTATATCTTTCAAAGCAAGCGCTATCAAAAAGTCTATTTTTAATATTCAAGCCCACTTTCGTTTCTACCCACCGTGATGAATTTTTACCTCGTTATACTGGTGAATACCGAGCGGAAATGAAAAATTCTGTTTACAAACAAGAGGGATAACGACCGGGAGACTTTGAAATATGGTCCACGTTACCCTCCCCACAAAGTTCTGTGTTGATAGTCGCTCACCACTAATCTGCCGACCGCGAGGAACGCAAGCCAACATAAACGAAAAGGGTTCCGCCCGCTTCTGGGACCTAGAAATCTTCTTCCTGTCACCGCGTGGCTTGGTGGGCTTATATCCCCCTAACGAAGCCATAGTTTACTTCTTGGGATGTTTCAGACTCCCACTCGTTCGAAGTAATGCGATTCTAACCCCAGAAACGGAGGGTATTTTTGGATCAGCCCGGACGTTGATTAGACGCGTTGGGTTTTTGAATGGCGTGAGGCGGTGCTTCGAATATATAACTGATGAAGAGCCATGGAGAGAGTTAGTTTAAACCAAAATACCTTCTTTTCTCGTCAAGGAAATATTCATTGCTCTAAAAAAGATTTCATTAGCTTTTTTACTCAGATTACACATATCCTATCTTAAAGGACCCTGTAGCTAATATTAGGGCACGGACTCTAGATAAAAATTAAAACTTGACATTACTGGTTTAATATAAGAAAAGCTGCAAGGTATCTATGTTTGCAAGTAGGTAATGTTGGTGATCAAAAATGGCTCAGGCCTTACCTACCCAGTATCATCTTGCAATATGACGACGAAAATGGAATTAGTTATCATTTATATCCACTCACTGTATCAATTAAGAGGTTGGTTTATTTCATGAAAGCCGAGCTCGTCGTATTGCAATTCGATGGCAAATGGATTTCAATTTGTTCTAGGAAACGAAATTCTTTTCCTAGATTGACCTGGTAATGCAAAAGATTAACGAGAATTTTTAAATTATACATCGAAAAAAATATTCAGAATTTGAAAACAGCACCTTACTACCTGTATTCTACCGCTACGCCAGCTACTCTTTTTCATCCATGTTTTATAGTAGGTACACATCTATTTGGTGGAGTTGAGAGTGAAATATTTGCCTACGATTAAATTCATGCATTATTCACTATTGTTTTAACTCTTGATAGAAGTCACTTTAATTAATTTTTATGAGTACAAGACTCTACAGATACGTTTCCACCCGACCTGAGAGGACTCGAGGATTAAGACAAAAGTAACACAAACAACTTTATTCGTGTCATGGAGAACTCTCGTCTGAAACGATTGTAGAGGAAAAAAAATTACCATTAGAAAGGCAAACCAGATATACCCGCATCAATGAGAGCTCACAGTCGGAAAAAAACAAAAGCCCGAAGGTACACGGCATGCAAATATAAAAACGTCAATGAATATTCCACACGCGATAAATTCCAGTCGTTCCACACTCTTTTCCCTTTCACACCACTCCAACGGAAAGCCTCTCACCATCGGCCGAAGCGGGAAACTGACAGATCTTACGCAAGCAAGCTCAATTATTCTTTGAAACGAAAACTTTTGAAACTCGGGGCAAACATTTATAAATAGGGAAAGGGTCACGTAAATATTCCGAAGCGGATGAGCCACGCAGAGATCCAGCCAGGGCGGTTGGAGTGGGCAGACACGGGGAGGAAGGTGATACGTTATTCCCCGACTGGGAAGCATATGTGTGTCATCGCGCCCTTAATGCTAAGGCCGGGCACTTCATTCCGAAAACAAGAGTCCTCCACTGTGACATCTGGCGCTCAGATTTTTTTAAATAACAGAAAAAAAAGCAGAGAAACACGAACTTAACTCCCCGAGCTCCTGAAGATGTATAAATGGGAGCAGCAGGCCGTCCTTCTCCAGGGCAACGAGCAATAAAGATGGTTGCCGCGTGGAGGAGCCTCATCAAACTCGTCATTAACGCTCACTGAGGGGCCGCCCTTATCACCGAGCCGTGCAGCAAAGCTGTTCCCGACTGCTGCACCCTTAATACTTCCTGGAAAGCCCCTTCCTGATACCATACCTCCTCTTCCTTAAGTCTATATAGAATACGATGTGTCCCAGATAGGTCGGGGCTACATTGATTAGGCTCAATATAATAATGAATTTTCGGCTTAAAGGTAAAAGCTTTTTCAAAGAGTGTATGAAGATATCTGATGAAAAATAAACTTTTATAGCAATTAAAATATGCCAACATATAGCAAAAATACTTATAGTTGTATATATACTTTGCGCCTCCACAATTTAAAATAAGTAGTAATAAAAAAAAACATATAATGATTAGCTGCAGCCACAAGGAAACTATTTTAACCCTCCGTTGGTCATGTGGGGTCTACCAGACGCCAGGCAATTTTCTTTTCTTTGCCCTCATCATATTTTCATAGTTAGGAAACTCATATTTCTTGTATTTGTTATTATATGATTCTGAAATAGTCACCAATATGGTTATACGTTTTGTCACATTTATGGAAAAAATCTTGATATTTTGTTGTTTATGTAGTCTAGTAGACGCCTCGCGACAAATTCAGTTACAGTATGTTACATGCTATTGGCTTGTTGATGCTCTTCGCAAAGTTTTTAAATACGTTTATAGTTTTAAACTAACAACTATTTAAAGGACGAACTTTTGGATATGCGTCTAATTGCTACGAATTTTTTATTTCAATCAATTAAAAACGTGAATAAAACTAGTCTTGCGATGACTTTACAATGGTTCTCACATAATTTGAGTTACATTTGGCACATAATACACCTTTTTCCCCTCTGATACACACCTTTATGGTGACTTGTTACCTTTAGATGCATAACATTAACTTTAAATATACACATTTCAATTTTATGGTTGCATCGAATAATAAATTTCCAAACTGATTGGAGGTGTTTCGGTTCAACTGAAAGCGCTTTCAATATAAAATGTCTCCAAAATCAATTATTCCACCTGTAGTCAAAATTTTTTGTTAGGTTATTAGCAAAATCCGTACTGGGAAACTGTGAAAAATATGTTTACATTTACTGTCAAAATTAAATATATTGATATAATTTCGATGAAAGAAAAACTGCAAGAAATGTCAAAATAAGTAGTATTCATTATTTTATTACTACAAATGTCACCATCATTACTATGCATAAATTTGCTGTCGATTCATCAAATTAAGTATTCAACGAATGGTTTATTGTAGTTGTAACAGTGATTTCTACTTTTGTGCATTTTGTTCAATCATTTTTATTTTTAGGAGGATTTATAAAAAAATTGTACGACATGCAATCAAATTTATAAAAATATTAATGAGTACTTACTTAGTTCAGTAAATATTCTTTTTATCTTTGACTATAAAATGTTTACAGCAACTGATTGAACACCTTCGAACTCTTATTTTATTTATTTACTCTTCATGTTTATACTCAATGGAAAGAATAAGTGCTATCGCAATGAGCGAATGAAGTATGTAAGTACAAGCTTATTGTCAACTAATCACCGATGCTAAAATCTGTTTAAAATCGGATAACTACAACTTTTGATATTAAATGAGCATACGACATACGGTTAAATAACTACCGGTTACGAATTTTTCAAATGGCACATTATTTATAAGTACAGTCACAAATTAGACTATGCACTTAAAATAAAAAATCTGTACCCACGCAATCAAAGGCTACATAAAAAAATCAAACACCATAAAATTTTAGTAAACAACAAATAATGCAGGTTCCAAAGATGATATTTGATGAAGGTACATTTAGAAAAGGTTGAATATGTAAAGGGTACAAATTTTCACCAGCACTATAAAAAAAATTTTTTAAATATATACGACTACTTTATTCGACAACTACTTTTCTGGATAAGTAAATTCTTTCGGGATAAAATAAATTCTTCTATTTCACCTACAGAAAATTTTCTTTTAACAAAAATAAATATAAAACAAAGATAACCAATAAAACTCAATTACAAGAATTATTGGATTTATTTGAAGTATGCAATGAGATCATGCATGCCGTTATCAAAATCATATGGATTCAAATCTCAATCATCGATTGTTCCTATGTTGTTGGTAGGATGATGTGCTACACCTACGATGGTTCTCTTGTCTCCCTTCAGACGGAACTCAAACTCGAATTCAATCACCTGGCAGCTTGACACTTGCTCCCTTGTTAGAAACTCGTGTGATTGCCGCCACTTTTCCCCCGACCTCCGGATAACGCTGACTGAATTCTCGAGGGTAGATCTGAACAAGACCTGCATTACGACATTTCAAGCAGTGATAGGGTGATAGGATAGGGATAGGGATATAACAAGCTTTCGGTCACGTGACACTTTACCACTCTTTTTATCGCCCGGAATCTAGCTCTCATTCACTTGACACCAGAGTGGATATTTGGGAAATGCAGTTCACGGGAAATCAGAGAAAAAACTACAAGCTAGCCTGCGCATATCCATCCGTTTTACCGTCCATTTTTTCATATTCTTAAATTGCTGCTCGTTGCTCGTATCAATGTTTCTCGACTGACATGTCTCAAGTTCCTGCTTGGCAAATTACGAGAACAATCAAACTTGTCTGCATCCAATAACGCTCTGGCTTCTCGTTAATGAATACTACCTGCGAAAAGTAAAATGTGAATTGACCAACAAAATTAAATGCTGGAAATATTCAATAAAATATGCATTCATAATTTAATGCAACGGAAATCCAGTTCGCGATATAATATTTTATTTCAAAATTGGCCCAAATGTTCTGAATATAATCCGAAATTCACTGTAGAAATCTAACATTTGAACAAGAGGCTTTCATAAGAATAGACATCTTATGAATACTTTCCTTAAGTACAGAAGCATTATTTAAGGTTAAAAAGGAAAAACACAAAGAGATTATATTTGAAAAAAGGGTGGGTACAGGATATTTATAGAAGTTTTTAGGTAACACTATATGATTAAAGTTTTCTAGTTTATAATGTGTACTTTATCGGATACTAATAAACTAAGCGTAATATTTTACGACATATTTTATGCAAAATATCATTTCATTATAGAAATATAAATGGAAAGTAAAATAAAATAGACGTTATTTGCGTGTTAGTTCCATGAAATGCATACATTTTCTGATAAAACTAAATTTTTTCATAGGCACTACACGGGAAAAATGTTATTTTGCATTTATTATTTAACCAGTAAGCTAAAATGACCGTAACCAATATACTATGACTACCTTAAGTAACACTTTTGACGACGGTATAATATCTGATACTGGCTGTTTAAAGGGGAACTTACGCGAATAATAAACATAGGGAACCCGTGAAAATGAAGGGGTTTGGACACATATCGCAACGATAAAATTTTATCATTTTATCCTGATATTTTCTCATAAATACCTAACGAGTGATAAAAATTTTAGCGTGAAAAATATGCTCTGAATTTATGTTGTCCACAACATTGCACCCATATTCACTTGGTTATTCCTTTTTCACGCCCCGACACCACAAAAATTCTCGCTTCTGCTCCTGAAAATATCAAACGGATAATCAAATTCTTTATGGCAATAAGACTCTAAGTCAGGTATTCTAACCGAAGAGAACGGTGACATGAATTTTTATGATCCATTTTGAACTTCAGTCGGCGTTGGTCTCCTAACGATCTTCCCAATCTTCAGCTTCTACAACGTTAAATAAAGGAAAAAGACTTAGTATGATAGTGCCAAAAAGCAATAACGGTTACACCAGCGATAATTCTGAATTCTCAAATCATTTATCTTTATCATAACTTTCATGAATTATCATATTACATGAATTACATGGTAATTATAAAAGACATTTCGCCGGAGAGTAAAAAGATGAAGCCCGATCGGTTTTTTATGCAGTTGAACTACTGATTTTAAAAGCTGACTTCACACACTGTTGCCAGAGTAACTAAGAAGAATAATACAGCAAAACTACCATTGGATTTCAATACCAGACATGGATTAAATGGAATAGGTAGACTTGTTGAGTCGTAATTGGTGGTGAAAAAAAAGTATGCCAGAAAGACTGGGTTTGTTTAGGTTACTACCACTCAACCGGATATTTTTTGAGCAATTCAAATACAAGATTTCTTTTGAAAAATAAAGTTGAATACAGTGATTCATGCATTTACTCATCCTCTATCGGTCGAGCGAATTGAGAAGGTGAAATTTATATCCTTTCCTTCTCTCCGGTGGTATCATTCTTTGATCATCATTAATTAACGGCTACAAGTACATAACTCTTTCTATGCTTTGAAGATTGTTGAAAAACATTAAATACATAGTCGATCACTACTTCAATACCATACCTATTTATGGTATAGTGAACGTGTCTAAAGTGAAGGTAGTCACTCGAAAGTTAAATTGAGTGAAATGTTGAGTGGTAGGATCATGAAGAGAGGCAAATTTTTTTATGAATAAAATTGGGAAAAGTCCCTATCACACAAATATAGCCATCAAATTCAATTAGAGCTTCATATCTCATCGTAGTTTCAAGCGAAACTGTATCCTATCGCTAATATGAACATCTTCATAAAATAAAATTTGACCGACACCCTATGTATTAAATAAAAAGCTTTGCAGATGGTTCTAAAATAAGTAGCCCTCAGTCAATGAAAAAGCGAAGTTCTAATGGGAAAAAATACGCAGTTCTGAATGAACATTACGATGAGGAGCTGATACATGGTGCATTGAAGTTCCTTATCAATGTACTGTATTCGAATGGGATTTGATTTGAAGGTGATTCTGAGAGATGATGGAAATGCTTTCCATTTTTTATCCATATCGGTCGAAATAAGAGATTGAGCATTGCATTGAGGATTTTTGACGCTATTAAATGTATTGCGTTAAATTTATCGTTATCATCCATTTAAAAATAGTTATTTCATGGATATTAGCACAGCTCCTGACACAGTGAATATTACTAACAAGATATATAAAATAGTATCTAGCTAAGCCTAAAGAGTTTCCAATTAAACCTTAAGCAAACTTTTCTAGAGTATATTGCAAGGATCAAATTACTTTTTAATTTTTCCCGCCGATTTTTCACACCATAAATCAAACTATTGAACCATCTGGCACTTGTAATAAGCTCAACTTCTAAAATTACACTACCTACCTTACGTAGGTACTACAGGAAAACGCAAGGTTTACCTTAAACCTGGGCCATGTTCCAGGAAAATAGCAAATCCTCGATGCATTTGGGGGAACCGTTTTACGAACGATGTTCTTTTGGGCACCAAGCGCCTTAAACCACCACAATAAGGTGGCTTTTGATCTACTCCCTCCCCTAGGACGAAATTCTTCCCTCTACTCCTATTCTGGGACTCACCCTTCCTTTCGTGCAACCCCAAGGCATCCCTAACATGACGTTACGATGCCTTTCTCCTTCTCAAATCCTCATATCCTTCCGACCCCTAATTCTATCGCCGTTTACGACCAACTCACAGCCTCATATCGCACCCAATGTTCCCGTGGATTTACCATCTCGTTAATCGTATCCTGTTTTATCATTCTTTCTTCTCCCCCGTTCCCCCGTGGGGTAAAGCTCACCTAAAGTCTTATATTGCCGATAAAGATCCCTTAATAATATCGTTTTGTGACGATTTCCGAATTCGAGTAGCCACTTTAGTACTTGAAAGCCATAAGGCGGATGTCGGCGTTGGGCGTTAGTTCCTAGGCGAGACGGAAGGAGACGCCGTTCGGCGGCAAAAATCATTCATCTCCGCCCTATGTGAGGATTTTATTAGGGCTATTATCTTTATGTTTTTTTCCTTAGCTGGTCCCAGAAATGGCCGCTCACAATGCTTTATTTGAGACGATGTATATAATCTGGAACAGTACACGGCAAAATTATGCTCATAAAACACTGTTTCCGAAAATACAGGCTGACACTCCGTGTTAACGCCCAGCATTAACATTAAGACAGTTTTAATTATTGCCTCTAAATTTTCGGATTTATTTGATGCATGCATGGCAAATGACTTTTTTTATATGCACTTAAATTTGCAAATGAGGAATTTTACACTTGATTAATGCAACGAAAGTTAATGTCCACCCTTCACGATATCCGGTAGTGTATAGTTAACTTTAAATGTAAAAACATATTTTCTCCACCCACGGAAACATAATTTCGGATAAAAGAAAGTACCTTTAGTTACTAAAGGTAATTAAAGCATAATAAAATACTCTGAAATCCTAGAAACTAGCTGATGCACCTCACTGCATTGGAATACTTTAATATTAGCCGAGAAGCTAAGAACATTCAACCACAAATTTCTGAGAGCATCAAATTATTTTTACAGTAAAAAGTTTGAAGAATGCATCGAGTAGTGCAGTTAAATAAAAAATTGCGATAAATTCATGAATATCTTTCGGTAACCGCAAAGTACACATTTTATTTGAGTAAATGATAAGACCATTGTAATGATTAAAAAAATCTCCAATTGATCCTTTATATGAATTAACTACCTTCTCTCATATCGATAATCATGTAAATATGGTAGAGGCAAAGAGTGACTAAATTAGAAGAGACTCGCCACGTGAATAGCACAACGCTGATCCCGAATTCACTCGCTGTCTTTTGATTACCATAAGAGTAATTGATTCCGATCACACATCATGGATAACGCACCAGAATATGGAATATTACAAGATAGAAATTCTGTATCAAAGGAAACTCTAAAACGTCGGCATTGTTCCTCTGGTAATATGTACGTATATAGCAATACAGAATGAAGAGAGCAAATCAAATGACGGATAGCGATAGCCACACGTAGAGGAAAACGCGATCGAGACAATAGCAGACGGGACGGAATAGAGTTCCAAACAAATCGAATGCAAACTCAATCACGTTAATCACCTCCGGTGTTCACAAAGGGCTTTGAGAACACTAAGGAAACTTCCTCAAAGCCTAAATCAGCCTTACTAGCATGCATCCTCTATATTGTGTCATCAAAGCATTTTAAATGGAATTTACGTACTTCTGCCAGCCATTTAAGTTCAATGATAATGGTATGAGGCTTTATGATGGCTTTCGTACAAAGAGTTAAGATGAGCAAAGATCAACATTAACATCAATTATAGATATTGAGCTTACATGAAGGAACTTTATTATCACTCTGATTTCGATAATTAGAAATAATTTTGACCGCTGAAGTTTGAAGCATTTCAATCTTCAACTGACTATTAGACTTACTCCCTTTCAATAAATGTATCTAAAAGTCCTATTCCCTTCTATCCTCTCCATCCTTTACCAAACATTTTACCCTCTAACACAACTTTTAACATCCCCCTCACAAAGTGCGTCTTTCATCCATTGTCCTGTCTCCTCCGTTTCTCATTTAAAAGCTGCCTTTCTTCTCCCACCATGTCCAGCACTTCGTCGTTCCTCCTCCACTCTGTCCACTTCACCTTCCTCATTCTGCTAGTGCTTTAGTAGAGAAAATTAGCTCGAGGAAAGTTGGAGAGAGATTGTGCGATCGATTTTGAACTACACAGAAAGGATGATAATGACGAGAAAATAAACTCTATGAGCGTGCGCACCAGCCGATTGAATTCCCGGATCAACGCGTATTTCAGGCCACGGCGTCGTCACTCTTTGTCCGATACGGGCGAAATATTGCGGGAGCGAAGGGAAAGAAAAGCCGACGGCGTGAGTCGCCGAGGATTTGAAAAGGGAACAGAGGGCATGCGGAGAACAGGGAAGGATTTATTTGGAAGGGCAACATCGGGAGGTCCGCTTTCAAATTAAACCCATCCGCAGCGGCGGAGGATAATTATAGAAAAAAAAGGGTTGGAGAGCGCACCGAATCCGAGGACAAAAAGGCGGTAAAGGGGATAGGTTGAGCGGAGGCTATGAACGTCGCAGAGAAGTACACCAGGGCACCATAAAAAGAGAACGCAGGGGGCAAGGATCCAGTAAGGAAGCGTTTTTTTCCTCAAACAATATTCCCTATGATACCAAATCAAGGATGATCGCGAGGTTACCTCATTTCCCATTTAGTGATATCTAGGTAGTTACAAGAGAAAATTTACCGGGAGTTTACCTCCTCAGTAGCTAAAATTCGTTAAAGCCTTTGTGGTTATCTAATCCATTAATTGACTACCTCGTGGTATGTTAAACTGGACGGTTAGTCAATCGAGTTGTACATGTAGTACATCCATCCATAGCCATGATACACCTCATGGCTGTGGATGGGTCGGTTTCATTCACGAATGACAGCTTTATTATTTGAAATATATTTGGCTTCGAATAGTAAGGAGGTTTACTAAGGCATTGCCTATTTTAAGTTAAAATAATTATATCAATATATTTTAATCTAATTTTTTCCGAGATACCCGATAGATCGAAAAGAAAAAAAGTATAATAATTTAACCCTAATATTTCCAAGATAAGAAAGAGATACATTTGGTAGAACAGAATGTTCATTTACTTACAAAGGTGCAAGCTCACTTAGTTGAGGTAAGAAGGGTTGAATACATACCTGGAATGGAAAATTACATTAATATTTTGACGAACTGACACTTGATAAGTAGGAATATTGATTTCACTTATTAAGATAGACATACTTCCATAATGAGGAATACCACAATTGCACATAACGTAATGTCTTTAAAATGCTATTGCCTTTCATTTCACTAATACACAGTGCTATAATAGTTATTGCTCAAATGACGTATGAATATTTTTTGTGCGGGTATAGAAATATAATCACAAATTACTGGAGCGGTTAAGAAAAGTTACAGTAAAATGCAATGAAGGTCGTAAATTATAAATTCTGGTTCAAGGTGGTGAAATGTACTTCTTGTACATGTAGAAATACTTTTTAAACTTTAAATGCATTCCACTGCGAGCAATAAAATTTTCAGCGACATTGGCTGCCAAAAAGATACCCGAGATTTTCAAGCTAGAATGAATGAATGCATAAACACGAGAGCCGTAGGAGGATTATAATCAATATTTCATAGCTCACCGCAGCAACTCAAGAAGAAATAAACGAATGATCAAATGTGGATACCAAAATGCGATAGACCTTGAATCAGACAGTAAGTAAAGGAATAGAAGTACTGGTATGAAGATATGGCCACGAAATTAGCCAAATTTTTTAACAAAGGATCAAGAACTCAACACAATTTATTTAAAAAATACATTTTTAGAGTAAAAAGTGGAGGGCATTCTTTCAAAGCATAAGTTCACGTTAATGATTGAAAATGTATAGCATTAAACATGCAACGTTAAACGTCTAAATAATATAGAAAACACACTTAAGAATACAAAATTTCTCGAAAAATGTTGAAGTAATGGAAAAACCTGATGTGATCACTTTTCTGCCATTTTGGATATCATCCTAGTGAAAATCCTTCCATAATCATGTTCGTTTTGCGGTCAAAATTCTCATTTATACATCACAGGCACTACTTGAGTGGCACTTTCGGTTGAGGGACGAAGTAGGGAAAGAGTAAGGCACGGGTAGTTGAAATAACAACGAACGATGATGACTGGATGGGCAGCGGCGAGCGGAGTGGCCAGGGCCTCGTCAGCAAGATGGTCGGGGAAGGGCAGCGTACCTAACGAAGTGGACGGAAGGTTGAACATGAGGAATGAGGAAACTTGGAAGAGGAAGCCGCAAAAAGTATCCGAGAGTTGAGGGGACAGCGGACTCCCTATCCTCTCCCCAACCACTCGGCAGAAACTCTTGGGAGTTGCTCCAGGACGTCGTCGTGAGGCTGCGCGTGGGAAGAAGCATAGACTTTGACCCAAGGCAAACACCCGAAGATGAGTGCATATCCAGGAGTACTACAAAGGGGAAGGAGAGACCCCTTTCGCTCACGAATGCCCACTCCACGGGTTGGACATTATTTCCTGAATTGCCACCGAGAAATTTCATAATACTCGGAAATAGCGGTACAAGAGAATGTGGATAGTGAAATACGACGTTCTCTGAAAGAGATGGAGACTCAAGTTCAATGGTGAAGAGGAGAAGGTGGATAACAACAGTGAGGGATAACAGTTTTACGGATTCTTGGGGAAAACTTTTGGGACTTGAAATGAGAACATAGGATTGAGAAAATAAGTATTAAAGTTGGTGGAGAACATAAAACTAGCTATATGTCCGACTGCGAAAAGGTAGGTGATGATTCGGTATAGAAAAAGCGGCTCGCAGAATATAAGGCAAATGGAGTGCTGAGTTTTCTGCGAAAGAGGAAGAAATTTCGTTTTTTTCTCCTCCCAGAGTAAATGAGGAGAAGAAAATGTGGAAGGTAAAAACGATAGTGGAGAGCGGGAAACCAAAAAAGTTATACGACAGGGTTTTACGTTCTTTGAGATGAGTAAGAAACAGAAAGAGCTTTTAGTTGAGATAAATCCAGAGGAGAAATCGAAGTCGTAAAAGAAATATGACATGCGCGCAAAGCTTAAGCACAAAGAAAGAAATTCGTCAAAGAAAGATATGGCTCTGGGGGAAAACATTATTTTTAATGATAAGTGCATCATGCTGATTAAATAATTATATATACCTTCATCTTGGTGATGGAATTAATAATTTTCTAAGGTAATCTGTCTCCAGCGAATACGGTTTTCAAAATAAAGTACACATCGTAATATTCTCGTCTAGCTTCTTTTTCCCTACCACTCCAAGATTTTGGCGTGATAATGAGCAAAAATCTTTGCTTTTCTCTTGCTTTTATACATTATTTTTGACCAACCATAACACTATGATTAACAAGCGGAGTTCCTGGACTCACATCTCGACGAAGGCAGAATATGTTTCCTGAAAATCCGACCACCAAATCTTTGTGACAAAGAAAAAGCAAAAAGGAACTAATAATTGAAGAGAAAACTTTTTCTCCTCATTCTATTGGGATAAATAATTATCCTTAGTTAAAATGGGGAAGAGCTGGAAGCGAAACTCATCAGTTGTGAATCGTCTATTTAATTGAAGATAATGATAACTTTATAGACTCAAATTTAGTAAAATTTACTTCTTAATTAGGTACCTACAATCCAAGCAAAAAATTTATATAAATTTTTTGTTAATGCGAAACTAATTATTTTCTAACATATTAATTCAACGATATTTTATAATGTAGGCGAATATTTATTTATTGTATCGGAACAGATACAAATTGTATAATCAGGAGCACATTTGTGAATTTTCTGCAGCAGAGGAAGAAACGCTGTTTTTTTCCTAAAGAAAAAACTATAGGGGAATCGAATTCGCTGAAAAAAGATCCGAATGAATTCTACATTCAAAAGGATTTTTGTCTGAAGTTTGCGCCCAAAAGTTATACACAGCTTTTCAAACAAATGTTCCTCACATTAATGATCAGCGACAGAAACCACACGTGGACGCGCACAGAGTTTTGAAGGACGTTCGCACGTCGCACGGACCTCCGAGAGATATTGGAGGACAAGGACCGCTTTTGATGCGAGGGTTAAGAATATGGAAGTGAAGCAGTGTGGGAAATTGTAAAAAATTGGAAACGCTTGTGTGAGGGAGGAGTTGGGGAGGGGGTTGGCACAAAACTAAGGGCAAGGAGGCGTGGGCGTGGGAGGGTGGGCAGCAAGGAGAGACGGAGACAGAGGCAGACGGATGAAGTGGAGAGGATCCCGCGTGTCCCCTGGGAGGGACGAGAAATAATGAAAGCTAGAAGGGAAAAGGAGAATCGAAAAAAGGGAGGATATGGAAGGAGTAAGAGAAGGGAAGACTTATGAGAAAAGAGAGAAAGGAAGAGAGACTGGATGGAATTGAGATGGGAGAAACGGAGAGGAAGATGGAGGAGAGGAGAGCTCTGTTTATTTCGTTGTTGCGTGAGGCAAAAGAATAGAAAGAGGAGCAGATGGGATGCGTTGCTTCCAGGACACTGAGGAAGGATGGCATACAATCCAACATTTGAACACCAGTTGTCAACTTTCCTTAGATAAGGCCGTTTACAAACGGACAGTAACTGGATTTTTCATTATTATGACTCCTGGGTAGATAAAATGAGAAATCTAAGAAGCAGCGATAACCCCTCATTAATCAGCTCGAAAGATCTTTTTTTATCTAATAAATGCATACACTAACGGAAATACTTGAGACAATAGAAAGGTAACTGCTGTCTACACTTCACAAATGAACTGCCTGACTCCATCCGTCGCATCCACCGCCATACTCCATATTATCCAACATTTCCATACTCGACTCGTGCTCACATACTTTAGCAACTTGGGAAAGACACGAAAAGGTGAAATATCAGACAAAAATGTTTGTTATAGTTATTCTCAATTTCATCCTTCAATCATCATCGATCCATTAAGAATATTTCAGTGCTTTCTTTGAGTAGCTAACATGCTGCACAATGAAATCAGGAATGTCCGAGAGGGATTATCATCATGGGACTCCGATAATAATCGTTGGAAGTGTAAACCACTTGACTTGAAAAAAGGGGAAAGGAAATAGGAAAGGAAAAGAATTTGGAGATGCGGAAAATATGAGAGGAATAAGAGAAGAATAGAACCCAGCACTCTCCCTTGAAATATGGGTACTCTGATATGCAAGACTACAATGAAGAGTTCTCGGGATCGCCACCAAGTCAAGAACTGCATAACTGCCGACGTTTCGATGTCCGACTCGGTCATCGTCCTCAGGGCTGTGAGACCGATGGACGAAGCCCTGAGGACGATGAGCGAGTCGGACATCGAAACGTCGGCAGTTATGCAGTTTCTGACCCGGTGGCGATCCCGAGAACTCTTCACAAAGTCTATTCGCCGGGAAAGCACGAAATCTTTCTTCCCTACAATGAAGTTTGCGCTAGAGGATGACGACTTTTTGGTGGGCATGGAAGAACAAGATCCATTCACGGTCAAGTTAACCGTTTCTTTTATAAAAAAAATGATTCTTAGGTGAATACATTATATTTATTTAAAAGCAAAGGTTCAGCTCTAATATCAAGCAACGAACCAATATTCTGCACACCTAAATCAAATCTAAATCTCAAATGGCTAAAGCAAACACAATGATGAATATACAGAGGAAAATACAGGGTTTCGAAATAAACGCGATAGGTGAAAAAGGCTTCGCAAAAAGGGGAAAAGAATTGGCGGAGGGAAAAGACTTTGGTCTGGGCGAGAGTGGGTTTGAGATTGGGGTGGAAATGAGGGAGGAGAGGAGGGTGAGATGGGGATGAATGGAGCAGACGGGGCGTGAGATAGCCGACTGCGGCAGAGCGGATTGGACGGCGAAGGAAAAGGGATTTACAATTCTTCTCAAACACTTCTCCGAGGAACCCTTCCCCCACCCGCCAACCCTTGAACTCTCGATGCCTTCGGGGCAAAAGTGGAGATGACAGGGGCACGGATAAAGAATGAGGCCGCGGGCGATGGAGACGCTTAGGTTATAAAACGATAGATTGGATGGTTTTCATTTCGGCTGCAGCCGTTTCGGTGGGGGGAGGCGAAGGGAGAAAAATATGGCCGAGCGCCGTCGAGGCGGCATGATGAACAGAAGGAGTTCTGCGCCCGCCCGTGATGGGAAACGCAGCGGTGTGAGTTCCTACGATTGCGTGTGTCGTGCAAAGGAGTGGACGAGCGGGCACTGTTTGAATTAATAGCTGACTGGGTTACGAGCGCACTGCCAAATCGAGACGGATTGCTTCCTTATTCTTTTTTTCAGGAAAGGCTCACGTGACTTCGGGGAGGCACCATTGAAATGGGTAGATTTTCTTTTACAAGCACACATTAGTACAGGCATCGACAATTCCACGTATTGAAGTACTTAGGGTATTAATTTGATTCGAAATACGTCTGAAAGATTTAAGTGATTAACGTGGATTTACACAGTCTTAAAATAGAATCAATTTACTCAGCTATAAGCGTACTAAACCTTCCTGGTTGGTTACCTGATAAATTGGTAGAGACGTGCAAGTACCCTCATGAAGATCAAAATATATTTGGAGTGTAGATAAGTCAGTTGGGAAATAAAAATTAAATAGACGCATAAAATAGGGCAGAGCTTTCCTCTTGAAGGACTAGTTTTTCAAGGGGGTAATTATTAACATGTCGGTTATGAGGGTAAATAAATATTCTCAGTGTAAGAGGGAAAATAAGTGCGCTCAGAGTAACGCAAATATTCATCAAGTCGCATTAACTACAAAGCAGTGGCAAGCGTACCGTAAATTCTCGATTTCCAGCCATATTTACTTGGCATGTCTCTAAGAATCGCATTTCAACACGTGCTTCCCAGATCCTTGCGAGGAACGCGCATTGCTTACAACAAGCCGTGCAAACACAAAAAACGGGAAGGAACCTGAAGATGAAAAATTTCACCACGTTCTTTGAGGAAAGGAAAGAGGAAGACTCGTTGGAGAGGAAAAAGACTCGGAGAGTGGAGAGCAAAAAAAAATACATAACCCAAAGCAGTTCAGCTCTCCGCGTTTTGACAACAAAGCGGGAAAATATTTAGGCACCACCTTAAAAACTCCAGGGAACTGAATACATACGTTAAAGGCGAAGTTTTTCATACCCTCTATCTCTTGGACCTGAAATAACAAATGATGCCCTTTTGCCACAGCTTTTCATATCTCCTGGGGAGGTCGAGACCCATATCGGCGGAAGGAGAAGGAGTGGAGGAGGAAAGGGAAGGGGGAATAGAGAAAGGGAAGAGAATGGAGGAGGGGGGACAAGTAGAAGGGATAGAGAGCCGTCGGAGAAAGTCTCGCCGAGGTGCTGGGTGCAAAGAAGAAGAATGAACTAGTTCGGATTTCATTCCTCTGTATTTCCAAATGGAACTTCACACGAGGAGATAGCGAGTAGTAATTTTTCTGAGGAATTGCGCAAAGTAAAGTACACCACAGTCGACGATCTTACAGAGATACATTGTTTTCACTAACCTGTTGGTCAATTTATGTGTTACCTAGTCGATGCTTACAGAGTCAATGCTCGTAAATACTTGTGAAACGCTTCCTATAGTATTAAATGACTTTCAGATTTTTTAGTTTTCTTTTTTCAATTTCTAGGAAGTTGATTCTATTTTCAGGACATATATCTAATAGCTTCCTCCCCGAATCTGCCAAGATTTTATCAAAAAACTACGTTCATATAAGATTTTATTGATTTAAAGTAAGATATTAAATACATAAAGTAAAATTTTACATTTTCAAATTAAAGCAATAAATTAATATTACATCACTCCAATGAGAATTTTCAATGACTCTTTAGGTTATATTGATTCTGAGGGCGACCATTTAAGGGTTTTGTCCCAATAGTGGCAATTCCTTCAGCACTAGCTAGCGGATTGTGCTGCCACTTCCGAAATCTTAGGTTGAAGCTGGGCAGGAAAGGGGACGGAGGAGAGAGAAGGAGGAAGGGAGAGGATGAAAAATGGCTGGATGGGGATGCGGGTGGTTTGGTGGAACGGAACGGCGAAGGACCAAGACTTTTTGAACTCGTCGCCGAAGTTTTGGAGTGCGCGCCGTTGGGGTCAAAAGATGAGGAAACGGGAGGAGAAAGGCCCAAACGGGACGTGGCAACAGAGAAACGCAAAACTCCATTCACCAACACTGAAGCACACGCACACCATTAAAATACACACACACACACACATTCAGGTGAAAAAAGGTAAGGCTAGCGTAAATAGTACTTGATACACCCACTTCCGCCACACCATTCAGCCAAAAGTATGTCACATTTACGTCATTAGTCTGCTACGTTTAGTATATTGAGTCAGGCTGCAGACGGAACAAATAAAATATCCCCTCTATAACCAAATTTGGACAAAGACTTTTGGAACAGTCGTAAAAAATATTTAAATGAAAGGCATGTAAAAGGTTAGATGAAGAGAATTTCCGTCAAAACAAAAAAATCAACCCGATATTAGAGTAATATAATTAAATACTCCAGCACTTAATTCCAAAAAGATGCCCAAACTAACACTAGAGTTTTTCAATTCATTTCAGCTTACAAATAATTTTCGTTTCTAATTCCATGCCAACTTTTATTTCTAAAAATGCCTCGGATTAACTAAACCTTCAAAGAAAAAAAATTCCGAGATACATTTAATGCACAAAATTTGGGTAAACCAAACTGTAATCTGTTTTTACCCTCTCTCTTAAAGCAAATTTCTCTATGAAGTTATCGCGAAAAATAAAACGCCCAGTAATAGTAATTTACTGAGTAAATACTACAGCGTAGTGTTTATAACTGTTGTGAGAAAAAATTCATAGACCAACTTACACTCTGTGTGCGGGAAATAATTTCAAACATGAGTTCATAGTAGCACGGCAGCAGTAGATGCATATAAACATTTTCATGGGAATTTTTCCCGTTAAAATGATAAATCTACTAAATTAACACTGTTGACTTTCTCTAACAGCGATATGATTAACAAAATTACTGAAAGTATCATAAGGCAAAAGGAGTGCGGTCCTGATGCTAACGACATGGTTACATGCGGGTTACCAGTTGGTTGCGATGAAAGATGTCAACAAAACCTCGCATACTACCAAAGAGGTCAAAAATCTTCATTCATTCGCGTGCACATAAGCCGGCACGCTGATATTCATACACATGTTTATGCGTATGAACTCGGGCACATGGGCCCAGACTATGTAAATAGATTCATGTGGCGAAAGCATTATGCTTTGGAGATGAGCCAGGGGAGCAATGGCAACGGTGTAGCTGGCGAGGAGAGAGAGAAGGGGTTGACGAATGCTCCGGAGACATCTGGTCGTAAGAGTTGACGTGGACGAGTGGGAAAGCCTCTCGAGAAAGTGCAGAAAGTGCGGAGACAGGAAAAGGGTTCCGCAGAGAGAGAGAGAGGGAGGAATCCCTTGGAGCAGCGGTTGGAACGGCGGATGAGGAGGAAGAGATGGGCATGAGGCGAGGCTTGAGGATGACATAAGGGGATTGGAGTGGCTGCCCCAAACACAACTGCATTAGTTTGTTTACAAGGCATTTACACTGACTTATAACGGGTGATGTATTTCTATTTGGGGCAGACTGCTGCGGCAGACCCTTACGCTGTCATGGTGCTCATTTACGTCCTAAGTTATGATTGAGGTCGTTCAAAATAATGCTTTGCATTTAGATATTAGCGTACGTCCAATTAAAAAGTTACACACGAAAAAAGAGAGAAATAATTATAGTGCTTTTTACTATTATGCAAACGTACAACCATTCCTTCATTAAATTTTCACCTAAAAATACTGATAGTAATAATTTGAAAGCATTATTTACAAAAAGATAGGTATGGGGTTACTTTTTATGCTAATAAAAAAGTATAATGTTGATTAAATTATAAATTATAATATTACTTAAAAGCTATAATCCTAGCTCTATCAATACCTAATGTACTGAAATAAAATAAGTAATTAAATACAGATTTTATTACCAAGCTAAGGTACAATCATGCCCTCATTGAATTTTTATCAAATGATCCCTAGCCGTAAATATTTGAAAGATTTATTACAAGAAGTATGATACTTCGAAAGATTTATTATTAACAATGCTATTAGATATATTTTTAAAAGAAAGTATATCATACATATATAGAATTATACATATTTTTCATACTATTGTAAATTGTTGGATGGCTGATTGAAAGTAAAAATAAATCAAGGCATAGGTGTTATCAATGCAAATAAAAATCTATCAAACACACCAATGAGCCACACTGACTCCATCATATATTTTCAAAGAGAGAATCTCTGCCTTATCTTATTTCTCACAGATATCTAAATCAATGAACATATCATCGTCATATTTGTAATACGCTGCGTCATTCCGTGAAAATATCTACCCGTCGTAAGTTAACGAGTGGGAATTCAGTCCCCCTAATAGCAGCTATTCACGAACCACAGTAGCGCGATCAGAACACGAACCCATTCCTCAAAACAAATGTCTCGGGAGAAGAATGAAACGATCACTTTAACATCTTCTTTTCCCGCCATCACGGACAGCGGGCGCGAAGTCTTATCTCATGATCGCCGCCATTAGAAATTCTCTACGACTAGCCGAAACCATTCGTTTTGCCATTGAGTCGGCCTATCGCAAGGGAGACCGCACGGAAAGGAGGGGAAGCAGGCGAGCGAGCGAACGATCAGAGCCACCATATGAAATGTTTAAAGGCCTCGCAGCGTACATGAGGAGGAAATCATCGATCAAGTACATCGCGAAAAGGTAATCATCCCCCCGAACGTACGTACGGTGGCGTAAAAGGGGAAGATTACACGTGACTGAGTACGGATTATTACGTTTTTCAATTGCACGGCCGATTCGAGATGAGAATGAAGAAGGGAGGGTGGGGAAGAGAGAAAAACGTGGGAATTGATGATGCGGGAATCTCTGAGGGCAGCAAGAACGTCATCCCGAACGGCGGGAACGGAATCATCGAGAAGGAAGAAATGTACGAGTGGAGGGAATGGTTTGTCGGGGTGGGGGTGGGTCTTACGCAACGGAAGGCGGAGTGAAAGAGATTGATGAATAGGATTCCTCTGAAGAAATGGAGAAGGGGTGCGAGGCGAATAGAGAGAGTGGGATTTAAATATCACCCACGTATTCCTATTTATAGGTGAAAAAGGCAGGCATGAAATATTACTGACGAATGTGAAGAGGTGCTCGGCACTTTTTGACTGCAGTCATTATTTTGTGCACGTTTTTGAACTACCGCCTCGATCGCCAAATTTGTAATTACTTAACCAGCACGGAAGTATAAAAATGACGCATAATATTCGCAGTTAATATCAGATCTAAAATTATGAGTAAAGTTATCTTCAATGTCAGGTAAAACTTAAAATACATTTCATGGCATGTGAAATATTTAATCCTAATAAAGTTTAGTATAGAAAGGAATTTTTTTATAAGGAAGTATTTCGTGAATAATAGAATACGTTTTCCTAAATATTCCTCAATACTGTGATCAAAATCCTGCAGCAATCATTGCGAATACTCATTCCAACACTCCAATGTTTTCAGTACTTACGTATAATCCTACCCATAGTACTTCAAGGAACGAGGGATTGTACCCCTAAGGGAGCCGTGATGCCTTCAAGATGTGGAGTTAAAAATTTAAAAGGATAAAATTTTTGAAAGGAAAACCATTTCTCTTCACCATTAACGAAATGGCACAGACCTAGCAGGAGCGCAGATAGCAGAGAATATTAACTAAGCATAAAATAATTTTTAACATTTGGCATATTAAAAATACATATTTGATGAAAGCATAAGAATAATTTTCTATTTTTCCCAATGTCGAAATTTAATTTGGAGGTTTTCCAGAAAAATCACAAATAGCTTATCCCAATGATGCAATGACACCACATGTTAGGTAATAATTACAATTCTTTTCCTTTAGAACTCGCTAAATATCCCCAATGGGACGTTAATTAATGATAGCGGTCTTGCCACCGTGAGAAACGCGACGTGTGCTTAGTCACCCAGTCAGAAACCGTCTCGGGAGCTCAAAAAAATAAACTTAACTGACGCTCCAAAGTACATAAACTCCTAAAGCGAAAGATATTAATCAGCAACCAATCCGAGAGTTGGTCGTACGGGCGGCAGGGGGGGCGGGTGGTAAGGGCCCCTGTTTCGGCGATCCCTTCAAGCGCTAAGCCACTCCACACTCATTCTCCCATCCTTCTTATCCGACCCGTATCCAGCCCGAAAGCGACCCAAAACTCAACTACCACTCCATCCCCGACACCCGAATTTGAAAAGCAATGCCCACGCGCGGTTTTATAAGACCCGATCACCCTTACGAGACCCTTTGGCCGCAAGCTGACCCCCTTCTCCCCCACAAATCCCTTCACCCTTTGGCGGTCCTTTAACACGCAGGGCCAACCCACAGAGGACCTTCAGGGGCGGTTCCACAGGGGAAGGAGGGTACGGGAAGCTTCTCAACCCACCTTCCTCCAACCTTCTGTTCTTGACTCTTCATCCCCCAACCTTGAACCCCCTCCCAACCGATGTATACGACACACTTCAAGTCTCCCTTTGCCCTTAAGACGACGAAATTTCAGCCTAGCTCACGTCCTGAGCTCGGATGTCCAGCCTCGCTCACACCCTCATCAATTCAACCTCCCCCTGCCGCCGTATAGACCGCCCGACGCGGCGTCACACGCCCCGAGCGAAAGGCGGCGCCTAGTTTGTCTTCGGCCAAGGCGGCTGGGGGTATCGCTCACAGAAGGGAACTGTCATCTGCTCCTTGGTGGAGTAAGGGCCCATGCAACATAGGGGTATAAGCACCTCAAGGGTCTATTTTATAAGGACTCATTAATTTTCTCCCTTTTTATTCAAGAGACGAAAGAAGAGAAAATTAAATTTATAGAAATTAGAGGAAAAAAACGTTCTGTGGCATATAAAATTATTGGGTTATAAAAAAAAACTAAAGAGAAAAGTTTTTGGAAAAAAAGGAAGACGTGGGGAAACAGTAGTTTCTAGATGGAATAATAAGCATAACGGGATTTAAAAAATATACTGAGTTAAACATAAAAGAAGTAAAAATGGGAAACGTTGGCAACAAAACCTTTCAATCTTTACGAGGCGAAGATGATGGTATTTCAGTTAGTTGGCCTCATTGGGCGTAAAGGCTTTGCCTACCGCACCCTAGATCTCATATTCGAGTCCCCATTGGGTTGTTTTCCAAGAATACTGATGATTAACGGGAAATGTATTAGCCTAGTTGGCAAATGGCTGTCGGCTGTTGGAGTGACTAGATTAGATGGACAGGTACTTGGGACAGGTGATAATGGGTACGAAAGAGGAGAGCAACCAAAATACAAAAGATAACCTGATAGAAAAATGGAATGGAGAGCTACATCACACATTCATAGGAATTTTAAACCATGATGATAACTGTACCTGACCATGCACAAACATTTACGAATTGATTAAAACTTAAATTTTTCAATATCTAAAAAAAATAGTCTCTCGCACGACATTTTACATCATAGAATTCAAAATTGTGTAAATATACGGTTTTAAAATTAAGATATTTAAGAATAATCTACCTCTCATACCCAAAGTTACTGCATTATAAATTCAATCTTTGTTACACCTAAATGCCAAAAATATGTCAGTCTACAGCCATTTGTCAAATAAAACCATTGATGATACCTTTTCAATTGCCCAAAATACTTTAACGTACATCAATATAAGCGGCCATCAGACGAAACTTGAGTAATTACTGTCGTAAGATGGTAGTATTTTGATATGGCTGGAGTCTTAAGGGAAGAATAATATAGGACATCAGTCCTCTCCATTGTTAGGACGCCAGCAGTCCGTAACTCTACTCCCACCTGTACAAGGCGAGCAAGGCCTTTGAGTGATAGAGGCCTCCATCGGAGATATCAACCACGAGTGAAAATCTCGCTCCAAGAGTGCGTTTTTAATACCCCCCCCCCCTCAGTTTGAAAACTCCTGTTTATACCGTGCTGACACGTAAATTTGAAGCTTAAATAATCACTGAATAAAGAATTTTCAAGCGTTTGTTGAGTAAAGTAAATTGAACATAAACCTAGGCATAAAGATGAACATAGAAAGAATAATAGACTCGAACTTATAGTTCTAGAAAACTAAAATTTCGCCATTCCTTCATTAGATGGATGGTTTGTTTCACAGGATTTCCGAATGTTTTGGTGTTTCTATTATGGTGACGTGACCCATCTTAGAAGTGCATCATGTCAATGATAACCAAGAGAGTTACTCCGGATATAAATTGTAAATAGAATAACAGCAATAAAGAACCAACGTAGGAAAGGATCTTTGACGTGAAAAACAGATATAAATGATTCACAAAATATTCTTAGCAAATAAAATAGCCGAGCACCCTATTTCCCTACGCAACAAAAAAAAATAGACCACACAGATCTTTCAAGCATTAGGGCTGAACAAGATTTGTAGGCAAAAAAAGTGAATGAATACCAAAAAGAGCAGTAACCCATAAAAAGAAGGGATACTTCAAAAATAGGTCTCAAAAAACTTCAAGATAAGAACCTACTAATATCTGACTGATTGGTAACCCATTTGAATAAAAGGCTTAACGTAAAATAGGCATCAATCAACATTCTTACTTATCGGTTTCCATTACCTGAAGGAGGGAGGGACATCATTTTTTTCATTCCGCGCGAAAATCTACTGAGGAGATAATTAACCCCTTTTTAACCCCCACTTGAGCCCGCCAAGGCTCAACCCTGGATAAGCGAGCTGTGCAACACCCCCACTATCCCCCTAAATCCTGCCCCCGCGGAACTTCCGGTCCGTTACCCTGCTTCCATCTTCTCCACATCCACCTCATTCCTCCCTTTATCACTCTCTCTCACTCTCTCTCCCCTCTTCACCCCTCCTTATTTCCTCATCTACCCCTTCCCCACGAGCGGGTTGAAGTCGGGGAGCTGCTGGCGTCATCAATAACTCGCAGTGGGCGGAGGAAGAGGGAAGTGTCAGGCGAGAGGAGAATAAGAGGTCGAGGCGATGGCTGGGGGTGCGAGGCGGGGAGGAGGAAGAGAGTGTGAAGGAATGGACGGAAAAAAGGCGGAGGAAGAAGCAGGGGAAGTTGGAAAGGGGGAGGAAGGATAAAAAATGTGAGAAAGTGTGCATAAGATAGGATGCGTGATGGAAATGAGAATGGAGGAAACGTTCTCTCGGGCATGGAAAAAACATAGATGATGCAGTGTGACGGGAGTTTTCGGGAGAAGAAATTTAATTGGGCGGTGAATGACATTTACACGTCGTGAAAAGGAGCTTCCAGGGACAGAAAAACATGATCCATACCACAGATAATTACGCGTGCAATCGGAAATATAAAATTACGCGCTAAAAAAATTGCTATTGAAAAAGAATCGGACCCGAAAATCACGATTGCATGAGTAAGATATCTTTTACACGTATTAAAATAACAATGTCATGTGCTTAAACAGGCCGGTGAAAGTATTTTCACATTTATGGCATGATATAAGTAATACTCTTTTATTAAGTTCTACACAAAACTCTACACACATAATATACAGTGGTACATTATGGTATATTTAGGTATCACACTCCACAGGCCCTGCTGCATATGTGGTGTAAATATCTCGAGGTAACTCGGAGCTCCTTTTTTTAAAAATCCTACATGAACACAAAATTTTGACGAAAAACAGGGTCCGCCATTTTGTATTTAATGGGGCGCAGAAACACTGAAAGTGAGTAGTGAGATATTAATCGGGAAACAATGAAATCATTACCGAGTACCAAAATCGGTGAAGCCTACTTTGATTAACAAGTTGGTAACTTTTCCCCTTTCATTCATAGTTCCCTTCAAATCACGAAATTTGAGCTAAATATATAATTTGACCAGTACATAATCACTGCCTCAAATTTCCAAGATGTTTTTCATGCTCAGCAGTTTCATTCAATATTTTATCGTAGATGAGGCGTTTTTTTTTGTTTTAACCCAAAAGTCTTTCCTCAGCAGTAAGAAACAACGCCTCCAACAAAATAATTAGACGACAACCTTTTTTCTCTTGTGTGCCTCTCCTCTCATAATAACTCCCGTCGTTAAAGGTCATCGGCGGAGGGGATCGATGAGAAAAATGAATTTCCCTAGGGGCTCTTATCCTCCTCTATTTTTATAATCCTATAGACTCATTTGGACTATTTAAAGAAACTGAATATTCTCGACCTTGCAATCATTTTCTTTAAAGCACCAAATTAAAACTCGAGGCTTCATCATGAAGGCGTACTGTTCTACATGTACAGGAGGAAGTACTATGCAAGAGGTAAGCTATGAATATATTTTCATGTACATTCTATGATAGGCACTAATGTCAGCATCAGCACTGCTGGAGGCACAAATTTGTTTTTAAGTCATTATACTAATTTTCAATGACTCTGGCATTTATATATGTATATACTGGAGCTTTGGTAATGGTTTTTGTGTCTTTAAAAATTATTCTTCATAATTTACGGAGTAGGAAAACTTGAGTCCATGATGAGAAGGAATACTGTTTTTATGAATAATTAGGACGTCTGTGTAACTATATTCACTGATATTTGTAAATAAGATTGGCAAAAATCCGTTCCCATCCTGGTGCTATTCATGAACTCGACATATCGTCCCTCTCACTACGAGTGAGCTAATAACCTATCAAGAATGCAACATAACCCAAAAACGGGAGAAATAAGTATCATACATTTAAAATTCAACAGTACCAAAATTTACATATGGATTGGCGTCTTGGACATCAATTATCTATGATATCTAGAGTGCAATTGTATGAAAACTGGCCATTAACGATCTGTACTGAAAACATCATTTAAGACTAAAAAAAAGCGTTTTTGCTAATTTAAGAATTTATTTAAGGGCAACAAATTTCGAACTGTCATTATATATAAATTTTGAAGAAGAAATAGTGGATGTATTCATTCAATATAACGTTAGGAATTACGTATGGGAGAGTTAATCGAACATACACCCAGAGTATCAATTTTCCCGCTATAAATTTCAGCAAGCAGACAGATGAATTCGTATCGTAACAGAGCTAGACGTGATAATTAATCTTCCTGATGATCCAGCTCACGAGACGGAAGGGGAAAACTTTTGTAGAAAGGGAACAAAGTTGAGCCTTTCGTGACTTGACTGTGGAAGAAGTAGCAGGTGAACGGAGTAATGAAAACTACTGAGGGAGAGAATGGAGACGATAAACAATCACAGGAAGGACAATGTAAAAAAGATTATGTAGTGCTGGGCCGAGAAGATAATTGAAAACTAACAGAGGCCCCAGGCAACACTCTTAGAGAATATTCAATTGGGACTAGTGCCCGCTAATAGAGGGTGTAAGTAGGCAGAAAATCAAGCCGATATGGAGAAGTATTACTACATAGGTCGTTTAAGTTTCATCCGAAGGGCTACTCATATTTTCATGCTTTCAACCAAGTATTTCAGTATCCTTGTTTAGAAAAATCAATAATTATTGGAGTATTTTCCATCAATAGGGTTATTTCTTCTCTACGGCGTCAAGTTGACGTTTATAGCTGGACTATACATAGCTATGGGGTCATTCATTTTTATCCGAAATCACAATTCAGTAAAATAAATTTATTGATGGAGAGTAAAGATTAATTATAGCGAAGAAAAGAATATTAATCCTTCTGATGTTCTCCCACGGGCTTAAAATAAAATGAAACGGGAATGTTTGCGCTCACTTTTCACGAATTGTTGATTTCAATATTTTTCGTTCTCTTACTCAATCAGGAAGAACCTTTCACCAGGGGTAGGAACCGCTGGTCAGTTTGTAAGCAAGAAAAAAACAACATAAGGTCCATGCACAAGACCGAGGAGTAGCTGAGACGGGTTGACACGCTAGTCATGAATTCTACATGATTGAATTTTCAACAAAAGGGCTTAGGCCGTCTATTTTTCGTTTCGAATATCTCGCCAAGTGGACGTCGTATCATAAAACAGAAAACTATGGGTATTTTTACTTTTAAAGTTTTATCACAATCGTCAGTAGAAGATAATTGGTGGAAAATTCCTTTTTGCACTTTTAAACATTGAGATATATAGATTGCTTTCAGACCTGATGACGTGCATTCCAAGTTTCCAATGGTACCACGCCAGTGTGCGTCGTTGAGGTGTCTGGTCTGCCTCCTCCAGCCCATTTCCCCCGCTTCGCTCAATGCACTGTGGGTGAAGTGCGGGTGTACGTGACAATGGGGTGGGATGAGAGAGAGGGGAGGAAGCCGGGGGCAGTGGAGGAGTCCCCGGGGGACGGAGAGGGTTGGCGAGGGGCGGATGAAGAGGGCACTTTTGAATTTTTCCTAATTCTCACTCCTACTCATTCCTATTTCTCGCGACCCCCTACCCCACCCTCATTCCACTCGCAACTAGAGCACGGCCATTCAAGTACGCATTTTTTTCCCAACCTCCTTCAGGCAAAGGCTCAAGATAATAACATCAATTTCGCATACGTTTTTTTGCCATTTGGCTCATGGTGCACACGCCCTAAAATGAGATGCTGGGCAATCAGAGAGGGAGTCGCATGAGGAAAAAATGGTGGTAATTTATCAACCAATTAGTCCCATCATACTTCAGTGCTACTTGATTTTAAAGTATTTTGAATAATAAATCTATCGTCATCCCACCAAAAAGTGTTGGAGTAGCCGTAAATGAGAATGATATGAATCCCGCGTATGTGAATTTTGGTACAAACCGGGAGTCACAAAATCAAGCAGCCCGTCTCAAACTCAACCAGATGTTGGCACTTTTTTTAAGCTCCTTGTTCATTAAAGTGACTTGAATACACAATCCATCATCTTTCCTAGATAAACAAAACAATTTAAAATAATAGAAAGAATTCGTAACCTGAATAAAATATTTTATATCTCTAGGAATGTGGAAAGGTTGCAGATATTACCTATATCAATTAAACATAGTGAAAATGAAAAACAGACATTTGCAGTATCACATAAGCAAACGAACGCGTAAATATTTCTATCGAACCATAGACTATGGTGTCCACATTGATGATAGCAATAAGTAAAGTTTCTTTGCGCGTCCATAACTGAATAAAACCGGTGTAATTTGATGCGTAAAATCGCCCATTGGCATTAAATCGCCGTGATGGCTAAAATGTACGTAGCAGAATTGTTGCGCAAATTTCGGATCACTTCCTACGCTCGATAGAGTTACCTTCTAAAGTCTCTTTAGACACCCTTTTCCAACATATACATATCTCTTAATAAATGTGTTAGATTCTCCACACAAAATAAAAATAATGGTCAGATAATTATAGAGCCCGAGAATTTACATGGAACACATGAAGGACCTATTAGGAAGTTGAGCATAACTGCAACCCGTTTGTAAGTAGCGGGCATGGACCAACGATTGAGCATGAAGCAGAAAAAAGGGCTTCCCTACGAACCGGAAGCATAAGAGAATGGTCAGAATATAGTCATAAGCCCGCTCTCTCTGTCTCGCTAGGCATGCCTCTCCCAAGCCCTCCCCATCTCTTCTCCGTCCCTCTCCATACTTCTCCCTTCGTCCAGCCCTCTCCAGAGTGGCGGCGTTCTCGGTACGAGTGCATAATTTAGCTCAAACACGTCTCGCACTAACCCCAAGTGTACGGTTACGGAGGTGAAAATGGGAAGTGGTGAGGGAGGGCTGGTCAGAGGGGGGTTTGGACGTGCAAAGGGGGAGCTCAAGAGTGACCGTCAAACGACACGGAGGCACTCGCACAGCCAATGAGAATTCGGAGATGGCCTTTAAAAAATTTTTTTTTTAACTTGCGCAAAACGAGGCGAGTTGGTCGAGGGCATTACATATGTTTTTACCATGCATTTATTTTAGCAGGGGTCCTCGCGACACCCCACCTCCAGATTTTGGACCCAAGGGACCTAAAGAGAGGCAAACGTATGGACAAACAAGGTAGCCGAGCGATAACGAGAGGAAAATGTGTTAGAGAATATGATTGGGCACTACATGTAAATAGAAGCCAAACAACTTCAGAGTGCTACTCTAAATTCATGAATAATATCATTTTGTAATTCCTGAGTTACTTTAATGTTCCAGTGAATATTGACGTACTAAGTAAGACGTACAGCTGAATAATGAAGAAACAATTACTGTAAAAAGTTTATGCAAGAAAGTAATGTCAATATGATGGGGAAAAGGTCTGAATTTGAGCTTGTAGAAATAGGTCTGGAATTCCTTCAATTTTTCATGTAACAAACCAATGCATTTCGCGGAGAATTTAATGAAAGAGCACAAATATATTCTGTCCCTCTAAGAGAAACAAACAGCATTCAATTATAAATAAAAGTCAAACAAGGAGGAGACAGTAATTATGAATAATAGCTTTGCAGAAAATATTTTTTATCAACGGAAATAATAAAACTATAAAGAAAATAAAAAGAAAATTAAATTAGCATTAAAGTTTTCAATTCAGATGATTAAGGTTTTTGAGGACGGTATTCAATTAAGGCAAAGAAAATAAGACTTTCAAGGTTTCAAAGCAAAGAGAAGAAATAGAGAATTCAAATCAAGTCAATTTTAAGAATTAGAGCTAACATTTACTCTGAAAAAAATATAATTCGGTTATAAATGAATACAAGACAATATAATGCCTAGATTATGCTACAATCGACTTAAACTATCATAAAAATTGCAGAAAAACTATTACAAAGGATTTATAGGAAAAAATTTAATCTTATAATTAAAGGTAAATAATTATGTGGAATTTCCACGAAGTATTCAGGGTGGGCATGATAAGATCAAGTGTGTGAGGAATATAAAGATTCATGGACCAAAAAGCAAGAAACTTTCAGTAATGTGCCGTCAATTCTTTTAGGTTCAAAATTTTAGTGGCCCTTAGCAATAGAAATTGTGCGAACTTTCACAAAAGTACATGCCTCTACAAGCCAAAATAAATATGTTTTACAGAATGAATTTTTAGTAATGGAATACGAAATCATATCGCTAACTTACGATAGCGTAAGGCAAAAAAAAGATTAAAACAAAAATTAAAATATTATATTTATCGAAACAGTGCGGCATGTAGCATTATATAAAAAAACATTTATGGGTGTACCACTGCTTTTTATTATACTAACTATAAATTTTCTTCAGAAACTTGATATCACGGTAATAATATGGACAAAAAGACCCTCATAATGACGAATTGCGCGTAAAAAATGGGTGTGGTGACAAATTCTGAGGACAGCATGCCCTTTTGTCATTATTTTGACTAAGATGTTATTGCGTGCGAGAAAGTCTCCCTAGAGCCACTCTCACAATTACTTGCCTTAGCGTAATTATATTGACTTAATTTCATAATTAATAGAGCTGAATTTCACCAATTACGGCTCAAACTGAGAATCAATAACCAAATCGATTTTAGTCTCCCTCTATCGACAGACATCAATTTCTTCCATACCACTGGCTACTTTTAAATAAATTTGTACTTTCCATAATATATGACCATTCCAAGTTCAGATACGCCACTTTCAGCTAGTTATTTCCCAGTAGAAAGGACGCTGTTCCTATGTGTTTAAAACATTGTTTCGCCATGTAAAGTCAACTAAAGTTGTTGTGAACATGGCCTGAAGCAGTGGCATAGACAGGATTTTCGTTCGGGAGCGGGGTCTAAGCCATGGGGGGAAATTTTCGAAAAGCAGGGTACTAAGCAAAGGGTTTTAAACTAATTTAACACTTTTCGAAATCGAAAATACTTCATTTGTCGAAGAAATATTTCGTATATTCATTATTTTTTCAATATTTTTTTTATTTTATGAAGGAAAATAATTGTGTTTTTATATTTCGGGGGAGATCCGGCCCCCCCCCGGAGCCCCCCTCCTGACTATGCCACTGGCCTAAAGCCTCGTTCGCAACAAATTCACTTTTAATTAACCACGGAGTTGAACAATTGAGAAGAGCGCCTACTCGTTAACAACAACTAAGTGATATAAAATGATGTTAAGTTGAAAAATGGTCACATATATCTTGGAAGTACCTTGTGTCCCGGAAAGTTATAATATCCACTGACAACCATGTGAACTATTCAAAGTTATTTTAAATTTAGCATACGATTGATACTCGGCTTGAGCTGGGATTTGATTAATATATCACTTTTAAATCCGAAAAATATTAAATCACTTCAGGTTATGGCAGTAATTTTTTTTTAATTCTAATTCCCTTTTATGAGCGACCAGCATCGGTCGGGAAACATTGAGGCAACCCGAAAATTGACGCGGAGACACAGCCCCATGGGTTTTTAGCTGACATGACGGCAACCCGCGAAATTGTAAACAAATTATTACGACACCATAAAATGCTGTGAACGGGGCTTAACCCTACCTGCAACAACCTCTTGCTGGCATGCGGAGGCTTCCCGACGATGCCACTTCCAAGCGGATGGAAAGGAGAAAACTCGTAGCCCTTTGCTAGGCGTAGCGAGGGCACGGAGTCGTGATGGGGATCGGTGGCTTGGGTGGGGAGTGTTAGGAGGTGGGGAGGAGTGTGGAGGTGGCAGATGTAATTGGAGCTGCTACGAGGGGCGATGGGACGGGGGAAGGGGGTTAGGGGTTGGGTGTTGGTTGGTCAGTTGATTGGAGAGGGAGTCAGGGTGACAAATTCTGGTCGTGGAACGAGGAGGATTAGGGATCGGCGGTCGGAATGATATGGAAAGGTAAGCGGCGTCAGTTCCATCCATGGAACGACTCCACCGGATGAATTGCAAAACTGGCCCAAGTCGCAGGGGCGCATGGAAATTATTGTTGGGAGGGGATGAGGCCGGGGACGATGGGAAGAATTTGGAACGAACGCACGGGAAAGGGATGGGAAGGGGGGTTTAAGAGAGGAGATATGGACTTTTACAGGGTGCGGTTAAACAGACGAAATGGATGGACTTTGAGAATATAACAAGTACGTGGTTGGGAGTAATTGCCTTTTTATCCGACGAGTAAGAGATTCTCCCGCAAAATTATGCAAATAAATTCACAAGGAATGTATGAGTGAATCCCTATTCCACTCCAGACCGCTTTACTTCGCCACAAAGCATCCTTGATTCAACGGATTCCCACCCGACAACTTGGATATATCTCGAGCAAGTAATCCTTTGAGCTTAGGAGACACTTCGATACTCATCAACGCAGGATAACGCACAAATCTAAATAAGCCCCACACCCATTTGAAAGGCATTAGCAGCCCTCATCAAGATGAGTAGTCAATCAGAGCAACGAAAAGCTAAAGCCGTGTAGTAAAAACTATGAAGACGGAATAACACGCCTCCCATCAGAAAAAAAACGATCCGCATACTATTTCATGGATAAAAATTAATTGAATAGAAAAAGATGCACCATCAATTATTATAGGTCATTCGGATAGCGTTCAAAATATGCAACCACGAATGGTGATACTGTAAATGACAAATAAATAAAAGTGATTTAAAAAAAATGTAACTCTCCCATATTTTCAATTTTTGACCTGCAAGGTTTTGGGGAAAAATTTGGCAAGCATAAAAAAAATTATAGCGCCTCAGCTGTATTTATACTTCGTAACTTGGTATAAAGTGCATATGTGCAGCTGAATTATTCTTTTCGTTGCCACAGAACATCACTATTTCAGTTCTTTGATGCCCTAAGTATTAAGGGTGCATAGGCTTTAAGCTGTAGGCTACAAAGAAAATTTCATGCTTTTTAAGTGGAACAATCCATTAAGACTTCCTTTAAAACGATAATTTAGATATATGGATATAATCATCAGTTATAAATAACTATAGCAGCAACAGCATGTGAAAATAAGCTAAAGCGGGACCAGTGATTTTTAGCTGAGAAAAATTACTCAATAATTTACTTATCAATCAACATAATAGTTATCTTATGCTGCGACACGTGGATTCTATGAGCAGCAAAAAAAAGAGAATTGCCGTCAAGATTGGACAAAAAGCAGTCAAGTACGTATAATTTATAGAATGATATAATTCAAACGACCGAGCAATGATGCCATTTTCAGAATAAAAGACTGCTCTCAAATCCGATTGATATTAAATTTAGTTACCAAATCACAAATCATATAAAACGATTCTCTATCAATTTTCCTCTAAAATTTTGCGCATGAAACGCTGGAGGTAATTCAAGGGTATACTAAGCCTTCAAAATAAGAGCACTGCTTGAGCAGATATTTATCAGTGGAATGAAAAAATAAACACAGTTAACAAAGGGCAAAGTGGATTGAATAAAATGATAGCCGGCGATTTATTTACGACTCAATTTCGATGCGAGAAATGAATAATTCCATGATTCCGCCCACGCGGAAATGCCACGCTTGGGTTCGCAGAGGCACGACAAAAATGGCGTTAGATCCGACAAAAATAAAAATATTTTCCACATATCCTTCCTTTTCACTACGAATAAACTGTTCTCCCTATTGCTCAAAACCTTGAGCCGGAGATTAACGTCCAGAGGATCGACTGGACTGGAGGAGGAGAACGCATGAATGCCCAAGGCGAGAAGGCTCGAGAGGACGGAAAGGGAAAAGCTGAAGGACGAAAGCCACGCAGCGGTATGCGCGGAGGTTCGAGAGGTTCTTGGAGAAGAAAGAGGAGAAGAAAGAGGTGAAGAATAAAAGACAAGGAAATGACGCGTCAGGAGAAAGACTTGAAGAAAAGGGACGATAAAAAGCCGATGGGGATGGAGAGAGAGGACAAATGGGCCATCGTGGAAGCAAAAAGAGGGAGCGAGGTGACTGAGAAATTTGCGAAGGAACTGGGAGAGATACAATCACTTTTAAACTCCAGCACAACGTAGAATTAACAAGTTGAGTATGATTTACTTTGATAAGTGTCGATTAACCCTCTGGTTACCGACCCTCATTTTATTACGTTGGTTACCGTTGGGGTCCTTTAGGGACCCCAGCGTATTTTTTTATGAATGAGGGAAATAAAAACAATTTTTAACGTCAATGCATTGATGTTATTGAAAAAACATCATAGTAGGCCACAATAATACCAAAAGTTAAACAATTTTCGCATGAAAATGTTTATAAATAAACAAAAAATTGTTTACAAAAAATATGAAAATTCAGCTACTCAACTCAATTATTGATTTTTTAATTAAAGATCAGAACACACCATAATAATACAGAAAATTATGCAATGTTTACATAAACGTATTAATTAGTGAACAAAATTTGTTTGTGAATAAGAGGAAAATTCAATTACACCCTTCATTACTACTTACAATTGTGACAGTCTTGTTGCGATGTTCTGAAAAAACAAAGGCTTTACACTTACAGCATCTTACATTTACCTTAAAGTCAATATTTCGTGGACAAATATATTTTACATTCACTGTCAGATATTTTGTTATCCAAGTATAGCGATGTTAACAAGTACACTATTTTATTTTTCTTTGGCACGTACGAGACCATGGCCTTCTTTATGTAAGAAAGCAAACTTAGAAGAAAAATTTTCACGATCTTTAGTGCTATTCAAGTCATAATGAGTGTCCGGCTTATTCTTTCTCTTTGTTCCTAGAAGATTTACGTTTTTCAATGCAAAAAAGAGTGCCAACTCCACGGAAGTAAAAACATTGTCCGTTGTGACACTGCGGCCAGTATTGTATAGAGGCTCAATGATATCTTTGACCACTCTGTTGAGGCTCTTATAGTCCCTTGGTTCTTCTCAGCTCGCTGCCTAGGTTATTTCCCTGTGTAAACTTGCAAATTGAAGAGATACGAAGTTTCGAAATCAGCTGCAGCCCAGATTTTTACCCCATATCTCCCTGGTTTGGATTTGATATATTGCCTAAAAGGGCACTTTCCTCTGAAGGATACCAGTTGCTCATCAACAGTGACGAAATCAAACGGTTCAAACATATTTTGGCAATTCTTAACGAAAATATCCCATACATTGCGGATAGCAGCTAATTTGTCAATTTGTTTTCTTTGGGCCCTAGTATCTTTGTCATCAAATCACATGAATCACGTGATTTGTTGAAATCTTGTGCGGGACATAGATGCTGTGAAAAAAGCTCTACGAATACTGGTATCAGTTGACCACAACTCCTTTACATTCTCTATTGCACAACGAAGAGCACCTGCAGTCAATAGCATTCCAATATATGCATCCAGTTCATCAATACTCAAATTTGTCCAGTTATTTTCTTTATGGTGCTTCACTAACAACTCATTGAACACTTTTCAGGCGTTCAAATTAGTGCATTCCTTTATTCCACTATAACACCTTAGATATCGTCGTTCATAAAAAAATATTGGAATGTTGAATATGCTCATTTCACGTTCGTATACATAAAAATTCAAGTGCATTCCGATGGGAGATGGAATGAACATCGGGCATTGAAGGGTGGTTTTGAAGACAGGAAGAGGGGTTGTGGGAGGAAGAAGGGTTGGGAAGGTATGGGGCTGAGTAAGGCCAGTTGAGGTTTTCCTACGTTTAGGGTATTTGGGCAGTGGAGGTGTAGTAGAGAACTGGAATGGGAAGGTTTTGCGAGGAACAGATCAATTCGGTCTACTTCCTTAGAATTTTTATGCACATTAGTCAATGGTTAGGAGCGAGTCCAAGCCATTGATGAAAATGCTGATGATTTGGAGGAAAGATAGACGAAGGGAGTGGAATGGCACTTGCACTGGCATCGGGAAAACTATTTCTTGGTATCTACTAATCTAAATAAACTAACTTCTGGTTCAGTCACAGGTAATCTTTGTGAAAAGGTCAGAAAAAAACTCTGGAGATGTTATCATTTGTGTAACAGTTCACCGAGTAGAACGGAAAATACGGGGACACGAGACCCAAGTCCAAGCAAGTGAGGAAACAACGTGTCCCCTCGTATTCCATCCCATTGGGTTGATAGTGGTGCCCAGCAGGGGTCTTACTAATACCTTGGACTCGCTGATCACTATCGCCTACTGTTCATATGAATTCTCAGAAAATACACCGCATTGATGCGTTCCTTGCTAATGCTTCCTTCTCTCTTCTCAACTGCTACACCCCCGTTGCCCGAAGGCCTTCAATGCAGGAAAACCCAGGCCAGCCCTTTATCTTCCCCAACCTTTTCTCCCTCCCACACCCCTCCAGCCTCCTATACTCAGTACCACCCTTCGATACCTAGTGTCCAATACCTCTCTTACCGGTATTCAACGCGATTTGTATACATGCTGATGCGAAATGATGCAAAACCTGGGTAGTAAACATATAACTTGGTTAGTGGTCCATCACAATGTATGATTGCTATTTTTCACAACGGTAAGAAGTCAAACTGGACGTTATGATCGACGAAAAAAGTCGAAATTTCGATGCGTAAATGGTATTACAACACAAAGTTTGATCGAAGAACCGCAGATATTTACCAGCAAGCAAACTTGTCGAAATGTAAAATAAAGTCGAAACATTTCGAATGCGAATTACCTCTGTAATAGCGGATATATGTATAACTGAAACGAGCAGAGAATTACCACTGAGAAGAACACGCACTCTCAGATACGACAAAAAAGTATTTCACAGGGAAAATGTATGGATTATACGCACGGACGACATGTGCTAAAGATCACGAGTGAAGGAACGTAAAGCAGGGCAGAGGACCACAATATAGATAGAAAAGTGGGGAAAAGCTATAAAGATGCTCTTTCCGTGCGGTAATTGTAATATTACTCTAAGAACACTCATGCAGTTTGAGAAGACTGACAATAGGCTAAGTAAACAATCCCATATTAAAAATTTTCTTCATCAGATATTACTCATGAAAATCGCCAAAATC
Source organism: Ischnura elegans (assembly GCF_921293095.1). Taxonomy (NCBI): domain Eukaryota; kingdom Metazoa; phylum Arthropoda; class Insecta; order Odonata; family Coenagrionidae; genus Ischnura; species Ischnura elegans. The sequence goes on from NC_060247.1 coordinate 18,723,724, forward strand.
CAAAGCTTGATGACAGAGAAAAAAACAATATTACTAAACAATATCAATTGTTTATAATTAAATTGGTTATATGAATAGAAGTAACATATATTAATAATTATTTATAATGAATCAGTTGTACACGCACACATTTGAAAAACAGTCAAACATTCAGTTTGGAACGTTGGTTACCAAGTGGGGTCCTTCCGGGACCCCATCCGTATTTTAATTGATACAGCTTCCAAATAAACGTAATTTTGATCCTACTTTGGCCAATAATTCGGATTTAAAAAGTTGTTCACATACCTGGACACTCATGAACGTGAACAATTTTTTCTCCTATTTATTAACAATTTGTCAAGTGTGGGGTCCCTAAAGGACCTCGCTCGGTAACCAGAGGGTTAATAATCAATGCTTCTACTCAAATTTTACTAAACCAATAGAATGAATTATTATTATTTATAAATTATTCCTGATTGTTTCGGAATAAGATCTCTCAATCACGGTCTCCGTTGGAGTTTTCTACCTTGTGGGTTTCCGAGGATTCTCTAATTAGCCTAATTCTATCACAGGTAGATTAGAGAAGGCTTGGAAATCCACAAAATAGGAAACGTCAGCAAAGGCCACGGCTTTCCAATCAGTAACGCGTGGAAGAGAGTGCAATCTAATCAGCCTTCAGCGGAATGTAGAAAAGCACCATATACGGCGACGAAATAACGAGCTTCCCACCTTCCACCTGAAGATCTATCGTCAATCGTAGCAAACAAACGTGACTGGATTACCCGGAAAACTGCCTTCATCATTTACATCGCCGTGGAAACCTTCGAAGGAATTTCATGTAGGGTGTTTTTTCATCAGTTTTCAGAAATGTTAGCAACGCGGCAACGGCGTCGACTGAAGAACCATTTATTCCCAATGATCGCACTAGAATATTGGCAATCGCTAGGAATAGCATTGAAAAGTGTTTAATTAGTCGGGATTCATCATCACTATTATTTATTTACATTATAATCCCTATTCACCGATAACCTTATCTAGCACGTATAATTCGGATCGCTCTGCCGTCAGCGAGGCAAGCGGCAGCCGCACTAAACCCAGTGCAATGCATGGTGGGTGATAACGCATCAGAGTAGCCGGCTGCAGAATTCTCGATTGCAATATTCGTGGGCTAGTAGGGGAGAAGAGGAAACGATAGTGGAGGGAATAGTGAAGAGATAAGGAAGGGCATAGGAGTCAAGGTAGAGCAAAAGAAGAGGGAATGACGTGACAGGAGAAAGGTGCGAAGGAAATGGGAGAGAAAGGCCACATCCAATGGAGAAAGACGAAGGAGGGAAAATGGCAAGGTCGAATGGGCCAGCAGGGAAAAGTGTCACGTAGAATGGGGCACGGGGTTGAAATGACGAGGGCGCTCGGCGGGAGGGAGGTTAGGAGAGGATAGTGGGAGGTGGGGGAGCAGAAGGAAGGAGGGGGGAAATGGGGGGAATGGGAGCTAAATTGACATCCTTCACGCCGCGCCGTCTGGTGGACGGGTAAGGCGCTAAAAGAGCGAAGCTGTTTGGAAATTGGAGGGAGAGAGCGCACTAAAAGGGAGGAAAGAGGAAGTCGGCTGACGTCTTCGGAAAAATGGTTCTGCAAAGGGACAAGAGGTGGTAGATGGGGGTGTGGGAGGCATGTCCCCCATTATAGGCCCCGAGAGCATCGAGGATATCGGCTGGAAATGTCCCCATATCGCCCTCTAAAAATCCCTCTTAAGCGTAGCCGGGGCATTGTTATCGATAAAATTAAAGCCGTTTGACACAACGATCCGGTATCCAGCGCAGTAGCGCCCCCTAAACGGCCGAGGTTTCCATGCGGAGACATGGCCTTCCTTCTCCTCGAGTCCCCGAGAAATCAATTACGTAGCTGCTGTAACGTTTAAACTTTCGCATTTCCGCCTTATTCAATTCCATTATGGTACAATCATAAAGTGGAGCCAGTTCATAGCAATTTTTAGAGCAAGAAATGGCCCACTAACAAGCGGTTAAAAATATGATATCTTCTTGAACAGTGCATAAAATTGATTTTATGTCCTCAAAAATTTCGCAAAAGAAAATGAGTTCACCGATTTTGCAAGGAAATCCATGAGAATTGGTATACCAAAACAATGAGTGTCGAAAAAATTGGAATGAATCCTATTAATTTGCATAACATATAAGTAAAATGAAAAGATTAAACACTAATGCTAGAGGACACTACCTTTGCTTTGTATTTTGCTTATAATTAATTGACTATGCTCTAGCTATGCATATCATCAACCTCTCCTCACGATTTCTACTCGAAATAAATTGATTAAATAATTTTTTTTTATTAAAACATTAACCTGTGGTCTTCATGAAAATAAAAATAATGCGCATACATGACAACATAATTTTGTTCTCTTTGAAAAAGTGCTTCTTTCTACACATATGATAAATCAGCTTAAAACTGATACTATGAAACGGCAAAACATTGGAAAGTTTTGCCTGACAATGGCAATCAATAAAAATCATTGTACGCATGCCAAGTCAAACACGGTTAGCCGACCTATAGGGCCTCAACATCTGCTACAATAAACACGAATGGCCTTAATCAGCATGCATCATGTGGTAAGTATCCAAAACAATTCCAAGCCTCTACATTTCGCAATTTAAGATCTAAGAGGACGTAATAAAATGTAACCTTAAAGCAACATGAGAATAAACGCTGGGTCAGAGGATGAAAATAGCGGGAACACTTGAACGGGTCATGAAGAACCAAAAAATAAACGGGAGCGCACATTTAAAAAAAACTACGGAAAGTTCCCGAAATATTTCGGAATGCGAGCAATTAATGCGTACTTGGAAATGAATTCTGTACGATAAAAAGTAGAGAGATAGGGAGAGAGAAGAAAATACGAGAAATATCGGATATTAAATCGGAGGGAAAAATTTCAGAAGGCGCGATTGGAAGAGTTTTCAAGATACATTGGGGTGTACGGGGAAAGAGTTGGATCTCCACAACTGGAAGAGGTAGGGGGAAGTAAGGGAAAGGGATAGGAAAAGGGTAGGGGTGGAGATCGGGGAAAACAAGGGGTCGAGAAAGATGGAAGAATTTCTGTTCCGCCAGGGATCTCGGATCGGGAGCTCGCTAATCGCGAGGCATTGCGAACTTTTTTAATTAAAAATGAAAGGAGTTCCCTCCGCAAATTAGAACAAAATTCTTTTAAGGTTTCATTAGTGTTAATTCCAACGGATATATTCCCTGTAATAAATAATTCACCCGCGTAAGCTATAAACCCTTTAGCTTCCTACTCCGAATAAAAGCCTAATTTTCTAGCGCGGCCTTCTCCGAAGAATTGTGCGTCTTTTATTCTCCCCCGTCATTTTTGATAGCTCCGGTGGATGTTCAAAAGCAGAAGGCATTTCATCATCACTTATCGCCACGCCCACTGGTCTGCCACTGTCAATCGCCTTAGTATGAGGCTAAAAATGGGGCTGATACGATCAAGTTCATCACAATTAATCTCATTTTAATAAATAAATTTCGTCTTTTAGATGGACTCAAAATGAGAACAAATTGCTGATTGCCAAAATAGTACCTTCCATTTATTCCTGATTACAAGGAGGCATTTCCTCACCGAGCTCAAAGACCATTGTTTCCATTCTAAACTCCGATTTTAAAGCAGCCACTATCATTAAAACCTTTCTAGAGTTTACGTAACATAAATAATTTACGAAGCTAACTTTTCACGATTGAATATGTTGGAAGTGTTCGGTCAGGCTCACGGTAAAATTCTCCTTGTGGATTCGAAGTTATGAATGAAACTTCATTTTTTTATGAATACACATAAATAAATTTCCAAAGAAAAGCATCAGTAAATAATTGCTGAGAAATGGAATATGCAAAAGGTAATTCTTTTCCAAAATTCTAACTCAGTAAAATATTAATAATAAAAATGCTTACAAAATTAAAAATATCTTAGCACCTTGGCTTTATTTTAAAGGATATAACAAGGACTAGAATTCTTTCGGAATAATGTATAATTATAATAGTTATTTCGCAAGCGGAACAGTGAATATTTCAATGACACCATTCAATAAAACCAATCAGTATTGGTTGGTTTCGAAGTATTCCACAATATATGGTTCTGTTTTCATACGATATAGACTTTACTACTGTGGAAGTTAAATTTTGGTTAGCTTGTATTTGCTCCACGTTAGCGATAAGGCTTATTAGAGCAATAATAGCAATTGTATGCGGTTCGTAACCACCGACTGTTTCCCGCTGGAGTATGCGGCTATTTAGCATAAAAAAGGATGAAGATGAATGCAAAGTTATTCCTTCAACCTCTACGGTCCTTCCAAGAGATCCTTCATCGCAACATTTCTTTCGTTTATATTTGGTTTGAATGCGATTTTTTTTACTAACTTAAATTCATTTTACTAGTTCTGAATGCGGACAAAAAAATTAATAATTTCGCATATAAATCTGAACTAGAGAATGAAAGAAGGCATAAATTACTAAGAAAAAATAAAAACTTAAAACAATTAGCGAAACTCACTTTGAAAGGTTAAAATGTTGTATCACAATTTGGGCTCCTAGCGAAAAATAAAGATAAAAGGCACATCAAAAAGGAAAAAAACACGTATTAAAAAGACGAAAGTAGTAAAAAGCTGAAAATTTCCACGTGTGCAGGGTATAAAATGAAATTGGGTGGGTAGTATTAATGTTTTTCAACACGGCAAGACTAATTATACGGGACGATCCTCAAGACAAAAAGCCTACTCACTCTACGGGCCAAAGTGAATGCAATGAACGAATTAGCAGAGGATATGGTGAATGTTAAGAGAGAGAAGGAATGTGAACCGATGCAGAGTACGAAGTATGGATGGGAGGGTGTCAAAATGCCACGTGAACGAACGGAGGGGAAGGAGCGGGGTAACGGAATGACGACTGGGTAGTGAGTTGAAGCGGTATGAGGCGCGGGAGGAACGAACCGCTCGAGTTGGCAAAATATGTGCGCGGGATCGCGTCCGAATCGGAGCGAGAGATAGGACGACGCGATGGCGGGAGAAAGTCGCGCTTTTGGCAATAGGCAAAGCGGAGAGGAGGGATACGGATTACCCTTAATCCGGACACTGGCGCAAAAGCATGCGTGCTCCATTGAGGCCGAAATTCCACGGAGGGACATCAACATGTTTTCGGAGCCCACGCGTGTACTCCACGGAAACGACGACGAAAGAGGATTAATACCTACCTACGAGAGAAAAAAAAGAGAAATGATCAGCGGGATGGTAGCGAATGTGGAATTGCGATTTTTCCATCGCAGTTACTTTGGCTGAAGAGCGCCATTCACTACGATATACATAACGATAAAAACATACGAAGCGTGTAGGATTTACTTGAAATAGTAGAATCTGGGGTTGTTTTTAGTCGATGGAACATCGGATGTAAAATCTCTCGCCAACTCAATCTCCCATCCCATTGCTAGCAATGCTGCCGTTGGGCCGGTACAACGTACCCCCTAAAATCTCTTTATAAGCGTACCGGTTAAACTATAAGTGTAATACATGTTCAGCTGTTGGCAAATTTTGGTGAGTACCGCCTAACTTTTATTCCTACTTTTATTTAAACTACAGCACTGACTGTTAGCATATATTAAATTTCACAGCAAAATAAGGAATGTCAATACACATTATCGATGCACGAATGACTCACGTTAAGTAACCATATAGGATATGAATTAAATAAAGCAAATACTGCACTGGGTAAAGAAGCCTATGCTACCCAGGTGCGACTCCTTAGAGGCGCATCTGGATAGCATAGGCTATTTACAAATTCTGGAGCCTATACTATCCGGGTGCGCTTCTAAGGATTCGCACCTGGATAGCAGAGGCTCCAGTATTTGTAAGTTATTATATATATAAGATAGGCTAGCATTGAATATGCCGTTACACTTCTAAGAGCACACATTTTCCTTGTCTCACTGAAAATACACCTCGAGGCACATTACATTTAAAAAAAATAGATATTTTAATTCGAAATAAGTAGAGAGACATAAATACATTTAGATAAATGTGAACTTACTCTAAATAAATACACCAAAGATTTATTGTCCATGGATAAAAGGTAGTAAATTCACATTACGATCAAAATGTTTCACAAACGGAAAAGAGTGCATACTCGACCGCGTAAAATTTAATTTGGATGGTTCAGTCGTCACTACGGTGGGCATTACAACAACCAGAATTCAAGAGATTAATTTAACTACCCCATTCCAATGTATCTCCGAATTGCGAGACGTAAATGAATATCATTTCAGAAAGCCCGAACCGGCTAAAAAGCGATGGAAAGGGGCATTATTATCCATTCAAGTGACAAGCAGGAAATGCTTAACAGAAAATATGAAGGTTTTAATGGATGGAGCTGTGGAAGGCTGAAATAAAAAATTGAAAAACTAAGAAATACTAGACTGAGGATATCAACTGTGCTTATCAAGAGCATGCACTGTAATCATGGCTACTGCCTACACTTAAATAACCCAATATTAGGTGTTTAAAATACATTCTATATTCCACAAAAGTTGAACATAATGTCTTCTATTATACGATAACCTAACTTCCCATCAGACTTCATTGCTTTTTTCCTCGGATGCCGAATAAAAATTATGAGGAATCATATCTTATTATATACATTTGGATCATATCGTAGCGTAATCAACTGCCATTGAAATGATTGCATGGCAATTAACAATTGCGTTGAGAATAAACCTCAGAATACAACTTCATTTGTATTACTATGAATGCCAAGAAGTTTATTTCAAAAAATGACTAGGGAAGGAAACCTAGAAGGACTTTTTTATCGCTAATTCGCGCTATAATGGAGGTAAGGCGAAAATGTTTCATATCTTGTAATAGTGATACTATCTATTGTCCAATCATTGTGAGGTTAATTTGTTGAATCATGTGGAAAACAACTAACAATAAGTTTAATTTTTATCAACCATATTTATGGCCACATTAGAACTCGTACATCGTTCGATGCAGAAATACATAATTTTATTGGTTATTGCTCTTTAAAAGGAAATTCTGCCTATCCGTGGATTTCAGCTAAAAATGATAATGCGGTGTTCACTCTCAATGGCAACAATTTACTTTCAAAGCATTTCCCCACGTATCCACATTTATATGATCAACCCCGTTGTCTTCAACATTGGCGTCGAATTTGGATTTAGCCATAATTAAATACCTACGGATTCTATGATAAACCACGAATATGCTTATTCGAGACTCAAATCTGACCTTTGAATACACAATACAATCCCTTAATAACAACATTAGTGTCACGTAAAATCCCAAAAACCGACACGAATCCGCGCCCAATCTCTAGCCCACTACAATTAACATCTTTCCGTCACAACAGGAAGGTGGGCGAATGGGAAGATTGTGTTTAAGCGCACAATTTTTAGTTCTCAATAAATATCGGCCCTAGGAGCATTCCTTCGGATTTTCCGGCAGAGCGACGCCCTGAGGGGGTGAATACGAGAAAAAAATGAAGGGAGAGTGTTCGGATGCTGGGCATAACTGGAAGGGATAGTAAAATAAACAAATGCGGACAATCTCTAAAAGCCGCGCGCTTGTTTTATATGACAAGCTTCGAACACGAGAAGATTACGGTAGGGAGGGAGGGTGAATCAACGAGGAAATTCATTAAAATGTTTCCCTTTACAAGGGAATCCGCTGGGATCGGACGGGACGCACATTATAACAAAGGACGGGGTAGACGCAGAGAACATCCAGGGGTTTTCTGCGAGGGTTTTAGCGGAAGAGGAGGGTGGTTTGAGGTGGTAGTCGGAACATAGTGGGCGGGCGACGATAGCGAGACATGAATGACTGCGTGGGATCCTAGGCAGCTGCTGAGGGCCGAGTTTGATGAAGGGAAAATAAAGAGGATTGAGGGAGGGGTTCGGGCGGGGCAGCCAAGAATATCACGAGAGAATGGAGACATGGGAGAAAGAGAAGAAAGGTTTCGGACAGTTTCGATCATGATAATGCAAGGAAAAATAAACCCAGTGTGGTTCGAGCAAAACATTTTTAACTCCATCAGCCTAGATGTAAACTGCTGTCAATGGATTGTAACACTCAGATTTTTACCCAAAACCGTTGATGTAAAAAGTCACTCGAAGTCTAAACCCTACTTAAAGCAAGCAATTCTTTTTAAAGAGACGCAAAGAGGAATGTGGAAAAAAATAAATAAATTAGTTTCAAATAATAATCCTTATTTGAACATAGATTCCGATGTAAATAGAAAAAAAATAGTAAACTAAATTCATTTTTCAGCGTCCAGTATGTATTTTTCAGCGTTATTTTATACAAGCATTTCTTTCGGTTGGTTTGAAATACCATATATTTAACGAATTTCGAAATTCACGGCCATCAATTGGTGTACAGGAGGCGCTACTTAATTATGACTTACTTATTATATTATAATTTAGAAGTCGCACTTAATTATGAAATAAATATAATATTTCGAAAATAAAGTGAATATTAAAAGGCCGGCAGCATACTTAAGGGAAATGTTTATGAAAAAATTATGAACTTAATTGCTACGCAGTAATAGTTCCTCGACAGGTCATGGCACCGAATGATCGATGAAAATAGTTTTCAAATGCAATCTTCGTAAATAGAGTCGCGACATTTTACTGGCGTGATTCTTGAATTTGCGTGAAACTACGCTATGTACACCAAGAATTTATATTCTAACGTTTCGTTTGCGGCAAGCAAAGTGATGAGGAAATAAATAATGATTACTTGAATTAGAACCGGAATTATAGCATGGTCGTGAAGAATACTGTTGATTGGCTACAGCAACAGATTAGATAACGATTGAGTGGATTGTGTTCACCAATTCAAAATTGTAATTCCATTTAGGCATGACTGAGGCAATATTATACAATTGTATCTACAGATATTCGCGGGAAACTATTTTTTTCTCCCTAAATTATTCCACTAGGAGTAGATGAAACTGGAAAAGCGCCTGACCCATGAGCTGCCTACGATCCCAACAGTCACTCGCGAGCAGCTGCACACGTTTACACGACGGAGAAACCTCATAGGCCACAGATACACCGCAAGTACGACACACATTGCGGACTTGTTTTGCAAATTCGTTTGCGGCAAGCAAAGCGATTCGAGTCGGCTTAGCCGCCCTCGGCGCGAAGCCCTGATCCCTTTTCCCGCCTGATACCAATTTTCACCACAATGGCACTCGCTCGACGGGGATTTTTCGCATGATCGACGAGTCTATTTTGCACTCGACAGCGGATTAGCGGTGACCACTCCGCTCCGTCAAGTCTTCCCTTTGTCGACTCAACTGCAGCTCTTCTCTCCCGCCCATTGCCGCCAAAACTACGATATCATCCAGCACAAATTTCCCTCTTAACGGTCACGAACACGATCAAGTTGGCATGGTGCTAAGGTTTCCCATCAAAGAGAGCCGTAAATGACTTCGTCTCTACCTGCGCAGTGCCCTACAGGTTAACTCAATGGTGTTCGATAGGGGGTATGTTTACGTATCGATGTCCGTCACAAAAAATGTAGGTATACTCTTCCTCTCTCTCTCTCTAAATTGATGTCTTAAAAGAGCATCTACGGCCTCAAGTACCTGTAGTTTACAGCTAAACTTGTGCTAAATATTAATAATCTCCTTACTAAATTCCGCGATTTTAAATGTCTTTTAATGAGTAACACAACTACAGAACACATTGCTAGGGGATTTCTGGAGTGGGTTCAAAAAAATTATAATCATTTAAGCCATTTTTCACCAATTTATTTTTTAAGTGTACAGAAGAGGACGTGCATGGCCTAAAGGAACAGGTATCTTGAGGAAAATATGCACTAAATCTTGCAAACCTGAAACTTATAAATATGGATATTCATTGATTCCATTACTTATCAAAATATTATAAAATCAATATTGAGAACGAGAAGACTACGAGACATAAATCACATGATGGACTAGGATAACGGTGATGCCCCAAAAAATAAAAGATTGTCGATTACTAACATGTATAGACTTGATAGAGACTCGACATAAAGTTTACTCACGTTGCAACGTTATGTAGCTTGTCACAAAGCGCACCTACAGCTTGGATGAAAACGTGAACTGCAGAGCAATACGGCACCGCACCTTGGCATATTACTACCCTAGTTTTTCATTACGGCGCGGCGGAAAGACCACCTCCGTCCGCCCGCTGGGTCTCTCATTTCAAAGGACAGGTACGAATCAAACAAAATGCCCCCTTCTCCCCTCCATTGCGTCGCCTCCCTTTTTAATTTCCCGGCAGCCGACAAATAATGGATAAATTTGGGGCGAGGAAGAGAGGAGTGGTCCGGGGAGATTGATGAATTCCTGGGAACGTGGGAGAAAGAGGATTAGGGCGACGAGGGAATGAATGAATGAATGAATGGCCGGTGGTTCCGATGGGGTTTTGCAGAGCGACGGGGGGTGGCATTAGGCAAAGTCATGGACATGGGAGGGATGAAAGGAATGGAGTGGACGGTATGATGATCGACGGAATTCTGGCGATCTTCTCGCGGGTATAGGGTCCCATCCTCGGGAGAAAGAGGGAAAAAGAAACGGTCGCAATATTTAATCTCATAAGCCGAGAATGGGGACGATAACTCGTAGTATATTTCTTATTCATATCTTTACTAGTGATTTATTTCCTTTCTAAAGAGATTTATATAAAATTTTCAATTGTGAAATTAATTTAGATTGAACTAAAATCATCAAAAAATACTTGGTCCTTAAATTCAAGCCTTCACTAGAATGCATAAAGAAACAATAAAATCGTGCATATTAATCTACGTAAGCCATAATAGTTCCTTAATTAGAATAATGAAATGCTAAAAATACGGGTTGCAGTGTGGTATTATATGCTACATCACACGTGTGTCTTGAACTGACATCTTTCGCCGATTATTAAAAGATTTATTTAAAGCCTACGCTCATGCCTACAAGCTCCTCTGTACTTGTATTTCTTTTTTCCCTTCTATCCCAAGCAGCAAGAAAATAGTCCCCAATGAGGGAATTATTTGTTCCCCGTACCTGTGATCACCATGTATGCATGTGCCTCCAGGCATGAATGCTAATTTCTGCCGAGTGGCCGTTTTATGAAAATAAATTTTAAGTTTCAAATTTCGGGAAATCTCGTGCGTGTTTGCTTTCATAAGAGCGTGACCGCAAGCAAGTTTTGGTCCAGAGGAGTATTTGTCTGTGGGAGGAAAATTATAACTACAACTCTTGTGAAACCAATAGAGGCTGCGGATGAATTGGAATTCTTTTTTACGAGGAAAGATGCCGCTGTTTTCCAGAGACGAAGGATGAATAAATAAACGGAAATTTACAGGAGAGCGACATTTTTCTATTATATATTATAAACAACAGGACGGATTCGTTTAAGTCCAACAAAATTCTGCATCCCTACGAGTGTTTTTTTTCAGAATCTCCTTTGAGAACCTCCAAATGAGAACCATAAATTCGATTTTCATTCCGAAATGTCCTTAAATGAAACATAATTGACGTAATTATTTATGTTGCAGAGGCATTATTAGTTGCTAGGGAACAAAGTAAGTACCGTTTCAAGTGCATAAAGTGCGGAATAATCACTCAGGATATTTTGATATTGGAGTAACCTTTTAGCTTTTTTTGATGACGTCATATTACGCGTATACAGTAACCTATTAAACCAAAACATTTTATGTGAATACAAATGTATAGCTATTCATTATGACTTTCTTCCAGTACGGCAGCTATAGTGATTTATGTTTGGCTTATTTGGATCAATGAAAAGGTTACAATGGATTATTAGCCTATCCTCTCGGCAAAGTGAGTAAACGAAAGCACCCTAGAAGGAAGGCATTTGAAAAATATCTATTTGCATCTTGAGGAGTTAAAAATAGGTAGTGACATCTTTTAAGGATTACAATAAATTTATAATTATGAAAATGACTTATGATAATAATTCCCAGTATAAAAAATACAATTAAGTATTTAAATTTTATCTGACACAATTTTCTCACGTCTACGCTATTTCAATACAAATTATTACACCAAATTTTCATCAGAAACACAATGAATTCATTATTTGAATGACTTTCCGATTTAACACTTAAAAGTCCAACCCATTGGGCCAAATTTCCTCCAGATTAAGGCAATAGCAATGGTAATAAGAATTCAGAACGTAAAAAGTGGTATTATTTGCCCATAAAATATAGAGGTCAGCGCCGAATAAAAGAGGGATAGCAATCTGAAATATGGAAAGAGAGCTTGGCAGAAGTTCACTGAGGAAAAGGGAAAACTAAACGGGGAAACAATAAAAACTCGACTCAGAGCCCGTGTGCGAAATAATGAGCAATAATGCGGGCAGCGGAGTGAATTTACCACTCGGGGATATTCCTCCGCTAAAAAATTGAAAATGAGGATCAAAAGTACTAAAATTTAACAGAGATGAAAGAGAGAAAGCCACGATGAATCGACACAATCTGTCATAAAGAGAAAATGCACCACCAGATAACTCATTAAAGAAAAATAAATACGTAGGAATTGTTGTGTTCCAGTTAAAATCGAATATGTTTTCTATAATTTATACTTATATAGAGAAAATAATTATTTGCAATGAGTAATTAAATTGCAGAAAAATAAAACTCTTAATCGCAGGGTGCCTTTAGGGCAAAGGCAACAAGACCATCGTCGCGTACTAATATACATTTGCAAGGTTTTACGGTTAACAGAGCAAAGTCACGGATTCAATAATATGCCATTTATCACACATGATTTGGCATGATATTTATACTATACGACCAGGTCTTACTCTGTTGTAAAGGGAAAGCAGGCATCAAGTTACCATTTTGCTGCAGGAAAGAATCATGAAGAAAAATTACAAGAAGAATAAACACTAACGTAAAAAAATGATTAAATTAAAATTATATTTGCCTATAAAATAGCAGCTTTGTTCTACCGTGCCCGAAGAAGTAAAAATCAGCTATATTCACCTTCCGGCCTTGAGGTCGCGTGATTCAAGGACACGCATCCGCAATATCATGAGGGCATATTATAATATAGGTAATACATCTCTGGGCTGAATCGGTGAGATAAATTACAATAAAATAATAAAAAAAACGATATGTACGATTTACTCAAGATTACTTTCGAAGGCTACAATTAATTCGCTCCTGCGCCATCCTACAGCATCTAACTTAGCGACAAGTCACGTCCTAGCCGGGGACCATTTGTATTGCGCAGTGCAGCAGGCCGCAGAGTACATTTTGTCTTCATTCCAAGCTCACGTCCAAAACACAACCGTGTCGCGTGGAGGTACCACCCGTCGCGTCGTCGGCTCTCTCGGTCATAGACTAGACTGGTCTCGCCGTGGCGGATGGGGTAGGACATGTTCTGGCGAGAAGGAAAGATGGCGACGGAGCGTGAGCGCGCTGGCCTTCTAAATGGCTGTCAGCGTTACGTGACCCCGAGCCTCAAGCAAACTCAAGGAGAGATAAACCTCAACTCTTATCCATCCCAACAAAATCACGGCCCAAGAAATCGAAGGCGGGGACGACAGGAGTCGACATCCCGGTATTTTGTCTTAGCCCTTAACGAGGTCACCGTCACCTCTCCAAATTCGTATAAAAGTGTTATCATTGCCAAAAGACAGTGATTCCTGGGTTTAATGACAGAAGGTTTCCTTACCTTAATATTATGAAACTGAAATGATTATCGAAAAAATTCTCCAATCCCATAAAATAACACCAGCCAAATACGAAAAAAATAAAAATTATTTTCACTGTCTGTTTAGCTGCGATGCATTTTAACGATTACTTTATGGAGCATTCAAATAAAGTTCTGTTATACCTCCCAGCATTCATATATTATAAAATCCATTTTCCTTTAATCAGCAAAAAAACACTTATGAATAAATTCAGTAGACTAAAACAACTGGAAATTAAGCCAATTATTGAAGCCATATCAGGCGGATGAACAAATAGAAACCATTGCCATCTTATTTTATGCATTGCTCTGGCAAAATTTTAAGGCGTCGGAGGCAAAAAATATTTTTGCTAAGATCGTTACACCAAAATTATATGCGAGTTATATGTACAAAAGGAAGCAAATATAGGGAGGATTGGCTGTAAGAATTTACATCAGAATACAAGAACAAGCTATTTATTGAGCAGTAATAACCACGCATCTAGCAGTTCAATTACGAATACTTCCCAAAGAAATTGCCATGGTTAACGAGTATGATAACTCACACCGAGGTCAACCAAAATCAACTCCAGGGTTTTAAGCGATAGTTTCGTGCGGCAATTGCAAGCTATCTCATCCCTACTAGCGGGATTTTCACCAATTTAATTTCTACACCACTTTTTTAATTCCATTCAACGACAAGGTTACATTGAAAAAGGAATTAAGCTGAGATAGCTATCGATAATACCTAAGTTTAGAGGCGATCGAGTAGGTGTGGTAGCCTCAGCGTTGGCTTCACACCCCGGTGGCCCGAGTTCAAATCCCGGCGGTGGTGATATTTCAGTGATTACCTGATCCCGAATTGAGTGTTCAGCGGAGGACATATTAAATGCAATGCTACATCCTTCGGATTGGACGTTAAGATGTTGTCCCCTTGACGAATTAAATAAATTCTGACGCCGGGTTTCTCTCGACTCTTCCATTCCCAACCTCTCCTCATAGCGCAAATGACCTATGCCTCCTCCTCACCTCCCCAAAATACCATAACATAGTATAAATTTCGATCACAGCGGGTGAAATACTACGCCTCGTGAAAGGGCCAGCATTAAAGCAACTTACACCGCTGACATTCAAAATAATTAATACAACAAGAAAAAAATATACGAGGCAGCTGAAGCATTGAAATTGATGCGATTCGGTTTGCCTTTTTTTCCTCTGAGCGCGATATTTTAAATTAAATCCCTTTGAATAATTGTTTCCGTGGACGTGATTTTTTTCATCGAATTGAATGAGTTCTTTGTAATTGGAAAAGAATGGAGAAAATTAATTCTTTGGATATGAATTCGTTTCACCACGCAACTTTTTCATTCTCACAAAACCTTGGATTCCCTTCCATCACTTTGATTTTCAATGGCAATTATTCACTCCACGGCCTCCATCGCTCACATTGCTCGACCGCTCCACTTCTAAAATACGATATTTCAACTGGCCTCGATTTGCGGAAACTTTTCAAGAACCGTTTGCCGCGAAGTATTGCCTACCAAAAGCGATGCTACTTAGCTTCCAAAGGTGCGTTAAGGACATTTAAACTCTTAATACTCCTTGTTTAAAAACGTTGAATGTAAGCCATTGAATAAGATACCAAATATGTTACGATTTAAGAAGACTCAAAGTAAGAGTTTTACTGGTCAAGAAGAGCTGACTTCACTCGACGAAAAATGTTGGAAATGCTATGAGCATATCATATACGCAAGAGCAATACTAAAAACTGAATGATATCGTGAGGCATATTCATGTGCGGAATAGAGAGTCCCGAAATGAAATGAGTCTTAATTGAGTGAGGCGATTCTCAACGAAAAATCGGCATACCTATTGAAAAAGTTGAGGACGCATATTGCGTACTTTTCCTGAGGCAATATCGAATCAATTTATTAAAATCAGGGAAAACCTAAGGGATAAAAAAATATCATTTTCAGAGGCAAATAGTAATCCTGAAGAATGACATGAGATTATCTCAATCAATAAGGCATTCCGTATGCAATTTAAATTGTCAGTTTTTTACCATAGTGGATTATATGTATATACCAGGGAATTATTATTTGATTACTGTAATAGATTAACAAATTAATAATAATCAGCAGTCAAGTACATACCAGTATATACGCAAAGTAATGACTATCGCCATTATATCATCTCCTGTTTTAATTTCAAGCACATTGCCCACAGCTCCAGGAAACTCCAGCACAAATATTCTTCACGTCCCACCAACATCATCATCTCCGTAGCGCAACGTGTTGATTATAGGAGGAAGGGGGTGGGGTGGGAGCCGGATGAGAAAGGCAGAGTAACAAAGGGGATTAATAAATGGCGGAGGGTTATGGAGTTGCCGCTCCCACTTGCTGTTCCCGCATCCATTCTGCCTGGCACGTAGAGCCACGATTAAACTTCCCCGATCCGTGACCGCGGTTTCGTTGAAGGAAAAGAATGGAAACTCGGGCGGGGAGATGGAAAGGGTTGTTTTCGGGCAGACAAGGGGGTCATCCCTCACGTACACCGCCCGTACACGCCCGACCCCATAACCTGGAGAGGGTTAACAGGTGTTGCAGATAGATGCACTCCCGATCCGTTGGGCGCGGAAAGTTGACGAAGTTCCTTCGGGACGGTGGACACCGCTTCCATCCATCGCCCGGCAAGGTCCCTGTCGCTAGGCGAGCTTCATCCCTCTCACCCCGGCGTCACTCCGGCAACCACTCTGGGGATTTGGCGACAAAATCTGTTCGGTATAGCCGCCTGATGGACACACGGGTGTCAAAGCGCGCAGTAAGCAACGATCCGCCGAGGTGACGACAAAGTAGTCGTGTGACTCGAGTTGCCTTCATCATTTTGAGGAAAGTTGATGTGACAATTACTCAAGAGAAGCAGGATGGGAAATATTTTTGCCGAGTGAATTCTCATGCAGGCATTTAATCCTCTTCAGCGACAAAAAGAAATCTTGATTCCCTAAATTTTATCGAAATATTAGCAACCGTCACAAAATTTAAATTCAATAGTAATTGCATTTGCTGATATCGCATGAGTCTCTAGAAGACAACAAATACTAAACAGCCACCAAAGGGACCATCAGCTCCATGATATCAGAAGAGCTTAAAGTTTAATTTAGAAATTTAAGCAAATTATAAAAAGAAGTTGGAAGTAGAATGAAATGTTTGAGATACATTGAAAAGGCAAGCGTACAGGAGAGTGGAATGGAGACCTGCGTCAAACCAATCTTAGGATTGTTAACTAATGATGATGATCTGTTTATCACTTTTGGATGAATAGTCGACGGGCTATATAATCTTGGCAGTGTCAAACAGATTTGTACCGAAAATTACCGCAATAATCACCATGGATCTCTTATTTTTGAAGTTATATTCCAAACTATGTAAGCAAACTTCGGAAATGCTATTATAACAAAGTTTGGATGGTATGAGATAATAATTAATCTGCACTGCTGACCATTTTGATAAAAACATAGCTCATCCTCAAGTTAATTTTAGAATGATGATATGATACGCAGAATAATATGAGGAATTTTTGGCATACTAATGCATTCCCATTCTATTTATGAAACGATATTTTACCACAAAAAGAAAAACTGCACATTTTAGTATTTTTCTCAATGATTAGGAAGTTAAGAACAAGTGTAATGACATTCCAACCAACTATTTCCACGAGAAGAAATAAGAGCAATACATACTCCCGGAAATACTCCCACTTTATTTGCCGAGTGGAATGGTAACGTTAGCTTCTATGTAAGATAAAAAAATGAGTCAAAAATACCAATTCGCTTCGATTGAAGCAAGCACTCCCGCGAGAGAGCGTCGCCAAGGGATGATGGCTGGAAGGAATCGATAGGCGTGGCACAGAAGAAGGATCTGGGAACAAAACATCATGACCGCCACGATCCAAGGCCTTCTTGCGACTTCCCTGACAGGAGTAGCGATGGTGGCACCTCCCCTCCTAAGGCCACTGAGAAGGAGGGATGGATGAAGCTGACAGAATTTGGACCGTGGTTCTTTGAGTGGCCCCCTATGAGGATTCGACTCTGAAAACGGGGGAGTGGGGAAGTAGAAGAACCGCACCCGAAGGGATATCACCAACCGAAGCGGAGGAAACATTATCGCCGAGGTTTCTTTTTTGCTCTCTTTTCTTACCGCCGGATACTCCAGCGATTCTCCACCTCGCCCTCTAGGGTTTAGGGTTTTCATACGTAAGAGGATAAAATTATGGTCCATGACTCTGGAGACACCTTTGAAAACGGAGAGATGAGGTGGAGAATAAGAAGAAGGAGTAGGATTCTAGGAAGGTTCGCAAAGAGACAATTGCGCAATGGAAGTCTTGAGTGACTGGAATACAAGTCCAAAAAGAGAGGGTATGGGGATGATGGCGAGAGATTCGTGAAGGCCTTCAAACAGAACTATCATAATTATATCCATTAAAAGTGTAAGGCGTTTTGATTTAGATTTTCTTTTCAACACCCTATTTTATTTAATGATTGATGCGAGGAGCATTGTTGAAAACTAGCCCTGTGAAACTAAAATGCTTTTGCAATATATTTCTGAATTTCCTGTTACGATTATAATATAGGGAAAAGAAACTTAGAGAAAAATATCTTAGCTTCTTACAAGGATGATATTTAGCTAAACAGAGTCGTATATGTTTAATGGGAACAATAGAAATCAAATAAAAACTTCGATTTACATGAAAGAGAAGTGAGAAAACATAAGAAATTGAAGCCAAATCTGGAGATAGCGAAATTAAACGGTCCATTAAAATCATTTTGCATCAAATTATGTAATACGAGAAAAATTAAATTTTCAACAGGAATTCAAAAATTCCTATAAAATATTGGTGCGTGATATCTCGACAGAAAAGTTGTTTCAAAATATGCTTTTAGACACCAAACATTCACAAAAAATAAAGAGACGTATGAGAAGGTATTAGAGTATTTTTTACGCGAATGCGTTCATCTACTCTTTCCCCAGGATCTCGTTTTAAAGGAAAGGGTAATGGGGAGCAGAAGCGGGGGCTAGGGAGAGAGATGGAGAGAGGGTGAAGGTGTTGGAGAGAGACCCTTGAGGATGCAGCCTCGTCTCAAGGAGGAGCGAAGAGGTGTGGAGTGGGACCTGGAGACGACGGGTTGGAGGCGGGGTGAGAGGCAGATAGGACGAGGAGGAGGTCCTCCTCGCAAAGCGACTGTGGCCATCGGGAACACGCCTTCGAACCAACAGTTTGCTGGAGCAGTCTCATTGTCTGCCTCGAATGATACGATGCGAAGAATGAAGGAACCGCGCCGGAGCTAAGGGGCGTCAAATCGTCTCGGCGGAATACGACCGCTGCACTCACGCTACTGGAGGAAATTACCTCCCGACAGAGAGCACATAAAAAGAATTCGAGAATTACATATCGATGCAAAATTCCCCTTGCTGCAGATTACAAAGCTACATTCCTTCTGTGAAAAAATAATTCGGTTCAATGAGATTAAAATATCATCATAAAAATAATATTGCGGATAGTATATTTAGTGGTTAATCTGCAGGAAATTAGCCACAGAATCGAGTATGCGTACAAAAAATAACGAAAGATAGTAAAAAGAAATTATTATCAAAAATTGAAAGAGGAAAGTCGGTCCTAATCATTTCACATCTACATAAAATTCCTGTCATCTCCTTCTAATGCCACTCTCGTAGTTTGAACGGGCTTGTTCCCATAGTTGATGCCTTCTAATTTGCTTGTGCTTTACTTGAAAATATGAAAAATACTGCCAAAAATAATAAAGCGATCTTATCAAGCGGGGAATACATATCAGGGGAAGGGCAATTATTTCGATGGGTACAATTCAATCCATCCAAATTATCATTAAAATATTTTGGGAATTATAACCATTCACAACCCCCATGGTTGCGAGCTTGCCCACCGCAATCTATAGCCAGGATCTTAAAATAAGTAGCAAAAATAGCTTATGCTGGAAATTACTTATAGAAAGAGAAGAATCACCAAACTTTGTAGACACAAAAAATACAAAAATTCATACTTGTTATAAAAATTATGCAACTCATAATTTTTAGCGAAAATTTATGAATTAGTATGAAATATATGAGCATGACATTTTGATCAAAAACCTTTTCAATTTAATTTTAATCGCCAAATGTTTTTTTTGTTTAATTGAAGACTCGATGCTACATGCATGAAGTTATTTTCACGCGAAGTGTTCATTTAATCATTTCCTCCTTTCATCCATTCATTTAAAGAGAAATGGAAATTTAATTTAAAAATGCATTTTTGGCCGAGGAACGCAAGGCTGCAGCACAGAAACTGCAAGCTCGTGAACGAGGCTTGTTCTGAGGGGGATGTGCATCATCGAAGTGGCGGAGGCGTCTCGCGCGAGAAAGGCTGAGTGATTGGGCGTGGAGGCAGCTGGAGGAGGAGGGAAGGGGAGCAGCGTGTTTCGCAGAGTGTCGAGGAGGTGACGAAGGGGGTGCGGCGACAAAAGAGGCGGCAATGAGCGCGAGGCGGCATCCCCAATGCGAGAGAAGGAGGCAGGAATGGAGAGAGGCGGAGGACTCTTTAGAAGGGCATCGAGGTGGAAAGTGAAGGGAGACGAGGCAATTTGGACTGAGAGCGGTGAGCACCCCCGAATGCAGCCGAGGGTAATGCAGATATGTGTGTGCATACTCAAAATGGCACCCCGCCGTCACTGCCGCGTCCTCAAACGAGACGATCTCCATCTGGATGGCTCGACTACTGCCGTTCCGTGATTCATGAGCTCTTCCCATTCTGCTCCTCGTGGAAAAGAAACCGGCAATTCACTCCTGAAGTGGCATAGTAGACACCAAACCAGATCTGGGAATTATTTTTATACATAAATTAATGAAATTTCATCAATTTCCCGTGGCAATAAAAAAATGGCATAATAAGGTAATGGCACAACAGATGTCACTAACACTTACGGTGCGATATAGATTGAACCTTTTCTCGGTTATGAAATCTAATGTGGAAAGAGACCAGCTAAAAGTGATTTGATGAAATATTTTCCACGCGCATTACTATAAAAACAGAGAAGTACGGAATTGATCAATCCTCGAACTAAGGGCAATGATATGTGTATTTATTTTCCACCGGAGCGCAGTTTGAA
The DNA here is from genome assembly GCF_921293095.1 of Ischnura elegans. Lineage (NCBI taxonomy): Eukaryota > Metazoa > Arthropoda > Insecta > Odonata > Coenagrionidae > Ischnura > Ischnura elegans. The sequence continues at coordinate 18,744,623 of NC_060247.1, forward strand.
TATAGGTCGCCCATGGCATTGAATACTAGCTAGAATCGAAACCGCTACACCCAATGAAAGTGGCTTTCAAACTGAATTGAAAAGTAATAAAACTATTCTTTCTCGTGAGGGAAAACGCATGAAGAAAGTACAAACTGGCTGCATTTGATAATACAGTGGATGAAAAATTACAAAATATCCAATTTAAGGAAAAACTAGTTAATGCTCTTAAAGTTTACTCTCCCATTACTTCATTCCCAATATTCATGAAAGCTCTTTTTTCTTATGCCAGCGGCCCACACCGGGGCCCTGAGTCGTCCACACCTCATCGCCAGCGTCAACCAACTACCAACCAACCTTCCATCGCGTCGCGGGGAAAAAAAGGGCGGGCAAAGAGAAAAGTTTTGGGGAGGCGTGGATGAATGTATGTGTTTTTTCTCTTCCTTCTTCAAGGGGAGCAAACCCGTCGCTCTCATCTTTTAACGGACGCCACACTCTTTTCTTTTTTCCTCTCCAATCAGCCATCTCGCCGATTCCTTTCGTCGACTCTCCACTCACCCACCCGTTCTTATACTCACGCTCAACAACCACCCACAACCCTTCACTCCGGGAAAGAAAAAAATCTTCCACCTCCCCCACATTTCTTTCACTCTTACATTTCTGTCTCACTCGTGTTTTTTCCTTTCGTCCCATTAGTCTTCCATCTCTCTGTCTCCCACGAGCACAAACTTACCCTCTCGCCTCCCTTCATTATCATTCAGAGATTTATTTACCGGGTAAATACGCAATCTCTTCGGAACGACTACTGAGACGTGTTCCACCCCCCCCTCCCAAAGCCCTGAAGCAACCGTTCATTTTTTTATCCCCTCTCAACTCATCCTGGATGACGAGTTAGTGCGCTCCCACCCCCTGCATTATCGAAATTAAGCTCCCTTAGTACTTATCGATTCGGAGTCCAATACGAGGAAACCAATTCGGGTCGGCTTCATTTTTATTTTATATTTTTCATCTTTCTATCCCTCTTAACTCTGCCTAAACAGCTACCTTCGTAATAAATTAAACGGCATTCGCAATACTTTTAGCAACTCATCCTGTAGGATGAGTTATCTTCTCCTAAATATACCAGTATTCAATGCGGCTGATTCTTTTCTCCTTAGAATAATCCTTTATCTCAGAAGGAAAATATAGCTATGGTTAACTATCGCTCACAGCAATCTCAGTTCTCTCTCGAGTGGTCACAGCTCACTCTTTAGGTCATTGGTTCGTAAAATGTTACAAATGCAAATGAGCATTCTTAGATAAAGTCTTACGGAGGGAACAAAATCATAAGACATATTTGATACTTCCAAAATAATGATGGAAGAACGAATGAAATATGAAGATCGAATTTCCTTAGCACTAATTAATAAATTGCCTTTGGAATCTTGCGTGTAAATCTAAACACTCGATACAACTCTGACACAATGACATTTATTCCTTGCTCTTGTAGATAAATAAATTGAAAACATCAACAAATCCAAATTTGATTGTAATTAAATAGGATATGAAACCGATTACTGCACGAATTTTTGCCTAGCTATATTTTCCCCATGAACAGATCAATTTTAGTCAATGCCAATCAGTAAGAAGGGGAGCAGCAAATTTTGGTCTACAACCTTTTTAAAAAGAAAAAAACGAGAGATAATTACCCAAACTTTCTTGATATTACATATTTATTTACTTGCTGGCAAAGAAAGCAAAACTATTGTTGGATTTATTTAACAACCAAAGAAAAACCGTTTATAATTTCTCAAGAAAACTTCGCTCTTTCCAAACAATTGTTTGAATTTTTCATTATTAGATTAGCGCTCGGTAAATAGGAGACTAATATTTGCCCATGGATTTTCGATGGCTGGAGGTAACTCGATTCTCCGACTAACTGCAATAGTTTCGCAAGCTCCCACCAACCCTCTCGTTTGCAAAATATCGGTTTCCACGTGCCACTCTCACCAATTTGCAAGGGATCGACGAAACCCCTAATGGTCTCATCGGGACTCATAGCTCGCAATCTGAGGAGCTCTTGACTCATAACGTGCACACTTCCTGATGAGGAAGATCACGGCGTTTAAAGATGCAAACTTTCCTCCACCGTTCACGCGAAATACCTCCCGTCCCAATCGTATCTAATCAAAAGACGCCTCAGAATATTTAAGTACCTGAATTTCTCAATTCTCAATTGAATTACAAATTAGCTTTTACTTCATAATGATCGAATGCTATTAAACGCTCCTTACGCATCCTCATAAACTTACACCCTAACTCCACTCTCCCGATAAGGGAATATGGGGGTGAAATACGACTTCGAAAATCATCGGCAATATCCTGCAGAAATCAATAGGGTGGTTTCCTATTATTTTTTTATTGCCTGAATCGAAAGATTATTACTCCTGGAGTGCGCATTTCACGCTCTTAGATTTTCGAATGACGATATCTATTTTTCGCGATTAAACGAAAAGTGAAAATTTTCAAGCGCGCGAAAACGCGAAGGCTACCTAGGAACGTTGGGAAAACCCCGTGTGACGTCGTTCTGGTTCCCGCTGCCTCAAATGAGGTGACTTTGGGGCGAGGCTTGGGCGCTGATACGACGCAGGATGCTAGCAAGTAGCTGAGTACCCTGCTAGCAGGTAGCGCTTGGCTTAAATAAGGATTATTATTCCCCTATCACACGAAGAAAACTTTCCGACCATAGCCAGTTTTAATAGGTGATTATTAAGACATGTTTCCCTGAGCTCTGTGCCTCATGCATGCATTAGTAATCTCATACAATGTAAAACTCCTATCTACTCGTATAGAAACTAGGTCCCTGTGACGTCACGTGAGTGGAATCGCATGGGCGCCAATCTGGCCTTTTTCAAATGAGGTTAAAATTGACCGTTGCCATTCGTATAAACTGGGATTTCTAAAACCAAATAATTTTTATATTATGAATACACTAATGGTGGGTAAGGAATCGCAATCAATGCATTTCGTTTTCTTTGATGAAGGAAACTACCCTCTTGAATATTGATTGCATTTAATGGTTGCATTTCATAGTTAGAGATTAAAAAGAAGATAAAACCTGGATGCTGTCCTATTGATTCATACCAAATGAGGTTGTCTCTTGGTACTCATGCGTACCGACTCACGTCGTCTTTACCGAGAACAAGAATATTCTATTTCAATTGGCCTAGGAGTAATTTAAACGGGCTGAGCTGCTGGGTGGGAAACATAATATTTTTAAAGTAACGCTGAAACCACCTAATTACGGTTTTGGTTCGAAGTTTACAAGTTTAGCCTAGTCTTTAACAACATAAATACAGTGAAAAATATCTTTACCTTACATTTACAGCATCTCCAAAGCAATCTAATATCACTAAAAAATAAGTCGCACTGTGCAAATGGCAGGGTGAATTTATTTCACGATAAATAACTGGCTACTCATCGAAAAAAAGATATAATATAGAATCTGAATTAAGAGCATTAATGCACAAAAATGTAATATAAACCAGAATGATGAAAAAATACAATATTTTCACTCAGTACAATGTTTTCAAAATCAATGATCAAACTAAAACATCGAACTTAATTTATGATCAACTGGGACCAGAATGACTTATTGCAAACATTTTCCTTTAGACGGAAGCATTGCTAAAATTTCTACCCGTAGGCTATTTTTTTAGCTACTGCTATCCGTACTCACTTTATGGAAAGAATTCCTCGAATTGAAACTTCTCTGGATGAAAAAAGATTTCTCACTTTCACAAAATAAGGAGTAATCCAACTCAACAAACTTATACAGTAGGTAAAGTTATCAAGCTTTGCAATGCTTACATGATGAAGAGCATCCCCGTAAAATTGCACCTACTAGAACAGTCAAGTCCAACAATGATGAACTCCTAACTTGGCGCTCTGCAGGTGAATCAAAGCGGAGGCCATAAAAAAGCATGTTTATATAATACACATGACTACCTTTTTACGACCCCGGTCGCTGCTGGCGTACGAAAAAAAAGGGTGCGGGGGACGGGAGGAGAGTCAGGGTACAGCGTCGCTCGTTACACACGTCCCACGGGGATGATTTATAGGGGAGCAAGGACGCGGAAAGCGTATCCTAGAGGCGGGAGGAGGAGGGGGTTGGAGGAGTGAGTGGGGGAGGGAATGGGAAGGAAGCAACATACACTGCAGTCACACCCTTGGGTGAGGTGGGCTTTGGCCGAAATTGGAAGTTCCGTCGAGATTCCAAACGAGCGACCACCTTACTGCCACATTTCTACCTAACCATGCGAACGCCTAGGGATCGTTCTGACCCCTGGGCATTCTGAATGTGCTTAGCAGGGAAAAACATGATTGAGACTGTTTAGGATTTTAGTTTGTGGATCCGCAGAGGAGGAAAGTAATATTCACTTGGTACCTGCGACAGTTTTTTTTATTGACCAAGGTGTCAACACTGTGATGTCATTTTTACTTTCATAGGAACATATCTGTATCAAATTTATGGTTGGAAATTGAGAGTAGTATTGAACATTTATTTTATTGAAGTATTTTACCGATTAAGTAGGTTTCCATGGAGTGCTTAAGAAAAATTCTGGGAGCATCATGCACTTCCCTCTTTAATTCACAATAAGATCTACTCCCTCTCATTCTATCTAAAAATCCAATATTTTCCTTCCTCTCCCTCGTTTACCTAACATTCTTCCCTCCAACACTGATTTCAACATCCCCTCCCCGCTAAGTACTAGCTCCATCAATGCCTTCTCTCTCCTCCGTATCTCATCTAAAAGCTGCCTCTCCTCACTCACCATCTCCAACACTTCGTCGTTCCTCCTCCTCTCCGTCCACTTCACCATCTAGTATTTTTTTTTCACACACCACCGAAAACAGCACTTTTCGGCCTTTACATCGGGGTTGATAACATTTAATAATCTCAAACATCCATTAGTATGAAACATATCATATGAATTTTCTTTTCCTACTTATAAGGTGCTATACTGAAGTACTTAAATATGAAATACATAGATTTGATTACATAATTAGTTTATGAAAATAAAAATTGAAAGAGCCAATTGAATAAATTAACCCTCCCTCTAGCTGAAGTGACATTCCCACAGAATCCAAGAAAAAATGTTATGGTCCACACCTAAGATTAAGAAGAGCTTGGAAGCGGCAATTTAAATCCTCAGCAGCAAGGTTCGAAATTTGGCTGACTTGTACTGCTAAGGAAGGGATGGAAGTACTTACTAAAATTTATTATAAATAGACGTTTTTAATTTTCTCACTTTAATGACAAAAGTAGATGTTTAATAAATGTTAACTTCAACGCTTAAAAATATCATAAATTTCAAGCTATATCATTTCAAAAGAAAATGGCGAAGCCCCACATAAGGTGAGAATAAAGAATGTCTCCGCACTGAAAACTACATATGGTAAACTGCGTCTCGCTCCTGCACTAGGCGAAAATAGAATTACCACGCCTCTCTGATGGTATCAGCCTTTCCATTTTTCAATACATGACTGCGTCTACAGGACAAGAGCTTTTACCAGCTGGGAACACATGCTCTCCCACGATCTTAGTCTACGGCCTTCGAACGCGATGGAGACCTCGTAGAAAAATAGGACATGGAAAAGACATGTTGATACATATTGTCACAAAATTCTGACTCTCAGCAGCAAATATTTTCCATGAAAAAAATATGGGGCACTGCTTTTTGAGCAAGCATCGCACATCGGAAGGTTCGGTGACAGAAGGTAAAAAAAACGGGATGTGTGCTCTTCCGGGAAACTAGGTTTCGGATTCCGGTAAACGGTGACTCACTCCCACATTATCCGCAAATAAAATTATTTCGTCCCTTTGCGGGTATCAGACTTTTGATTTTCTCCCTCTTTTTTTCCTCTCCGACAGTGCTATCCACCCCATAGCCACACAAATGACAATGGATTTCCGAAAATTCTCTCACACCACATGCCCACCAGCCATAAATGACAGCCAAGGAGATAGACTCATCAGAAATTAGCGGGAGAAATACAATGAAACTGCTCGGAATGTGTGGGATTATGGAAAAATTAGAAAGGAGGACATGTGTTTATGGGAATTGTTAGCATGGGAAAATTTAAATTTCTACGTGTACATGAAGGGTAATTCAGGATGGCGTAATGTAAAGGATTTAGGTGGAAAATTTGGATTAAGAGATAATTCTCTGCGTCAAAACAGCAAAACAAGATTTTTTATGCGGAAAAATCATTTGAATAATATTTTGTAGTCAATGGAGTAATTGATGTTCAGAGGCATATCTGAATTCATTTACGATACTCTGCATAAAGCCGTTCAATTAAATATAATTAAGTGGTCATTGGGGCATATGCTAGGCAATATTGAAGTATTTCTCTAGCGAGGGTAAAAAATAGTTAAAGAGCAAATTATTTGAGGCTATTATTCAAACTAGTAGACTCAAAGGCCATAGCAATCGAAAAAACACTATCGCAATCTATTATGCTAGGAAGAAAATTTATATCTCACTCAAGTTTTTTGAAATAACCATATGATGACCGTATTCAATTTCTTCAGTGTACGATAGCAATCTTACAATGTTTTTCATTTGTAAGGGTTCTCTCATTACTATTTAACAATATAGAACAACGAAATCTCGGCGAAAATTTATGTCATGACGTTTGTCTGAAACTGCAACAGATCTCGGGGCATCAAAAGATTTTCAGTCACAATCATAAATGTATTGGTGCTTTGATGTATTTAATTCAGACAGATTTAATAATGTTAGCAGAAAATTGTTAAAATAGAGTTTACAATGTTTGAATTCTTATGTTTCCCCTAGCCTGCACGCATGTTCGGCCCCTCTTCTCCTATCTCTTCGTCAACCGCATAGCCACCGCGGGTATAATAAATGCTTCTTTCACCTCAAAATTTTAATATTTTATAAATTAATGATTTGAAACCTGAGCAAATCCGTAATTAAAATTGGAGGTACATGGTAATGAACAATGTCTTTTACAAATGAAATGGTAAAAGTAACATACACAAGTATGCTTAGCAAAATAAAATGGACATCAAAGACCAGCACAATAAAAGATAATAATCCCACCACGGCTTTACTCCCGATAAAGGAGGAAGCGACAAGAAAGCTAGTGGGAATACCTCGGAATCTAACTTAATTCACGGCCCATAACTCTCACATCATTTTTTCCTTCAGGATTAGCAGCTAATGATTCCGAACCTTTACGACGAGAACTCAAGCTGGCCAATGAAGCCCATCAAACCCCTAGCAACCCCTCTCGCGAAAGAGGATGAGGCTCTAATACCCTGGGCGATGGGGAAGAAATACATTTTTAATTCATGCTAATATTCCCAGATGAATAACGATGAAACGTGGAAAAAGAGGGGCATTGGAGGGAGTGGAGCGGAAAGGAGATCGTGGGAGGTTGGCCTGCTTCAGGGGGATGGTAAAGAGGCAGGAGGAGAGAAAAAATCCTTCCGAACAAGAGAAAGAGCTAAGGTCATTACATTGGGGATGAAAAGAAATGAGGAGCAATTGAGAGAGACAGAGATGAGATGTAGAGGAGAGGCCAGGAGGGGAAAGGGAAGAGAGGGGTGAAGTATGGCGGGAAGAGTCAAAGGAGGCTGCCAGAGGAAGGAGAAGAAAGAGACCACACCCCCGAAGAGGAAATAATTCCAGATGGTAATTCGGCAGGAGCAAAACTAAAAGAAGAGGCGGACTCAAAGAGAGGTTAAAAGGGTACGGAGAGATGGCATTAGCAGAGGATCATAAATTCCTTTCTTCCTCCCTTTAGGGTAATAGACATCGTGATCTGGAGGAACCAACGTTTAGGCACGGCGGGTCTGAAGGGAGGCAGGCTCGGAGATTTCGCGAGTGGGTGGGACTGGAATAGGTGTTATGGGAGAGCTGGAAGGGTTTTGAGCGACTCGTAGGGAGAGAAAGGGCGAAATGATTCCGTGCAGAAAAGAAAGAATGGCGGGGTTTTGGATGGAGGTTGGAAATTCCTGATCGCATTGAGGGAGGCTTGGGTGTGGTGGAGGGAAATGGGAGAGCTATTGAGATCTTGGGGATGGAAGACGAGCGGAGAATGTGAGTCAATCAGAACCACCACCTTTCCCGAGAGACCACCCCGAAAAAGGCTAGCAGGGGAGGGCAGGCTCAAAGAAAAGGGTGAGAGAGTTGGAAGAGGGGGATGATACAGGGAAGATTGGAATTACTTTCCTTAAGGAGTTCAATTTTCTCGGAATCGACACATTAAGAGGCGCGTGTCCCTGCGGGAAATCGTTTATTTTATTGTAAGATGTCGCCCTCGTGCCACTCCTCATGTCATCCAATGGCTTGCCTGCACTTCGAATTGAATTTGACAAAAACCTTAACACACTAAAGGGAAACATTTCTTAAGATTTCAACCGAACTTAACCCGTTTTAATCCTTTGCCACCTTTCTCATGAGGTGCGACATGAGCTGGTGGTTAGGAATATGCTTCAATCGAGTACGTAAACAGGTAAGCTTCACCATTATAATTGGTCCTAATGCCAACATATACGTCACTCTATCTCCATTCACATCTGAAAATCCACATCACGACATGATTCTTCTGGTTTTCAGGAAGTTGTATGAGGTTGTGCATGGCCAGCAACTGTCGTGAGGCGTTTCTGGAAATCTATTGGAGACATAAAGGGACAGGAACAAATAAATGGTGAATTTCATTGCTGCTTCACTTTTGAGAAGCAAAATATTGCATACAAAAGGGTTTTAATATTATGGTACGGAGGAAGGGAAATGCTGCACTTGTTTTCGTCACTGAGAGTAGGTTCGTCTTCAATCACACAATCTCCATCCTCCTAGCTGTCTGCGAAATGCCATCAAGCTAATGTGTCTAAGATTCCAAGCATTTCTTTTTGCTTCAGTACTCCATATCGCTCACCAAAGCGCTAGATCACTAAGGGCAAATTCCGTTTGAAAGTGTTCCGACACTTGCAAATGTACATTCTAAGAAAGGATTGAGAACTGATTTCTTGCCTCTCACACAAGATATTATGCAGAACCATTGATTTCTATAAAACACAGGCAGTCAAATAAATGCTAAATGGCATGTATATAGCTACAGTTATTCATTTAATTCTTCCTATCCGTACGCCTGCATCTTGGTCGTGTAATATCATGCATCAAATCACGTAGCCTCTTAGATCAATACGGATTCATTACTATTTGATATACTCAGGAGGTAGAAAGACACTTCTGAAGTGATACGAAACAAAAGAGAATACGAAAAGAAAAATTATTATCACATCACAATAAGACAATACTGTGAAAACTACCCTTTTAATGAAATAGCGATACAGCATTCAACTTTATTATCAAAACAATCAATAAATTAATAAATAATTCCATTATTTTCCGCGCTCATCCAGATATTAACAAGCCATTGAACTTTAGGGAATGATTTTTTAGAAAAAGCTTTCTTTTTCTTTTTTCCTTCTTATCCAATAAATATATTTCAAGATTTTTGAATGCAAAAATAAACTATTCTATAAAACCTAAAGGAGAGAATAACTTTAATCAGAGTATGCTTACTCTTCGCAGGTTTGGTTGAAATGAAAATATATCCTACAATTTTTGGGGTTAAAAACTTCAAGGATTGAAATTTTCCTGACACATTAATGAAGAGGGAGCTTATTGAGTTTTTGCACCGTTACTTAGAGCCCTATGACGACCAAGCAAGTATTCCCAGAGGCAATGCTCCACGCGTACTTACAGAAACCCTCAAATGAGTGCCAACCTACAACTCCAAAGCGAGTCGCTTCATTGAATCCTAATTATCCAATTTGACGGGCACTCATGAAATATAACGACTTTCGTGCAACGAGTGCGAAACCCCCAAAACACCTGACGACGCACACCCAAAATGAATTCATTCGGAGCAAAAAAAATAAAAGAAAATACTCGACCGAAGGTGGACTTAATCAGCATTTATTTGTAAATTGGTGTTCTCGCCCCGTAAATGAGCTCGTGCTCCTTGAAATGAAAGCCGCTGCCCGACTCTTAATCTCTCCGAAGAGGAAAGAGAAAAATGACGTCCCTTAAATTCGCAAACAGCCCACCTTATTACCCACTCTTTCCACGTTCCTTCCACGTTCCGTCTCTCCCCTTTCACGTAATGGCTACATTCCACTCAAAATCCAAGTTTCGCCATTCTCCACAAAGTCCATCTTCCCCATCGCACCCCGCAACACTTGAACTGCCTCCGCCAACTTTCTTCTCTCCCCTATTCAATTACTCCCGCACAAAAATCCACCCCCTTCAGCCCCTGCCCACCGTTCCGGTTCATTTATGACAAGGCCCACCGGTTTCATTAGATTTCATGTAGCCTACTTTCCCACTCCAACCCACGTCTACCTTGAATTAGCAGAATTAAAGCCATCCCCTCGATTTCCAGAAACACTCAGAAAAAAGGAGCTCTCTTCGTCGTCATGAATTCAAATATGCGAAGGATAACTAGTAAGGAATTATTAAAAAATAATTTTTGAATGTAACAGAACACGGCAACAGATATTTACCTAAAAGTATAGTCTGGTCAACGTGATGACGCGATATGGCAAACCCCCAACGATCACTCGACAGAATAAATTATATATTACACCATGGTTTCCAGAGATTTCTCTGCGACTCAGGATGGAATTAAGACGACTAGCTTTTGAATTCGATACTATGGGTACCTAGTTGTGATAATACATGAAGAACTTTTTAATAAGAAAACAGAAGCACATGAACGTTGATAAATAAAATAAAATGATGAGCAAAATAAATATTAAAAGCCGTCTGATGAGCCAGTTGTACGCCATAATGGCACACATAACATAAAAGTTTTATTTAAATGATGAAAGGTTTTAATATTTAATCGAGAGCAAAATTATGTCTGAAATTGCACCATAAACTAGCCAATTAATTATTTTCCAAAATTTCTAAACTTACAAATGACAAAATGACCGATAAATTTATATTGGAATCGCAGTAAATCCAAGTAAAATATGAATAAGACAAGTTTTAAATTTGTGGCATTCCATTTTCATTTTATTCACCAAAGAAACCTCGTAAATCACATTAAAAATATTTTGTACGCTTGTTTAAATGAAGAATATATTACGGGGCTCACCTATGAATGAAGAAATCGTATTAAGCCGCACTAGAAAGTCATTAAAATTTATTTTAACTTTCATGAATCAAAGTTCCCTTAACAATCATAGGAGAGTTATGATTTACCGTATAAATGTAACATACACTGGTTTTCTTTTTTCTACATTTTATCTAAACGTTAAACCCTTAAATTAGCTACTTGGCCATTACAACCATTGGGGACTATGATGGAATCACCTTTGAACTGCGTATAATGCCATAATAAGCGGACCTAGCCATCACTGATGAAAGTGGATTAATCCCCAATCGAAGAGCTATTCCATTTAAGCTCCCATTGGCGAGCGTTCCTTACAACCCTTCAATACTCCCCCATTACCATTCCACATCTCTACCCCACGTCCCCATCCCTTTCTCTTTTCCTATCTCCCTGCATTTTCCCCGCATACACCCTCCGCATCGGAACTCCAAAAGCCAATTCCCTCCGCTTTCTCCGTCACCCATTTTTATCTCCCCTCCTTCTGCACTTCAACCTATTAGCCCATCCTGACCCACGGAACCATCTTCCATGTATATACGCTTCCGAAACTTGCCCATAAACGGAGGGTGGGGGATGTTAGGAAGGGAAGGGGGCGCTGTCTTCAAATAATCAACCTCTAACACGCCACCCTGAGCACACTCCCGCCCACACCGCCGCCATCCCCCCACCACTCGCTCCGCCTCCCGCCATCTACCGAGAACTACCGCCACCTCTCGGGAATACGTATTGAAGTGCCCGAGTTCCGGGTCAAGAAGCGTCATGCACTTATTCCAATTGCACGAGGAGATCTGGAAACTTGTGGGATTCTCGTAAAAGGGGAAGGTTAAGGTGGCGTGTGCGACGGCAGATATTGGCCGTGGGGAGTGAAGTGACTGGGAGAGGGCTGCTCAAACGATGGCCTCGGAGGGAGAGAAATTTTGGAGTTGGACTTGGAGAGGGAGTCGTCAGCGTAGGAGAAAATTATCAGACAGGGGAGGTGAGACCGGGGTGCTATGGCATAGAGAAGCTTGATAGGCTGGAGCTTTGGATTAGGGTATTACAAATACTACGCCGCGGGATCCAGCCAATATATCATCCCGCAGATGGGCCAATGTGTAGATAAGAAATGGATAGCGAATATCCTGTTGAAGCACTAGCCTTAAATTGATGATTAAATACTAGGGAAATTATAGTATTATCCACTGCGGTCGGCACAGAACATTTTTATTCGAATAATTTGCCTGAATATTGCATAATAGCGATTTGAATTATGCAACTTTTTCATGAAACGCAGCTCCATTCCACAGCTAATTGCTGGCGAAATACACACATACAGAGTATAAGGGGTTCACAAATCTATTATCTGGATATTCTATTTGTGTTATTAATGTTCAACAACGTAGGCTACCTAGTTTTTATGAAAACGTTTTATCTAAAATAAAAAAACAACGCCAGAATTGTCCAAGTCCAGAAAGAGCATTTGTGTGCTAGGTAAGGAAAAAATCGTTTATGCATACATTAACAATTTTTTCTAAAATTTCTCAGGGGTTGAAAAGATTTTTTCGGAAAAGTAGGATATTGAAATTCCGGTTGAATACTGCATTGCATGTAAATTCGCCAAAGCAATGAGCTTAATTGACTGCGACCAAAGAAACTACTGTCAGCAGATTCGTAAAACTGTTTCAGAGTAGAACTGTATTGGTACGGGGTTGAAGAATGGATAGAGCTGTGGTGAGAAAGAGGAAAGAAGGGAGGGAATTCTTTTTACTTTTTAGGGGATGAAACATCCCCAGTATCACCTTCCTCCCGAGAGCATTGGGTGGCTTATTTCCTCTCTCCGTGGAAATTCAAATTTTATAGTGGAAAAAATTCCAAGGGGGATGAAATTGAGAGGAGAAGGCATCGCACTTCAAATTTATGATCTCATTACTCCGCCTAAGGCCGGATATAAATGTCGAGATGCCATTACATGATGCCATGCGGGAAATAGGGAAGCTGAACACCTCTGGCATGTCCAGAAGTGAAGCTGCTAGTGCCCTCTTAAGATAAGTACTTTTAACAAGGGTTGGATAAATGCGGAAGCCTCTTGACGTGAAAACAGATAGAACCATACATTAAAGGGATACGTGAGCATTATATGATATGGAAAATGTTATTTGTCCAGCTCGAGAATGTTTACAGAAATAATAATCACTCCATGATAAGAACAGGTATCTCAGCACGTACTGAAATAAAACTTCAATTTATTGGAATTTTTGATAAAACTTCTGCATGCTAGGTTCACACAATCCTAAACAATTAGCATGACTGATTAGCAGTAATCAAATTTATTGCTTTCATTTGGATTTTCCATTCTTTCTCGAAACAACACATTTAAAAAAATGTTCATTATTAGAGATAATAACATGATTTACGGGTACATACATGAAAAATATGCAGCAGGTATCACTGGCTAAGACTTTACTGATTGGGTGCACTCAATGCTCCTCAGAGTAAATGCATAAAGTAAATGCATAACCGCCTATTCAACGTTGAATAAAAAGAATGAAAGCCAAATCCATGACCAGAAATTGTCAAATTTATGAGTTCAATGGTCTAAACTAAAATATAAAATCATGATAATGATATTGGTCTTAAAAGTTCGTACGTTCAGAAAAAACTTTCCCTAGGGCAACTTGCCTAGCTTTCGAGCTCATCTGATCCCGCAATCATGCTTTTGCAGGTAAGGTTCTGAATTTACGAGATCATACCAAATGGAAAAAAAATATTTTCCGATAAGGGCTCCCTTCCTTTCCCTTTAGCTGGTCTTTCTTTCTCTACAATGTGGTCTTCTTGCGAACAATTTTAGAAAGCGCTCTCATTGGAAACGAACTTCGGGAGACGTTGCCCGCTCGGCCAATCACAAGATAATAACTTTCATGAAAGAAAATGATTGAGATCGACATTTTCTAAACTCTTACACTACGAATATACTTATGTATCATACAATATTTAAATTACATCACATGTAAAATAACATACACTTTAATATGTATGTACTTCTGCCTTAAATCATACAAAAAATTTCATTGCTGACGGTGAATGCTTCTAGATAAACTATTTTCCAAAATACATTTATCTAATTCTATTTTGGGAGTTGTACGTATGCTTTGATTCTTATATTCTCGTAGCTCAAAAGCTAAAATAGTACCCAATTTTAATCATATATTATTTCTCTGTATAAGGATTTAAAATTATTGTAACGAGAGTTTATTAGATAACACTCTGTAGACAAAAGAGAACATAAAGCTGGTATAGAAGAATAAAATTTTCAAATACATCTAAGAGAATTGAAAAATCACTTGATAAAATCAAAGCTTTTTGAGTTAAAAATATTTATTTTAACTGGCATGCGAAAAAATCATCTTCTATATGAATTGCAGAGAACGCTTACATTTCTTATCGTTGGATATTGTAAAAAATAATTATAGCTTTACAAAGCAATTGGTATCCAATATAACTATAAGCATTATTATTTGAAATAATTACTTACAAGCGAAATATTTTTTCCCCAAATACTTAATTTAAAAAATACAATATGTAAATCTTGTAGCTCGTATAGCAGGTGGGACATGGGTAAGTATGGAGTTTTTGTAATAGAGAATTTAAATGCAGTTTTGTCAATGCAAAAAGCATGGACCTTAAAAGAAACATTTCTAATACACCTTGTTCGACTATATCTCGTATTTCCTCGTTTATAATGTTAGAGGAATAAATAATTTTTTTATTAACTTATCTTTCCCAACAAATTTTATCGCACTTCACGTAGACTTTCGATAAAAGAGTTTTATAGAAATGTATTTTGTTTCTAGCAATTTCTAAAACAAAATATGCCATTTACAGCCATTTTATGAGAAACAATTGTTTCGTTCAAGAATAATCAAAGAGAGATTTAATCAAAGCTAAGAATAATATACTAAGCATCAGAAAAAATTAAAAATAATAATCAATCGGTAAAAATTAAAATGAGAGAGAATATGGGAGACATAAAACTTGAAAGAACTTCATCTACTGGCGTGAACAGTTACATCAAAGAATCAAATATGAAAGTTTAAGATCTCGTCGAAAAGGTATAAAAAAATCTGTTTCAGAAAATCGTATTATATCACGAGGAGCGGCCCCATCAAACAAAAGAGAAAGAAGGGGAGAAATGAGAGATGGGAGCATTTATACATTCGCTTTTATCAAAAATCCCTTTGAATTCCGGAGCGGATGCCAGCAATAATAAATCATTTATGGCGGAGATGAGAGAAATTTTTGTCCCGGGGAGGACTTCAAGCGACTGACTCTTTTGTGGGACAGAAAACGGCAGGTATGGGCCGAAACAAACGGTGCGTGCAGCCAATAAAATGAACGAAAAAATAAATAACGCGATAACTCCCACCTCAACCCGGGTAGCTAAATCAATCTTTCTCTGAGCGGAGGAACGTATTACCATCGCGAAGTGGAGCAGAAGAACAAACGCCTTCCGAACTCGTTTCTTTACATAGGAAGTGGCCACGCAGTCGACAACAGAACATCCCTTTCCCTCCCTCAAAGAATACTTTCTAACGGCGAGGCAGGCAAATGAAATAAAAAAGGGAGAAAAAAAGAATAAGCTGCACGGTAAAAAGATTCTACTCTCAGGCGGCTTCCCCATTCTCTCAAAACGGGAACCTACACACCCACACACAAACCTTGCCCCGCAACAACTCCCTTGTCCTACCTTATCTCACTGCTACTTCGTTCTTTTTCTTCCCTCAACCCTCACCGCTCGACATTGGCTACAATGCGAAGCACTTCTCCTTTCCTCCCTATCATCTTAATCCAATCTACACTCTCTCTCCCTACCACCCTTTTGACACAATACCTCCAAATATATTATACGCCCACTCCAACTCCCTATCCACATTGCTACCACTCCTCTCTTTTTTATCAGTCTCTTTCCCGAACCCTCTCACTCCTTGGGGGTGTGTTTCTCCAACCCTCCCCCTTGCTCCCATCCCCTTGCAAGGGATAACCCTACCTTAACCCCTCTTACACAGCCCTCTCTATACCCTCCCTTTCGGCTCCTTACTCCCCACAAAAACCCCGCTTGTTCCATCAACAGCAACAAGCGGATCTACCCCCTTCGGGGGCTACCCACGCACGAGACTTGCCTCCACAATGGGAAGACCAAAGGAATGGGGGAGGTGAGGCTGTTTTTTTCCTTCTACTCTCCTCATGGAGCAGTGTGTTGGGCGGGTTCGTAAGGGTGGACGAAAACGTGGAAACTAGATAGCAGGGTTGAACAGGGAAAATGTGGGTGACAAGGGGTTGCTGAGTAAGTTTTTTTGTGTTTGTGAATATATAAAAGGCATGCAACTGCACTGAGGTAGAAAAGTAAGAGAAAATCGCGCAAAAAATCTATAAACGGTTAGTTTCAACTACTCGCCTGTAGTCACTCTTGATGGATATGCACGATAAACTATGGTTTAGCCATCGAAGGTGCTGAGGTAGGTCTCGGTTCTGAAGAAATATTCCAAGTAAACACTTCGATCGTCGATAGTATGGGATTATAACCATCGATGATTTTCAATGGCTAGTGGTCACTGGGCGGACAGTAATAAATGCTTTCGATCCAACCATGTCTGTAAAACAAGCTTAGGAATAAACGAAACTATAATTGGATTTGGAGGGCTTGTATTCAAACTTGAAACCATTATCAATTCTTTCTCCTACTGTAAATGATAAGTCTAAACTTGATGACATCGTTGGATAACACTTTCTTTTTTCAACATATGATGAATGTCATTCCTCAGTGGAAAATTGATGAAAACTAATAAAACCGAAGGTTGAAATAAAAGCACTGAGAACCCGGTTAAAGATATGTATAAAAATAGACGATGGTCTGTAGAGAATTCATTATTTTGACACTTCATTTCAACTAATACGCCCAATGATTAATTAATCCCTCGAAAGTCGGAGAAAAACAAAAGCCATCGAATAGAGCGCTAGAGTAGAACTTTCATTTTGACCATCATTCACGCTTGCTTTTCCGAGTGACTGCTTCCCTGAGTCCTCCTACACGACAACGGCCGATCTTTGACAAATACAGCCACCTATGTCGTGCACTATAGTGAAACTCGATCTTCGGCAAATACCGTCTACCAAAGCCACTGAGTTCACTTCGAGCGATAAACATCTTACTATAGAACAAGGACGCGCCATCCACGCCCCAAAAAGGCAGTCACATTATGCCCGGCCACTGAACACGCTGCTCGGGAGACGAAGCTAGCCGATAAATCATCCCCGTCTGAAACACAGGCGTCCTTTTTCTTTGAATATTCAAACAAGACTCGAAACTTCCCCGATGGTGTTATCTCGAAGCCTACCAGGTAGCAATGGAGGACCAAACATGTTTGGAACGATGAAATATACTTAGATGGACGGATGAAGCATCGTACCGGAAGCTCGCAGAATAAATATATGTATTTTGGGGAAATGCATAATCCAAGCAAAATCATCTTTTGATAGTTCTATTTTTAATATACCTAGGCCTATTAATGAGAGAAATAACCATGTTTTCAAGCTTCAAATGAGAAAATTTTATAGGAGTAGTATTACGCTAGACGTCTATAATTATTACAAAATGTAAGCTGGTGGAAAAAAGTATTCATATAGCATCACAGCAACAACTGAGATGTAATAATTTAGAACAGAAAGGGAAAGATCGCAATAAAAATAAATTTCACTTTTCCAAACCTTCATTGCCAATATGAATCTGGTCCCAAAGAAAGTGAGTCCATTAATTATACACTTTAAAGGGTGTTGAAAGATTCACATTATACTAACCAAACTTAGTCCATTGTGGCCCTGAGAAAAACGAAATATTACAAAATTCACAAAGAAGATCGCACGCAAATTAATACTACTATCAATAATTTTTAGGGGTATCAAAATAAAATTAATTTTTGCCACTTAGAGTGACAATACGTTCAAAATTGTCAACGCCGGAAGAAGAAAAAAAAGAAAACGAGGCTGAAAGACCGTGAGGAGGTGAAACAGGAATGACGACGCGAATCGGATAATTTCACGAGCAAGCGTCAAAACTTACGCGTACAGTAGAATGATGGCAAAGGTGCGAGTATGACTGAGAGAGTCTGTGGGAGGAGAATCTTTCAAGGGTGGGGAGGAGGGAGATAAGGAACGAGTTATTGGGCAAAGAAGATATTACGGAGGCCGGGTAAAGGCGATAAGATGTCCTAAGGGCGCAGGAGGGGTGGATGGGAACGTTTCGGGAGTAAAGGGCACCTTGGGAATTGTGAATGAAAACGGCCGAAAGGGAGCAGGAGCAACTGCCATGGAGGAATATAGCAACCCACGATGGAAAATAAAAAGGGGAAGATGTCCCAAGAAAAATAGGATAGACACGGAGAACGTTTATGCCCCCATGCTTCATTCTTCGAATACACGAGGGAAAAAAGAGAACGCAGTAGTTAGATTGACTTGGGCAAGACAAAAGAAGCGTACAATGAAAACTCGTTACCGAAGTCTATTGTGGGGGAAGAGAAGGTAATCTTAGTTACGTCGGGGATGTGTAGATGCAAACTTTTAACATAACGTTCTCTTCTAAATTATTACTATAAATAAAATTTATCACGGGCGTTCTAATTAAGACTTAAGTTTCTTCCAGAAATGCTTCTCTAAATTTCACTAACATACGAACTTGATAACTTATTGTTGCTGAGAAAGCGATTCCACGTTGTATTTAGTCCTACTAATCCAAAAACCATTGTTCGACCCCGGTGAAAGTAATAAAAAGATATCTGTGATTCATATGAAAGCATTACAATATATTCACCTACCCTGTGGAAACACAGCCATTTGTATAGAAGCCTCTATCAAGTCATTATAGACAAGGGAATAAGGTTCCTGAATTAACAAAGAGCATTCTTTCATCACGTTACCCTAATTAGGCCAAAACAATCTGACAAGGACTATATTAAAATGAGAGTAATCAACATTGAAACGCTAATGAAAATTCTAGTAATTTCTTTTTTATCAAACAAATGGTGCTAAAAAGAAAATTAGTGCTTCAAATATAAATTAATTACAACCACATAAAAATTAGTTCAGCAGAAGTTACTTGTTTAAAGGGTGATACAACGTTCAATCTTTGCGATGTATCGAAGATGACGCGCAAAAAGATCACGGTTATCGAGATTCGTGCCACGACTTTCAATTGCAATCACAAACTTGAATCACACGGAAGAATGGGCGATTTTGATATTATGAGAACCACCAAACTTTTACTGCCGTGAAAGGAGAATAGCTCGAGAAACATTAATCCAGATGAAATTTCCGAGGGAGGTATCGCAAGAAGGCCCACCCCAAATTTACGACCCTGAGGAAGAAGGAAAAAAATAAATATCAGCAGGGTCTCATGTGACGCCGGAGGAAAGAGGACATCATTCGCGAGGACCAAGATTCTTTCTTCACGGACGAATCGTACGGAAGGGGGAGAGAGAAGACACAACGGGGGAAAAAGGGTTTTGGTGGAAAGAGGAAGGGAATCCGGAGACGAGATGGCGAAACTCTCCAAGGGTAAGAAAGGGGTGGGCAGGGAAGTTATATCACCTCGAAAATCCGTCAACGGCCTTTGCCGAAGGTGAAGAGGAGAAGGGAGGGAGGGGAAATGAAAAGGCACGAGGGAGGTCAAGAAGGAGATGTGCGTGTGGATGGAAGAGAAGTAAGGAGGCGAAGGGCGCCCTTCTGGACGCTGTAAAGCGAGCATCTCCTCCGGGTGAGGAGAGGACATAAGAATGGCTCTCGAGGCTCCAGGGGGAGTTGAAGGCGTCTTTCCATCGCTCTCCCTCTTCTCCCATAACAACACTGCCATCTCGGCCAGAAGCATCTCGATAGCCCTCGCGCTAACACTCTGTCCCCAAAAATCCTCCCCGTAAAAAAAAGGCTCCCAGGAATCCTAATCAGTGCTTCTTTTCTAGCGAGAAATTTTTCCATAACGATTACTCAATGGCATAAATATGCCTACAATCCATAGGTTGGACGTTGTACCATCCATGAAAGAAGTAACTTAACTTGAACTAGTTCCTATGTGGTTGTGTTTATTTGCTCTTATAACGTGGAAGCATGAGTAGAGATGCGTAAAAATCTCAAATGCGATAAATGCGATATATATGCGATGTGCGCAAATAAATGCGGCATAGATGCGATGACTGGACTTTTATGATATTTTTACGCAAATTTGCCTTTTCGACGGCAAAATTCGAACATTTTGTGCCGTGCGCAGTTTTTAAATGTTCCGCCGACACTCACCGCTTAAAGCATGTGAGCGACTGGCCAGCTGCTAGTTGGCTGGGACTCTATTGGTGGCCGCGAACTACAAGTGGGCGCGGGCAAGCTCCACCTCCGCCACTATATGTCTTATTCCTTAATTTATTACTATTCTACAACATAATTATTTAAACTATTCTGTATATTGTTATATACTGTGTTTCACTACATTTTATCGTCATCTACCTCAGTTTGAAAATAAAAAATAGTCGCTACAAAATGCGATAAACTGTTATTGAAAGTGCGATAAATAAAAAATGAAAGTGCGATTTTCACGTATCTCTAAGCATGAGTTTTCTTTTTGGTTCCGTATCGTTTGATTAAATAGAAATTACTGGAATTTGCGTGAACGTTGCAACGCTGATCCTCATAATGTTAACTCGTTGTTAAAGTTTATTTGGCTTATTTAGTGTGACGCGATGAATAAATGCATTTTGATCTTGTTGCAGTCCTTCCCCAAAATTCCCAAAAAAAGATCCCAGGCATCCAAACCATCGCTTCTTTTCTTGCGAGAAATTTGTACATTATTATTACCGAATTTCAAAAGAGTTTGTTTCATTTACAGCGCAGAAGGATTATCTTGGACAAATATTTCGCCCAATTTTAGAAAGGAAAAAATAGTGCGGCAAATGAAAAACTCTCCGGTGGGTGGGCGCGAAAGAAAATGGCACTGCACGGCAAATAAATATTTTGTCTCCATGTCTTCTAATGCTCCTAGAGCTTTTTTGGTAAAGATCATCCCCTCGTAGTTTTTCTTTAATTCCCTTTTATTAGAGGAATATGCAGTTCACCTAGATTCTCTATCTCCCTCGGATGCGAGAGAGTCATAGGCTGGGACCATGTGAGAGATGGAACGAATGTATATTTTAAGGGATGGATTTATCAAGTAAAAGAGCCAGCAAATATCATATGTTTTGAGTATTTCCAAAATGTCTGCAAACATTTTCATTTTTAGATCACAGGTTTTAATTGATATTGCGTTCTCAAATATTCATTGAGCGTTTCTCAGAGCTTACAATATTGAATGCAATGTATCAAACCATTATTAGACACATACTGTTAGCAAAAGGCATCTTTTATTTAATGTGGGATACTGCTATTAGTAGTTATATTATACTTCAAACACCAAATTAAATTATGACCAATCCCTTTTCTCATTATGATCATGCAAAATGCAAAATTTGTCTACAAGTTACTAAATATTTCATCCTGCAAAGACTCGCAGTATCAAATGGATCATAATGAGGTACACATAAGCTGAGAGTACAGGTGACATGTATTCGTACTTTTGCAGGGATGAACTTCCATGTAAATATTCTTTACTCAGAAAGGGTGGAAGATTAGTCAACGATCCGCAGTCGAATGCCTCGCAACTAGGGAGCGAACTGCAAACTTGCAAAGTTCCGCATGGTTTAACGCGTTTTCCCAGTTGACGAGACTCCTTCCACAGGGTGTAATACGTTTCTGAAGTTTAGCACTAATGATAAAGGAACCATTTACCCACCCATTATAACACACCTACATCTAAGAAAGTGCATGGAAGTTACAAGCTTTTTCAACAAGCAGCAGTGTAACTCATGCAACGAACTTCCATCAAAGTTTCACCATATTTTGCAGCGTTGGGAACATGCAACTTACCACCTATTCCTGGGAAAAGATTGCCAAAAGACTTTGAAGGATAGGAAGATAATGCCAGTTGCACTCACCTGCAGGAAGAAAAGAATATGATTGGCTTATTAGATTCAAATTTTAGTCAAACATCAACGCACAGCGTTAACCGAAACTATTTTTACAGTAATAACTTTTTCCTATTTTTTTCTATTTCACCACTTTTAACGCTAATTCAAAAACCCTCTCTAATTAACTGTTGGAGATTTTCTCAACAGTTCATCTTTACGTACGTATATCCCATGCATTCAGGCATACCATAAAACGAAATTCGAGCATTATTTCTCATTGAAAATAATCTTGAAAGTAAGTTAGCGGTAATATATAACGATCATAAATTATTTTTTTATACAAATAGTATCATAAGAGCATAAATATTTGAAACTTATGAGGAAAAAAACTCCAGTTAATATGAAAATGGAAAGTGATATATTTGTAGTGAAAGGTTAAATAAGTTGCAGAATAAAGTTTTCAAGCTCATGCTTAGAGGTAAATAATATCTTGACGAAATTTCAAACCAGTAGAAAACCTCGGGTGACTAAAAATTGAATAAATTTTAACCAGTTCAACTTGCTATATCATATTACACATGATAGGTATTTCAAAATATTCCAAGACACTTGGTGACGATTAGGAGTAAATGTCACACATTTTCTTTGTCACGGGAGTTTTGAAGTTGCACCCATCCTAAAACAGTTGAAATTAGAGGTCATGCAAACTCTAGGTTCGAGGAAAGGAGTTTTCGTCGAACCCGGAAGTCTTCATGACCTCTTATTTCAACCACGAGGAAGCATCGACGGGAGTAAAACTAGGAGATAACGTGGAAAATACCGAGGCACGGACGACCTGTGAAACAAGTTCTCCGTTTTTAGTCCACTCCCGTCTTGGCCAGAGCCAACGCGGAAGACACGCAAGATATATATTGCACTGTCACAAAGGTTAATAGGCCATAGTAGACAGCGTAGGCAATGATGGCAAGACTCGTGTAGGTGTGTCACCATGGCCGGCAGCCGAAAACCCATCGTCGCTAAACATCGGACGATCTCTTTACCAATTATAAGTTATGGAGCTGGGAAGGTTGAAGGCGGTGGCTGTACGCAGTGGAAGGGGAAGTTCGGAGTTAGTGGTGGAGGGGTTTGGCTCGATTTAAGGGACAAAGGAAGGCCTGGGCTAGCCGAGGGAAACTCCACCGTACACCGATAGCATTGAGGACGAACGAGGTCCAGTCTTCCGTGCTGATGAAGGTAGACGACACGGCCAACGCCCGCCTGCCACTGGCGAGTTTTCTGCATCATATACAAACTCTGTAAGAAACCGGGTGCAAGGGTGCTGCGTAGTGGATGGGTAATCACTAACATTTGCTAGGACATGCATTTAGTTTAGGGGTTGGTTACCCTTGACTCGTCAATGACAATGGCTTCCCATGAATATTTGACCGATAATATGTGAAATAATTGTGAAGACAAATTTTTCGAGCGTTAAATTCATTCCGCACTTTGCCTTTTACTATAGGATTTTAAAAAAAGCAAAGAGTTTCAATTACCAATTACACCTGGAAGTAAGGGTTTTGGTGAAGGACTGACATTCCACCAACATGAAATAAGATGGCGGTTGCTAATCTGCAGCAAAAAAATAATGGAAATAGTGATCTCTGATCCCAATTCACAATTTATTTCATGAATGGAAGTCTCTAATTTTGAAAAATAATTAGTCGCTGTATTTTGTACAAAAGTTTTAAGTCCGACAATGATTTCGACGGTTTTAGAGCAGTTTCACAGGCATCATTTTTAGAAATGAAATGAAATACGTAATTTTGAATCATTTACGAAGTTGTATTCCAACCATAACATTGGTTAAATATCACAAAGTTTAGTCTATACTAGAATAATAGAGTATTTGATCCATTTTGCACGGCAGTCGCCTCAATATTCTACATACTGACACCCAGTTTCACGCAACGGATTACTTTTTATCCTCCGCTTATACGTAGCTAGACTAATAATTAATTCACCAGGTGGAAGGTGGGCCAGGTTGATGGGGGAAATGACAGTCCCTTGGCTGAGAGGCGGAGGCGCCGAGGCACCCACCGGTCAGCGGCGCATTATCACTTCCTGAGAGGCCTGGGGCGAGGAGGTGATAGCCGCGCAACTTGGGTAAATGGAGTGAGCCGTCAGATGAGACGGGGCAAGGCGGGAAAGCTTTCCCGGTGATACTTTTCGGCCTCCATATGATGAGAGCGAGGGAATATTTGCGCCCAGCCCAAGGCGAGGAAGGCAAATATGACAAGGCGGACAGCCAAATGGGACAGTTGCCGTGTAGGAGAGTTTGACCTTCTTACCTACGCGTCTAAAAGTATCTCTACCAACAGAAATACCATAAAAATTACAACCCACGCATTAAATATTCACGGCAAGTGTATCGAAAACACGCAAAAACGGTTACAAAACGCAATTTATTGAACATTTTTGGTACTTCATGTACGACATTAAAATTTCCAATTTCCAATGGTCCCGATAAAAACGCATCACCTATCTAGATCTTGAAAGGTTTCTATTGAATAAGGTGTCATATTGGATGTCATCCCACGATTTCGAACTTTTCCAGTTTCTATCACCTGATAGTATGCATTGTTCAAAACTAATTGGTTTATATATGCATTTCAAGAATACATAATTCGTTCCAATAGTTGAATACTTTTATTTAGCATAAAATTGAAAGTTGGCGAGACGCTACACCAGTTGAATTAATATGTAAGATGGTGTTTAAGGAATGATCTATCAAGTATTGAGTAAGATGAAAAAAATTATTGGCCACAAAGGGCTGGCAGGGAACATAGACTACGTAAACATTTTTTATCAGACCTACAAAATTCCCCAACCGTTATTCTATATCAAATCCACCAAATTCTTTTTTACCACATCCATTCCCACAAAAATCACTGTCACTGTATTTTTTTCACACCCTTTACAAACTTTACAATCGTCTCCATATTTTCTAAAAATCGCATATCTATCCCAAAAGGAACTCGATTCACGGAAAAAATGCTCCGATTAATTCCAATAACTCATTGTCTGCTTTCATATCGTCGAAAAACTTCATATTCAAAGCCATAGTAATAATATCACTTTACTGGCTTGAAATATATCGTAGGATATAAAATCTGTGAACGTGCGTCACTAAGCGGCTAGCTAAAATAGAGCATACATCTCCGTAGCGCATAGATATGAACAATGACCACACGAGCGTAATAAATTCACGAGTGAATTGATGATAAAGCTCCAGGGACGGTTCTAAAAACTACTTGAGCATATTTCAAAAGATTATTTTAATAAAACCGCACCGCGAATCCTTTACATGTCGCTGTAGAATCCTGGCGGAGCTTAAAGCATTTCAGAATAAAAATAAAACATACTTGGAGCGTTCTTTAGTTCGAGAGATCCAGATCCCATCATATATATGTATATATATGTATGCATTGAGAGACTCAAAAGCCATTGCAGTAAATTCAAAAGAGTTACCATTCAAGTTCATCGATATTCATTACAGACGCCTCCGGCACACACGAGCATCACACGAGCTAGGAGCTGCGTGAATATTAATCCCGCGACGAATTCGTCCATCACTCCAGCCTCCACAGAATGAACTCCCTTCTCTCCCTAGACCGCCAAGTCATATTTATTTTTCCTTTTTTGCCTCGCCCCATCTTGCATTTTCTAAATATTTTGAGTTCTCAACTTGTCCCTCGTAAAGTATGCACGACATCAATACCTCGGTTTATGTCCTTCTTTCCATCATTCAAGCGGCAGACTATACATTTCGGGTTCCCGACTCCATAAGTCGACATCGCTCCACATTATAGCATAGGTATTACGCTCCGTCCTTTTCCGAGGGTCGACAGTTGACTCAGAAGGGGAGCGTATGCGCGGCAGGAGCCGCCGTGGCGCCAGAGTGCGGAGGGACTCGGCCCCGGCAGGAAGGAGGGCACAGCTGCGGAGGAAACAGGCAGACGTAGGAAAAGACTGAAAAGTGGGGCTCTTGCGAGATATTCGCTACACAGAGTGGAATTTTGGCGCGCAAAATTCCGAGATAATCCGACGTGATAAATCATCAGTTGTATTGCTACAATACGGGCGTATCAAATGGAGGAGTTTTCGGTGCTAATATACATGCTGGTCACCCACAATTTGTATTCGATTTAGGTATAATCGAAATAAAGGTCGGCTCGAAGAAAATAATGGGATCATCAAAAAGTCATCTTGAAAATAATTTTATAACTATTAATTTAATTTATTTTCAATATTTTATATACTTTATTTTTTACACATAAGCTTTCATTGGAGTGTAGTAGCCTTAATAATACCCGAAAGTTTCATGATGCGACTTATGTAAGCACCGATTACATTATCCAATATCTTGAAAATGGCCGTGATAATCATGATATGAAATTGCCCTACGCACCCATATTTGGAGGAGGTTATTAATTTTTAAAGGAACGGAAAACCAGTGTTTCACAAAAAAGACTTATCGCCTGTTGGGTCGAATAACATATTCATCATATCATCAAAGGGATTGCGTAAATAAATGGGTCATATTTAAATACTCATTAGTTAGCACCGCCTGTACTTGGGTGGAGGAAATGGACTTAAAGTCCCTAAGAAAACCATACGTTGTCAACTGACAAACTGAAATCCTGTATTAATATTGTCGCAGCAAAGATAAAAAAACCTGTATATAATACCAAAATCTACAAGCTTCAACTCTCCAACATCATAGTGAGCGGTTCTCTATATATAAGGTCGGGACCACCATGAAGCAAATGACTCGCATGAGCTGAGACAGCCTTATATAAGTACGGAGGTGAACGAAGGAATGTGTGGTATGGAGAGGTGAGGTAATATTTACTGTTTTAGTTCTGAGAGGGCCTCCGTTAAAAAAAAAACAGACATACGAGATGATTGAAAAAAAATCTGGGGAGGAATGGGGTTCGGCCGCAGTATATCGTTTCACACCTGTGTGAATAGTCCTCGTTACCAGAGAGCGTAGGGAAGGGGCTGTGTATGCACGTGCGAGGGGGCAGATGAGGCAGTGATGACGATGAACGCCGCGGAGGACGCCTTGTGCGCTGACAGCAACGTCGGGGGCGGAGCGCTTGGCTTGCGGGAGATTGAGGAACATGATAACGGGGGCTGCGGTGTGGGCAGAAGAAGCGTGTGGAGGCGGGGGTGCGAGGAGAGGGGGGCGGCGCTGGGGTCAGGTGGCCAGGGTGGGAAGGAGACCCAGGTTCATTAATGCGGAATAATTCAGGGTGGGCTGGTCAGGATAAGGAGGGCAGTGAGGCGAGGGGCTGGACTCTGGAGAGACAGGCATAAAGAGAGGGGTGGGTGGGAACAGGGATAGTATAACGGACGCAAGGGAGGCATGTACAAAGTAAGACCTGGCTTAAGCTACCATCACTGGAACAAAAGGGAATTTGCTGCCCAAGTAGGTGATCGCAATTAGGACCAATAAATTTTTAGTTATGAAATCTTACAAGTTTTCTTTTCAAAAACTTATCCCTAGCAGAAGTCAAAGTAGGTAGTGGTAGTAGTCACATGAAGAAGAGGTCATGGTAGGTAGGCTAACGTTTGAAATTTTAAATGATTAAAGTATATTCAATTAAAAAGATATATTATGTAATATAATGTAAAAATATACCTTTCTAGTGAAAGATAGCATTCGGACGTTATGTAGATATTTTCTTGCTACATTCACCTCAGTGGGAAGCAACAACCCTTTCCTTCGTTCATTAAATTGTAAGTAGGTACGTGTGCTTATATCATCTTTCGCTGTTTAACTATAATGCAGTGTTTACCAATTATATTTTCTTGTGAAATAAATGTCTTTGGACCAACTAAAATGAAATGTCTTTGAGATAAAACTTATAAATGTACACGAATACATTTAAATACTAACACTTTGCATTATATATATGTGTTGAATTCTAAACATAGTAATATTACCTCGGTTATCCCCCCCCTAATATTAATGTTTTTTCCCTTTCGAACCCTGCCATTGTTTTAAAACTCATTTGGGACCAGAGAGAATTCCAATACCCGAAATCCCACATTCACTACGCCATAGCTACTTGCACATGAAAAAGGATGGTTAAATTGGCGACTATCTACAAGAATCCGAGGTAACGCAGTTCGAGTGGAGACAGGTAAATATGAAGAAGAGAAAATTCTAAGAAAATGAACAAAATATGCGAGAGACGAGAGATTGGCCAGAACGGAAGGAAGGAAGGAAGAGATGAAGAAGGAGGAAAGATGAAGGGACAAGGAAGGTGGAAAGTAAGGGAGGGGAGCCAAGGGGTAGAGGGGAATGGGGAGAAAAAGTTCATTTGGGGCGGAAATGACGCCACGCTACCCGTTCCCATACTTAATCCCCGCTCCAAAATGAGCGCCCGACACAAAAGGGAAATCCATGAAAGAGTTAAATAGGACACTCTCGAGAAAGAAAGTCGGTTATCTCCAAGATTGAATGGTTCCCCGACTACCTGTGCTAGGAGATTACGCTAATCACCTTTAGGGGCTTAGATATACCTACCTTCGGCGGCATCATTTTCAACTATTTTCGCCGAAAAGTATCCACCAATAGTGTAGCCTCCCGCATTCCGAAATAATGGAACTGATCACTGACTAGGAAGTACTCTATGCTTACGAAGAACGAAAAATTCATAAAACCTCCATGATGAAAGAACTTACTCGATTTCATTAATTCGTATAAATGCGTTTCAAAATTAGTATACTCTTTAAACGTTCATGAAACCTACTTAAAAAATGGTTTTCAGGTTATATTCTTTGAGTGCAATTGTTGGGCAAAGCATCCGTATCACGGTGAACTGTTTTCCCTTTAAAAGTATCGACGTTCTGTTTAATGTGATGAGTATAAGCATTAATTTGAATGTAAGTAATCAATGAAAGTTTACGGGAATACGTTAGGATGAACTTGATATTCAAACCAGCACATGCTTCCTAGGTTGACTTGGCCTAAAAAAATGAACGGTATCAATCGTGTTGTTATAATGAGGAATCTCTCCGTCGCGTTACCTCGAGGCCTCCATCTTTATCACATAGATTAAATCCTCGATTTAGTAGGAGATATTCTGTGCCCGGAATTTATGATTTTTACGAGTTAAGAAAATATAGCTCTGTATGCATCGATGGATAGGAAATCAGCCGAAATGCAGCATATGTCGCAATACTCAGGTGTTATCCCACTACCGCCTGGACACTACGTTACGACATGTGACAGTGAATGAATATCAATTTCAAAGTTGCTGTAACAGCTGGCAGCCTACTCTCACAAAAAGCATGACCGTTATGAAACAAAAATAATGCATATTGAGGTGCATTTTTAATTTAAAGTAAGCCGATAAAAGAAAATCATATCAACGGGACTACGGGACGAATTTTGCAAATCATTCGAGACGGATGTACGCATTTGAACTCGTTCACGCTTAATCCAGCTTTGCTGACGGTCTACACCATTGCGTAAAACCAGCGTCATTTAATAAAACCAAACGCCTAAAAATAGAGCCGGCCAACCTACACTTCATGATCCAATATTCAGAGCAGAAGAGGTGAAAGCCGCTCTGTGGTGATAGGGGGAGGGGGCGACGGAATTCTTTCAGCAGGTCCAATCGAAAACATTTCAGTTTTCTTGTTTAAGGAATAGTCGCGATATCTATGCATGCATCGGAACCAAACTCACACATTGGGGACTAGAGGCTCAGAAAGCCTATGTACACCCTTAGTCAACGTGCGCGTTTGAATGAACGTTGAAGGGCTGACTCATCGTGTAGGACATAATGTCAGAGATGAGGAGACACCTAGCGGAATAGTGATAATATGAGTGTGATATAGGTAATTAAGCATAGATGTAGTGCTAGATTTGCTGTTGTAGGGGGCTTTACTGTGGCATAGGTATTAAATGATTTGGAGAGAAAAAATTTTTTTTCGAGTTGACCAAAAATAAAAATAAATTTAAATGTAGCTTGGTACCAATTGATTCAAAATATAAAGACATTCATGCTCCCACAAAATATTGAGTTCTGATTTTAGTCTGTTTATGAGATAGTTATTTTATAGACGGTGAATCGACTATAGAACATAAACCCGTACGATATATACTGACAAAAGTCATTTTCCTCCTAAAGGCGATGAAAATAGACAAAAGGCCACACAAATGTATGCAATACGCCTAAATATGCCTCCTTATAAAGAAAAAAGTTATGTCTCTTTAATTCAGCTAAACCCTGAGAATCTATTACTTGTATTTTATGCATACTTCCTTTTAAAAAGAGATATACCATATTCATTCTATCTATTGTTGGAGTGCAGCTCCTGCCTTAAGAGCGTCAACACATAATTTAAGTACTTATTTTTTATGGGAAAAAATCAAAGATTTCCCTCATAACGTATAATAAAACTGTACCCGATGAATTACTTAACTTTTACTATAAAATGCACGAAAGTGTATTTAATGAAAATAATTGGAAATCACTATTACCATGTTGCACTATTTCCAGAGCTCAGCTCCTCGTGTCAGCAGCTCAATACCGCCCCCTCCGACTCGACGAGGTTGTAGAGCTCTGGTGCTAAGCAACCGACCACGAACCTATGTGCCTTCCTCTCTACCGGTCGCATGGTAAACATTCGGAATTGCAAAAGGGAATGACGAAAGGGAGAGAAAAAGCACAAAAAGAGGTGGAAAACTGAGTGGCGGAGAGTTGTATATGTACGTGCACGGAAAGGGGGTTGGGGGATGAAGGGAAGGGAATGGTTCAAAGGGTGGGAGAGTGGAAAAGGAGTGTAGAGGGAATGCGGGGGCGCGTGGAATGTTCACTCCCCGCCGAGGCGGGGGAGGGAGGGAAGGGGGAGGGAGCGGGTCGGATGTCGGGCGACTTCAAAGGCGACTCACCTGCCTCGCCTCCCCAAGCCCCTGCCGAATGTACCTCGACAGAGAGAGAAAGAGAGAGGAATGGGCAGTGAGAAAACGAAAAGAGAAGCCATGAGGATGGCTGGGGAGGAGCAGACGAAGTGAGGGCATGAAAGGTTTAGACCTGCAGACACAGGGAAACATCTAAACATATTTCTGGGATCGAAACAGAAAATGAATTGAGGGTGGATAGCACCTTCAGTAAAAAGTTAGTTGTAACTGATCGTGGAGTAAATTATGATCATTTGCTGATAAAAACATATCCTTAATAGTGCTTCATTTGAAATAATTACCAGAATAAAGAGGGTATACTGTTAAGTATTAACTTTTGCGAGTAGTAGCTTCCATAAATTAATTAATTCACGCCAAAAGTACCATTGAATATCTGCACGAGCAACTACCGTTCCTTTTTTCTATGTATCTTCTCTTATAGCCAAAGTTTAAGTGAAACGGTAAGATAATTACTCGTAAGCCCTCCTCCTATCTTCGCCAGGTTTTCTGATCCGCCACTCCTCTTGCTCGTAGACGAATGTCACACATGCGTAGACTACCTATGCTAATGAACATGCGTACTCAGGATATCAAGCACGAAAAAATGTCGATTGAACATATCCCCAAAAAAGAAGAGGGCAAAGTGGCCGCTTACTTTCACCAGAGCGGTGTCAACGTATGAGGCACAGCTTCCGCACAGCAAAGGATTTCGATTCCAATAAATGGGTCTCATCATCACGTATCCACAAAGCCGCGGAGCGAGTGCCTCGTTTCACCCTCCGCCGCTGCGATGCAAGCCCTCGTCCCTTGCGGCCGAGACGGCGGGAGGAATGGGTGCAAGCGACTGCGAGCGATGATGGAGAGAACAGTGTCGCCAAATCCCTTTGCCCGTGTCCGGCAGCGAAGGGATGGAGGGCGGCATTTCTCTCTCTCGGTGATACAGCCAGACTGTCCTCCCCAACCTACCCCTTGACCAGATACCTACCCCACCCCCCAATTCCTCCATGTACTATGCAGTCCGCGGCTCTCCGTGCGGTGCGAACCATGGTCAAGCGACAGCGGACGGTCGGCCGGACACGTCGATAATGCAACGGCAGCTGCGGTTAACCGTACGCAGGAGAGGAAAAGGGATGCGGTCCGCGCTGAGTGGCGGTGGAGAGGGCCCATCTCTTCGTCCCAAATACTGCGGGGTCCCCGGGTAATAGTTTTTGGTCGACGAGATGAGGAGAGAATTGTGATCAGCGGATATTGAGGGGGGAGCTTGAGAACTGAGTGGGTGACCCTCGTCCTCAAACGATGATTCCTTAAAAGTAATCAAAGGGAATTTTCTCTGTACGCACTCACTTTATTATAACCTGCTAACATAAAATACAAAATTGATCCTCGACATAGCGCATTAATTTCCATTTTATTCCTCAAATATTCGATGGGGCTGAAAATTGGCTTTGACGGTTGTTTCTGAAGAAGAGAATAGCCGAAAGCCAATTTAAATACTGCTTTTTTATACTTCTTTTTAAAGTTTAATTCTGATTTATGGTAAAAAATGTATGATATTATATTTGGAAACTAACTTTGATGCATGGAAGATCTCACGCATTTTGACACTAACAATGAAAGATTCGGTCACAAAAGTTAATGTTGACGTCAATAATTGTAGGCTGAAACAATGAGTGACATCTAAAGGTATACCATTAGGATTGCCCCAGCCAAAGTGGAACGCATTGACCAATTGCAGGTGAGGAGAGTCGAAAACTGCACGGAAAAAATCAGGTGCAAAGTTTACACAAAAATCTTATCATTCACAAAAATAGGAATTGCCAGGTGTAGGCATCTACTGTGAAACGATGGGTCACCTATCTTTACCTGAAAATCTTTATTTCAAAAGGGTAAGGAAACTGAAATGCTCTGCTTTCGATAAATGAGGAAAAGAAGAGTTCACAAAGGGTTTAAAAGAAATTAGCCAGCAGAAAATTAGATACAATAACTACTTGAGAAAAACTGTAATCGTTTGGACCTTATTGAATAGGAGCAAATATCTAATTCATTTTTCCCCAGATATTTCTTTTCAAGGATACCTTTATAATTGAAAAACGGAAGAATGAAATCATTCTGGGGAATTTTCAGAACAAATACTATTTCAATTCCCACAGAAGAGCAGAATTCCGGCAATCAATCTACGAATAAAGACCATTTTAAGGGACATATCTTCGGAATCCGAGTCCCAAGAATCACCTCCTTTGGAAGTTATCAGAAGCAATTTTCTGGAACGACCGATTTGCTATCAATAGCCTTCCCACAGAAAGGGTCGGAATTATTCATAAAGGACCCCAAAGAAAAAGACCTTAGAGTGGACTATAGGTCGAATTCATCAAAAACCTATTTCCTTAAAGGCTATCGACAAAGCCATGAGCAAGGACATAAGATGCCACTCGATAAATAAGAGCACGTTTAAAGTGTTTCCCCTAAATATAAGCTACCGCGTCCGGCTTAAGGTTCAAGAAGTAATGCTAAGTATAGATTGCAAAGCGGCAGTCAAGGAATTTACACCTGAATTTATTGATAACCTTGATTATTATATTTGAAGAGTTCAATGGAATGTTGATAAAATAGTATTTCTGGAAAATTCAAGACACAGCACAGAAGATAAAACTAGGGAGAATGCATACGGCTAGATGAGAAAGAAAATGTTCATGGATACTGTAAACTGCATTTATATCCATATTTTTGTCAAGCAATAGGTGACAACGTAGGTATCAAACATCAATTAATATCATATTTTTCAACATTTATATCATATTCTCATCATATTTTTCTAAGGAAATATTTTTTTAGCTTGACCTTCAAACAAGAATGATATGGACCCAAAGTTACATGCAAATTATGCCTCTAAGGAATTTACTGGGATTAAATTGCAAAATTACTCGGAATTCCGCAAAAGGCTTGGAATCAGATCAGAACATACAGGCTTGTAGTTCACTCGGTGTGTATGAAAAGAAAAATGTCTATCTTTTGGTAAGAAACTAGATACGCTTACCACCCTCCAGTTGATTCGAAGAAAATTCGTTTCAAATTTGATACATGTTACTCCCAGCTTACAAAGTAGATACAAGGTAAAGATGGAGGATTTCATGGATGCAAGCCAGAGGACGGGAAAATTCCTTTGAAGATCACTTACATGACCAGAGATGGCTTTTAGCAAGGACTTCGTGAAACGGGACCAACGCAAATGCAAGCGAGACATCTAGCACTGACTGAAGTCTTTAACAACCGGATTACTTCGCCCGCTGAACACTTTATCCCTCGCTTCAAAGGCAGTTATACGACCCTAGCTCAACTAATGCCTACTATTCTCCCCCTTCCAATCCCCAACACGCTGCACCCGAAATGGCGATCGGGTGAAGAAAAAGCACTGTCGTGTCGCGAAAGGGGGAATCGTCATGAGACACGTAGATATGCCAGGAGAACATGATATGTGCCATTAATTTTAACAGTGTAATAAATCAAAACTGGAAACGGGTTTTCAAGGCGGCCCGAGGGCGAGAGAGAGAGAGAGATATAAATAAAAAAATCCCCTAAGTGGATTAATTTGGGAGGCAGAATACGTAACAATAGTGCCATATTGGGGATCAAGGTGGGAGGGGGACCAGTTCACGGACGTATTCGCATACACCACGGCCTCCTCCCCACCTCCCTCTCGCACACACCTCACGACAACGCGGCTGTATAACCCATTCATAGGGGACGAGTCAAATCCCTGTAACTCCCACCCCAAACCTCCCTTTTACACCGATAACCGTACACGCTGGGGAGAATAGCAGGGTGGAATTGGGGAGTGCATAATTTCTCCTCACACTCTCGCCGCTGCCGGATTCGTATCCCTTTCCACCCAACCTCCCTCCTCGAACCCAGCTCCCCCCTCTCTCCACGTCCTCCATAAAGGAACTAATGACATCATTTACGGCTATGGAAACCCACTTCGCTTGGTCGCACCCGTTCTCCCAATTCGCTAGCCTACCCCCTTCCCGCCGTCCATATATACCTCTCACCACTTCCTCCCTCCTTGCTGAAAATTTCACCCCGTGAGCCCCTCCCCGCTCCCCCTTCCGACAGATCTGCATGACCCACCGCTCTCCTATTACCCTGGCAATCCTTTCCCGCGCGACAGAAAGAGACTCTTCTCCCTTCCCCCCACCCTCTTCCAGGGTCCAAAACCCTTATTTTCCCCTCTCCCGCAGAAACCCTATCCACGCGTCCCTCGAACTCCCCAATTTAAATCCCTCCGACTATATGCATCCCCCGAGCCCTTCCCGCAACCCCTGCCATACTCCTTTCACTTTTTTCGAAGCCCGGATCCTCTTACGTACGCTCACATCCTTGACTCCACACGTTCCACCCACCCTCCTATTGCGCTATTATTTTACTCATGCCAGAATCAAATTCATTTTTCACACTTTTACAGCTGTAGTAACAGTGTAGTGAGCCAACGAGTAGGATAATTTCAAAAATTCACGTGTGAAAAGTTGCACTTCGTTGTTCAACGTGCACTTAAAAATTCGGTCTTGATGACTTACTACCAACGCATGCCGCCAAGGCAAACCAGCCATTTCTTGCGGGTTCAGCCACGAGCTTATCGGCGGCCTCTTCTTCCGCACTTACCCTATCATACCAATGCAGGGAATACCAATTCCTTCCATTACCCTAGACGAGATTACCCAAGACGGGAGAGTTCAAGAGGCTTTCAAGCCAAACGTTCTAACTTTATTTTCCTTTAATTGAAAACTCGTGAATTTTTCACACACTGTACTATTGCAATTGTTTCATATTATCGTGCCTTAATGCCTTGTTTTGAATGAAAACATGGCTGCAATCTGTGGGAAAGAAATGTAAATTTAAGGATCGACAAGCTGGCTTTCCTTGTTTTGAAAGCAAGAAGTACCTAGCAAAGTTCCATATTTGCAAAAATGTTTTAAAAATTGATCATGAAACCACAAAAACGGAAATATAAATACAAAAGCATTGTATAAAAGGTTTCTTTAGTGGATTAAGACATTGCTTTCGGGTAGTCCTACACGCTCAAGTAACAAAACGCATTAACCACTACCATGTAATACACAAATTCAACCAAAGCAAACTTCAGACATAAGAAAGTAAGTAATGTTGGAGGTACATGTTAAAATGAGTATTTCCAAACCTAGTACTAATGCTTGGAAAGGAATTTTAGTATCACATTTAGGCACAAAATATAAGATATTTCTTAATCACTAGGTCAGAATCATCACTTTTGCAACTACAACTGACTTCTGGCTATAGCTCATTCAAAATGTATTGTACAAGGAAAAGGTTGTGATGAATTACTGGTAGGTAAAATATATGCCGTTCACCCAAGTAATTTCTCCTCGGAGCAAGTGAAAGTATGTTCTCGACGTTAAGTTTTGATGTCTTAATACTGTAGAGAAGAGGCGTTGACTATATTCAACGCTGAACTCAACTTCCAATTCATACGAGAGTCCCCGTTTTAGTTAATGATGTATACCTCACGTGCCAAAAAGTAAAAGTCACTGAGTTACACTCACGTAGAACTTAGTAATTCAAATTCATCGGAGTGAATAAAGGCATAGTGATAGATTATACAGTGGCTGGAACTACCCATACTAACTTGGAGGGACGGGAAATCAAACCAGGCGAAAAACCGAATTCTATACAATGGAAAAAGTACGATAGGCAGAGAACTTTACGCGAGGGAGAGAAAATTAGAATTTTTGTCCAAGTGATGCAAACTATTTGAATTTCAAAAAGAAAAGTGGAATCAACGATGCTAGGAAAAGTAAGATCTGCAGAAATGCCCCAGTGGATTGCTCATCGGATTAATACCAGATATCGTAGTGTATATCCCTTCAGTGGAAGGTAAGGGGGCATTCGTTTGAAATGCATCCGCTGCAGACAATTTGATTCAAATCCATTCCTGTTGACAGTTTCGATGACTTGCCCTTCACGCAGGGGTTTCAGTAAATTACATTTGTCGGCCAGGGATTCCTTGCTTAACCCTAGGAAGACTGAAAAAAAATTATCGCGTAGTAGCCTGACTGGGTCCAATGGACCCTGAAACATTTTTTCCACAGTATTACCAGTTTATGATGAATTTAGACTGAGTTAAGTGATGTTTTCCATCTTATTTACTTCCTCAACATATTCTTTGTCTCTATTATTATTAAATTATTTTGTTTGAAGCTATTACTGCAGCGAAGCATAATATTATTCCTTCTACCAGAAATATCACTCCACCTTTCCCATTTTTATGAATGTTCATTAGCAAAATAACATTAACACAAATTACAAAGTGGATTTTTTGTCAATGATAAATTAGATATGTAACAAATTTAATGAAACAAAATTATGATGAATTTACAAAAGTTATTAAAAACTGTTATGCTACTACAGGCACTGATTGCATAAAATTTCTGAATGATCTTGCAATATAATTTGTGCACATTGTGAATAGGATGTTCGTGTCTTTCTATCCCTTTTGTAGTTGCAATTACGATACTTATTTTCCTAGGTTGCTAAGGTTGTCAAGGAGTGTGTCACATCTTCTTTTTCACCATGCAAATTCTTCCGATAGTTGATTTTCTCTTGGATTCCATGAGATTCATGAGATACCACTTTGTTAGGAAATCCTGTAGCCTGTATGGCACTTACAGACGTGAGCTCGGGTGGAATCCCTCGTTTATTTTACCTCATGATCTCTACAATCGCTAAACCTTTGGAAAGTAGTGGGGTACCTATTTATGTTTCTGGCTGATTAGTCCCTCAACCATACCTGTAACTAATCTTTTCCCTTGATTGACCTCTCGACTTTTATGAGATTCTCTACCTGTGTATACTTGGACATTCCACTTGTATGAATCACTACTACGACTTGCAGCCAAAATTTTAATTACATACTTTCCTGGCATTGATTATGCCAACTCTCTAAAGTTACAGCGCCCACGGAACATCAATAACTGTTCGTCAACTGTCATGCAGGATCCTGGCACGAATGCATATTTCAAATATTCATTCCGCCCATCAAATATCTCTCTAATAGTCTGCAATTTGTCTTTGCCTCTGCTTTCCCTCATTTCTGTCGCATTATCAAATCAAATAACCCGCAGTATTACTTTTGACTCCATAATACCGTTGCATATTGGTTGCCCGTCTAGTTTACTCCAAAGTTGTGAAAAATTTTGATTTTTTACTTGTAAAAATGATATATATTAGCAATGCCAGAACCTTATTTATTTCAGTCATCTTCTTCATTCTACAAAGCTTGAAAAACTAAACCTTTCAATGGTGGTCCATTTTCTATCAACATCAAAGATGTTAGGACGCAAAATTAGCAAAAGAGCATAAGACAGAATAAAAATTCCGCACGGCGCACGGGATATGACGCAAAATATTACGCCTTCGCATTACACCCTTTTTAGTGGCATGAGGTTTTTTTACCACTCCTCTTTCAGATTGCGCGAAATAAAAATTACTCCCAATAGGAATTCCCCATTTTCGTATTTCTATCATGTTCTCAGAAAGATGAAGAAAAATCGGCCAAGGATCAGTTCTTCTTCATCCTTATTCAACATTTTAGGCCTCATCTCCACCGGAGTCACTACTACCCTCCTCCTGTTAGCGCTGTATATTTAGATGCTGAACACGTCGTTCTGCAATTTTTAGATAAATGCACTCCAAATGTGTGTCACTATTAGCAAGCCTGTGAATAAAGTGACAATGAAATTTATCAATTTTTCATTCCAAATTACTTAGATATAAATGGAAGATAACATTGTTCGTGCTACTCCTTAGTCGTAAATTCAGGTAAAAATTAGCAAAGCACTGTCTCGTATTATGTTTCTGATATCATCAAGCAATTCAACGAGTTCAATAATTTCGCTAGAACAGCTAATTTTTACAATAATTATAAGCAATCCTTTTTTGTTATTACCTCAAAAATATCTTGATTGTTATTTTGACTGTAATATCCAAATGGCGACGCCGACTTCTTAGCTCCTCAACTACACAGTATATCAATAGTCACACTATGAATTCAGTCACATCAATACCTCACTACACAAAATTTGGGACCACCAAGAATCCGGTAAAGATAGGAATAATGACATTGCTGTATATCATAGTAGTTGAAAATCAATACACCACTTCATCTAACTAATCCATCTGAGGAGTAAACGATTTGGTAAATGAGGTAAATACTGAAGAAGTACATTAGAATGAAGGAAAATAGTCTTTTATACAATCCATAAAGTTTTGTATCTACCATGCATGTTATCAAAATGTAATGATAGAATTCAAGTTCTTCAATGTCTTCAGTTAGATAGTTGGAATAACAGCAAATGTCGGCAGGCAGTGAGACCACTCCAGCTTGCGAGCGTAACTTCTGACTGTCCACCATGAAAGCACCGCAGACACTAGATAAACGGTCTCACATATAAAACTAACATATTATGCGACTGAATGTTGATAATTCACACTATAACTACCCATTACGAAACGATGTGGATACATGTTTCTGACTGTGTCACTCTAAATGTGACATTGGAAGAGCATATGAAAGGCTTCAAGCCAATCCATAAAAAATGGCCACTTATTGGTAATATATATCAACTACGACTTTGTTTATATCTCCATAAACATTGAATCTCCCAAAAATACAAAGTAAATAAGAAAATTGCTGATAAGTTGAAATGAATCACCCATAGCATTGAAAATAGTCGACTGGGTCCAATGGACCCAGTCCGTCCACTATGTAACTTTGTAGTATACTATAAAATGTAATGAGCCCATTCTCGTCATTTCTTGCTATGTTTTAGAGGACATATATTTAGGAAAAGTCACGGCG
The DNA here is from genome assembly GCF_921293095.1 of Ischnura elegans. NCBI lineage: Eukaryota > Metazoa > Arthropoda > Insecta > Odonata > Coenagrionidae > Ischnura > Ischnura elegans. Next base: position 18,784,656 of record NC_060247.1, read on the forward strand.
TCAAAATCAGTTTTGTGCATTTTTGACATAATTATAGACTTTCAAAACTACCAACTGGGTCCATTGGACCCAGCCCGTCGTTCTAGGGTTAAAGATGGCCGCATTCGTCCATTTTTTATCTAGAGATTTAGTTTATATTGGTATCATCTCGGAATGAAATTGTACCCTTTTCTAAATACTGCTGACATAAGCCTCATGCTGCTAGGCTTAAGAGCTAATTTTTGATTCACAGTCGATTTGAAACAACAATGAAAAAGATTGCTATTTGATAATAATCAATTATTTTTCATTCAGACACGTCAAACGACAAAAAAGGCTTATAATAAAAACAGTCGTAAAGCATCATATTTATTTGTATAACAACTGACTGAGTAATTAACATCACCTAGTTTTACCAAACATGACTCCATTCAGAAGCTGCAAGTAAACACAAAAGTGGCTCCAAGAGGGCAATGACAAAATCAAAGGCTTTGCGAGGCATAAATTATCAATAAATTCTTTTGGATAGCTCACGCCTTTCATGATTTTACGTAACCATAGTAAACCGTATTAAGACATCCAGACAATTTTCGATGCAAAATCCCCCAGCATATTATTTAAAAAAAATTATTTTATTCCAAGGGTGGATAATTCGTTTTCGATAACAATACCTACCCTTTCGTTTTAACCATCGCTCTTAGCAAAATAATAAAGAAAGAATCCGTCAAAACGCTAAAATTTTAAGAAGCATGTATAGCCTAATATCCTTCTAGAATGGAAAAACTAATTCTAAGTACTGGGTTGAAGCCTATATAATGACATAAATTTCCGTAAAAAGTTTATTTCCACACAAGTAATCATGTGTAACGCGGTTCGTAAGATCTGCAGTGATCCCGAGTCAGGATACTATACTTACCTATCCTTACCAGACAAACTATAACATTTTTATTCACCAAAATGGGTTGCAAGCTTCATCTACTGAATCACTTTGTCCCTCGTACCGGCAGCACACGACCCCGGGCGGATTAATTGCTCCGCTCGCAAGTTTCAAGAGCTGGCCGCCCTGATCTCGCCTCCTCTAGTGTGAAACTCATCAACTGTCTCCGATGAATTTCCATCCATTCCCAGCCCACTCATTTCACTGCACGCCCTGAGACGGCTTCCCGTCAGTGCATCCGTAATCAAAATGATGACACCTAGTTTGCCACTCTCAAAACAAAGGACTATCCGTAGAGAGAGATTTGCAAGCAAAAACCCTTGTAGATGTTGTGCTAAGTATTGACGGCCGAATCAGGCGACAAAGGGGAGTTAATTTAACATTTTTAGCCAGTATAGCTATATCTAAACGATAGCATTGCTATCTTCTGACACTGAGTAAAGAATATTTCAATACTTCTGGCCAAGTATCGTTGTGATGCTAACTAATAGTATTTTGGAAGGTATTTAGTGTCCCTAATTGGGTAATATGATGATGACTGGAGGACACTACTCAAAGCCAAGAAACATGGGAGGAAAATATCCCTTCGTTCCCTTTATCCCAACGTTTGTATCCAGCTCAATAGCAGCAGTCAACTTGACTCATCCTAAGAAAAATCACACCTTCAAAGTCACTGGAATAATTTTTTTCTTTGGCGGGACTTTTAAAACTTACCTTACTTTACTTAGGACAAGTACTTAACTCTAGTCTTAACTCACCACTGAGTCTGCAGCGATATTTCTCACTTGACGTTGCGTTAGGTTTCTGGCTTCACTTTGAAGAATCCAGATGTGGGAAACAAAATTCATTTTGTATGTTCAAAAGAAAATTTACGTTGACGCCAACCATGGTTCCGATACTTATAAAACTAACAAGGTCGATGTCAACAGATATCAGCGTGGAGCATACAAAGTGAATTTTAGTTCCCCAACTTGATATGTTATACATCTGGCGCAATATCGATTCCTATTCAGATATTGCTTTCGCGACTGGCTGTACCGTCATCATTCACGGCCGTGCCTGGCATCCGAGGCTTCGAATACTCCGTCAAACGCTCATGCATTACTCTCTTTGTGGATGGTCGCTGGGGGAGCGAGCAACACGCGGCGTCGGCGACAGTAGCGTGCTTCGGTTGAATTCGGTCCACTGACGGCACCCACCCACCCCACGCTCCCCTTGCACCCGCCGCGAATCACTCCGCACTGCCTTGAATGCGCGAATCAGGACGCACCAAAATAATGGAATTCCGGAAAACAGAATTCCAGGATGGATATATACTCACACCGCAGCGCGGCTATAATTCCTGAGACACGATCCCAGAGTGGATATATGATTCATTATCACCTCGATAAAGTAAGCTTTTAACCTTTGGGGTCTCACATTTTGATTAAATTTCTCTCTGTTGGCATAAATATACTTTCATCTCACAATAACTTCTCCAAGTCTGTTTTGAGGAAAAATGTGCGATTTATGAGGATTTTATTTTTTCACTTTTATGCCGAGAAACGTAACTTACATTATTTCCTTCCTTATGTCCCTCCACCCATTTGCATCTCAAACTTGAAGATTTAACCTCAGCAATTTCCCAGGAGTTACATTTTTCACTTCGTATACCGTAAATTTTTTAAACAGATGCATTTTATACACCCTTAATGTTTCAAGATGAAAGTCTTCGTTTTCAAGGCATGAAAGAGTCACTAAACAAGACAAAATACGATCGTTCAAGCGGAACTGAATCATCCTCTTACGCTTCCAATTGTTCACCAGATTCAGTACACTAATAAATGAGGATTGGAAAGAAACATATTAATACCAGCAGACGAGTGGGCGATAGACGTCCGTAAAACGACTTCAAATGTTCATATTGAATAAATACGTTCCGCATATGCATGATTCACTGATGGCATGCATCAAATCGCCACATTGGATGGGGAGTTTTTCGGGGACTTGAGTGCATTTTAATTCACAAAATACGTTACGCGTGAGGGGTCACAAACTTCAAATGACACTTCCACAACCCCAACACCGTCAAATCTTCGCATTCCTTTGAGTTCCCTGTCATTTCGGGAGGATGGAATTGAAAAATAAAAAAAAAACTTACGAAAGGATGCGCTTGGTATCCTCTTGACATCTTCTGCACGGGAGTCTCTTTTCATTTGTTTTCCTTTTGCTACTTCCCGGCCTAAGGAGGAGGCTCGTTAAAAATTCAAACAAAGTGTCCATGGGAAAAAAGGAAGTACGAAGCTATTAGCCTTTGTGCGTTTCCAGAAGGGAGTTAGTGGTAACGATTTTGAAACGCCGTTGGCACACGCTCGTAAAAGCTTTGATTCCTACTCTCAAGGGCCGTTAGGGGAGGGAAGGGTGATACGATTCAATGCGGGAATAATCCCCAGGCTAGGACGCGACGTCCGCACCACGGCCCACGCGACCCTCACAGAAAGGAGGCAAGAAAAACTCGGGCACCACAGATGTGGTTCACCCGCCAGCCGCGAGAGGGCGGGCGGGTTGATACTGAGGGAGGGTGGGAGGAAACGTGGGGTCAAAAGTGAGCCTCCGTTGTGTAGTAGCAGTTTGGCGGTTTGGAACTCGGAGGCTTAAGGTGACCCATTGGCTTCGATAAAACGGCAATGATAGATTGCTAATTTTAGACAAAGAGCTATATTATGTCGATACTAGTGCAATCATTGTTGATTGCAAACAATGGTTATTCACTGTAGGCAGCAAATACGTTTGAGAGTTCGTTTTGTACTTTCGTTGATGGACGAAATCGAGTGATCGAGCAGTCAAACAAACGTAGCTGGAAAATAGAGGGCGTGATTGAATCCAGTGGTAGCTATGACAGGAGGAAACAGCGACAATAAAAAGGCAAGAGAGCGCTCAGGGACGACATATCATTCACTGGTGTGACATGGCGACAGGGATTTAAACCTCGACTCCTACGACGGTAACCACAGGAGGAAGCGCACGGCTCACTTCTTTTTTTCACCACAAGAGTGAAACGTTATTGTCGCTCTCACAGAGGTAACCAACGAGTGCTTCCAATTCACTTTATAGAGACCATCCCCATCTCTTTCTCTCTACGTTCAAAGTCAGCGGGGCCATGAATATTGCTTTTTAAAAGGCCCGACGTCGCTTGCTCGCAAGATGAAACGCAAAGACGCTTATGCATGCAGGCAGCTACGACTCTAGCGAGGAATTGTCACGGCAGATCTCGCAGAAGGCAGGTAGAAAGGTAAGCGCGGCGGAAAGCAATAAACCTCACGTCCCGCTGCACAAATTCAAACTGGCTGGGAGAGTTTGATGGGACTAGAGTTCCATAATGAGGACTGGAATGATTTAAGCCGGAAATATACTTTTGTGCAACCAAACGAAGATAAAACAAGAGTGGAGCATTCTACGAACGCTGCGTCGGACAAGTAGAATAAAGCTATTAAAAATTTTAATCATAGCATGTCATAACATGAAGTAAATGAGGAAAACATCGCGACAGCTCTGCTGGAAAGCACGTGCATGAAAATCTAGATTCATTATAAACATGGATGACGTCCCAGACATACCCATCTCTTTAAAACCACTGGCAAATAAAAGTACAATAGCTTCAATATGTATGTCAGCAACACGGCGCACTTCTATGCCGCTTTGTTTTGAATTTCATAAAAAGAAAATACTTGGGAGTGGTAATTCTAACAACAGGAAACTATCATTGCCACCACAATGCAGGAAATTATTAGAACGCTACACTCAGAAAAATCTAAAGAACTCCTCGAAACATATTTTATAGAATATAGATTATGCCTTTAGAGATTTAATAATTTCTCAACCTTTGAGGCTCCCTTTGAGGAAATATTTCTTTAGGAAACGCGACGATATATCCACTAAAATAAATTTGAATAACTTAACACAAGACTATGCACTTTGGTGATTAAAATTTGAAATTCATTGACATATTTTTACTCTTGAATTCTGTCTATTTTGTACATATTAATCATTAAAATTGATGTTTTCGGAAAGCCATTAGCATTGAAAGTTGGCTAGTCATGGAAATATAGATCTATCTAGCTATCAATCGCAATCATGGAAATCGATAATTCGTTGTGTACTATGGACGATGGTGACACCATGGAAATAAATGTACTATATGTTACTCCTATAAATTACTACTTGGTGAGACCCCGTCCTCTTACATACAAGAACATGAATATCAGAGGAGCCTACTAATAGGTGTTTTTTCTGTGAATCTGCGGTTATGAGAGCTGTTAATTTATATGAGGAGGTCAAAGAGTCAAAATTCCTCAAAAGCCTGGTTAGGTGCTTTTCCTACAGACGACCAACAGTCTACGAAATCAAGATTTGTTTCTTATTAGATAAAAATTCCACAGCAAGGGGCATGCAATGATCTGGTCTTTCATTCCAACTGGGGAAATAACCCTTTCGTGATTTATCCTCGTATAGGGGGCGTGTCCTTTCTCACCCTTTGGCGCGACGGAAAACCACCCAGCGGTGGTCGCTAGCACACCATCCCTCAAAACACACACACCCATGCCGAAAGCGAAAAAAGTTTCCTCAGACGATGCTAATGACATCCCCGTGCACGCATGTAAAACCGCAGACTTCTTTCGTACCCCTTCCACCTTGGGCACCCACACGTTTAACGCGGAACACTCGAGATGGACCTAATGCGGGAATCACGGCTTTATAAATCCATGCCGGAGTGAGGCGGCGGCGTTTGCTAATGAAAACGCCAGAGGGCGTGGACGGGCGGCGTCCGTGGCGGGTGCCGCAAGTCGAGGGGACGACGGTGGCGGGCAAAAAGGACACGGGGGGAGGAGGGACACACGGGATGATGAGCCGAGGAGGGTGGGGTTGTGGTCCGTGGGCCTACTGGTGAGGTTGCGGAAGCAATCGGGACGGAGGGAATTGAAGGCCTGGGGTCGGAAGATGAAGGGCTGGCACTCCCAAGGGTGTGGTGGTAGTGGGAGGACCGAGACGAGGGCGGAAGAGCGGCAGGTGGAGATGTAATGGGAGACGGAGTCGGGTCGTATGATATAGGGAAGTCGACCCTGAGGACAGTGCGACTTGGAGGCAGTAAACGCAGCGGCGGAAAAGGGGGGATTTGGGTATCCAGAGAGTACGGGGTTATATAGAGGAAAAGGTAAGGGTTAGGTAAGCGCCAGAGAAAGGGGTGTCCTGAGGATGGACAGGGTGGAGCTTAGGGCATAGATTGGTGTCGAGCAAACAGTGAGTGGATAAAAGTAAATTCCTTCCCATTTTCGTAAAAGAATGATTCATTTTCACGAGTTCTCCTCTTGAACTCTACTGGGGATGCTGCAATGGGTAGGTATTGCCCTTTCTCTTTACCATAGTGTTAACCATAGTATTAACAAAAGTGTTAACAATTCTCGTTAACCAAACTGTTTTAAGCCTCCATTATGATAACATTTGTGAACTTGAAATATTATTAAATATTGCTGGTTGCTTTCGGGAAATGCTACGTAGGCAACATTAACAAAAATTAATGCTGATAACAGTATTTCCCGAAAGCAACCTACAACATTGATATAAGAAGCTGTGAAAATCTTCATATAGAAATATTATTATTTATCCAGTCATCAGCGTAATTTATAAGTTTCACATGTTTCATTGAAGCGGGAGTATATATCTTAAGAGAGCCTTTGCTAATCTCATTTCCCATGCTCTTTCCTTATCTCAGATGTTGATGACATTTCAATTTGAATTCAAAGCTCACGATACTTTGTAAGAACAGCAAATCATCGTTGGTGTATGATACGATAGAATATTTCAGTCAAGTACTTTAAAATATGTAAAAAAACGCTGCTGAGTACAGAGAAATTCTATAATTTATATCGATAAATTACTATTTTCATGCATAACGTTGAAAAGAGGGAAAACAAAACTTGCGGGAATCAATGCTTGAAATAATTTATTCTATATTGAAGGTATAAATTTATTACCCAAAAAATATAACTGAGAATATCTAATCATAATCGAAAAATTTCACTACCTCCGAGGGATAACATTTATTTCCTCACATAACCTGCTGCCTGGTCTGCTTAAGTCTAGGTTGTATCATGGTCATAATTTTAATGTTACCAAAATAATTTCCATATTTTCTAAGAATATAAAGGCCATGAATACGTCGCCAGAATACAAATTTAACTAATCAAAATAGTCAGAGAAAGTAAGCATAAGCAGGCAGTACTCCACCTAATATATAATTAAACTCCTGTCCCGAGAACATTAATAGCAAACTCCATTAATATGATAACCTTTAACCAAGGTTAACGCAGTGACCTATGGCCTCCTAAGGGAAAAAATTTTTCCCAGACGGAACGTAATCAACAAAGTAAACGCTTGTCAAAAGGTAACCCAGCTGAAAATAATCATAAGTGGAAAAACTTGCAATGGGTTCCCTACAACCTTCAAAAATCGCTTCCTTCTCAGTTAACATCGCCCAAAGACGACCGAGGGAGAGAAACGGGGAATAGAGAGTCGTTTCCTAAACCTTGGCAGCACCGTCAGAGTGTGTGGAAGGAGTGAGGAAGGGAAAAAATGCAATATTGCAGGCGCAGGACTATCCCTTCGGAAGCGATGATAAACGAAAAGAGCGGCCGCGCCGGGGCAGAACTGCTATACGGGACGAATTACGGGATGGATTCGTGTTAGGCGGGAAGATTACAACCCTTCGGGGCGTAAGGGCTTGACCCGCTGTATTGGACCGGTTGACCGGATATGAAACGAAGGGAGAGGAAACGAGGGAGGGAGAGGTAGGCGGGGAAGACGGGCTAATTTGGCGAGGAGGGTGGCCCACGGCGCGGCGTGAGATGGGACAGTTGTCCGGTCGGGATGGGAGGGAAATCGTGGGAGAAGGCGAGGGGGGGAGAGAGAGATTAGAAAAGACCGGGCAAAGGCGGGCGTGTAAAGCGCACACAAGTAAATGGGGCGAAGGCGGGGATGTGGGGTGGGGTGAGAGTGGGGAAGTACCTCATGCTCCGTTGATGGGAAATCTCATACGGCTCGTGCGCGCGGAATTAAATAAATGTGACTCAAAGACAGCGGAGAGGAAAACGCTCTCTAATGGCCATCTATTGAGTAGTGGGCGTTCTTACGAGCAATTTGGAGGAAAGTGACTTACTTCGACGTACTGACGACGCTCTAACGATCCAGCAATGAGTACAGTCATTAAATCCTGGTCAAGGCTCAAGATATATTCGCAACAGAAAAAACAATTCTGTGAAAGCTGGTCTCTGGCACCGCAAGAGAAAAAATTACTTGATGCAACCACGTTACGAAACCCGGGTCCAGCCCATGTTAAAATAATAGTGAACCTTACAAAGTTTTATTTATTTTTTTCCAATATGGAGAGGTTTCACAAAGTAAAGCCTGAAGTTATCAGTTACATTTTAAGCCTGGGTTTTAAAATAATGTTCACATTTACAAAAATGATCTTAAATTTCAGCCTCAATATTACTATCGCTCCGCACTTAGGTATTGTAATAAATAGTTATATAATACTCAGTCAATTTCGCTTAAAGCTTCAGTATTTATGCTTCAAGTATAGTGACTAAGAAATAGAAGCATAATAGTTCCGCGGGTTTACTGTAAATGATACGTAAACATCCACAGAGAGAACCCGACGTTCATGTCATCATAGAGAACATATGGTTTTCTTTTACACGCTAGGCAAGTCATGGTTCCATTTACTTGGTAAGAGTGTATGCCAAAACGCATAAAATGATAAAATAATAAACTACTCTCCTGGCAAACGAATTACAGATTACAAATTTTTTTTGCCGCTGAAACACTACCTAATTAGTTTCGTCGAAATATGCACGCATGATAATAGCTTGACTCATAATATCGCATGGAATCGCTGTTTAACGAAAATATAGAGCTAGGAAATAGATACGGGCAGACAAGATTTGTAAAGACTAGACTCAGGACGTCAAATTAACGTGGGCTATCCTAAGAGGTCTTTCAAACTAAGCTAGGGTACTCAAACCGAGGCCAATTCCCGAGGCAAAGATGATGCAGGAATTTGTAGAGTACGTTCCCGCAGCTCTTGTTCAAACATTATCCACTAAAGCCTGCTGCGACTATGATCTTTCCCAATTAGTGAATAGAGGAGATCCTGAGATGATGAAATTAAAAGGAAAATTTTATGTTAAGAGTTTGCCTTCCATAATCAATGAAAGCACCCTGAAATTTTTGAAAGGATTGTAACATAATGTAAACAAGCCACCATGTTGTTTGTTGAGATAATTTGAAATTAACAACGGTAGTGATGAGGCAAGAATGGGTAGTTAGGGACGCGGAGAGAAAATACACAAGCTGGAGTCATTGTGTTGAGAGAGCTAGGTATAAGACGTGTTTTAGAAGATCGGCAGAATAAAAGAAAGAGAGGACGCAAGGAAAAAGGAGGCGCCCAAAAGAGAGAGAGAACCGATACAAGGAAGGACGCGTGATCGAGAGACAGGGATCGCAGAGGAGGATATCAGGCAGAGAGTGGAGTTGTGGAGTACTGTACTATCCGGCAGTGTTTGAGTGGAGACGCGAGCAATGAACCCGATAAGTAGACTTGAATGATTATAACCAATACACAAGAGAAGAGTTAAAAGCCCATTGGAATATAATTGGAAGTTATGCAATCTGTTTGTTATAATGATCGATTGTAAATTGGGCCCAATTAGTCTTATTTCTTGATATTCTGAATATAAAAGTGTAAAAGTGATATTTTGTGCATGTACTTTTATATTTAAGTGTGTTTTTATTCCCTAAGATAACACGAAACCAAATAAATAGTAGGCGAGTAGTGTTACGTAATATGGTAGTGTTACAGGATGAAAAAATGTTTATGAAAGGCCTCATAAATAAATTAAATGTGATATTACCATTTTGTACGTTTCCATGAGTAGTCATAACTTCAGCAAACACTCTGATTCGAGAATTTTATGAATTACAATCAAAACCCAAAAATCCCAAAAAAAACTTCGGGCAAAATCAATTTTTAATGTTTAATTTCAAGAGCTACCAGATTTACATATAAATACAATTAGCTTCAAAATTATGTAATTATGCTAAAATCATTTTCATGGCACAAAATCAGAAAGAAATTTTTACACTTACGGAACGATTCAAGAAGGCTGCTATCCCATACTATGCTTACCTGAAAAAAGATCAAAGGATGAGTAAAACATGATTTCATTGTCTTTGCGTCTTCTGATGTACTCAATATGGCAACATGACTTTTATGGGCCTCAATAGAACAAAAATATGAAGGGTAAACGATATTCAATTGCTTGTGATCAACAATTTGATTTTGAGTCAATTTACTCATCATGGATCATTATGGGTTAAAAATCCTCAAAAAAAAGCAAAAAAAAAATTAGTATAAAGTTAACTACAGTCATTTCAAGGTTAAAACCCGTTATTCAATATAAGTTATCCCAGTGAGAAAAATGGGTAAAAACAACAACAACATGATTAAATTGCAAAATAATTTCTTACAGAAATCGTTTATTCCCATATATTCTCATACATATCCCGGAGGTTGAATAGGTTTCCTATTATTTTCCTATTGCCTAAATCGAAGTAGGTACGAACTCCTGAAGTAGGTACGTATCTCACGCTTTTAGATTTTTAAATGACGATATCTATTTTTCGCGATTAAATGAAAAGTTAAAATTTACAAGCGCGAAAACGCGACGGCTAAGTATGAATGCTGGGAAAACTCCTTGTGACGTCGTTCTGTTCCCGCTGCCTCAAGTGAGTTGACCTTGCGGCGAGACTTTGAGCACTGATACGACGCAGGATGCTAGCAGGTAGCAGAGTACCCCGCTAGCTGGTAGCGCTTAGCTTAAATAAGGATTATTAAAACCTTATCAAACGATGGAAACTTTCCGAGCTTAGGCAGTTTTAATAGGTGATTATTAAGACATGTTTCCCAGAGCTCTGTGCCTCATGCATGCATTGGTAATCTCAGACGATGTAAAACTCCTATCTACTCGTATACAAACTATGTCCCTTTGACATCACGTGGAGTGGCATCGCATGGACGCCAATCTGGCCTATTTCAAATGAGGATAAAATTTACCATTGCCATTCGTCTAAACCGGTATTTATAAAACCAAATAATTTGTATATTATGAATACACTAATGGTGGGTAACGAATCGCCATCAATGCCATTCGTTTTCTTTGATGAAGGAAACTACCCTATTATACTGTTAGAATAACGCAATCAACTCGATAGGAGATTATTCTGAGATGACGATCTTCAAGCACCTCAGCCTTATGAACCATCACATGGTAGGATTTCAAGATACATGTCCGACCAGCATAGAGCAGGGAATCAAACGAAACATCCTGAGATTTACTTTTGGTAATGATGATTTGGACATGGTTTATTGAGATCTTATTAGGAAGTTATCCAGGGAGAGGAAAATGTGAAAAAAACAGGTCGTGATTCCCAGGAGTTGACAAGCGGGAATACGGTAGATGGAAAATTATGCCGATGAAGAGAAAATATTGGCCAAAAGTAAAACAAGACATTTATGTAAACAGGGCCAAAAAAAGAGGTAGTCGTAACGCATGGGTCAGCACGCACTATGTTTTTAAAGGTTAAGTCACTAACAATAACTTGTATAAATTTCATAAGAAAAAAGTCTATGCCTTAACAGATAAAACTTGCTTCTATTTCTGTTTCCTTTTTCTATCTCCAGATCTCGCTATCTACTTTATTTTTTCAAAGCAATAAGTATTGGGGAAACCCCTTAGTAGGATCAAACTGTAGTTGAAATATTATGGTGAGATATCAAATTCATCTTGCAGCATCTACGATTTGTTGGATGCTACCTACAAATGCTAGGGACAGCAGGGTGAGCCTCATAGAGACTCGGGTGACTTGGATGCTGAGGGTTGACGACTGGGAGGTAACGAGAGAGAATAAGGAAATAGTTGGCGCGAGTGGTGAAGAGGGAAAAGGGTGGTGAAGGCAAACGACGTAAATGGAGAGGATTGAGGGTGCAGCCCACTTTGGCCGAAGGACCGCAGCAGAAGCAAGCAGCGTTCACTCCACACAACGCCGCGGTTATCGCCTCCGATGTTTACCCAAGAATACAAGTGTTGGCACAAAAGAGGAGACAAAACACCGTTTACCACTGAGAGCATGTGAAATATTGACACTGGGCGACTCAAGTAGCGCGCACCAGCCATCGCGGATCTAAAACCCATCTCGCAAAAGGATGGATGAACATAATTTCACTGGGAACGGCGTAAAATAGCGAACGCCATAAAAATAATCCGCGGCGATAGCTATCCAAACATGCAGGGTTGTACAAGCTGTGGACACGGTGCTCGGCAACAATAGTTGCAGCAATCAAAGCATGTCTTGGATGTAAAACGGAATGTACCAAAATACTGTTTGCAAAACCTATGCGCTTAACCTTAACCTAAGCTATCAAAGGCGGGACAATTTCGTTCAGACAAAGCCTAGCTGGTAGACGAGGAAGTCGTATTCAGTATGAGTACACATAGATCTCGCACATGGTAACATCATGCCCGATTCCGGAACTGGTGCAGCAAATAAATCTGCATTTCATAAATTACACCAATTAGCGGGGAAGTACGGTCCTACAGCATATCACATAATAAGAACACAATAATCTGTCACGGTATCTAGACGAAAATAATTTGTCAATAGAAAAATTAGGCCAAAACACTTAATTTCTTTGTAACTATACATTGTTACAATGATAATTTTCGCTAATATATTCAACTACTAAACCTGTACCGTAATATTTGATGATTGATAAATTAGATATTTATTATTTATCAGTTGATAAATTAGATATTTCATTCATGATTAAAATGAATGTATTTTTCTACAATAAAGAAGCATGTGCAGCCATGATTACTGTAATGATTCAAATACGACAAATGGAAATCAAAAATTATTTAATGGGAGAATGATTTTGTATTTGGGCTTATTACTTTTAAAAGTTCATGAGCACAAACAAAAATTCCCTTGATAAAAAATTCATGGGGCCCCTTTACGTACAAAACAGACATCAATGGTAATTTTCTTCAATACCTACTTTAATTTGGATTAATCTTTAATTTTTTAGTCTAACTTGATACAAAATGAACATTAGAACTGAATTTTTTTCGCAAGTAAAAATAGCTCATCCGTTATTGGAATAGAAAGGAAAGCTTGATGGATTGGAAATCTAAGAGTAAGCATTTCGCTGTACTTCTGCGTGAAATATGACCCTTGAACTTTTGCGGTGTATCCACTGTCACGCGGAAAAACACCTCCCTTGCATTTCATTTCCAAGCTCAAGTTCCTGATAACTTTTGGGCAACGTCCTCGGGCGATAAATACATCCCCATCGTCATTGGTCAGAATAATTTATCGATGCGGGAAATCCCAGTCCTGACCCGTGACGCATGGTAGAGCAGTAACGTCAAGCAGGATCATTTATTCAGCCACTTGATACGATTCCGTCGTAAATTAAGAGCCTGGAGTGAGAATGGGACAAAGAAAAAGCAGAGGAAGGACCAAAGGTTTGAGGAGGACAACTTGATTCGGGCATTATGTTGGATTTGACTTAAGAAACCGGGTCAACAGAATGCAGTGTAAGACTTTCATTCAACTCCTTTATCCGAAAAACGAATGCTGACTCACGATTGGACATAAATTTCACAGTTGAAGCAAGCGACGCGAATAATTTATTGGTGGCTCACTGTTGGGAGTGAAGTAATTCATACTTCAATGAGCATAATTTTATTGCTATATTTAAAATTATAGAGTTGGCCAGTAGTGGCCCTCCATATATCGCTATACCGCGACAGTTGCTTCATATCCGCAACCTTATATTCCAACAAAACATTGACTATAAGTACCTACATCTCTACTGTTAATTTTTGAGGTCCTTATCCCTCAATTTTTCTCTTTCACTGCATTCCTGATATGACTTGCAATATAACATTACCTGGCTTGACCATTTCATTATATTACATCAGTATGTTGAAATGAATTTCCGTGCATATGACAAATCGTAGCTTTTGTAATTTAAATACGGTCAAAAAATATGCACAGAGTTCTGTGTGTGTGAATTACTCCCAATCGGCCCGTCCAAATTTCGCATGTTTGTGTTTTACCAGTTTTATATTATTTTAATTAAATTACTAGTTTAAAACGTATCCTATGATATTAGTTATAGATATCGGATATACTGTGTAAAACATTACAAACGTTTAATCGTATCTCCAAAATCGTAAATAACTCTAACTCCGAAAAATTACTGAGGTTATAACTATCAGAATTACCATTCAGAAAAAGTTACCCAAGGGTGCGCTCTATGTGCTATAAATTTTTATAACTGTGCCTTAAGTTTTGAACAGATTATCCGTGACAAAAAGGACAAATCATGACGTATTGATACATATTCTTTAAAAAAATAAGTTATTTAAGCCCAGCAGTATTCTGGTTCTACTTTAGGTCAAGGGGTTATTTCCTAACAGAGTTTTACGCTTCAAACGACACCTTGGGCGTACCCAGTGGAAGGGAGGGGGGCAGGGGGAACTGCCCCCCCCCTAGAAGCGAAAATAAATTTAGCTCAAAAGAAAAGTTATGAACAAATTTTCCTTTTGAAGAAAAATGATAATAGTGTAATACATGGAACTAAAATAAGAATCATTATTTTTTCAAGCAAATAATTATAAAAAATAATAAATTGCTGTCATAATTTCCTTAAAATTTTGGTTTCATTAACCTTTTCTATGCAATAAAGTTATAACTTGAACGACCACAGCTAGTCCCCCCCCCCAGCTTTGATTCTGGGTACGCCCATGAACTACACTTCACTTACATTTGAAATTGCAGGATCACAAAAATTTTTATGCTATGCCTTTTTATTCTTCTATCCTTTAACAATTCGAAAATATTTCTCTCCCACAAAGGCAATTTCTGTATCGAAATGGCTTGTAATTCGTCTTTAACCCTCATATGGATTCACAAATTTAGTTACGTCGTTGGATTTTCGGCGCCGCGGCGGCGCCGCGTCATTTTTTGTTATTATCTTTCAAAGTCAGCGTGAATTTACATGTTTTGTGATTGATAATGGTAAATACATCTATTATCTTTATTTCTCACCATGTTTTGCTATATTTGACCCATTATTGTGGTAGTTACAACAAAAAATCTTGAACGCTGCATTCTTTTCCATTTGTTGCCGTAATGCTCTCTATTTCTGTTCCCTTTGTCTGTTATTTTCGAATGAAAGTTTTAATTTCGTGTGTAATGGCTGTTCGAAATATTGTTTCTGATATGCTGTGCTGGAAAAACTCCGCTCTTTAATGTTTATATTGTTTATATTTTTATGTATCTAAATACTAAAAATGAGGACCGAAGAAAGTTCATTTATGCCCATATGACATAATTTTCCTTCACTGTGTCCACCCATATGTTTTGTCTTTGCAGTGCATACAGAAGGATAAGTTATTAAACGTTAATAATGAAACAGCTGTAGGTAAGTGAGAAGTGACGAGTGTTACTTTCGTGATTTCTATAGGATTATGGCGATCAAGGCAAATCTCGCGAATATTCTGGGAGCTTATAACCTGCAATTAAAAAAAGTCATGGTTCCCACCCAAACTGAAATATAAAATTCACGGTTTTTTCCAGGTTTTCACGGTCTAGATGTCGTCAAATTTACGGTTTTTAGATGAACTACTATGGGCAGAAATATTGCTCGCGTAACGATCATCGGCCGTAGGCTAACTAAAAATTTTACAAACACGACAAACGCCATGAATGCAAACGCAGCAATGAAAGTGCTATCTCTCCTGACGTCGCCAGCAAAATTCAGCTCCGGCTTAAGGTTAAAGGCTTTGTGAGCGGGAAAATGGAGGGACCATGGTGCCAGGGAAATTAAGAAGTGTCTGAATTTTCGCCAGGGTTAATGAACATTTTTGTTTCCAGTCTTCCGGCTTTGGTGCAGGCTTAAGGTCAATGTGTCATCACGGCACACGGACCAACAATTGCGCTTAGAACATACACGTGCAGATAAATGCGTGGACAGTGCCTGTGCGTGACTGACCTTGAAACATGATCGACATTTCAATTTTCCTTTTTCTCTTTCAATCGTAGATCTAAAATCAAGTTTGGGAGATTTTTAAGGTTAAATGACGAAATTCACGGTTTTTTCCAGGTTTTTTCACGGTAGAAGAAATTCACGGCTTATTCACGGTTTTAAGGTTTTCACGGTTGAGTGGGAACCCTGAAAGTCCTATGTGTTTTGAAATATAACGAATATGGTATAATTAGCGACGTGCCCAACAACCCAACACCGCTTCGGAGGTGGAGCTAGAATAGCCGGTATTTTTTTCCGACCGCGGAGCCCCATTCCCTCACTGAAGACGTTTCCTTAGACACGGACGAGTAAATATGATGTGTGGGAGTGCACCAGCTGAGGTTTTACTCCTGGATTGGTGGGAAATCCAAGAAAATAACTTCTTAGAAGTATGGGTTATAGGTGGCAGGGAAGAAGGAACAGGTGCCTATTTTCTTTCGTCCAGCTCTGCATGAGGGACAGATGGAAGAATTTTCTTAGGTGACAAAAATACCCTCAAGTTGGGAGGACTTCCCTTATCTTTTCTTTCCGTAGAGTTTCACTGACCCAAACATTAAGACTATCCATACCTTCCCGCTAAGCTTCCTTATTCGTCATTCACCGCCTTCTTCCCCCCTCCCACAAAACTTGATTGAACTTCTCTCCACCCTAATGACCCACCCGAGCTGGACCTTCTTGGAATGAAGGGAGGGCCACTGCAAGGCGTTTTGACAAGGCTTTTGTCCCCTGTCCCTCATGCAGCGATGGAAGGATAAAGAAAAAGAAGGCTATTGTATCTAATTGTCTCCTTGCACTCCCAACCTTTTTCGCGATAAGGGTTTTCTACTCTTACCTGGCCTAACGATCTGGGTATTCCCTGATCCTTGGCAGTCGACACACTACCACCCCTTCACCTCAAAACAACCTACCTGGCATTCCTTCTCCTTACTCCTCCTCACTCACCCCTTCACTTAAGTAAAACCCCCAATAAATAAAATATCTGTGCATTTGAGTACACAAAGGAACGAGAATTATATTCACAAACTTTCACTTCACGGAAATTGTCTATTCTCCTATTCATCATGAAACGATATTTACCATGTAAATACTGAAGTAATGGCCAGGAAAAAGAAATAATTTTCTATCACACAATTAGTTGGGTAGTTATCTTGATTTCACCCCAATGGTAAACTGATACGTCATCAGTAATTATATAAACGCCAGCAAATTTGTATAGACTTTCGTAGCCGCAAAGGAATATTTTCGAATGAGAAGTACAAGACATATAACAGTAACCGTTCGATGTGTTCTTCACGGTAGTCGGTGAAACCTCTGAATCTCCTGGCAAGTACAGTTGCTCATTCAACGAGAAATATTCACACGACGGTGAGAAAGCAATATTCTACGATTTCAGATAATGCATTGTGTTGAATTTTCTTAGAATTGCTGATTGGTGTAATTCTAAACAGAGTAACACTGGGATTTTTTCAAAGGTGGCTATCACCATGGCAGGTATGTGGACCCGGAGCGGAGAAGGTGCCCAAGCAAAACTAAGACGGAAGCCATGGAAAAAACAACCTAGCGTAGCCATGGGTTTCTATGAATTATTCTTGCAAAACGATGAAGTTTTGTCAATGAACATTATGACGAGGCAAGCATAATGATTCTTAGCTAAAAGAAAAAGCACAATTGGTATTGTAATATTTTCCTTTTGTTAAACAATTTCACTTGGTTTATAAGTTTTAAATAATAAATACCAGGATTACAAATATATTATAGCATTTCATACGAAGCATAATTGCTTTGACAATAGCGTTCCGAGTGCAGTCCCTGACGTAGCGACGAGGAAATAATCGGCCCTAGGAAAACTAAGTCGGAGGCCCAGGGAATAAACAACTTTAGCCATGAGTTTCTGTGAATAATTCTTGTAAAAAGATAAAGTTTTGCCAATGAACATTATATCGAGGGACATTACGATTCTTAGCGAAAATAGAAAGCAAAATTAGTATAGTAATACTTTCCTTTTGTTTAACAATTACATTTTGTTTATAAAGCTTAGAAAATTAAATAATATGATTATAAATAGATTATAGCATTTCATACGAAACATAAATGCTCTTACATTAACATTGAGAGTGCAATCCCCGACGTAGCGACGAGGAAATACTGAGCGCCGCAGCGGCGCCATAAATCCAACGACGTAACTTTTTTCATTAGAGGCCAATAAAATGTAAATTATTGACACAATACAAACAAAATTTTAGACGTAGACGAAGAAAGCAGAAAAAATAGACTACTGAAAATTTCAAAATGATCTATTGGAATGGAAACTTTTTACACCACTTTAAAAACCACGAGCGCCGCTAAGGCGCAGCAAATCCATATGAGGGTTAAATAGCTGATACTTCACAGCATCCTGATGCAGATAACATGTGAATAAATGGAATCTCTTGGAGGAGAAAGGTGTGAAGATGAATGTAACTTGATGACTTAAGGCCCTACATGGTAGAGATGATTGATACTCATGTTATATGATTGTGAATTTGGTACATGTTTCCAAAGTACCTACTCATGTTTGAACTCGCGGCGCACGTATCACCGTTTAGTTACAAAAACGTGTGCTTTTCATTGGAACATTACGGGGAATTAGCAGGCGAGGGTAGTGATGGGGAATGAGATGAGTAGAAAGTTATCGGCCAAGTTTAGAACTGCATATCCAACGGGCGTCTGCTCTTAACCAAACCAAAATCTTACTCCCCACTCGAACTACACCAATACCCATTTTAATTCATATTCATAATTATTTATGTTTGCCTTTTCATTAACCTTAAAGCTTAGCGGAAAAGTACTAATATATATAATTATTGACCTAAATACCTTCCGAAGAGTGAGGCCTGGCATGCACATACTTACTCATTCCCAAATTCCCTGACTTTTCCCTGATTTCCAGTTTAAATCTTTGAAATTTCCCTAACCTCATATCAGTGGTGAATCAATAGAAAATTTTGAAATTCAAAGGAAAAAATACGGCTAGGTATATTCAAGAAGTTCTAGGTCGGCACCTTCTTGTTACGTCCGGCGACGATGGCAAAAATCCCACCTCACTCCTCAAAACAAGCAACGGTCCGCACGTTCAACCACGATTTACATCCTTATTCCTCTGGAGTCTTTCCCAGGCCATAATCTAATATCCGAGACAATTAGGTGACTTGTAGTCTGGATTCTTATTTTGCTGACATTTCCTGATTACCCTCACTTCTATGGCTGATGAGCACTGGCTCACCCGAAAATGAAAAGGAGACTTCGTTGTTTTCCAAAAATTTATTTTGTCCGTACGGCATGTTTCGAACCATAGAGGTCATTACCAAGTACAAAAATTGAATGGTACGCAAACATATATATATATATACTCTTTGAAGGGGATGGGGGAGAGAGTGGAAGGAGTGGGTGTCAGGAGGGGGAGGGGAAGGTATTGGTATGGAAACCCCAAGTGGAGGTTGTATTGATAATTGAGAAAACAACCGTTGGAGGTTCTATTAAGTCCGTACGACATGTTTCGAACCTCTATGGTTCGAAACAAGTGTTACGGACAACATAAATTAGTGGAAAACAACGAAGTCTCCTTTTCATTTTCGAGTATTAACTTCCACATAGTTGAGCCTAATACAATGGAACGAACTGGCTCACCCATTTCTTCCCTCGCCTTTGTATTTCCAGCCACGCTCCAGTGCAGGGAGCACGATCAAAGAGTAACGTAACGAGTTGAAATAAATCCTTGAGGAAGCCAAAGAATTCTTCTCATTCGACAGGAATATGAGACAATGAGGAAATAGGATGAAGATTGACGACGAAGTGCGGCGGATTTCTTGAAACGAGAAGAAGGAAAGATTTGAGCTCAGAACTCAATCCTCGCAAGATCGCAGCGTCAGCCTCCTCGCCTCTGGAGCGGAATCTAGGCTGGTTTAGTCGGAATAAATGGAGCGGTGACCAAAGAGGTAAGTTATGGGCGAGAGCTTCAGATGTGGATGGAAGTTGAGGAGCTGCCCGAGATCCCATATTGCCCACCATCGGCTCGGATTGGCTCACGCGGCAGTCCCCCCCTGGTTGGGGGTTACGGAGAGTTGGCATCGGCCCTGGGGACGAAGAAGGGAAAGTAAGGAGAGCGGGGATGATGGATGAGGGGAGAATGACCGAGGCGGAATATGGTTGACTCTGAGGGGGCACGGAGAAGGATACCGGGGGGAGGAAATAAGTAAACTGGGTAGGAGGTTGAAGAAATAATCGAGGGGGAGACTAGGCGAGGAAACCTGAATGATTGGTGCAGAGCTGCTGCATTGAATTGTCCTGCAAGAAGAATAACCGAGAGGTCAGTGGATAAAGTTGATGTTAAATCCACTGATTATAAGATAAGCCGATAAATTAAGAGGTTAGCGAACTGAGAGTTCGTGAGACCTCAATCTCCCGATATGTCATTTGACTAAGGATGATGAAAAATTGTTGTTTTTTGCATCATACCTGTTGTACTACACGTAGTGTCCATTAATTGTGCTATGAAAACTTATTTTTACTTTACAATGATAGTGTTCCTAACAATATTTAGATAGTTTCTCAGCATTTTAAATGAAAAAATCGCTCATATTTTGCAGAATTTGCTGATATGCCATCGCCACGCTATACATTTTCCATGACTCAATATTTTTGAGCAGAAAGATATAAATTAAAAGTAGTTTTAAATGCAATTAGTGGCGAAAATTACAAGAAAATACAAAAAACTTTTTAGTTACTCGTATTATCCTCAATGGCATTTTGCTTGCAGCGACAATTTTCATAAGCATAGATAATTGTCAGTTGTAGTGACTAAGGGCTCCGAAATGCATTTCGACCTGCACCTCCACTTTACTCCATACCCACTGGTGTGAGGGGCAATCGGCATAGGGATAGACTGCATTGGATTACAGAGATACGCATGGCGGGATATGCAAGGGACGGGGAAGGCACCTTTGATGAGAAAGAACGAGTACCCCTGGGACGTATATGCTTAAAATTCATTTGTGTGATTTGTTTTCGCGACTTTAGAAGGGCATTACCGGCGATTAAAAGGGAGTGAGTCCTCGGGGGGATCGGCGGGTCGTTATTCCGGTTTGCTCCTCGGATCATTCACGACTCGCTCGTCCGTTCCCACGATCTTCCGCCTCGAGAAGCCGCGTCCCTCGGCGAAACCACAAGTTCAATTTAGACACGCGTCTTCCATGCATAAATTACCCGCAATGAGGCGATCCCCACGGACTATCTGATCGGTGACCTCTCCTTAATTTCTCTCGTTAACTAATCGCGCTGTAAGGATTTGAAAGAAAATAAAGGATTCCGATGTTACGGGATATTTTCTGTCAAAATATGACTGCGTCAAATTTGAGGGAATGGACCTAATAAAGAGCACGAAACTGAAAGGAACTAAAGAATGGGCGGACGGAAATAATTATTACTTTCTTTCAAGGTTAAGTGAGGAAATCAGTATTCGGTAATTTTCTTTGTCGATGTTCAGAAAAGCTGCTCGCACATCCTCCGGGTTGACCCAAAAACACAACTAGCATTACCTTAAAATTAAAATGCACGCTCACATTAGCAAAAGGATTGGTTACTGATGATTTCCATCCCAACTTTATCCATTCAAACGTGAAATCAAGGTGAAAATGAATGTAAATTTATGGCATAGGGGACGATACGGGATATATACCTCATACGGCTTTTATCCATCTCCATGATCTACACGATCCTTCAGTCTCACAAATCATCGAAAAATTATGAAATAATAAGTATTTCATTCCTAAATAATTCTTCCTTACCCTTTTTTCACGCTCTTCTCTTGTGAGAACACTGAAAATAATCGCAGGATTGACCACCATGACACTTTTTATAGGTCCCATTTATTGATAACAGCAAATCCAAAAATGTTTGACTCCAACCAAGTCACTTTCAGCTCATTATCTTCAAAAACCTGATCACAACGGGTCACGGGACGCATGACCCGAAAAATAACACCAGTGAAAGCATCTGAGACCTACAATGCCCAATCGTCCACAACTCGAAGAGTAGACATTGTAGAGACAAATGAAACAAAAAACACTAAGAGTGCTTTGTTCATCAAGCTTTGTCTGAAAAGGCAAAAAAAACACTAAAAAACTAGCCCATTATGAGGTGCAAGGGGAAACAAACAGGAGTAAAATGACGAGGATGTTGACCTCCTTGTCCAGACGTGCCCAACTCCGGAACAGACATGCCTATGCTGACCCGAGTGACTTTAGAGCGGCAACTTTGCACGGACTGGGTGCTCCAACTCCGCGAGGCCCGGAGACCAACGAGATTGAAGTGGGAGGTTACCAAAGTTTTGAGGAGATCGATTATCGATTCTACTCGCTTTGGTTGCTACGTGAAGCCGTCACTCCCCACACCACGACTTACCTACCTGACCCTCCACATCGCTGCATACCCGCCACTATCAACTTGGAGTCAACGAAAATGAAATGTTATGCATTAAAACCTTTTAGTTTATCTTCTTCAAATTTTTACTTTTCTAAGAATAGATTGAGAAAGTTATCTTGTCGATTTATTTGTTCCAGTATTAAGTTCTTCTCAGTATAACTAATTTTTCTTTGTGCAACAATAAATTTTCCTTGTCATCACGGTTCACATTATTTGGATGTTTGTTGAATTTTTAGCTAATTACTTTATAAACAAGGTCAGTTAAAGCGTACAGACTAGTATATAGCATAAACTCATTCTCAAATGAACTAATCTCATATTCACTTTCAGGGTTTTGTAGACGTGTGCGATTTCGCTCTTAACAATGTGAGTGCGAATTTAACAGTTGGTTTCTATCAATGACTGCAGCATCATATCGGTTATTACCCGGAATAGTTGAAAAGAAATTTATGGTATATGGTCGTTTCATATTCTATCTATGCTGAAACATGCACGCTTTGAGTTAAAAGCTGCATCTTTTCAATTTTTGTCTTCTTTTACAGTAAAACGTTTCCACTTTTTAACTTGCGCATTAATATAGCTTTAATGCTTTAATTAGTACTATTGGATCTATTATTCTTTGCAATAAATCAACAACCACGAACAAGCAATTAGGCCTATAAATATTCGCCAAAAATACTGCTTTTCCCTGATTACTGAGAATTAGGTGACGGGACCACCAGGATCTAACAGAACTCTCCGGTGGGTTGGCTGAACGCACCCAATAAAGCCAAGAAAATTAATCTGCAAGAAAATTTACGAAGAGAGCTGATCACGCCCTTAATGGGCTGGCATATGGTCCCGTTTCGTGCAGGATGCATTGAAAACCCCCACCACAAACCTCGGGAGGACAAAGGGAACGCTCACCAGAGGTACTCAACTTGGAGGGCCTAGCGCAAAATTATTCCTTGACCCCATGAACGCATTTGAGAACTCGCTTTCAATCACCGCGCCGTGGTCACCACTCGCCATTCACGATGCAGAGCCGCTTAAAGGGCCCGGGGATGGGAGGAACGACGACGGGACTGCTAAAAAGCCATCTATCACCCGCGTCCTCGGAGACCCTTAGTCCGTGGGACATTAGTGCAGGCGGGGCCATCTGTTTCGACCCTTCCCGTCGCTGCACTCACACCCTGACGCATCAGTCCGGGGCAGCGGTGTGGAGCACCGCTTCTTTTATGACCCCGTCCTCCACCCCCTCTCTCCCTAAACACAAATACTGTGTGGGAGCGCTGTTTTTGCTCCATAAGCCGCCACGGCGCGACGGGGGTGCGAATTCGTCGGGTCCCGCTCAAAAACCCGATTCGCGTTAATAGCCCCACAAAATAGGACGCCCTTTTGCTCGTGGGAGCTTTCCTATGAATGCACTCACTTAACCGCTTCCCTTTTGTTCGAGACTAGGGATCTGGTTAATATCGTTTTACGCCACGCGGACGGATGAAGACTATGAGGATCGGATTCGAGATAATAGTGCGGTATCGAATCAAAACATCTTACTTGTCGTCATCGAGATATCGTAGTTGCTCAGATGAATCGTCATTCCCAACCACATTTGCCTCAAGTTTTATGAGAATTAAGTGATTTGAATAATAAGTCAGAAACGCATAAGGCCATAATGTGTCGAAATTGTTCTCAATAATTGCTCAAATTAGTAACTCATCGGAGCATATTCTTACTATTTCTATGATAACTTCTGAATCCGAGAAGAGAAAAAAATTTGTACACAATAAGCATAAAACAAAATTTACACCACGAAAGAAAAAATATGGCTTCCCATTAAAATTATAACAATAAATATGCAATATTTCACGGTGATGTAGATTAAAAATGAGAATTTATAATGGGTGATTTTGTTTGTGCGAGTGCTTACGGCTTAGTATTTAATCGTTTGAAAGGGAAAATATGGCAGGAATATAGCCACGAGGGAGGAAAGGTGTGTAAACCTTTCAAGAATTACAAAGTTAATATTATCTCAAGATAATGAGAAATTAAAATATTGATTTAAATTCCCCTTAAAAATTGTTCTAAAAACTATACTATAGAGTGGGTATTTAATATAATTAATTTTAAAGGTATTCTTATTCTAATCACCATTGCGTCATACACGTCTCTCACGATTTGACCACATTGATAAGATCTCCATAGTAAATGTATTCACTTGTAGTGGAAATTTTATTTTTGTTCAATTAGCTTAAATATTTGTCATCTCTCATGGCTGTTCACCAGCCACACTTCATTACATGCTAAATAAATTTGGATTTATGAGTATCTCTGGAGTCTGAAAATGTTAAACAGAGCCCTTTGTTTTATTTTATCGATGTGAAAATAGATTCAGCATCACAAAAATGGGCTATTCAGGCTTTAGATTTAAGATATTAGTATTAAGAAAATTTCCTGCATCCCATTACGCTTCACATCAATTCTACGAATCTTTCCCAGAAATGAAATTTTGTCATGTACCAATTATAATTCTAAATGGGTTAAATTTAACTTCCTGTGAATAAAAAATGAATCCTGGAGACAAATGAGAATTTGCTTAGGATATTTTCTCCTGAAATGTCCACAGAGGTTTCAACTCACGAGAGAACGAAAAGCCGTAGTAATGACCGTGAACAAGTTACCTGTCTCATCGAAAGAGTACAGAGTTAATCACACGGCAATGGACGTTACGAGAGAGGTTAGTTGATACATTATATCGTGGTGAGTCTACTAACAAATCAGCAAGCTCCTTACGTAATAATTTATCCAAAGTTAGAATACATTTATACCCATGTGCAATTACTAGCATTAAATAATCCCTCGAAACAGTAAAAAACACAAATATGCATTTATAAATTAGATGCTTCTTCTTCGATAATACAAGACCTTAGATGCATGAACTAACATAAAATTTGAGTGAAACATCATTTTCAATGGGTAAAACACCTTATGGATTTACCCCGAAGTTTTGGAAAATAAGCTGTAAGTTATGAGAAAAGTATTGAAGATCTTAAAAATCTTCCAGGGAAGTTAAAAGATTTCATCCAAACAAGTACCTACCATTTAACATGAAAAATCATTATTTATAGCAATGTTTCTTGATATTTTCAAATAAGACTGTATTTCGGGCTCTTTTCGGAGCTGTTCCCCTCTCGTTCCCCTTAATGTAGCAGTTCTCGCACTGCGGTGTCGAGAAATCGCCATCCTGCAAGAGATGGAAGGAGAAGGAGGCGAAGAAGCGGTGCATCCATCACGGGGGAAAGTGCTCCATCACTGCGCGTACCGGAGTGGACAACGGCGTCGAGGCGCGTCATAAATTTAAAACCAATCCATTACTCCGCCTCTGACGTTCTTCCGCCGCCGTTTGAATTACAGATTCAAGATACGGAAACAATCGTTTTGATATCAGCGGCAGCATGCGCCCTTGTAGCTTTATCTGACACATCATCGACTTTCGCAGGAGCGCGGGGGGAGGAGGAATGCTG
Organism: Ischnura elegans; assembly: GCF_921293095.1. Classification (NCBI taxonomy): domain Eukaryota; kingdom Metazoa; phylum Arthropoda; class Insecta; order Odonata; family Coenagrionidae; genus Ischnura; species Ischnura elegans. The sequence goes on from NC_060247.1 coordinate 18,810,724, forward strand.
TGCAAAATCATTGGCTCATAAACAACACGCAAAAAACACGTTGAGCCTGATCCTCGAATCCGATTAGGGGGAAAGGAGAAATTAGCGTGGGGATAGGGATGGAGGTGAAATGTGGCGAAAAAGTTTACGCTTCAAGAGACCTCGATTAAATTATTTTTCACGCGATCACCATCGCCTCATTTAGGTATTTCAAATGACGGATCTTTGTAGGTGTACGTGGGATTAAGTGATAATTTTTATACATACGCAAGTATAAGATTAAAATGGTTATTATTGGATACCTCACCATGAATATTTCACTGCAAAGCAATACTGTCCGCTTGTGTCCATAAATATCCGCAAAGAGGAATGACGCCTCGGCAGCTAAAGTGGCTAAAGTACTCGACAAGAAATCGGACGATCCGGGTTCGAATCCTGGTCAAGGCGAATGATGTCTATCTCTTTTTTAATCTTGGATTTTTTACACTGCATTAATGAGTTTCATATGAAAAAGCTACGTATAGCTTAACGTTGACCATGCCATTACAAGGTTTTAAATATCTGTTTTAAAAATATCATACTGTAAAGTAATATTTTCTGTTTGATCAGATAAAAAACACTAACGCTTACAACTATTAACATATTGAAATAATTAAAACGTATTCCAAGACCAATTTTTTCGAATTTTAAACCGACAAATGGCACTTCTTGCATGACCGAGATCTGTTAAAGCTCACGTGATGGCTTGGGGCCTTCCTCATAGATCTTGCTTAGCGGCATTACTCTCCCCATCGAAGGCTAAGGACGGGGTTTCGAATGGAACATAATAGTGATGGACGTACAGCTTGACGTAAATTGGACGTTTCGTTTTACAAGAGAGATATGATGCTCCGCCTCACCCACTTCGCTGCTCGAATAATGGCCAGTGAGGGATACTATTCGTGCCACATGGGATTCACCCATTCAAAAATCAATATAATGAATTAAAAAAATAATATATTAGCAACATATTTCAAGAATATAATGCACTTGAAACAAAATATTTTCGCACGTTATTTTCGGTAGCACAATAAGGATAATTAAGAATATTATATGAGTAACCAACTTATGAATATAGTATTTACCGTCTCCAAAGCGAAATACCACAAAAATCCTTTAGCTGAATAAGGAAGACACAACTTAAATACTAATTGCAACCGTGATTGGTATCGTGAGCCATGACATTATGCGTATCTCGATAAAAGGCCTGATTTAGATCGGCAAATGGTCTGAAACTTTCTTATTCAACCAGATTTCAAAGCGATGTGTACATACTAATTGCGTTGATAATTGCTTTTCTACATAATTGGCCTACGCTCGACTATTAGGCATCTGATTCCTGCCCTACGCGTCGAGCATATTTCCGAGCGTTAATCGAAAGCAACTCTTTATTCCGACGGGCGTTAGCAAATGAATCGCGATTTACTTAGATTGAGTCCGACGAACACACACAGAGCCCGTGGTTGGTTTATGTATGCTTTCCCCACGTAATTGCGTCCACAGCTACCGCTTTTGCTCCGCGATCGTCCATGCACACGCTTCCGTGGAGACGAAAATGCGGCACACGGCAGTGCTATGTTCACTGCGACTGCTCCCTTTCCCGTTCTTTTTCCGCGTTGGCACGCTGAATGCAGCGTGGATACCACTCGCCGAAATCGCACTCCATTGAAACCATTTCATAGACAGAAAGGAAAGATAGTCATTCTCCCGTAACTCAAAAGAAAAATGCGCGAAATATGTCGCCCTTTTTTCAGGAGTTGGTGACGTCTCTAGAGTTTTTTTTTACATTTACTCGATCAGCAAAGGAAGGACTCTCCCTCAAGATTGTTAAAAAAAACGCTCTAGGCCCCTGTGCAGGCCCGATAAGTAGGTTGGAAGTGCAGTGGTGACCCGCTAGGTATGAGCACGTGACGCCGTCATCTTTTTTGTCCAAAGATTAAAGGCCGTCGATATTTCTCCGTGAATAGCTGGAAAAGTAAGCGAAGGATCTATAAATGGAAAAATACAGGCCTCTTATTAAACCTGATGACTTTCACAATTAGAAATAATAAAATATTGGCGACCAAAACCATAAGCAAGGAAAAAGACCAAATATTCAATATTTACTTTAAAAATGTATATATACGTTTCATACATCGCTAAAAATATTCCGATAAGAAATGAAGCAAGTTATGTTTTTTTGTTTTTATGAATATTTCCATTCCTACAGTACACACCAAACTGTGCAGGTTGCTCTGCGGGAGAATAATCAAATCAACACTCTATTGCTGCTCCTTGCTACTAATTAATAGATTGTAAGAAATTCGGAACACGAGGGCTATTGATTAATCTAGCAAAAGATATTTTTTGCTGGCCACACAATATAACTCTAAACCACGATTCAATGGCATCCGATTTAATTGATGTTCACTTATTACTGAAAATATAGCCATAAATATATATAAAGTCCACTCGGTAAAATTATTAAAATACGCGGTTGCTCCTCAAAAATATTTTTTAAACATAACAATGAAATAATTCTTTCTAACGTAATTAATTAATTCATATATTAATTTATTGCATGTTTTGACTAAAATACCTATAAAATAAAAGTTATGTACGACTATTTTAATCAATTTTTTCAGAAAGCCTAATTGTAACATATTTTTGTACTGGTGTCCGCCTAAAAAGGGTTTTGGGCATTGTTCCGTGGAGCAGCCAATGGAGAATTAGGTGCCCCGCCCGTGCCAGGTGCCGCACGCGAAACAAAAGCGTCACCACGGGAGTGCATAAAGTAATTTGATGACGTCACTCGAGTGCGGAAGGCCCTTTTCCCCATCACGCTCCTGATGTCACTTTCCCGAGTACGCCGCATCAATCCAAAAGCACCCATGCCCCTTCTTTCGCCTTGTTTTTATCTTGACCTCCCTCATACCATGTTCCCTCCCTTATAATTCACGACCTCAATGGCCGTGCCAAACTACGGTTCACGGGTTCGAGTCCCACCAATTTTTCTATCAGTGAGGGCTTTGATATTCGTGATCGATTGGAGATCGCTGAAAATTTTTATTTGTGACAGCTGTTGACAAGCGCTTTACTAGATTTTATTCTTTATAAAAAGACATTTGTATTCATTACGCTTATTTTTTAGCTGATAATCAATAAAAGGTGGATTTTTAGTAATTTAGTCTACAATACCAGCCTTCAAACTTTTTTGTGGCCACTAAAAAGAAATTCGGGCCACCACGGGAGTCTGAGGGACAAAAGATTACCTTATAGCAAGATGAGACGAGTATTTAAAGTTCATCTGAGGATGAATGGCACGATTTTTCGACCGTTATTCTCGAAGCTCGCAGAGGTTCTTGCTTTCATGAAATTTATGCAACCGACGTCTAACGATTACGCAGAATTTCCCGACCACTCCCCCGTGGGAATTCAAGTCGAAAAAATTTTGGGCAGAGTATATGACTATATATCGTACGGCTTCGCCCAATCACTGGCCGCCACGCTATCAAGTCCCCATTCCATTGGGAGGGCGTAATTGAAATTGAAATGCAATCCCTAGTGAGATTTTTTTTTATACTTGCGGGTGAACCGAAATAAATCAGCCTCATGATGGGCATCATATCAAACTCCGACCACGGAACAGGAAGTTAGAGCATAAAATTCACTAGGCGTTCAAACAAGCCAGATTGAATAGAGCCTCCGAAAGCATAAGGGAAGTGAGATTTTCATTTTAAACTCAAGGAGGAAATTTGTACATAATGAAGTCACCATCATTGGCTCATCAGACTCACAAGTGAGCTCTCTATGGATACTTTCCAGAAGCAAGAATTGAATACTGAAAAGAGTTAGCATTTCAGGTATTCCAAAATAAATTGAAAATAATTGCGCAAATAATGTGCCCTACGTCTATTGAATCAGTTTCCTATTTTAACAGATTAAAGCATGAGTGATTAATAGGGGCTATAGTTAGGTGGGTCAAAAGGTAATATAAAACACACTCCTAAAAACTTAATATAAAAATAAGAAAATGGGGTGGATGTAATGTACCACAGACGCATATAGACCCCATTTTTTTCATAAAATAAAAGTAGCAATAAATTAAAGCAAAAATAAAGGAAATACCTCTGTAAGAGGAGAAAATAATTTATGATGATGGTGAAGAGAAAATAATAATGAGTACAATCTATATTTAGGAAAATAACACGAAATACATGAGCAAAGGATAATTAAATAGATACAACACTCATTCTAGCAGATTACATTTCCTTAGTAGAAACCATGATTGTCCTAAAATATAGGTACTATTTGCTTGAAGAGAGCACTGAATGAGAAATTGTTTCTTAAATTAAAAACCCGAGTACGAGGAGGAAATATTTGCAAAAGGGAATTTACACAGCCATTTCCAAGTATTTGAATGATAAATTAGATAATGGATGCCACATTTTACACACAAAATTTTATTCCTTACAAACCAAGATGAATTTCGGAAACTAGTTCACAGAAGCCGCGCAATTAATTTCCAAAACGGGAGTTTGGCTGAGTTGATGGAGCGATAATTTCCGGGTTTATGAGACTAACTGGCGTTTCATTCGATGTGAGTGGTCTACGGAGAGTTGGAATCGAGTAAGTAGGAAGGGATGATTTGCATGGTGATATTGCTCCAAAAACGACTTTCACTCCTATTCCTTTATAGGAAAAGCGCATAAAATGGAAATGGAGAGGACACACAAATCCAACGGTGGCTTTAGCTTGAGTCAGCATATATTTTTAACACACATATAGAATAGAAAATATAAAATCAACAGAGTAATTCGAAGTCAGCATACTATCATTAGCTCTCATAATAGGTAGTGTAATCAAATAGTAACTTCTTTTCCAACGAAATGACGATATCTCATGCATGCTGTCTCACTCCAAACATTTTTGAAGCAAATTAACGAATCAACATTATTGCCATCTAACTTTCATTTAAATAGCTTGAATTTAGAGGAAATAAAACTTTTCAATGAAATCTCCTTAGTTGTATGTTTAACCATTAATCATTGCATTAAATTTCAAGTCCAATTATCATCAGAAATTCTTGATGAAAGATCACAAATGGTAATTTCCACACTTTTTGAAAACACTTTTTCCGCACTTTCCATACAGCTTGAAAATATGACAATATGTTGAAACCATGGTCGGTTGTTGAGTTTTGGAATTAAAAAGTGTGGAAGTTATCATTTGTGTTCTTTCATCATGGATACATCGAACTTCTATCAAATCTTGCCAAAAAGGGTTTTATGCGCAGAAATGCTTGGCCACATATCATCATAATTATAAGCATACACGTCATACAGAAATATTGATTCGAGAAGACGCTTCATTTTATAAGAGGGCTCTCTGATTGCAGTAAACGGTAAATAAAAATTTCCGTACAGATCTATCTATCATAAACATAACATAAGTTAAACATGATGTGACGTTGGAAAGTATAGCTTTGTAAAATTCTATGCCAATGGCAGAAAGAAAATAAATCACATCATTTATATTTACTGCTGACAGACAATTTTAGGCAAAAATTCTATTACATGGAGTAAAATACTGTTATCTTCCAACTTTAGCTCTAAGAAGGAAATGATAAAATCTGAGATAAGTCAGCAAAGAAATCTAGCGTTTAAAAAATTAAATATTCCGTTAATTACAAATTTAAAAATCAAATTGACCAACACCTCGATGTGAGATCGAATAAAGACAAGGGCAACATAGCTGAAGGTCACATTAACACCATTACACCGTCCTTCGCCAACAAACCTGAGAGAGAGAGAGTTTCTCAGCGCAACGCGGAAGAAGTTCTCAGACAAATGGAGGCAAACGCACACACGAAACGCATTCGGTAAGCAAACACAATTTTCTTCGAGCAGTAAAAATAGTTACATGGCAAACACCATTATGATACTATCGCCCCCGCGAAGGGGATTAAAATGCTCTTGGGTTGGCGGGAGAATGTTTTTCCCTTGGGTGAGGTGGCTTTATTTACAGCTGACCGCGATGGCGGAGGTGTAGGTGGAGGACAGGGAAAGAGCGGTGGGAAACGGCCAGCAAAGATAGAGCTAAATGGAGAGAAATTGCATCGCGACGCCTTCGGTGAAAGGACGCTTCCCTGGAACGTGAGACCATTTAGCGTCCGGCACCTTGGCATTTTGAAAGGTGGCAAGTTCTCTCGCCAAAGTGCCGCGTAGTTTTGAAAGAAAACATCGGCTTGGGTGGAGGACAGCAGTGCTTCAAGGGTGAGAAATGGGTGGCAGAAAATACGGCTGGCAGGTTATTACGGTCGGGTGAAACTCGAGATAATTTCCTAACTAAGGGATGGGTGAGGAAGATTTCATGAAGAATTGTAGGCAATTTTCAAGATGATGATTACAATTACAGTGATTAATTGGGAGCATGGTGGCCAATTAGAAAGAGACTGCTTGGCTACTGGCCAAAGTTTCCAGGTTGACACGTGCTGTTTTGGACAAACAACACAAACAATCCTCTTAGTTCTAGGTACCCCAGGGAATCATCCCCTCAATATTTGAAGATTAGGCACGGGTGGCTTAACCTAGGGAGATCTAAACCTTCAGCTATGAAACTAACCTTCTGGGTAAAGCACTGTGTAAGAGGTAGTGGTCTCTTGCCAAATAAAACAGATCAAACAAAAACCAACCCAAGCTTCAACCAGTGATTAAACCGCCATTGAGATTTTTCAGGTTGCTCTCCCTTTTTGAGGAAGTGCGTGAAAACGGCTGAGTAAGACTTTGGAAGCAATGAGACCGAATTTCGATTACTAGCTCCAAAAAGCGTGCGTGCGCGTGGTAGTGAAGGATTGTTTATTTCTCGTCGTCTCGGTTTTCCTGCAGAGTGGTTCCCAAGTTTGATAAAAATACTTTTCCCTAATAATGATATGATTTCAATAGACTCTTCCTTTTCACGATTCCATCACCCCGTCCATCAACCACGATGGCATCATGTCGCGCCTGCTTATATCTATGATTTCATTTGTAAGGGTAAGGTTGCAAGGGAAGGTAGTTTATATTTTGGCGTTGGATAAAGTGTTTTCAGAGGAAGGACATTTTAATCAGAGGTCATGAATAGTGTAGATTATTAGAGTGTTTACTTGCAGCAAAAGATTCCGACTAGATTTAGGGGATAAATAGAAAGGAATTCAATTCCATGGTGTGAAGTATCAATGTATCTAGAAATTAATTTTATAAAATTATTGAACTCCAACGAAGAATTAGAGGGACATGTGATTCGCTACATAATAAAGCTAAGTGGTGGAGCCGTATCAGCCAATTATTTAAGGCTAACATATATAACGTAAATTTAAGGTGGAGTTTATGTTAACGTCGGATGTTTTTCAGAGTAAAAATATGTATAATTTTGATCAAAATAAAAATGTCGATAATTTACAACTAAACTCCACTTAACATGCTAATTCCATAGTTAGATACAATTTAAAAATTTAACACATGTGTGTCATAATTTTTGTACAACGATATGTAATCAATACTTTTAACATTGACCGCAAATTTTAGAAATTAGTTGAAGAATTTACGCATATGAGTTGGGGATATTGAATCATATAAATATTTCATCCAATAGACAGCGGACTCTAAAGAGGATTACTAAGTGAATAGTATTCAATGGGCTTATGAGTGGGATGAGCTCGATGAAGTATTTTATGAACATAACAGCGTGTTATGATATAATTTATAAAATAAATAAATCTGTCGTACCGCATTAACTGGGAGTGCGCAATTAGGTAAAATCGCTTCATATCGGTTCAAATTGCACCTCCTCCAACGCGATAAACATAGCCCCACTCTTCAAATACCGCCGCCTTTCCTTTTACAAATAAATGCGAAACATAATTCCGTATTTTATGATCAGATTCAAAACGTAATCGAATTTCAATACGAAAAGTACCAATTTATTTTTTTCATAGCACTGACTGGGCATAAATATTTTTGGATAATTCTGCCAAACGTTATTTGCAAAATCTGCAAATGTATGAAACATGAGTGAATATAGCCGAAAATCATGAGATTTAATGGGCTCAAAATCTTATTGACAATCACTTTTAAAGAGAAAGCAACAAGCACTTGTGTCCTTATTTTTTAAAGAAACGAGCCAAACTTTTGTGGAGAAATATAAACTGTTTTTCTTGCCATCGGTATATTTGAAGTGAGGTTGTTGGAACTGGTGCATCGGCAAAGAGAGAAGAATCCCTCAAAAATTTTACGGCGAGTCTGTATCGTGAGTGTTTTTTGAAAGTAATAATTTTCGTGCCCAGGTCGCAGAAGCTATGCCCGCTAGCCAGAAATTATTCAGAAAAATAAATTTTTGAATGAAAATACTGCGGTGATTTATTTAGAAACTTAAAGATAGCATATCATATTCTTGAGGAAATCACCTCACAGTTTTAAGCGATTACTATATCCTCACCTAGAAAACGCATTCGCAAATTCAGGAAAATACCGGATTGCATTTAAGCATCGCAAATATTTCCATTTATATAAAAACTAAAAGGAATGTTGCTAAAGGGGATAACTTCATAATGAACTGAAACATTAGAATTCCACTCAATACTGCAACCACGCAAAGATTGGACTCTATGGCATTCGTCATTGAAAGACAGGTGAAAATCAAACAAAGATACAGTTAACTCGATTGTTAACAGCAAAACACAAACTCATGGCGTAAAATGGAGTATTTCTGGGATAGCGACAGCGTAAGGCATGTTTAGAGAAGCACTTGCAACATGCGCAGGATATTTCCACAACGCTGCCGAGCAGAGGTGAGAGCTGGCGGATGTGCACAGCGCCGAACCTTTATACATTAGCGCCGGTCTTTTATTTTTGAACGTAGCAAAGCATTTAACACCTGAAGAGGTAAAATTGCAGACGGAGCATTCATTTTTCGTCACAGGATTATGATTGCGTTAAACTAACGTGAGAGTCGAGAGACGTACTCCCATCCGCACGAAGACTAAATACTCGTAATTACATCAGGATGGACTGGGAAGGCAGGGAAGGAGAGAGGACCACGGTGGCAGGTATGCAGAATTCGTTGAACCTCTACGCATCTGAAATACGACGCTCATAAGAGGTGCGAGAGATGTGCTAACGAAGTCCTTTTGAGCAATTTAATAACGGGATTCGGACGGCAGATTTTTAAAAATGCGCGAGCATCAAAATGAATAAAAAAATAATAATCAAACGTTCTTTTTTTCATTTAACGAATCCAGGTGGGACGTGGAAAATGGATTTTCCACGCACACATGGTTTTCCGGTCGCAAGGAATATTCCCCTGTTCCTCTCTCTTCCAGCGCGGCATGCCGACTTCCTCCTTCAGGACGTTACTATTCATAGAAGCGGGATTGGCAAATCGGATCATGGAAAAGAGGGTGTCCAGATTTTTCGCGGACAGGAGAGAGAAAACTTGCGGAAAAAACATTCCACGGGTAAAACATTCGATGCCACCTAAGTGCGTTAGCGTCAACGTTCGACGTCCGATGACCATTTTTTTCAGCAAAGTCTGTCACATTTACATCTGAGCTTGATCCGAACTCCGAATGCGCCCGGCTTTCCGGTCAAAGATTTGGCCTCAAAATTTGGGATTTTATTGAATACAAATCCTTTTTCGGATTTAGGGATTGATATTTAAATTTGTTACAATGGAAAGTTTCCAGCAATATCTCAGCATGCCTTGGGTAGATATCTACAGCACTTAGATTCGTTGAGTATTGAGAGATAAGGCGCTTTTTGTGCTACGGAAATAATTTTAGCTGGTAATTAAAGTGTGATAAATTCTACAATGAGAAACGAACACTGCACGTTTTTATCCATTCTATGCATATATCATTCTTCACTTCATACCTCCTTTTCCCAAAAAATATTTTTTTCATCTCGGCATTGTCTTTCGTTCACAAACGCTCCTTGTGTATTTTAAGGAATCCTTTGAATATTTTCATACATGTAGTTGGTATTGAATTTACACTAAAAACTAGATAGTCCCCTTGGTTACCACCACATTGAGAAGGAACGTTGTAAATGGATTTTGCATGCAGATTTGCAGAACTATGCAAAGGAATTTTCATAAGGCGATGAAAATACACATTAAATTTCAAATTGATAAAACTTACAGTTTTATTTATGCAATAGGTTAAGTTCGAAAATTAGCGTGTCAATTCCTCGGCTCTCACCACACCGCACACACAAGATTGGTGCAAATTGATGGAAAATATACAGAAATCAGCAAAATGACCAATCTAGTGCTCAAAACTTAGCAAGGGAACTATTCAAAATTTACAGGACGAATAAAGCAATGGAAAGATAGACAATGCCTAATGGAAATAAATAAAGCCAAACCTCGAAAGTCAGAAGACGAAAAAAAAATATTTCTTTGAGACACCATTAGAACGTATCAACTCAGCACCCAAAAAAATATCAACGTGCAGGATTTCGAATGGCAAAACAAGCAGGCGATCCGAATCACCAAAGCCACTCGAAACAATGAAAACTGATACGGCTGCGCTGTTAAAAAATGAGGCGAAGGAACAGTAATTTTATTTATTTCAAAGCCTGAAAAAGTTTCTTTTGAAAAGTGCCTGCGTCTCCTTTGAAGACATCAAAACTTGGCTTCCAAAGAACGTCACCGCGCTGAGGGGGAGCACCATGACGAACTCATCAACCAACACTTTGGATCCCAAACTTTGACAAGTGAGGCCAGACGAATGGAGCTTCGGAGAGAGGGGACATATTTAAAAAAAGCCGCTCAAAAGAAAAAAAAGAACGTGGAGAACGAATCGATCGATGGCTCCATTGACAAATCACCTTCGTTACTTCGTGCCTGCGGTTTGGATCAGTGCGGTCTCCTCTGCCAGCGAAGATGGGAGAGAGAGGACATGAGGGTGAGGGAGAGAATATCATTGACTGGAAAGAGGGAGAGACGATGGGAGATCTGTGGAGAAAAATTGAAAAAAAAATAAACGGGAGAAGGACTCCTTTGGCAGCCCTCGAGTCTGATGGGAAAGTGCACCCGGTCTGTGCCAGGGCTCGGTGGGTGCGGGGGAGTAGAGCAGATGGAATTTTTCCACCACGCTTGGGAGACGGGGGAAGGGAGGGCAGGGGGAGATTACAAGCGTCCATTCCGCTGATTATTTCGGATTTTCCCGAGGACTGTCGCTTCCATCGGTTCCAACTCCACACGCACTCTTGTCCCGCCCGAAGGAATGACCTCAAGGCGGCGCCCGTGATCCCTACCCAACCCCCTCACAAAACATAAAATAAGTGTATTTTCAATTACATTAAGCCCTGCATTTTGCTACCCCAATAACATGCAGCGTGGAATGTAACGCCTACATTGGCAAAGCTATAATGTCTTGAAATTTCGGTGGAAGCAGCGGTCCCTTAGCTGCCTCTACTCTTTTTAGCAAAAGCAATTCACCCCTTCTAAATATAATGTAGCAATTTTATCATATCAACTCTATTTCAATGAGATTACAGAGCATGTAAAGCCGTTACATTTTGTCCTTAAATAATAAGCAAATTATAACCTTTTTTACGAATGTTTGACCATAAATCCAAAATTCGTTTTGAGAAATAACCCATATATGTAACAGCCGAGGTGCACATTTTTATTCCATAAGAAGTGAAGAGTGAATAATGAATCGCTTTTCACCATTTTGGCCAAATTTTACGAAGTAACAGAGTCCATCCCTTCAATCAAAATATTTTAAAAAATGTCCGACGATACTTTTGTTATTGCTATGTTTTACTTCCTCGTATTCTTTTCTTTAACCGCGTTTCATTGACTTAATTACAATATTTTCTAGGAAGGGACTTAATTGCCTGAATTATCGAGAGTAAAGATAAACTAGTGACAGTAGAATTACTCCCTTTTTGTATTGGAGGAGTGATAATTCCATGCGTTTCTTATTAATGCGATGAGGACTCTAGATACTCTAATGTTTTTAGGGGCTGAAGAAGATATAATTGCGGCAATAAAATAGGAACGGAAAACAAAGCCATTTGAAAGAGTAACAGCAGCGGGAAAAAAAAGAAGATGGAAAAATATAAGGGATATAGACTATGAATGAGAATGAATGGCTAGTAGGACATCACCAGACCAAACCTCGATGATAGCCTGAGATTACGATACAGCCCTATGTTACCCGGAGTCTCAATAACGAAATTAGTATGTATTCATTTTCACTGTGTAAGAGACGCATAGGGACGGAGTCATTATTCTTTTGGATTCGCGCGACCACCATTACAGTCCACTTGGACACGCGCACGTAAAATATCGCAATTCCGGCGCCACCGGAACAACCGCTTACAGAAGGAGGAAGCGACGCATGGCGGCCATATTGCGGGGACTTTTGGAGAGGAAATCACAGTTTTGTCCGCGGGCTCGGAAAGACAGCAGCGCACAGATGGCTCTGCCGGGCCAATTAGCGACCCGCTATATTCTGCTCCCCCTGTCCGCACTAAATCACTGGATTTCCCTTTCCGCGAAATCACTCCCGAATAGTTCTCCTTTATCTGCTATTATATGAGCTTTTTCGGAGCTTTTGGACGGAATCAGGCCTTTTGTCATGCAGAATGTGCGGATCCATGGGTTAAGCGGGCCCGCGTCTCGAATGTTTGCTGCCCCACGTTATGCGCCCGGCCGTAAAAAAAGAAGTTTATTTACTTTGGAGTGGAAATCACGATAACGCCATCCGTTAAGGAAATAAATCTAAGCGGTGAGCCTAAAAATCATGGCACAATTATTTAGAGCTTCTAATGATTATGCGTAATTCATATCGAGATACTGAGACTGGTCTCAGTGATATTTTGCAGCCAAGTTGAGGTAAATGCCATGGACAGACATTCAGTAGGCACGAAATCAACTCCCGAGTGGCTCTCCCTGTCAGGCCCTTGTGGCAATTTCCTCCATAAGCATTACGTCCATTAAGGAACCACTAAGAGTACTATTAGTGACGAGAGGTCCACTGAATAAAGTAATTCAATGGTATTCGATGGAAGAACATGTTCATTATTTCATTTAATGCAATTTCATATGCATAACACTTTGCATGAGGAAAATCAATGCGCAAGGACTCAGAAAAGAATTTAAAGGCTCATCCCAAAATGAGAACACGGGAAAAAGCATAAAATAAGACTAACTATCGAGGTCCACCAGATTAGTTAAGATCAATAATAGGTTTAATTTTTACGTGATGCAATCATAATTAATATGCTCTAGAGTAAAATAAAAAATGAGAGCCAAGAAAAAAATTATACATTTTGCACACAGTAATTTTTTTAATCATTCAAACAAAATTGCTCTTGCCTGGTTTAGCAACTAATCACCCGAGCTGATGGAACTAATCACATGAAGAACATAATAAGGATGGTACATGAATTGAGTCAACTTACGGTCAATGAGGTACAGATTACGCGATGTTAACTGCAACTATGCTAGCGTAAATCACTTGTCTTTTTTAATATTACATAAAAATTCCTTATCATCACATTGGATGGTGATTAAAAACCCCGATCAAAGCAACTAATATCGTTTTCTTAATTTAAAAAATTAAGGAGATTTTACTTTTTCAATGAAATCTGAAAGCAAAAGTAAATATCAAAAACTTTAAGTGCCTGCACTCATTGATACATGAATTGTAAGCAGACGATCCGAGGCAGTTTTAATTCAATTGAGCGATAGACACAAGACGAACTGTGAGCCTAGATGCAAGTCTCATCCAGTGAACGCGAAGTCACTACGCCCGGTAAGGGGTGAATTCATCGTATTCTGGATGAAGTTGAGCTCTGGGAATAGCGAAGAATTTTGCGGGGTGAGAGAGGGCACCTTGCCGGAGAGATGTGCGAGTGAAAAGGGTTCGAGGCAAGGTAGGAGCAGCGAGTTATTCATTCGGCTTACAAAACTGAAACCCAAGCGGGGGCTCAAGAGATGTGCTTCTCTTTTTTATTCGAAGATTACGTACGCAGCGATTCCTTTCAACGTGGAAGTGCCGATGTCGCTCCGGCTGCAAGAAAATAAATTTAAAAAATTAAGTCCCCCATTTTCATTTTTTTTCGTTCCTCTTTCCATAAAACGATTAAGAGGAGAGAGGACATCCTATTTCTATACCCTGGGGTTATTAAGGAAGCCAAGATATTTGCGTGTGTGTAAATATTTCCTGAGAATCCATTTAACGTAAAAAAAGAGCGAGGAGTTTATTTCGTCTCTTCCTCTATCTTGTTCCCCTTCTTTTTTTACGATTTAACATTTTTATTTTCATTCGGATGCATATCAATTCGGGAGTTTATGTTTTTCCCCTAACTCTTTCTTTCCCCCATCCTAACCTGGAACGAAATCCTTTGGCTCGATGGGCAACGGTTAAAGCGGTTTCGCGAAGGCGACGGACGCTATTGGTGGAGAGGTTTCGGCGGGTGACGAGCGGGTATGAGAGGCACACGGCGGGGTTGTGTTGAGGCCGCAGACTTAGCTTCTATGAAAATAGGGGGCGGGGAGAGGGAGGAAAAATTTTCCTGGCGTGAGGGAGGGAGGGGGAAAGCGGGCAAAATTGCGAGGACGAGCGGAGGGATGTGGGGCCGGGGCGGCGGTAAATAAAAAGACTCGCATTTATGCATGGGATTTGTGCTAATAAAGTTCGGTCCATGAATCCAGTGGATGCAAAGTCACCGGAAAAAATATGCAAAGTCGGGAGGGAGCCTTGCCGGAGTCAAATTACATTTAACTGCGGGACGGTGAATTGGAATTGAAAAGCTGACTTTCCACGCGGAAAGAAATGCTCGCCTCATCGCATAAACCGCAAGATGGACCTTGGCTCGAAATAAATATCAGAGCAACGGTGCTGCAGAATTCAAACTGACGACTTTGCATTCAGAATGGACGTGCATAGATATGATTTGCAAGATTGAATACTTTTCAGGTACAAATATTGTTCGTAGAAATAAAATGTAGAATTAAATCCGTCATTAAAGCCCGACATTACGTGATAAAATCTCTTTGAGCGTGTGAGAACATTCAAATTTTTTAACCACAATGCTTGGTATTATATCACATACTGCCTTGCTACAACACTGAAGTTACTTCCTGATAAAATAGTTTTCAAGCCTAAGTTATACATCTTCATATTGTTAAAATAAACATGATAGTGCTAATTTTTGATAGAGTATTGTTAAAATGATGCCAGTAATATTGTGCTGAGGGTGAGACATATTAATACCTACACGTGTAAAATTAAAAAATACGCAAGAACAGGGATTGTCACCATACTATACATGGCTATATCATGAGGCTGGAAAATGTGCGGCAGTTGGATAAGAAACTTATAGATAAGGACAATGACAATCACGTAATTATGCGTCGGTTCATAAAATGTGAGACTCTGTAATAATTGATGCAAATTTTGAAAATGATATTATTTTATTCCCTTGCTGGCAGTTTGGAGTCTCGAGACTAATGAGCAAGTAATATTCATAGAAGAATTAAAAAAGCTGATATGCAGGATCAAGTCTAACTCTCCGTTCCCCACAAAACACTACAATTTATAGCAAAAAGATATTTTCCATCGACTGACAACGAATTTCAATTGAGAAAAACTAACAATTTTCCATGATATTCTTCGCGTAATCTATACCAACATAACAGCCTATGAGCCGCCAAAATAGGGGTGTGTTAGGGGGGTGAACAATTAGAATTTAAGTTATATATGGTTAAATCCAGCCACCTGAATGACGGTGAATTTTAAATGTATATTTCCATGTAAAAAAGTCTCCCGGATCGAGAATTGAACGACGAACTGTTGGCTATGAGGACCACTGCACTGACCACTACACTCCTCCTGCTTCTTTCACGGTGACAAAGCATCATGAAAAGGAAATTATCAAAATAACGTAAAATCAAAGGAATTTTGGTTTGTAGACAAAATTTATCCATAGCGTATCTCTACGACTCTCCCTGCATCTAAATAACAACGTCTATCGCCTACGCTAATAACTAGCTTCGCATTCAATTCCCATCAGCTCCTCCGGACCGCAAACTACATCAATTTGGGCTCAACTCCCCAAACAAGACCCTCGCAAAGGTGACTCTAAGTCATCTCTTTGGTGGAATGGCAACAGAAAGAGCGCGGTTCCAATCTACTTTGAGGCCGGGTGATCCGATTCGCTGGAGCTAAGGAGATTAAGCATCCACTGACCTCTCCCGCGCGTTCCATTCCTTTTTTTTTGTTTTTAAGTTTTCGTACCCTGGGAATCCGCAAGTCTGGACGCTGGATGGACGGCATCTCTTTATCATCTCCCATTTCCATGATCCCTCTGTATCCTCTTACATTCCTCACCGCTCCTTAACACCTACTACCATACAACCTTCCACATTGCTCCCTCCACCCACTTTCCACTCATAACCCATGCCACAAACCAAGACAATGTATCAAATTCTACCTTAATCCAGAGAATCATAATGGATAGACAAATTTCCGCGTTGCAAGATTGCTCATCAGTACAGCCATTTGAATGACGAATCGCAAAACATTAATGAGTAGACAGAGAGGAGGACAGGGCGATAAAATCTAAAAATATGAAAGTGGTTACTTGATTAGAGTACATTAGACTGATTGTTTTTAGAATAAAGATAAAAGTTTTTTATTTACAAGAATGAAAAATAGTGCACATATCAATACGCAGTGCTACTAAAACAAGTCTGCGCATAAAGAACTCCTGTGAAATTAAATTGAATATAAGGAATGCTTATAAAATACCTAGAACCCTCATAGGTAATCTAAACTCTCAATATATGAATATATCGACATGATTACTCAATAGCCTGAGTTAATACTGTAGAAAAGCTATCATAATTTCTATTTCTAAAAGCTTATATCATAATTGAACAAAACACTTGTAGTAAGTCCATTGAAATCTGGTAAAAATGGTATCCCTAGGCGGCAAAATACAATAAAATAATTTGACACAAAAATAGTAAATACTATAAGTACTAAATTACCAAAAATATTAACCAAATAAACAGACACATTTACTCATCAGCAGAGGTGAAATAAACTGTCTGCTTCTACATGTGAGTTGATATGAATTTGATTCACTTAAGTACGCAAACACAGAGGTTCTCCTTCAAATAAACTCGAGACCAAACCTAAGGAAGTTCCTCAGTGTCTTGGAGAAATTTCCCTTTAAGTACAGCGAAGTTACATAAGATTCGGAACTTATGATCTTCCTCTGTTAGTCTGAGGAGTTTTTGAAGAGGGTGATGAAGTTAAGCCAAGGAGACAACTCCAGAAATGTTTCCGACCTCGTTTTAAGATTGTTTCAAATTCAATTACAGCAGACGTGGTATTAACGACTAGACTTCTCAAGGATCATTGGCTTAACACTGTCATTCCATTGTCGGATTTCCTTGAGCACGCGACTGCCGATAAAACGCTGGAAGGCATGTATTTTGCTGCCATTCTTCCCAAACACTTACCTACATGTGTACGGGTATGATTCACATTGTCTCCATACGCATTTTTTGACCTCAAATCGAATACAAGGCTATAACTTACTTCGAAAGAAAAAGAAACATTTCCGATTCATTTCCACTTAATTGGAGGCAACATCATTTGTTATATTTGGAACTACAATGAGGACACAGCAAGAATCACGCAAAAATATCTGTTATTAAGTATATCTATTATCTGTCGAGATAAATGTAGATTCTTGATGAATGATTAATTAAGATGACAATGAACTGACAACTCGTTAAACGATTTTCCTATGACATCAAGAGGATACGCAATGCAACAAAGTGTGATATATTTATTCAATACTTTATAAATAATCATTATCCTACGGTAACCATTCAATTTTCACACAGCAACAAACATAGAATTGGTAAAACATGAATTAATATTAATCTGAAATGGATTTTTAAGGTAACTACATAGATGCACTTTCGCGCAAATTGCATCCCCACCGAAAACAATTTTCATTCACCGACACTTAGCTCGTCATAGGTTTCCACAAAACGAAACCAATTCCTATCAGGACCTAACGTTGCCGCAATTTCAAACGAGAGATAGAGAGCTAAAAAAATAACAAACAATAAGCCAGATTGCGCTCGCAGGAGAAAGGAATGGTATGCTTACCATTCGATTTCAACGTTGGATAAAAATAAAACTGGTTCCCTTCTTCCTCACTCCCGGATCACTCGCACCTCCTCCAGATCCGGTCGGCATATCTCCCTAATTTTATCTCATTCCTTTCCGAAAAAGAAATAAATTAAACTCCTCCTCCTCATTTCATTCCTCACCCCTCGGTTATATATACCACGCCCTGACCTGGTACCCTAACTCCACTAGACAACTTTAGTGGCGATACCTACGCTCTCTACGCTATGGAACACTGAACCAAACCCTCTACCCATGGTCAAAGTCCTCCTGACATCGGTATCCTACCTCTAACCACCACTCCCCCGCCCCACAAGAACCTTTCCCATCATTCATTTAACCTATTTCCCCATCCGAACCGACCTCCCCTTCCCCTTATCACCTTCTCTGGCCTCCCTCTATACTCCCACCACTCTCCAGTCCTATACATATATATATATCTCAACCCCCCCCCCCCTCTTCCCATCCCAACGCCCCCAACGGAATTCCATTTCGAATCTCGATCCCGAACCGCGATGCGACGAGAATTTGAATTTCAATCCGCAACGAATCCACTTCGCTTCTACAAGGGAAGCGCCAACCTTTCATTAATACGAATTTCGCAAATGTAAAAAGAAGAAGAAAAGAAGAATGAATGAAAAAAAGAAAGTGTGGAAAAGAGAGAGAGATGAGCGGGAAGTGAAATCCCAGCCGCGACGCGAAGCTGCAAAGATTTACATTTTTACGCCCGGCATTTACGCCCGGAGGAAAAAAAATGCTTCTAATTCCATTAGCCTTCTTCCAGAGGTTCTGGGGCACGATTTCGCCTATTTTTCTCATCGACAGAGAAGGCAAAAAAGTATCCGTGGCACAATTTGTATTGATCAGCCCAATTTAAGGACAAATGCTCCATCGATTTAAATTGAGGAATCAGAAGTATCATGTTAGCTTAGAATTTAACGGGAAGCAATAAAATTAAAGGGGGAATATTCGTTGTAAGCATTTTTATAAGAACTTTATTTTTCACGCAAGATGAAGCGGATATACGTATTCCTACATATCAAGGCTCTTTTCACTTCTCAAATGAAATTTCTGCCACTAAGTTTTGTAATTATATATAATTGCTTTTTTAGGAAATTTAAAATTCCAAAAGAAATGTTTGAAAATGAGCTATCAAGACTTAGAATAGCTTCAATTAAAAAGAAAAAAAAAATGCTTAAGGAAAAGTAAAATTCAATGAGACGAAAAAGGCGTATTGTCACACAGCTATAAGTACGAAAACCATGTAGCAATTAAAAATAGAATCCGTAAAAGATGATGATGACGAGCCGTGATGTAATAAACAAGTAAACTTCTCAAAGCGTGAAGCCTCTTACGTTAGAAGATTTTTATAAGTATCACGTTTGAATGAATTCGAACTCATATTTCTAGGTTGCAAGGCTAAATCATGTTCAAATTAACGCAATTCAATTTATAAAACACCAATCAACAGCTTTATCAGTGTCTCAAGTCTTTTTAAAATATGCATCACTGAGTATTTTGGAGAAGGGTAAATTTATCACAGGCTATACCTAATTTTGAGTTTCATCGAGATAACTTTTTTTCTATTAATTTCGCCTCAGGCATTTTCTTTTAAATTTATTTTGGCCTCAAGGTAATTCCTAAACTTATTTTCAAACTTTATTCAGGAACTCATTCCCTGCACTGCCATAATTTTCAAAAAAATTACGAGTATTAATAACATGGAATAAACTTCTAAAGGATTTTAATTGCCTCGTCAAGGCTAATCCATAAAATCTGTTGACGCTGAAGGCAATTTAAGATGTAAAAGTCAACGCTCAGATCAACGAAGAATCAAAACTTTCGCGCTTGGTAAAAGACGAGACCAGATGATCCGAAATTATTCCGGCGATCGATGGGAAGGTGTATTTTTCTGTTAAGTGTTTTACAGGACTTGAAAGCCAGAGGGCAATATCAGAACTTCCCTCCTCTCGAGAAAAAGGAGTTTATACGTGAGATCATCATTAAATTCCATCTCTTGTTCATATTCTCTTGTACAAACCAGGAAAACACGAGAGCGTTATGAGGAAACGTTTTTACCTCGCAGAAGCACATCGTTGCAACCTAACCAGATATGGATTTGTATTCAAGTATATCTTCACAAAATTCCATAATTTTCCATGTAGATGATTCATTTCCAAGCCCAAAATTTGTAACAGGATATTTATACACTGAGCATTGCTGGATAGGTACATCGTTAGAATGGCCGCGGCTTCAGTTATTTTTCGACATAGTCACCTTGGCGCTTGATTACTTTCCACATCCGCACGATGAGCTTTTGAATCGCGTCGCCATACCAGCTTCCGTCCGCGTTGCGATGATAAGCGATGACCTCCTCTTGCTCCTCCTCGTCTGTCGCGAACTTTATTCCTCCTGAATTCTTCTTCAGAACAAGCAACATGTGGAAATCACTGGGTGATAATGTCCAAAAAAATCGACTCCTTCCTCTTCAAAATGGCGCACAACTTCTTCCGTACATTCAACACGCTGCCTCTGGTGGTCTTCAGCAAGCAGCGAGCAACGGGTACTCACCTGGCACAGGACGTTTGTGCGGCCGGCAAGGAACTTGTGACACCATTTGCGAACATTTTAAACACCCAGGCATTCATCGCCGTAAACTTAAACTAATTGGCGATCAATGTCAATAGTTTTATAGAGACCTTATTTTTAAGTTTACCCCAGCAGCTCACTCTCTCATGATCACATCCTAAGCGTAATATTAGCAGCGGATGAATGGACAATGGAAGGAGAACATTTTCACCAATGGAGACGGTCGACCTATCACCAAAAATTCACTGCTTTCTTCGATAAACTAATTTTTCTACCGGTGATATGAATAAGAAAGAGACTCCTTATTACGACAGAAAAGAGAGCTCACATGAAAATGAAAACTCTTGCAACGAGGTCCATTAATTACTTTGCCCTGTTAACTCGATTGCTGCGAGGTGGAGGTGCTCGGGTTAATTCGAAGACCGGATAAGGCGGGATGAGGACAAATGAGGCAGCAAGGGAGCGGAGGAGTGAAGCTGGAATGGTCGATATATGTGAGTAGTAGACTGTGATGATAGAGGGACGACGGATGGAGGACATTTCGGGCCCTCGAAGGAAGGAGTTCGGAGTAGTTGCGAAGATATGGAGATGATGGAACGATAGAGAGGAGCGGGATAAGGTGGCGGGAGGAGTAAATGGAGAAGGAGTGTGTGCGGTTTAGGGTGTTAAGGACGGAGATGGAAAGGTTTTGTCGGTAACTTCGCGAGGGAAAGCTCCGGGAAGATGAGGAGTTGATAAAGGCTTAAGGGTGGGTCGGTTCGGAGTGAGAGTGTTTGGGCCAGCAGATCCTCGGATTTCGGGGGGCTCATCTCCCGAGACACGGCGGGTTGAACCTCCGCTTTCCTGGATGAGCTCTGCAGAAAAAAACCAGGCCTGATCCGAGAGGAGGGATTTGAGTGACGAATATTTACGGGATCAATAGAAAATGGATGCCTGGAATATCCTATCACCCAAGGAAATCGCTATTTTTTTTAAACTGTGAGATGAAAAAAGGAAGAACCTCTCTCTGGCTGTACTATAACTGCAATTGGTGTGGAAGCATAGATTATATTTATGTTCTACAATTAACTTCATAAACTATCTCATTGGCTATTTCTCATGAAAGGGGAGTATAATGTAAAATATCTATCATAAAATTACAAGTTATGGGCAAAGATAACTCGCCATGATAATTATAAATACCTTGAACTTCGGTCTAACGGGTAGAGGCTCAAAATATACGCTCAATAGCAAAAAGATAACAAAGATATGATATGAGATTATCTTGAAAATGACACAATATGATGAAACCTTGGAATGAAAAAGTGTAATAATTATCATTTGTGTTCTTTCATCATGTAAATATCGAACTTCCAATAAATCAAGCCAGAAACGATTTTATACGAATATAGCCAATCCAAATTACGTATGTTGGTTGCAAATTTCAAAAGGCCCTTCTATAAGGAATAATTTTAAAAAATCCGATTAGAAAGTAGGAACTCTGAGATAATTGCAAAAAAAACATGAGAACGCGTAATTGCATCGTAATCCTGAGATCGAGTAAAAAGAACAGGTAACCTTTGGAATTATAAAACAACATCACCAAGGCACGACATTTTTTCTATTAAATGCATCCTCATCAACAAATGGGTTTCAAAAATTAGGATGTAATAAAGATATGAAGTGAAAGACAAGCTATTCTTAAGTCGGGTGATGAGATAGAAGCAAACTGATTGATTGGATGAATCAATGCAAGGAAACATTTATTTCTAAATGTGAATGCAGATGAACCAATTAGTCTCTGCAACTATGTTAAGACGTTAGTTCTATAAAATAAAAAAAATCATTCCATTTCCTTGGTTTTGTGCAAATATTACAGCCCGCGTAAAATCTGGCGACGCAGTTTAGAGATGGGTGACGGAGATTAATTTCGTCTCCGCCGTGCCTTCAAGCCGGAATGAGTCTCCCGTCGTGACAAGGGGCACGAAATGGAGCACGTGACTAGCAGGAAAACGTGAGAGCCCGTTCGGCATTGGCTGTAGTGACGTAGGTGGGTACCCGGGTGGAAGCAGGACAGTTCACGGGGTAGTGGGAAAAAACCTCCGCCTCCTTCTTGAACCGTCGATCGTCACCCGCCTTCGACGTGCTCCCTCAAGTGTGATCTACGAAAAGGAGCGGGAGGCAGCTTGCGTAGTACTTAAAAATTTGATGGGTACTCACAAGAAATACGCAGCTTTTGCCCTACGGAGAGCAGAAAAACTTTTTTACAGACACTCCTCAAGTAGTACACCCTTAATAAACAACGCAGCATCTCTCATCGAGGAATTACAAATGACAAGTAATCTGATAATGACAAATAATAATTAGCCCCAAATATTTTAATCCCACCCAAATTCAAGGGTTTACAAACAAAAATTACGAAAAAAATTACAGAAGAGTAATCCAGAGGATCATTTTTGGCCAATCTTTGAGCATGCAAAATAACAGTAGGCAAAATTAAAATTACTTAGTTATTTCATCATAACAGGTTGTAATTTCGAGACTAGGTTTGAATGACTTCATTGATCGATTCATTTACATTAAAGAAACAGCATGCTCACACCACATCACATCCTCTACCCCCTCTGCTCACAACACATCATATACCCTCAACCTATACCTTTAAATTGTAGGGAAAACCGCATATTGGCTGAATCTTAGTGGTGTATTCATTATTTCGAGTGAATCATTCCCATCATACCTCCTACTCATGCATTACCATCGTGAAGAGGCATAAGGCGTTGACGTTAAACCTTTTCCGTGACTTTATTTGTAGTTTCTTTCCCCATTTTACGAGGTAGTAAACCAATCTCCCCGACGTCACGTGATTTTATTGCTGGCCTCAGCTTGCAGCAACTGCGTAGACACCTTTAGAGCTCCGTTTTTGCTTACCAATGTGGGACACTAGTGGGCGGAGGTTACCTGTCTGGCTCCTCAAACCATCCAACGACGCCGACGTGCATCGACAAGCATGATCAATTAAAGGCAGCGGGAGGTGTCTCACCTGAGCGGTGGAAAGGAAGAGGAAGTCCCGCGGGGGAAAGGGTTGGAGGGTGTGATCACCGGACGACGCTCGGCTGGGCAAATTAGGGGTGACGTCGGAGGCGTGGGTGCCGCTCCTCGAGGCGGCGGGAGCGGCAATTTAAATCACGTGACAAACACACGGCTCGAATCCACAGAGTCACATGCAAGCAGCCACCGCGAAAGGGCGTTCGGCAGGGGGCAATTCCTCGCCAGACATGCTCCACGCTACTTGTGACTAATGGGTCGGATAATGGTGACGGGCTTTCATTAATGAGAAACAGGCAAATGCCTTTGAGGCGTGGGTCGGAGAGGAATCGGAAAGGTGACGTGAGGTGAAGTAGTGGTAGTGAGTTGAGACAAGCTTCCAGTTGGAACGAAAAAAAAAGCTGAGGAGATACCATAAAATATTTTCTAAACGAAATATGTTTTGGAGAATTAATGAAGTAACACTGTCATCATTTTGAGTGAATTTTTGTGCATTTTTAAATGAAAGTAGAAATATTATATACGATTATAGAGATGTTCCAGAGTCCTTGTTCTAGTTTTCAAGTATCACTAATTGTGAATAAATGTAGATTTATGGCGAGTACAATTATTTTAGGAGCCTATGAAAAGCAAATTCTCTTGTTGAACATAAAGATGAGTCCAAAACCGATTCAAAATTAAAAAAAAAGGTTTCAGGTTTAAAACAATGCCATTGCAAAAGATAATATTTGGATATAGAGTGGATTCTGCATCTTAATACATGTAAAAATGCGAATCAATGGACTAAGATGCAAAGAATAACAATTTTAAATAAAATAATAATTAGTAAATAAAAACAAAGTTATCCTGAAAAGCTTATGTTTTGATATTGAAGTGAATATTGGCATCGAAATATTGTATACTCCTCGCAGTAAGATCCTAGAACTTATCGTAATCATTCGTTCGCTCTAGTGATTAGGAAAACTGTGATTTTAAAAAGGTTTGCTGAAGCCCTCAAGATAAGATACAAGCATAGACCTACTCGGAGGTAGCAGAAGCAGATTGACGAAAATAAATATTGCAGATGGTGTGAGGCAAGAAGTGACTCAGCAGGTACACGACCGGAAAGGAGGGAGGAACCGCACCCCTCGCTCAAAATGTCGCGAGTGCCGTGCGTGACATCGCCGGGCCGGGAATCTGATTAAGCGGGAGTAACACGACGGCCACGTCGGCGTCCGGCACATGCATATGCGAACCGATGCGATGGGGAGAGACCAGCAGCGGCAGTGGGTACATGTGGACCGTGCAAGGCCATTATGCCGATGTTTGGATGCCCCTACTCCGGCGGCCTCAACATGGGACGAGCAAGGACCACGGGTGGCGCATATAAAACCACCACCGACTATTTGGCACTGCAAGGGCCGTTCGCAGGGAACTTATTATGTAAAGAAGCAATACTCACGCAGCTAATGTTGGAGAATGGGGCGCAAATTTACAGATTTCCGTTATTTGAACTTGTCCTTCTCTCACATAGTTTACTCCAGAATAGATTTCTGCTTTAATTGTAAACTATTCTCAGCTAAGAATTTAGCGTTTTTCCCAAATGGATAATGCAAATTATAACGGAGTCAATCATCTTCTTATGGATGATTTGAACCACTCAACCGCCAGCCGTTACGTGTGAGTGGGAAATAATTTGACCACTATTGATAAAATATTTTCGGAAGAAATATGTAGTATTAAATATAAAATTGATTCATATTTCAGGAACATGCTTTTACTTTTATAAATGTATCATTAGACTTTAGTGAATGAAGAAGAACTCATACTAACAACTCTTGGCGATTCATTAATTTTTCATGCGAACTATCCATTAAATGATGATGGAGGCCACTGAGGGAAACCAAGCATATGTCCCAATTAAAAAAAGTTGTATCTCACGTCCAAGTGAAGCGGCAGTTATTGACTTGCCTGAAATAGAAAAAAGGCAAAAAAATTGCCTTTCATTCCAATTACTATAAAAATATATATTAAAATACCTAACAATGGACGTGATTTATAGCAGGATAAATGAGAAAACAAAGTGATGCCAGTAAAATTCCACAATTTTGGATAAAAACCTGTGCAAAATGGAGATCAATTGGCTAGTACTAAACAAATAACTTTTATGAAAAATTAAGTGAGTTCTTTAATAAATTAATAAATGGAAAAGCTATAAAAACAACTACAAAGCGAAAATTTAAAGGAAAGGTTAGGATCGAAACCATGAGTTCATGTTCGGTAGAGACTCGCAGATGACTTAATACGGTTTTCTGTCTCTTATCAGCCTGATTACATATGACTGACGTATCCAAATTACTCCATTACATTCGTCTATTAGGAAATAATGGAAACATAAATGACTATACGGGACAATTTTTGCAAGCTAGAGCCCTAAATCTCTAAAGTACACAGTGAATTGTCCCAGCGCTCATCGAAGTGACTTTCCCAAAAATTTATTTCTCGATACGCGTCGGATTTCCACCGTCAAAAAGATAACCCAACAGCTATAATAAATCTGTCCCTATTCCATCCCTCCTAGCCTTAGCAGTCGTTCATAAGGTACATTGGTGATACTAAGTCAGGCAGGACTAAAGAGGTGGACATCGGAGCCCGCAGAAAACGTCAATTCAAGACTGCGGACTTCTAATGTTTTAGACGTATTTGAGCAGCCAGTCGTTCAGAGCCAAGTGCGTCCCGTGGGTGAAGAGAGTCGTTAGAGAAATAGCGAACAGAAATCTGAATTAATTGAAGACGAAGAGTAAAATAAAATTCTATCGATGCACAACCGTCGATTCATTCATTGTTCTCCGATGTGCAACCCCCTCCCTCCAGAATTGAATTTCTTTTCACCGAACGTAGTTTATTTCTATTTTATCCCAACGGTCGGCTTCACTGTTTTTCCGTGCCAATAGCCGGTAGCGAAGCAGTGGGGGCAGTCACCCGTCAACTCTTTTTTTTCACTCGCTAACCCCACTGCACAAAGCCAAAATAAAAATGGGTCACTCCCGAAGCGAGGAATTTTCGAACCAGAAACTTCACTCGTGTTCCAACGATGGGGCACGTATTCCGTGACCTTTCGCTAACCCTGTCGCTCCACCTGCTTAACGGAGCCAACTCAACATACACGGGACGATTAATCTAGGTATATACCCACATAGATTACGCTTTCATCCGTCTCCCTCACGTTTTGTACAAATGCCGAACATGAGGAAAAGGGTTCTAGATAATTTTAAATTTTAATAATACCTTCCACATTCTCACGACCAAATGCATTCACAAAAAATTACTGATACTCCTTGAAGACGATGATTTCCTAAGCGCAACCATATCATTTCTGTACGAGAAAACGTTTATTTCCTATGCTACCATTATGGAGTCTTATCGTATACGACTTTATAATGGTAGCATGGGAAATAAACGCTTTTTTTACTTGAAAAGCACAACAACGCGAAAGCTCTGCATAACTCATAACTTACATTCCACTATTATGAAGTATTATATTGAAATATCTTGAAGTGCTATATTATATACTTACATACAACTCTTCACATGTATATGAAATGTTACATTGTATGTAACACTTCATAAAAAGGTATGAGGTTAGACAGCAGAAACTGTTCATATCACAAATGGCATGAAGAACAGCCGTACGAAAAAGTAATCGAAAAGTGATTAAAAAAGTAAGCTTTAGTGTTTTTTTCATAGTTTGATATTATTTCACTAAGATTATTAGTGATAATCTCGCTCCCTTTAACAAATTAAAGTGTAATTTACTTCATTAGAATGGCAAAGACCTTGATACGCACGTTTTTTTCCAATGCTATCGTTATTCTTATACACATTTTGCACGGATAAAGCAAATTCATTTGTTGGGTTCAATTAAAATACGCGTTGTTCATTGCTACCGTCAAATTAATGCCAAATGAAAAAAATGATTTTACTTTAATCATTCCATTACTATAAGATTGCATAAAATGGATGATTTTTATTTCACTACAACTGAATTAATCATTAGCAAATAATATAACTTTTCATGGAAATAAGACTAAAATGAGGTAAATAAGACTAAAGTAAAATATTCCACTCTCGCTTTATGAATTAACATATGTGTTCTACCAAAACCCTTTTACTTGACCCAGATTCACATCTGAAGGGGAGCTTTTGCCCTCTAAAATCCTTTCTTATCATATCACTGCTGGTGTACCAATTGTCATGAGAATTTTAATATCACAAATAAATAGAAGGGCAGAAAAATATCCACCACCCCTCATATTGTGCCCCTAACATGATTTTTTTAATGCAAATGTAGGTAGTGCCTGATGTCTATCATTAGATGATATCATTAGATAGGTAAGATAGAAATAGAAAAGTAGGTACTGTCTGTACCGTCATTAGATGATATCACGAGATATAAAACATACCAATCCGTATTGACGTATCAAGTGAATCTACGTTTAGCATTGAGGCACCCCGGATGAATGCGAGTAAATCCTTTGCTATTAATACGCCTCCAAACGGTCACACGGGGAATTCGGTCAGCGGCCGGTGGGCACCTTTCCTCCCCTCTCGTCATAATCCCGTAATGTACATGGACAGCGACACAGGGATTCGTCGCTAATCTAGATAATCAGCTTGATGGATCGGACGCCCGGCTCTCTATTCTCTTCGGAGCAGCAGTAGACGGATTTCTCTTTCATTCCTCTGGACCCACCTTTTCCCCCTAAAACTCCCGGGAGATCACCCTCCTCTCCGTTGGTCGGCGGGTTGGCATACATAGCGGCGGCGGCGGTCCGATTGCATCTCTCCAACGCGAGCGGCACAATCACTTCCATCCCTCCCGCCCTCCCGCACGCCTGCCTCGACGGTTTCCATATCCGAAATGGTGTTCGATTGAAAACTTCATTATCGCTGCTCGCCAGCGCGAAAACCTCGTCTTATCCTTTTATCCTCGCATCTCTTAATTGGATGCTGCTCCCGATTCGTGCCCGATAAAGGCTCTCCCTCCGCCTCGATGGTTCGCGAGGATTAATTTTCTTTTAACCGTTAACTTTGGCGTTTGATGCGCGAGGGTACCGAAGAGCCGGTGACCGAGGCAGATATTGCGACCTCTGGTGGACTGTGCATACATTTTTTTTTCATTCCGCTCGACAAACCACCGGCCGTCCCCCTTTCTTCCGTATGCGCAGGTGCATTGTGACGAGATCACGCGTACAACGCTGGCTAAAGGATTCTCTGGTCTCAAACTGGTTCCCCTACCCCTATTCAGCGACGGTATCCAATTTGTTTCGGAGAAACAATAGGGACGGAATCTTCGAAGTTACCTCAGACGATTTTCTTTTTTTTCTCTGCACACTGAAAATTAATGCTTGGACGAGACGTTTGTTCCACTGATGACCCAAGCATGAGGAGAATCCAAGAAGCGAAGGTTCTTCACAAAGGGGAAAAAATTAAATGATTTTTTTGTGCATGGACTAACAGATTGGTCACTTCACAGAATTTTTAAAAGGAAAGATTTCATAAATTTTTTCAAGAAGGTTACACGAAATTGACTGCTTATTTTTGAATGATTAATTATTTTCGCTTTTGCTTATTTCAGAACGAAAATTTGACAGTACTTTCACGATGCGCCAGAGTTGTTACTCAAATGGAGAAACATTGATAATCATTTACATTTCGGTGAGTAGAGATGAGAGGATAAAGTAAACGTCCCTTGTACCTTAGTGATTCATTAGTTTCAACTCATGACATGATAATTACATTTTGTCGATAGCGTTTCATTATCCAAATTTCTCCTACTGTTGAGCGCATTTTCTCAAAACTCGAGTAAAACGAAGAGAAAAATCTTTTTTAGTGCAACATAACCTGGAAACTATTTATAAATAGAACAAAAAGAATTGGGCAAAAATATGAGAGACACTCTCTTATATTATTGATGAAACCCTGCAACCTATCCATATATTTATAAAGTTACTTACAAAATTTTTGTATTCTTCAGGAATATATATTGAATGCACCTTACCTGCAAAGAGAGAAATAATTGAATACGGTAAAACAATATAACCAAAGTAGAAACTGTTAAAATTTATAAATATAAATTTGAAGAATGAATTTATGGAATATTTATACGCACTGGCAAAAAATTGAAATTTGTTTTATGACATATCAATAAAGGAACTTAATAATGAGATAATCTATCCCCCACGCCTAAGATAAAAAATACACTGACGTCCTTCAATATTTATAAAAAAAGTTTTCATGGACACCACATTTAAGAACTGTTTTTAACAAGGTTAATATCCTCCGTGGCCAATAAAGTTTTGGAAAATGAAAATTATACTGGAATTTGCATTGAGAATAAGATAAAAACCTATCTTTATCAAAGTCAAACGGCGTCTATCTAACAACTTTCACAGAATAAATATCCTTCCCGCTTGCTATAAAGGTAGATTCATTGCTCCCTATTTTCACAGTGATTTACTATATACGATTTGAAACATTTTTTTTTAAGTCTTACGAGATGTTTAGCATAACATTACTTTATGTGCAGAAATGTAGATTACTAAATCTATATTTTTTAAATAATGTAAGAGAAATATATTACAAAACAATAGGAAACAATGATACCATATTACTCTTAAGAGTATAAAGTATGAAGATGTTGCTATTAAAATAAGTGGCCTTGAATAAAACTCACCAACTTTTAGAAACCATACTTTGGTTATCATTAGGTTCAATGCGCATCCATTTTTCATCAATATTTTCCACCACCCCTTTCAGTTGGCTCACAGAATACTCGATTTTAAGGACAACTAATGATATACTACGTGTAGAAATAAATTTAAACATTTTATTTAACGTCTTATGAATAAAAAATCAACAGAAGTTACGCCAAAGAAAAGCTCAAATGAGTTATAGTTTTTATCTGCAATTTACGGTAACTAATTTGAATGTTTAGATGCGTTAATTACATTATTTATACAATATTTTTCCTTACAAAAGGAAACATTAGAGAATGACACCTAAGTCTTAAAATAAAAGTTTCATTTCAAATAGAGACACTCACGACCGAAATCATCAACGCGAAAGTCGAGGAAGGCAGAGAGGCGTAAATTAGCCCCGCATTAAAGCAACACTAGGAGGCTTAAAGAGGCTCCCGAATACCATGGGAGTTGGGTAACAAAACGAACGACCGAAACATACGAAAAAAAGGAAAATAAACGGAGCGAAATTCAGCCGTGAGAAGGATTCTAGCGCTCGCGCTTTAAAAAGCGAAGCACTCAACCCATTCATCCTCCTCTTTCATCCCACTCCGCTCGCCCCACTGATACCCTGTCCCCGGCTCGCACACATTATTATCCCCTTATTTAGGGAAATAATCGTCCTCGTGAGAGAAAGAGATAGTGTGAGCGCGGGCGGAGGGCCGGGGGAAAGTAGCGGGACGGCACGAGCGCGTTCGCCGTGCGGAGAGGCCGGGGATGCAGGGGAGGGGACCGAGGTCGCGCCCTTGGGGTACACCGACGCCGCGAAGGAACGAGAGGACGCGGAAGGCCGCGCTGAGGGGTGGGACAGAGCTGGAAAGAGAGCCGAGTCGCTGAAATACTATATCTCCGACCCTAAATCTCTCCGTCCCCGTAATTTATCGCCTCGGGACTGTAAACAGGAGAGAGGAATAAGTGAACCCCCCACGGTCATTCGTTCATATTTATTCTCTTTGCTTCCTCCACCCTGTTGGGGACATACAAACACCCCCACCACTTCACAACTCAGTGCTAGTAAGCGCACACATGCCCTCACAGTACGTACGACCTCGCTCTGTTTCGGAGAGAGAGGGAAAGATAGAGAGAGGGAGGAAGAGGACTCGAACCGACATTTTAACGAGTCATAATGGGGGCGCGACACACGTTCACCCCGAGGAGGGAGAGAGACTGGGTTGGAGGTGGAGAAAGGGAAAAAAACATACAAATTTCCATTTGGAGGCTGCAGAATTAATGGCCAGCCTCGCAAACGGAATATCACGTCGCAAAGTCCGCTAGGCGGGTAAGAAGAGGAGAACCGTTGAACCGGACGGAAGAAGGAGGGGAGATAAAAGGTGGGGCAAGAAAGAAATACAGGGAAACGAGAGGGTGGGAGGTGGGTGGGAGCGAAGAACTGCCAAGTGGGGAGCTCCCAAGCATGTACATTTAATGTAAGAGATCGCGAGTCGTTGAAAACGCGTCCAATTTATCACCGGTGGTGCTCGGATTTGTTTGGGGGAATATAATCGCAGTACATCATTTCGAGCTAGTCGGACTGCAATTTAGCACTATCCAGACGGTTCCCTTTTCCCCGCTTGGCAAATAATTTATTGAAACAATCTTCGAGGGATGGAAAAGTGCCGGGTGTACGGCTACCTTGAGAATTTCTTTTACCTTATCTACTAAATATCCATTTGACGAACAATTAACATCCCATTGGAAAAACTTCAGAGCCTGATATGAATCAATAATCACGCTTCTAAGGACTGGCTAACAATAGTCTGCCATAAGACTCATGAAAAAGACAATGATATCCTATTAAATCATTGTACCGTGGATAGCGAAGCATCCTTTGGCCCAGAAAGCAAGAAGCAGAGGGCACCAGTTTGAATTTAATGCCATTATTCTCCGTACATCGTCAGATAATATCCTACAAATTTCTCAAAATATCCACTTGGTGTTTACATTACTTCGTTGATGTAGAATTAAACATTTTATCAGAAAAAACTTTTTCAAATAAAGTTTAAATAAATTTAATTTTTTTCACTGGAATTGACCATCATAAAACAATTTCAGCGAAAATAAATACTCCTAAATACTTTTCAACAACAGTAAATCTATGTATATATTAAGATTATAAAAATTAGCTACGAATTGGATATTCGCATAGAATCTGATTTTATAATAAAATAGGTTTTTTCTGCTACCAATCCGAAAAGGAATTTAAATTGTAATTCTTTCGGGATTAATGAGATACCGAAGGACCTAATTTTCGAATTTACCATGCTGTTCAGACAAAATTCATTACTTCATCTCATCCTGTCACAATTCCCATTGCTAATAATAGTATTTTTCTATTTAAAATGACACTCTTTCTTATTAATTTAAATAATTACCTTCATAGAACGCGACTAATGATTAAGATCTAATGTCTTAGGCCTCTGAGGACAAAAATCCTCCGACATTTTGTCATTGTTAAGGTAAAAAAATTGGGTGGAGAGAAATATCTCATACACAGAAATCTGAAGTACTCCATTCACCTTTTTCTTATGCTCCGCGAATCGGGTTTGCATTCTTATAAAACGCAGGCGAAGTCCTTGACTGTTGAATGGTGTTAGTAATAAAAGTTTACGGTATCACAGATGAATTGTTTGAAAAGGATATTTTAAAATGTTCTCTCCATAGGGCAATAGTTTAAATTCGCAAACGTGTAAAGTATATCCTCATGAACAGTAATAGCTAAATTAAGTATGTTCTACTTTCTCAATATTGGGGTCCTAACAGGCACTGAATGGAGTCCTGCCTCTTAAGTATGTCAGAGGAGTTTGATCTTGATTCAACTTTGTGTTCGATTCGCCCGGGAAACCTCTTTTTTGTAAAAAAAACACACTACGGCATACCGACTGGCATTTCTTCGAGCACTAAGGGATAAAAACGACACAAGTAAAAGGTATGAGGTGCCGTTCACATGAATAAATTTATATATACAGAGTGGAGTCTGCAGCATAATAGAGTACTAATCTATTACATTTGGAATATGTTGCATTTCCGCTCCAATTCAAGTTATCGCCCGAATAAATAAAACTTAATCTCATCAAGATGTTTCCCTTGTGCAACTAAACGAAGCATTCGATAAGAGAGAATATTTGGCGCTATATCCTTTCGGAGATAGGGCGAATTCGCATGGATTAGGGACACTATGCTGACGGCCTATCCTTCCAGACATCGGGAACGCAAACACAAATAAGCATTCACCGTGGAGTAGGCACCGGCTCGGCGTGGGGTTTAAATCAGACCGTCCCAATCTTGAAATCGGCCTGGGGCTACTGCAGGGCTGTTAACAGCAGCGGACGCACGAGCATGGCCGGGGTGCCTTAGCCCAAATCCTGCCGCCAACTACACCGGTACGTGATAAAGCGAGAATATATACAAGCAACGCCCTTACATTGGCCTTACAATTGAGATGAAACGGCGAAATTCCCTTCGACTCTGAAACAAATTAGTGAGCACGTGAACGGATGAATTCCTGCCCAAGAACCGTATCTAGCGCTGTTACTAACCTCTTGTGAAAAAATTCTAGATAAAGTATGCTTTCCACACGTTACATAAGTACAAACTTTCTTACTTAAGAAAATAATCACAGGAACCCGCAAAAAAACACCATCGTGTAGGGATAAAATCGATTTTTAAAAATTCTAGCCCTAATTGAAATGGTTAATAAAAAATATATTTGGTAGCGATATAAATTTATAATTTACATTCAAAATTCAGCAACACATAAATAAAAGATTTTATATCGCAAATTATAACCAGAAAACAGAGAAATTGAATCGAAATAATTAAAATACGCTTACGAATATAATTAAAGTATGCGTAGTCATTATTTTCTTTAATGAGATAGGTAATACCTTAAGCATACAAATATTAGTATATATTTAATTTCAAATTATATTTGATCCATATTTTTGGCAGGAATTCCCACCATCAGTAAGATTTGAATTTCCAAAGAGGCTATTTTGGTGTCTTTATCTAATTCCTCGACAAAATTCTAACAAAACAGGCCTGTAAATATTTTTTTCCGATATCCGCGACGGATGCACGGCATAGATATTAAAAATCCAATAAATACGACCAAATTTAAAATTAATGTTTTTCTTAGCCGAGCACAAACCGCGAAAAGGTGTGGGATTGACCACGAGCGGTCCAAGAGGCCAATAAGCCTCCACTAAAGCCCTGCCCGCAAAATTCACCCCTCCCATATTTCTTCCCGCAATTCACAACTCATGCAGCCACTTCCCACCCCTCGTTGAGGTAACAAATGCGAAGAAAAGAGGACGGGGCTCTACGCTCTAAGCTTAGGTAGGTAGGTACGCACAAGACGCGAGGAAGGTGCAGAGGGTCGGCCAGAAATGAGAAAAAGTCATAAACGGCGTATTAAATCCGAGGGCTAGCTTCTGCCTCCGGGATAATTAATGAGATAAATCAAGGAGAAAGAGGGGAGGGAGGAGGGTAGGGGTCTAGAGAGGGGGGCCGGGTGAGCACGTGGTCGCCATCCGGTGTGTCGCAGGGGGGGGGGGGGGGCTCGGGGGGTGGCACAAGGAAGGAACGCTCTAGTGAAGGGGGATAATATGGGCGGAAGTGTCGAGAGAAAGGCCAGCACAAATGGGCTGCCGACGAAATAAGAGCTTTATTCACTCTTCCCTGAGAGCAGAAAGATATTGCCTAGGAGCTGCCGCCCACTTTCAGATGCCCAACATTCAAGAGCAATACACCTTTCGGGTCAAAATAACGCCGTAGTTTAACCAGCTAGTTATCTACCTGCCTTGAGGGTTCCGACCATTATTATAGCATTATCAGCCCGTTTATGCTTAATAGGGTATAAAACATCCATTAATTAAACTCATGTAGCACGTATGGGCTCCTCAAACTTTGAAATTACAAGAAAAGCGGAAAAATTGCTTGATTGGTCATTATAATGCAATTTACTAGGTTGGGTTTGTCTTGCAGTAGGTAGTCCTTCCACAGATACCACAACAAGTTGCGTATCTAATGAAAATGGGCCTGCAGTTGGGATATTGGATTCTTAAATGCCAATTCAAGGATAAATTATGCAATTTTACCGAAAAGTATTGACTATGGTGAAACAAAAATGAAAGGTAAATTTAATATATTTAAACGGCATTTCTAAATATAGAGACGAAATCATTTTGACGAAGTAAACTGATTTTGTAAAAAATTCTTTTGTAAAAAATGAATCATTGAGATGAGGATAGAACAATATTAACGGTCATATCTTGTTAAAATCGTCGAGGGTAAAGAGGATGGGAAGAACTCAAAAGGAACACCTCGAATAATATAAATCGAACAATCACACAAGGATACATAGCAAAAGATTTTTTTTATTTTCAAATGTTAGCTGCTAGGTGACTTGAGTGGAGAAATGCATCCAACCAATCTTCTTAGGCTTATTGGTCTGCGATGATGATTCGTTCCGAGAAAAGAATTGATCAAGCAGAAGCATACGAAAAATACCCCAGTACTCTGTAGTACGTACCTATTGACGATTTAGGTGATGTAGGGAAATTAAATAGGAATCGGCTACCTATCGACGGGACCTAACAACTTACTTCCATACTGCCGTGTTACGCCGAGGATTGAGAGGGAGATGGGGGTGTCCAAAGTGTGAAGCGGGTGAGGGGTGGGGGGGGGCACGGGATGGGATTTAAGTGAATTGTGCGCAACACACTTTGGGACGGGTTGCAGGAGGAGTTGACGCCGTTCGGGAGAGCACGAGGGAGTTTTGATTAGAACGCAGGGCTGAAGCGGGGTCGGGAGGCTCTCTCCGCCAAGTGGTGAGGGGGCAGCGCGGGACGAAACTGGAGGTGGGGCTGAGGGAGGCACGCCAACATGCTAATGACGCAAGAAGTTGCCGAAGTGTTTACGCGGTGATTAAGGCTAAGCGGTGGGACGTAGGGGGTAGGGTTGGGTTTAGACGGTGAAGGAGGGTTTGGCTAAAAAATTATATTCCAATAATACCTTCGGCATAGATGTTCCAAATTTTGGCGCGAGGAGGAGCGTTTTCGCGCCATTCATTATACGGTGAGTGGATTCAGATGGTTTCCTGATTGGAATTCGTGAGTATCTCACCGCCATCTATCGCTATTGAGTCACTCTTGCAAAGTGAATTAAGGATATCGAACTTAAAAATTATCCTTGGGATATATACATTCGAAAGTGATTTCCCTGGTAAAAATCACCACAATGTACATAGTTTATTTTTTCAAGAATGAGCTCCATGTCTCATTGAAAGAAAATATTAAATGGCAAGAACGTAAATCAAATACGAAAAATTAATCTACTTACAAAAACTATGGAGTATGAAATTAATGTTTACCAAGAATATGAGACATCGGCGAAAATGAATAATTAAATTCTAACCAACCTCAGAAAACGCTCACATATTAATATTATCAAGGGCTTCCATTTTTATTTTAAATCGTGAAGGGTGTCATGTTAATAACTATGCTGCAATTTACATTAAGAACGACTGGCAGGTAAGCCGACTCAGGTGGCTCTTCAAAACTTTTCTCGAGTATTATTCAACTTGAAGAAAAATAATATCTGGGATTAATTTCGTTCCCCGTTAAATCAGCTTTTATATACTGTTAATAAATTATTTAATACTAAAAATAAATTTTAAGCAATGCATGTGACCCAATGCGAATTTTTTTTAAACACAGCTTAATTTTTTGCGACCTCATAGTGCCAATTATGTATAAATTGAATGTGCTCCAAATGCTTTATCTGCATCCTGGCCACACTACCTCCGCTACTCAGAAAATTGACACAGACCTCACACGGCCGTCTTGGATCGTAGAAGCCGTAGGCACGGGCGGATAAATACTCCTCTTATCCCACCCCCTGCTCTTAAAAAAAAAACAAGGCCATTTCCAAAAACACACGGTGAGGGAAGTGGATACTTCTCGAATAAAGGAATTTCGGGTATGATGGTAAAGAAGCAGGAGATTATGGCTCAACAAAAAGAATAGCAAAAAAGAGAAGGAAAGGAGGTGAGGGAAGAACGAGGTTGATGAAGGAGGAAAGATATGGAGAGGGCGAAAGGGATGAGGCTAGATGAGGAGAGAAGACGCGAGGAAGGGGAGATAAGAGAGGGAGGGCGGGGAATCTCCTCTGGCAGGATGGAAAAATAAAAAGGGTTTTTACGCTAACGGCGCGAGACGCCGAGAGCAGGAGCGGAAAGCACGCTGTGAAGTAGGCGGTAGGAGGTGCTCCAAGCCTCGAAATGGATGCCCTTTATTAAGGGCGACGGCAGCGGGAATGAGGGAAACGGGAGGCAATGGGGGAAAAAAATCAGGTGGCGGGTGGGTGGGGATGCAGAAAGAAATATATATATATATGTATATGTGTATGTATGTGTGTGTTGTGTGTATACCTACTCCTGTATTT
This sequence comes from Ischnura elegans, assembly GCF_921293095.1. NCBI lineage: Eukaryota > Metazoa > Arthropoda > Insecta > Odonata > Coenagrionidae > Ischnura > Ischnura elegans. Next base: position 18,848,767 of record NC_060247.1, read on the forward strand.
GTGTATGTGTGTGTTCTAGGGTGTCAGGTCGTTCTCGTGGTGGCGCAAGAGGCATCCTCTCCCTATCCATAAGGCGACGCTAGCCTTTTCCCGCGTTCATGCCGGCTCTTTCTCTCTCTCTCTCTCTTCGCGAGCTCAAAAGACGACGGTGGCGCCGCCCCCGAGGATGGCGGGAATCCGCGCCGCCAAAAAACCCCTTTCCCTCCGCCGGGCGTCTCGAACCACCTTTCTTCTCTATCCCCTCGATGCCATCGCCGTTAGCCGAGAGCATGATCCAACCCGACGACGCCCGACTTCACACGGGGTGGGTGGGCGGGAGATGAGAGAGGGGTGGGGCACGATGTTCACGGAGAGGCAACGGCAGAGGGCTTCCTCCGAACAAACTATTTTGATTCTTGCATCACTGCACCCGCCTCATCTACTCCTCTATCCCTTTAAGCCAGGCCTTTGCTTCGTTTTTATTCGTTGCTAACTATTTTTTTTTCTTTAGCTCCCCTTTCAACCATACCCCAACCCCCAAACTCTTATCCCTATATCTTTCACTAACCTATCCTTCCCTTTACCCCCTGCCTCACCTCGCACTCACATCTTTTTATTTCTATTACTATTATTTTTTCCATTTTTCTAGGCCCTTAAGAGAGCAGACACCGGAAAGTACACACATTTCGAAAATAACCAGCGGGATGGGATGAAGATCAGTTATCTCCCGGTAGTCGACGTCGAAAAAACAATTATGCTTTCATGAAAAAACTCGGTTTTCCTTGTTCACCCGTTCCCTACTGCTTTATTTTTATAATAGGAGTTGCTCAGTGTTGGGGTGACAAGCATTTCTTTCATTTACAACCTGTTTTTTTGTACCATTCAAAATAAAATTTATTTTATGATCTCATAAACTGCCAGAATTGAAAAAGAATATTGTCTTCCTAGTATTATCCTCCGATAAAGCTTTAACTGCACTAGAAGTGTGATTGTAAGGAATCTCCCGAAGTCACAACATGAATCTTAAAACCTATAGCTAACTAAAAATGCATAGACAAAGGAATAATTAGGGCTTACAGCATATCCTGGTGGTAAGCAAATTTTACATAAAGACAAAGGGGTAACTTAGTAACCTTAAATTAACCATACCTCCTAAAGAGATACTTTTTGAATGTTAGCTCACAGAGTGTACACAGAATTGGAAGGTGAGGTACCTCCACGTTTCCTCTAAAAATAGGCCCGTTATGAGCGGTGGAATTAAATTATACATCGTCATCATCACCTTCTGTGGAAAGAGAATAGCAAAAGCGACCCAGCCACAATTTAGGGGGAACAGGCAAGAGTGAATGGGAGTTACGAGTAATGATCAAAGAGGATGGAAGACGAAGCAGGAGGAGACAAGGGAGACGGGCCAAGGTGGTCGGGCAGGTGGTTTGCCGTCGAGAGAGGAGGTCTCTTGAGGTGCGGAGTGGACTGAATTAATATTTTGAGGCCGAGGAGAGTGAGCGAGCGGGCACGAAACGAGAGGCGGGTTTAGGGCACAGTCTCCAGAGGAATTGCTTGGCTGGTTATTATGCATGTATCACACTTGAATGCACGTTAAAGTATTGTTACAGTAGGCTAGTATGTAACCCTCTCCTATCTGGTCGGTGAACTTTCTCCGATATCATGTTTCATTTCAAGATCAACAGTAATGATAATTAATGCATACATAAGTATTTAAACAACTATACAATAAAAATTAATGCATTTATATGTGAAATAATGAGTAAAATAGATGCCATTGAACAAAAAGTAACCGTTAAGAAAAATGTATTTTAAATATAGAAAAAATGTTAATATCATTTCAATGATGTACATTTTACTTGAAATTTATGATTACCTTTCAATATTATGGACCACTTGGATTGGATTTTGCTGCCAACAACCTTAAATGCTAGGTTTCTATCCATTTAATATCGTGTCAATGAACAAAACAACATGTAACTATTGCTCCACCTTGCTAGCTCTATTTCAACAGCATAATCATTCATGTAAACCGATTGTACAACGGCTAGAGGCTTTTCGCTCTTGAAAATCCGCATCGAGTCTTCAGGAGAGCATCCCGATGGAGAAGTCTTGGATGTGGGAGGATGAAGCAAACAGAAGCTACCGGGAAAGTCAATGACTGGGGGGAGGTAGGACGGACCCCATGAGATTTAGGGATCCGAGGAGGAGTGGTCATCTGACCCATGAATACATGAGTCAGAAGCTGAGGTCTCCCCGCGTTGCAAGAACTTCGCTGCGGTGAGAAAGGAGTGGAATTTGAGGAAACAACGGTAGGTTAAAGGGGTAGAATGACACAAAAACCGCAAATCCCTGTTCGTCGAAAAACTCGTTACATTATGTAGGGTAGTGATGCATGGTTGTTGTGGATGTTGAAATGAACAGGAGTTGAATTCATTAGAGATACGGACAATTCCGTTTTATTGAATGGAAAAAATTATCTCACCTGAATACGCCCATGATTTTACACTCACTACGAATTTGGCGACCGTATTTTGCATTTTTCAAATTTAAGCTCGCCTTAGGAAAAATCCCTACATACCCCGAAACCGCAGTCGGTAAAGGTGATTCAAATAGTGCCAAGGTAACATTTGTTACTTCACTCTCTTCATCCCATTCATGGTTTTTTACACGCTCTTCTTGGCGCAATGACCAACGAAAATTAGCACTACATAGGGCAGACCATAGTTATTCCATCCATCGCGGTCTGATTCTCTCCCATCGCTCGGCCAGCGGAGGAGTGCGTGCCCGGTCAAGGGATGGCGTGGAGAGATGGAAAGCGAGGCTTTAGATAGTGAGAAAGAGAGACAATGGGGAGGAAACGCAAGGGGAAGACGGAATGGAAAAATGTCCAGTGTACCTCGAACTTTTGCGGAGCAGACACCAAAACGCCATTAAGCAGAAGGAACCCTCCTCGGTTTGCACAAAGAGGGGGCGGTACCAGGGGTGGTGGACATTACGTGGGATGAGGACACTTCGGGGGGGGGGGATTAAAAGCGCAAAAGGGGACTTCAAGGGGACATGAGACAGAGGAGGAGAAGTGACAGAAGGTCAAGTGCAGAAGAAGCATGGATGGCGCAGTGGAGGAAAATCGTGAGGGAACAAGAAAGAGACGGCAATCACAAGCAATATTGTCAGCCCCTACCTGGAGAGGAGGTGAAGTCCTTAGGAGTCATGGTAGAGGGAGGGAGTTCAAACACTTGTGGAAATTTGATTGCGAGCGAAGAACTACAACTAAAGATGGAGCTTTATCACCCCTTCGACATATCTCACGATTAGAAAAAAAATCAAAAATAACAAAATATCAACGCCACATCCGAAATTGTGCGATTACAGGGTTAATTAGATGTGGTGTCGCGGTGGTCAATGATTGCTTAAGCTGAAAAGAGCCCAGGTTATCTTAAGTCAATCTAATCCCCGCAAACTTACGAAAAAAATAATGATTTCGAACCAAACTTTCTACTTTGCGAAACGAATTTTCATAAATATTGAACAACGGCTGATTCACCCACTACCTTAATAAGAAACGGTATTCAATGAGAAGAATACGTCATGCTAATTCAATATCGACCCCTACTTTGACTATAAACAACCTTTCCTAGGTAGTAAGGTTGTATTTGTTTCTCTCGAAGACTTTCCTTGGCACGAATTCCTTTTTCACCAGCTTTATACTTCATAAAATTATCTGTCTTAACCAGTAGCTTGCATCTACTTCGTGATTTCTAATGTGAATGTGTGAACTGCTTCCTTAATTATTCGACACCCATTGGCCTACCCATGGAGTAGCTGCCCCCCCTAGAAGCAAAAATCGCAGAAGTCTTTAAGGAAAATCGGGTCTGGATTGATACGAAAGTTTTCAACAAATTTTCTTTAAACCCACGAAAAATGATAATAGTGTAAGACATGTTGTGAAAATAACTTTTTGTTAACAAAATAATTATAAAAGCCAATGACGCGCCGTTATAGTTTTCTTTTATGTTGGTTTCATTCATCTTTTCTATGCTAAAATATTACAACTTGGATAGTCATAGCTTTGAACCCAATTTGGTACGCCCTTGTCTACACCGACAGTTTTAAGTAACTAAAATTATATTTATAACTTCTTGTCGGTAAAATTGACGCCATAGGAGGATTTTGCGTACAAACGAGACAATCGCGCAGTAGCGGAAAGTGATGGGTGGCAGAAAGGCTCATGATTTGGCTGGACTTTTTCCCGCTTTCCGCTCGCTCCGTTGATTCCCCGCCATTCGGGCATTGCTCAATTGTCATGTGTAAAATTACAGTGGAGCTGCAGAAAATTTGTCTTGGATTGCAAAATTCGTAGACGCACAATAGAGCTAGTCTGTTGAATTCAAATTTATTAACGCCGCCAGTTATTTTTCCAGCGTTTAGAATCATCATGTTTCCACCTATCGCTTCCGACGTTTTACCGGTCGTCTTGGACTGAAACGATGAATTAAGAAAGATATTTTTTAGAAAAAAATAGGTATAGGGATTCGTTTTCTCCCCTAGGAGTTAGGGAATTCAAGTATTGCTATGCGGGACTCAGTAGGCACATTTATCAAACGCTCACTTCCTTCTCTTCTCTTTATATTAATTTAAATTTTTGCCATCGGCAGCTGTCCTGTAATTTTACAGATGGTAATTAAGCAATGCCCAAAACCCTCGTCGCGCGTCAATTAATACGGTAGGTAGATTAATACGCAGATACAGATGTCGCCTACGCTCGTGCCGTAGATAGCTGCAACTAATAAATAACTGATATGGTACTTATGCCCCGAACTCGACACCGTGGTAAGGTGAAGGTTAACTATGACGGAGAGAGGAGCAAAAGGAGGAGTACAATTAAAGGGAGAGAGACAGGGGGAGGGAGGGCGGGATTGAGTCAGTCGTGAGGCAAGTGCGAACCTTAATTAACTGACCTTGGACCGCTCCCTCGTTTCTCACCCCTTCCCTCCACCCCGTCTCTCTATTTCTCCCGGACAGAAAGATACGAAATGCGCATCGCCACGCTGCACTTAATTTTCCACTCACCTCCTCCAACCTCCCCGCCCAACGTTCGCAATTCACCCCCCGTTGGTTCAAGCAGAGTGCCACCCCCGAACACTCTCGCACTTCTCCGAAAAAGAGAAAGGGGGGAAAAGAGAGAGGCGAAATGGACGAAATGTATTTATTAGAGACGAGTTGACGCACTGTAACTAACGGCTGGTAATAATCGTGACTCGAACACACGTCGACTCCCCTACTCTGATTACATATACCTACATATCTCTTCGGAAGTTTTACCGATGATCAATACAGGTGATTTTGACACGAGTTTTCATGAATGGCTAACATTAGTAACTTTGAAGGTATTAAATAAACATGACTCAATATAATTAAAAATTACAGTCCTTTACAAATCGATGACCATCTGAAGCGGATAGAATCGGGTTTGGGATTTTCAATTTTTCAGACTTCGAGAAGGGACAATGACATCATTCCCAAACTCATTTATACCACAGCCTAAGCCTAAGGAATATCCCTTCTAGCGTAATACGTGCCAATGATCAATCCTCATGCAACCAATTTCTAGAGCTTCTCTTCTTACTTCAACGATTTGATCAATCCCATATACCTACCAATCATTTAAGTACTCCACAGACTCTTCGTAACACGTGATGGTTTATTTTTCTGCGTCAAGTCCAGTGGTGAATACATTTGGGGGCAGGAGGTGGCCGCCTCCCCATTGCGGAGCCGCCGTCGATTGCCGAACATTGCAGAACCCCAATTGTAACTTTTCCATACCATAAGATGGCACTGTCTTTTTATAATAAGTTTACATAAAACTTTCTGTAACTTTGCCTGTGACTTGAGTACATTCTCATTACGATAAAAGTAAAGGTAGCTCAAGATATCTTTCTCGGCCGCCCTCGAGTTTTTTTCTGTATCCGTCACTGATCAAGTCTGCAGAGAATGGCGCGTGCAGAGTGGATGGAGGAGTCGTGAACGTGGGTGAAATGGAAGGCCGAAAATGAACGGAAAAGAAGAGTGGTGGCAACAAGAGAAAGAATGGAGAAAGCTAAATGATTATTTTTGGCGACACACAACAGCAGCTACGTTCGACGACCCTTATCTCGTTTTCAACCTTTTTTTCCGCTCCCTGAAGCTCGCCCTTACCTTTTAGAACTTCTTATCTGACCATCGTCACCACCCTTGGAATATCTCAGGCGGAGGCCATCGAATGGTTCGGACTGCAAGGACCTAGTCACTACATGCATACAACACGCTCCCTGAGCGACGACCTGATCATGTGGATAAAAGTACAGGCACCAACGACAACGTGCTGCTACGCTCGAGTGGATAAAACAAGAAGGCAATACCTTGATGGGGCTTCATAATTTAAAAAAAAATCATACTACACTTTTTTTTCAACATACTCCCTGATATATCAGACACGCAAGGGTCTGATCAACTGAATGACTCATGAGTGTGTTTGCCTTATCCATAAAATCTGCGAGAGCTAACGATGCAGAGTCGTTAGTTTTTCCTAATAAGAAATCACACGCAAAAAAGAAATGTAAAATGTAGTTAAGATATAAAATAAAGGATAAATTATTTTAGATGCAGCAAAATATACGTTAGACAGCTTGAGAAAGCTAAAATAAGGATTAATAGCAAAACCCTAAACCCGCAATTATCCAAGGAAGAGTCGTAAAGATAGAATTTATAATGTTTAAGAAAATTGTGAATGTTTTATAGAAATATTTCAATTATAACGATTAAGATCAATCATTTATCCTATTTTAAAATTATTACTACTAATATTATTTTAATATTATTATTTATTTAAATATTATTTTAAATAAATATATTAAGCTACATAAGCACCCATTTAACTATTTACAGGTATATCTGAAGGCAATACATACGCAACTCTTTTATTGGGTACGAGCGAACAGAAATCCGAAGACTCGGTAGATTTTAGACTAAATACTTGCGCGATGCTCGGCCATTATTATCGTACAAAAACGCTAAATTCAATTAATTTTTTTCATATAATACCCATTTCCTTCGGAACAACTAATTTCCTACATTTACGAATATCGAGTATCTGTAAGAATATTTTCAGGAATTAAGCATAGATATGACCTACCGAAGTCTCTTTCCTATCTCACCATAGGATTGGATCTCCTTCCAGCTTAATAACCATCAGTTCCTGCTCGAATATTACCCTCCACATTTTGTTAACTAGAGCGCAATGATAAGGTTTTCGGGTGGGCGGGAAGCTGCTTTGGGTAGAAGAGGAAAAGGAGACCATGCGAAGACTGGGCTTGTCTCCCGCGGCTTGAAAACACGTAGGACCCTCGCACTTTATTCTCCCTTTTGCCGTCTGAAACTCATTTTGAAGTCGCGGAGCCCGAGGAGAGAGGGAATGAGGGGATGATATGAATCTTAAGCACACGATCGCTAAGGCGGAAGGTGAGTTCATGAAGATTGCTATCTCAGGTGCCATTGTGTTATCCTAAAGAACCATTCCCATTTTTCTCCGCGACACATAAAATGACGGCCTCTGACTACATCCATGAAAATAAGATTTTCTTGAAGTCTTTAGCACCTTAAAACGTCTGCGTAATATAAAATAATAAGTATATTTTATAAAAAGCAGTGCAGGTAGATAGAAAACAAAAAAATCACCGTTTCAATTGAAGCATTGAACTTAGCGACTGAGAACCCCAAGGTTCCAAAAGTCAGTTAAGTGTGAAAGCATGAAATTTCAGATTTTATTCCTATTTGTTTACACAGTCCCGGTTTAAATATTTCTTTACGAGATAATTAAATCAAAGCAATATATATATTCGTATTATTATATAGACGAGAGAAGAATAACAGTGATCAACGTCATGAAACCAAATTAAAATCTCTTTAAGATACCAAATTTTGTTTAATTCACCGTAAATAGCAAGGTCGTGGAACAAACACATAGAAAATTTGAACAACATTGTCAAAAATCACGAAAATATATTAAAATTTTCTGGCGCTGATACGTAGCGTGAATTGAATTTAACTTGCCCAAAACTAATTACAACTTGCAAAGCAGGAAAAATGCCGTTACATCTCACTAAAAGATAGTATGGGTGCACTATAATGTTCCATTGAAATATACCATATTTGTAACAAGCAGTCACACAATATCAAGGGAAAATAATCGCAACTTAGCTCTATGAATTAAAATCGTATAAACCATCAATAACATAGCAAAGACAACAGAATGGTCATTCATACAAGAAGATTCATCCTCCCGAAATAGCTGATAATGCTTCAACATTACAAATGGAAAATCCAACAGGATACAAACGCAAAGAAATACGTGCATACGCACTGTCACCTTAAGAAACTTCACCCGTAAAGTCTTTCCAGCGGAAAATCTCGAAGAACTCCGATTCAGTGGGAGGAGGGGGGCTGAGGGACATATTATAGTCTTCGACTGCCGTTCGGAACGATCGCAATAATTGCATACACGAGATATAAATTTCCCCCAGACATAAATCTTGACTTCACCATCACCTGCACAACGAAGGGGGAAACGCGCCCTTTCCTCAGCCCACACGCATAAGCGTCGGCAACTCTCTCCCTCCGCACGTGACTGTACAAAGTAAACAAGTAGCAAGGGAACGCACACAATTCTGCCTTTCCCCTATAGCCCCACGCGAGGGGAACCCCCAAGTAGCAAGCAGGCATCCTCCGCTACGCCACAAACCCTCACGCGGGACTTAGCTCATCCGGTCGCAGCCACGACACATTGCGAAGGAGGAGGCAACACGTTTGGCTTGGGGGGTAGGGAACGGAGCAGGCCTTCCTTCCTTCCTTCCCTTGGGAAATATACAGCATCGCAGCCTCCGCAGCGCGTGACCAAGGCGCAGTCTCCAGCACGCGTCTTTAAATTTGGAGCCACCGCGTGACGTCCCAGAGGCGACCGCTTGCTCTTTGCTCGGAGGCCTTCTCCAACCACGGTTGCCTTCCCCACTAATCACCTACATACCTCACGCACGTACGTAGTTTAATTATACGCCGGTCAACATGCGTACAGCTTACACAACAAGGCTGAAAGCCAATGGATATAGCAGGTAGGAGTGAATGACGCGAATTCAAGGGTATATTACCAATTAACGACAACATTTCAAAATTCGATAAGATTAAATTTTACTAAACAGCTGTGAAGATGAAGACTATGTATTTAAAGCTTAAATCAATGATGAGGTAAAATTCCATGAATAAAAATTGTCAAAAATATGAGTGCAAGTATGCTCAAAGTGGCTCAACCGCTATCAAAATAATCACGTTTTAGTAATCGGAGTGTTAGTTTTAGAGATCCATTCTCAAATATGCGAAAAAAATTCAGTTACCGCCGGTTTCATCGACATAAACTGAAATATTTTCCTTCCTAATTTTTTCATCAAGTAGATTTCCGCTGAAGGAATTCACTTAATAATGTTTTCATAACCTCTCTCCTTACCTTCCATAAGGCTCAAGCCTTTAGACTGTTCCACCTCGCGTAATAATTCCTTGGCTACACTAATTCAACCCTTACGCTCACCTGTCACCGCTCATAATTGGAGTTTCCTCAATTCTCGACCAATTTCCTCCATACAACCACTCCGCCTACTTTTTCCGCTTCGCCTTACGACCAAGAAGCTCCTTCAACCCACTCACTTCTCCCATGACAACGGCGACGCATTACCTACTACCATGCGAGCGCCCCTTTCTCAATCAGTCGGCGAAGGCCTCATTCCGAAACTCCTTCCAAGATATTCCCAGAGGAAGCCCATTTATTGCTACTGTAGCCCAGAATTAGTCTCATCTTTCCCCCTTAACAATATGGCCCGTTCCTCAGGTCGCCGAGACTCAGCCATAATCCCTCTCCACTGCCCCTAAAACCCCTACTGCGTCGTGCACGAGGTCCCTTGTCCTATACGGTGCGTATATCAAACGGATTTGCTCAAATCAAGCCCCTTGGACCGCCCACGCAGCTAACGTACCTACGTACACCCTGGTTCCTAACACGTGCACCTAGCACGCAAACATACAACCACACAGGAACCCCATAAGTCTCACGCACCGCTCCGAAAATCCTGGGCACTAAAACTGTTCTCATGCCCCTTACATTTTCTTCCCTCGGTGATACTTTGGCTTAGCTCTGCCTTTAACGCCACCATTAACGGGAAAGAGAGTGAGATAGAGAGGAGGTAATGGTCGTGAAAAAAAACATGGCAGTTCGCCTCCTCTAGAAGCCGTCATATCGATGTTTCCGCCCCTTATCCGCTGGTCCCATTAAACAATAAAATCATCCCATCCGGGAGAACGCTGAATAGCCGGGAGCGATGGCTGAGCGTATCTGTTGAGCGGGCGGACGACGCAGTGCCAATAAAACGGCATGACGTGGGGCGAAGACGCGGTACGGGAAGAAAAATACGACACGCAATGACTTGGTGGCGTGGGGAGACATAAATTTCCATTAGTCGGCCGTAGGCCCCCCCGAGGACGCAACTCCCTCGGCGCAAACTCCCTTCCGAGGCTGCAAACACTTTGCGGCGGGAAAAAACACAGGATTATCGAATAAAAATGTAGACGAACCGGGAGAGAGCTCAAGAGACTTCGCTCCCGTTCGCACGCTTTTATCCATCGTTCCAGTTTCGCCGGAAATAGATTTCGCATTTTTATTTCCATTACGCCGAAGCACGAAATTTTTCACGCATTCCGACCTATTACAGGCCAAACATTCTTATTCGCCAGAGCTGATGTCGATTATTTTCGCGTGATCCCACCATTGATTTATGATTAAGGACGCTTTTGATTCAACTCCCGAATTTGAAAGTCAATTAGGATTAATTTTTCAATCGACGTTCTTATATCGTGACTGTTTTATGGTCTATTGCGGGAAATTTATTTTTTCCAACATCCATTTTCATCTATCATACGCTTATTTCAGCTCTAACTATCTAGTCCTAGAAAATATTAAGACCAAAATTATAGTTTCTTGCATCCAAAACCTCAATGTGTCACTAATACGACGCCGCTTTCTTAGGCCCTTTAAAATCTGCATCGATTAAAAATAAAACTTTAAATTTTAAGTAAATGACGGTAATTATGTTCTTATTTCATTCCCTTCACATTCCACAAAGCTTTTAAATTACATCAGAAAACAGAAATTTCGCTAAATTAAATTGGTAAGTACAATAATATAGATCAAGTGATATTGCTTGCGCTCATACTTATTGCATGTTGTAGAATTATTTCGTAAAATGTTCAGATATTACCTTATTCGGCCTAAACGTTAATTAAATGACCATGAAATCATCTAATATAATCCCACTACATAACCAAATTATTCCCTCATCTTCAGTTTTCTCGATATATTAGATGCTGCAAACAAAAATAATGAGGGAGTATACCAACTAACGTTATCAAGAAGATCACGTAATGAAGGATATAATGCAACAAATTACTTCAAATGAAATGAAATAAAGCGAAACTACGTACTTTTCTGTCATAATTACAAAGTTAGGTTAAGATTAGGGTAGTAGAATACAGACATTATGTCAACGCACAGACTTCTACCTTTAAAATTGTATTAATACAAGTTTATTGCAATTTTATCAACACATAATATAATCGGTTGAATTATAGATCTAAAGATTCCCACATATAACTCAATCAATTAAACTATACGTATGATTTTATATTATGATATTATTATTCATAAAAAATAAATGTAAGCATCATGAACTCCAAAAATAACCATTAGAATCTAATAATTACTTGGTTGATTGATAGCAAGAACAGTGAACAGGGAGAGGAGGACACCATCACTCAAGGTACGGAAGTATTTTTCAGACATGGGGAGGGAGCAGGACGGAGGATTATTAGCTCCCCACCATCTCATTGTCCCTCAGAAACATCGGCAGGTCAAGGCGGGTGATTGGGCCGAAGGGCAGGAGAAGGCAGACGTGGGATTTTGATGGAGGGGGAGAAAAGGATGAGGTGACAGCGAAGAACGAGGAACGACAGGAGGAGATGCCCTTTTGCCAGGCAGGAGAGGACGTCACCGGAGGGAAAGCGAAGGAGCGGGTAGGTCGAAGGGTGATTGGAAAATGGGGGTGGCGGAGACACAGGGCAGGGGGTTGGAACATGAGGGTAGGAGGGATGGAACGCGAGGGTGGCTAGGGTGAGGGAAAGGGCCAAGGGGCCAAAAACCGTAAGTGGATAGATGTGCAAGTGGGGCCAGATGGACGTTAGGAGGGTGGGCTGGACCATAAGTGAACTATCCACCCCCAAAAGCATTCGGGAGATGGGTCGGCAAGGAACTGGTTCCACAAGCGGAACATGGCCCTGGAAAGGGCCTACGGACTTGGACGTGGCTCTGAGAAGGACCGTAGGAGGAAAGGGGGGAAAGACGTTAGAATGAGAGAGGAGGTGGGGGTTCTCCCGTATCCACGTCCCTGCTTCATTAGGTGGCCTAACAAACCACCACCGGCGGACCTTCCCCGGCGAACTTGCGCACACATCCCCACCAGCGTGTCCAGCTCCTTCCACTTGCCCTCTTCGACCGCGCCGACCATCCCGGCACGCCATCGCCCGACTCCCACCCCCGCACCCACCCCTGAACATCCCCAACTCTCACCCATCGTCGTCCCATTCTTCTTTATTTCTCCCTTGATAGAGTCCTTCCGAGCCTTCCTCTCCATAATCCTTACGTTTACGCCTTCCCCCTATTTCCCGACGGCAAGTTTTCCTCAGGTTTCCACCCCGCGTTCTCCATCTCAGGCTGCAGATCCCCTCTCCCAATAGTTTCCACCGTCAGCATCGACACTTTCCTCCTCCCCTCCTCAAGGAACCTCAGCAAAGCGACGGAATTCATCGATTCTTTGCAAAGGAATCATTCCCCACTCAGAGAGGAGTCCTTCCACTCAGGAATGTACTCTTAGGATTCCCCATTATATCATCGGGAGGAAGTTTTGGCTTTCGGCGCATGGAACAATTCCCAAAATCCCGCACATCCTTCTCGTGCCCAACGGTGAGTATTCGTCGCCCAACAAATCTTTAACTTAGGAAGGGGTTGACTTTGAACGGGAAAACACAGCGGGGAGATGGGTAAGTTGACGTTTAAGGGAGGAATTGGGGGGGGGGACCAGCGGAAGGAGTGGTGAGAAAGGATGGGCCGTGAGCTGAATACTAAGTCGCTCTTGCTGGCGTAATTAGATTCATTTGTTTCACCCGGAATTGAGTTTTCTTTGAGTGAAGAAATTGTTACTTAAGAGGAAGGGGAAGGAAGGCTTTGTTCTTTTATCATTATTAGGTATAGCGTTCAGATATGGTGGCCAGAAAGGTGGGGGAGTAGAGGATAAGACATTGATTGCGAGAAAGCGAGAGCATTAAAATTTAGTGGCGTAAATTTCCCGTGAGCGGCTTCTCCCCTATCTTTATCTGCTTTTTGAGAGCATTTTAAGGGGAGTGGGTGACGCCAGGATTTCGCCGTGGAGATGGAGAAGAGCTGCAAGAAGAGAAATTAAATTTTCAATCTCCTTCCTGCAAGAAGATTTTTTCAACCATGCACGAAACAACTTTTCAAATCACGCCATATTTTTCTAATCTTGTTAGTTTGGCCTTATAACGCCAAATAATTAGTACAAGCGTCATATTAAATGAACCGATCTAAATATTTTTTTTCATCTCAAACTACGCCTCCTTAATTTAAATATCTTCTTCGCTCTTCCAATTTTAATGGCTCAATATCAAGTAGCAGACAAACGCATGCCTGCGTAAATTTCTTTTTTTCTACGGCAAAAGCTTTTCTCCCGGAAGGAGAAAGGGATTTAATGATAGGCCACTATAAGATAAAAATGCAGGATTCACATAATTATTATCATTCCCTAAATAGAAATATGCTAATTATTCCTTTCAATAAGGTATGGTGAGATAATTAAATTTAAGTGTCGGCCGAGAACAGCAACGAAATAATAAAATCTATTAAGAAAACTTGAGAGTAAAAATTTACGTACTCAGATTAATTAACAAGCACAAAAACAAAAAATGGGTTATATATGTCTACAAAAAAGTAATATCTAGCCTGCAGCATTGCTATACGAATGAGACAGTAAAACATAAAAAGCAACATAGAAGGGGTTGTTCCGTGACAGTAATGAACGGAGGCCGCGGTGAATGATGATAAATTATTTAAACGATTGTTTGGACCTCCAGATTCTCATAGAATCCATAATAACTGAGTAACATAGCTCTAGAATAACTGAGTAACGTCTCAGTGCTTTAGATTAGAAACGAAATTCATCAACGTATATCGTATGCATAAACGATAGAAGAGGAAATAGCGAGGTTCTGTTACTTTTTAAGCTGTAATAAGTTGAATGTAAATTTTTAGCGTCTTTCTCCCTCGACTTTTTACTTTTTAATGATGCATCAAACTAATGATAACACTGTAGAGCAAATAAAAAAATTATTTAAACATTCCCAAATGTTTGTGGTAATAAATAGAGTCACAGGTTAATTAAAAATAAGGACAAGACGTAGTCCGAGGCCAAAAAACCTATGTCATAGTGCAAATGGAATTTACAGGTTCCCACAAGCCTAAGTGCCAAAGACTAAAGAATCTGAAGATGCACGGTCACTGAAAATATTAAGGAGAAAAGATAGCGAACGCCTGGAGGGAAACATTTTCCACTCTTCAGCGACAGAAAAGAGTGCTCTTCTGAATGAATCATTAGCCGTGACGGGGATTGGCAAGAGATGAGGCTGAGCCGCTCCTCTCCGCGAGGGTCGCTTTTACAAATTCCATCCCTTTATATTTCTGCTAAAAAGATCCGTCTCAAATCTTAATCCCTTCATAATTAATTTCAGAAGGTAAATGCAAGGATTTCAAACGCGGAAGAGGTAGTATGAAATGTCACTTGGTTGAAACCTAGGTTCTATTGAGACACCATCTCACCACGGCCATTCTTCTGAATTAAATATATCCCTTTAAGATAGCGAATCAAATCTCTTCGACCCGAGGCGACGCAGCGGCTCACGTAAAAAGCTACCATAGAAGATGAATTCTTACTAGATATTCGCATGCTGATACATGAAAATGGATGGCAAAAGAATTGATCTTTTGGCCAGGCCAACAAGAAATTCCGAGCCCACAGGATAAACATGGCCTGTCTTACCTATTCCCATATCAAATTTTGGTGGAAATATTTATAAATTATTTGATGTCATGACTAATATAAAACCATTTAAATGCTCCATTGAATTATTTTTTGGAAGATTTTGTCATTGAATTCATAAGTAATCATATAACAAGGAAACAACAATTTACCTCTGCGGACACCTAGCAAAGGATGAGGACCAACAAAGGTTCCAAGTCTTCAGAAAAATTTTCCAAATACATCCCATCACGCTTAAAGATGCGTCCAAGTTTGGAAAAGCTATAAAAATTGGTTATGTTAATTCTGAAGTTTCTTAACCCTTTAAAACCCAAAGTGTTTTTCCATGGATTTTATAACATTTTTATAGATAGGTTACGTAATATAATCATTAGAACATGTTTATGCATTTTTTTCAAATTCCCCTCAAACATGTAGATTTTACAACATGTTGCCTCAGAGCAACACTGGGCTGCTAGGGAACTTTTTCTGATTTATCCGCTGTAAATGAGTACTTCTTTCAAACTTCTTTCTTTCAAGCAGTAAAAATGGTTAATTATTCAAATAAATATATATATTCTCTTTATTATTTATTAATGCCAAATTCATTTATTATGAATATTTCTATTATATATCCAGACGAAGACCCAAACGGGTTGAAAATTCGAAACCTCATGTGTGAGTTCTCTTTTGTGTCTAAGTTTTTTTGTGGCCTATCATGGCATTTTTATATATTTATATCACCTGTGGTGTCCTTCAAATCCTTGCATTTACCTCCTATGAATTTCAAGTTCTTCAAATCAAGTGCTTCAAAACAACATTGGGCGCTAAAGGGTTCATAGCTGAGGCGTTATAATAACAAAAAACTGCAGAAATGCTACAACATAAGTATTAATGATGACATGATTAGCAATTATGGCATGCAGCACTCTTACAAGTACACTATGGACTGTTTTTTGGGGCCGTAATTATTTTGCATTTTTCATACTGATAGCTTTTTTGCAAATTGTGAAGAATACAGGCAAATCAGTCTGCGCTACACAGCAAGCCAATATGTATTAGATAAACCTGCTTCTATTAATGCAGTTGTAACTTGCATACTCTTTGAATAGAATATAGGTAGGTATGTTTTGAAGGTACATAGGGAATTATCGTAGTTGATGGTAAAAGGAATAAAGTTAATAAAAACATATTCGAATTAGATTTGTTTTTTCCAAAAAAACAGCAGAATTAAAATTTTTAATAAATTAACACGTTTTCTTCATAGAAGAGCCTATTAATATGCTGCAATGATTGTCACATCATAAAAGTAATAACTATGAGGGAAGTAGTCATGATATCAATTTCATCGACTAAAATATGTTAAAACATGTTATAAAATATCAACTCTATTTTACAGTTTTTTTTCGAATTTAGGAATTATTAATGCAACTTACACGCCATCTGTACCTATATCCACCAATAATACCGTAAAATAGAGTCATCGCACCCAATATGCGACACCGAATAACTGCTATTCTTTTTATATTTGAACCTAAATGTATGAATGGGGTCAGTCTAATTAGAAGAGGTTCGCAGAAAATTCAATTATTTTTAATACATTACCCACGGCTTCAATTATTTTAAACCAACGGCTGTTGTTTATCAATCACAATTTTAATTAGGAATAAAATAACTGTTTACATACTGAATTGAATCAATGCATTATGGCAAGTTTTAACTTCTTTTTGTCTCCAACTCTAATTAAAACAATCCACAAGCATATAGAAGAAATGGGATATATCATATTAAATTCTAACATGAGCATGTGATCACGAAAAGCCATTGACAATCCCCCTTTAATCTCTTCCATAAAAATGACAAGTATTGATTAATTTTCGTGTTTGCGTTAAATTATTCCAGCCAATTACGGCAATGATGATTCCACACCACCTGAGCCTCCGGCCAAATAGTTAAATTTTCAAAATACCTTTTCAATTCAAAAGTAAATATGGTGATTAACTGATCTATCCAAAGTTTGTAATGCGTGAGCGAGTAATTGGATGTCGTTGTGCAGAAAAGCGTTAAGAGCAAATAATTACGACAAAAACGGGGATACTCATTCGCTCCATCAAATTTCGAGGGTATAAAAATGTCACAGGGTTTGACAGGCTTGAATTTTCCTGCCGTCAAGAAAGGTGACAGAAATTTAAATAAATTAGCGCCAAGCAGTGAAGATTTGGGTGTGGAGATATGCGGGCAATAATTATATTAAATAGGAAGCACTCCAAAGTTTTCCTTCACGAGCTTCTAATTATTATCAGTTTTGGATATTACATATAAGTTATTTCTATGCTATATATTGTGAGACTGGCAAATATAAAGTCGTATGAAGTCGTTGTGATGATATGATTCGGCGTGAGAATTCCCATATTAAAAAAAACATTTTACCACTTTAGAAGGGCACTGAAAGATAGAAAAGAAAGAAAAGACAGAAAAAAGATAGAGTTTGGGATCTCGGCCGATAAATTTAATTTTGAAACGAAGGGTAGAGTTTAGAAATGACCTTTAAGATTCAATTAAATAACTGTTGATTATTTTTTATCTTATTTATAATTTATAACAGAAAACAAGGAGAAAGTTGTTTTATCTAATAACAAATGAGTTGTCTTCTACCGTAGGAATTATTGCCTTGGAACAGAAACTGCCAGTCAAATACAATATTCTTGATTATAGCGAAGGTAAACGAATATTGTGATGCAGTCACTGGCACCAGAGAAAAAATTCAAAAATAGAAATCCCTAAAGGGAACACGTCAATGCTTTTTACTTTATATGGCGAGTGACAATGTCCAAATGTGTGCTACATTCAGCGCAGGAAGCATTAAGCTGTTGCTTTTAGGGAAATTGTACCCCTGTTAAGAAAATATTTGCATATATATTCCATTCTTCCTTATTTTTGGGACAGTTTAAGTGTTTTAATAAGTTGCTCTGAGGCGTGGAGGCGGAGCAGTGGTCGACGCCACACAGTCCCTACGTCATTACCCAGCCTGCACCATTTTTACCCATATTCCTCAGTGCGATGGTGACGCTTCCGTCGCAGCCTTGACTCGAATTCTAACTACGAGCAGGCAAAGTCTCAAAAAGCATCCAACCTCCATCCCTTTCTTCCTCTACCTGCGAAACCATACGGATATCATCACTCCTCCCCCCACTTTACAAGGCGCTAACCCTGTCTCTCCCCAACTCCTCCCCCTACAATCCCTATCTCTTACGTGGTCTCCCTCTTCCACTTTTCCTACCATACCCTTCTCTGCTTTCCACACTCCTCTCCGCTCATTACTTGTGCAAAGGCTTGCCAACTTTTCCCTTTCCAAAAGCCGCATTACAATGCCTTCTTCACTAACACAATCCTCGCGTGAGGGTACGGTATTGAGACAAGGTACCGATGCTTTGAAACATAAAACTATACATCAAATCAGCCTCGCGAACAAATTTTTTCGCAATCGCATTCCCACAAAATTCGCAATTTACCTGCTAAAATTTAAACCAATCAATTTATCAAACACTTATGCAATTTATATTATTTTTGTTCGGTGGAAAAGGCATTTTTGTCGAGCAAACGTTTTGTATTTTTACATAAAAATATTCAGAATACATAATTTGCTATGTATCGTTAGTATATTAACCAGTTGTTTTCAATTTTTTACCCTAATCGTTTGTACAATAGCAATGGTCAATAACTCCATCGTCGAGGATCCAAAAAACCAAAGCGTTAAATACCCCCTAGGGTATGTATTGAAATATTTTTCGGAAAAGAATATTCTGAAATAAATGACTTGGAGGCATAAAGAATAAACGTAACTGCAGCACAAGAAAAAGATCCCAAAGTAATGAGTAATTTGTAAAGTAAAGTATTTGTTTACCGGTATAAAAAATAACTACTGCTGTCAACGAGTGATAATACGCATTTAACATCATGATACTGATGAATAAGTGAACGATAACAAAATTTCAATATTATATAAACGAGGAATCTCCACAACATCGCTTCTCCGATGCTGTCTGGCAGATAGCTATTTATTTAAATTATAAAGGTACACCTATTGATCGATGCAGCGATGCCATTGATACATTTAATAGCACCGAAGGATTACTATTGTTTCCACGACCAACCCGTTTGTCCCCTGTCTCAACACAACCCTCACTTTGGCCCTCCCAAGCCTGCCCCACCACTTTACTCCGAAAACATTCCCGTCCCCTGATTTTACCCCCTCCGCACTCACGGTTCCTTCCCAAGGCCTCAATCTCTCCCGCATTCTGAGACCTCATGACATGCAAACCCTCCGCCTAATCCCACGACCGCGCTTTAAGCCTTTTCAGAAGCCTGCCCTTCTCCCACGTACTACTATACAGTTCACCTTAATCCGACCAGCCAACCAAGCAAGGCCGAAGAGAGTGGAATATGCGTAGGTGGTCTCGCATGCGGAAAATGACACTCACCTGTTCTTCTTCTCCCCTCCTTCTCACGCACATGGAAATTGGCGCCGGCTGCACGAATGGCGAGAGGATAAAGTTTCCAGCGTTGCTCGGCTCGTTTGGCGGATATATGCGCGATGAAGGCGTTCCGGTGCTTTTCGGGAAACGAAAATTAGGCTCGGCACCTTCTAGGGGGCTAACGCGGTTTTCTATCCGTTAGACGCGTGATTAGCGTCGTGCGACACAAAAATGCGTGTTCTTTATCCATCCTGAAACGGCTAATTGTTGGCTGTTCAAGGCGTCATGATGGGGCTCTTAGGGAGCAGCACGTCGTTTGCATAGTTAAGGAAGAAAACGGGATTGGAACGCAGACTTTGGGGAAAATGCTTCGGGAATATACAAAATGACGCGTATACTCCCTCGACCCGGCATGAAATCACGCCGATGAATTGACTTCTAATCCTTGTTGAAGATATAACGAAACACGTTTATTGGACTACGCTTTTTGTGTAAAGTGCGTTGAACGGAAGAAAAAAAACGAGATTGAGCAAGTTTTTACGCCCCACCATACTGCAACAGTAGTTCTCAATTTTGTAGCCTTTAAATCTCCACACAATATTGCTTTAATTCTGTAGCCAAATGAGAGTTTGCAGCTTCCCCTGATTCCTGGTCCATTACCAGGACCACAACACTGCTGACGAAAATATTTTTATTGTAAGCTGTAGGTATCTAGTGCAGGGAAATTACTTCTGTATTCCAGTGGGGATTAAGCTTTAAAGAGACGGCACTCACTTAAAAAGGGAGCACATCATGGTAAGAAATTATCAGCATTAACTTGGCATTTATTTATTGAAAATACTATTATTTTTCTAACTTAGATTGGCTGTACATAATTAAACTAATAATTTTCTCCTCTGATTCATTTCTGATGCACGATCGAAATCTTCCCATTCCTAGCGTTCTACCAAAAGGGAAGAAGTAGAAAAGTTTTGCAATAAAATCCCGGAGCCATTTTTCTTAGAATTACTTTGTAAGCTTTACATGGACTGATTTCATTAGTATTACATATTTGCGTCCAACTGCATTTTTAATTTATAATTGCTTTGCTACTTAGGTTAGTATAGTTCCAATTAGTTAGTTAGCATCCAAATGGCGTTTTTACCTACTATTTTCCTCCTTTTATGTGCATAAAAGAGCTGTATCACCTCAATTCTCTCCATTATTTAACTAGTAAAAATCACAAGCCTCCACGTGAAAGACGGTGGATCCATTACTGAGGATGACGAACGCCAACTTTTTTTTGCAAACGAAAAACTTACTGTATCAGAATTAAATGAATTACAATCATTTAGTATGCTTGCTTGTTACTTTTGATTACGTTGAAATTTTTGACAAAAGGGTAAAAGATGCGTAAATTATGATAAAATTTATAGAATTAAACAAATAGTCCGCATAAGTCACTGCATCGCTTTCAATATCGCCTACAGCCAACTAAAAGCTTCGGCAATCTAATATACAAGCATACAAGTTACTCAACCAATTGAAAAAATCTTGGTATGAACGCAGAAAAATATCAAAAAGTGTAAAACGGATTCCACCGTACAGGTTGTTTGCACACAGGAAAAACCGTAAAACTACCATTCTAAATTAAATGACTTCCTTATGTAGGTACATTGCTAGATACCTAAATATTAGAAGAGCAGAATTCTTTAAATTCTTTCTCTCTTTGATAATGACTTCGAATTGCTTCCTGTAATTCTGAAATAATTTGGTCTATCACACAGCACGTAATAACTACATTTGATTTTGGATTTGCCACATAGAATGAGATGGCAACTTTTTTTAAAATAAGTCTCCGATAGCAGTGGATTAAAGGCGATGTTCCTCGATTTGAATCGTTCAAAGGCACTTATGAAGTCAAACACGGGGAATTCTTGGAGCTAAATAATATTCAGAGCAGTTTAAGCATTAATCGGCCTTTTCAAATCCAGCAATTGGTCCTCATTTCTGTGGGAATGAAAGGGCAACTGCACGCGTTTGTCCAGATAAGGAGTTGGTTTTATTTTCGTTGAGAGCCATTTAAATGCGATCGTTAGGCGTTTCATGACGCTTAATATATAAATAGGAGTGCCACGGTCACAGAATGATTGACAACTAAGTGGGCCGTAACAAGAAAAGTGGAAAAAAATGACTGGCGGGAAAAACGGATATCCCTTATCTCCATGGTCACGAACGAACTCGGACTGGTCAGGGCGGAGCGAAAGCATCGCACGGCACAATAATGTTTGCGTTGGCGAAATTCCACTCCAAAAAGGAACAAAAAAAAACTTGTTTTATTTGGGAACTCTACTATCGTTCACTTTGTTCACTATGAGATTTCCATGTTATCAAAGAAATTGGTACTTTCACCTGTTGGGTAAACCAGGTTAGGGACTCAGATGACCAATTCTGAACTTTAAACTATAAAAGCGCCTTCCCCCCTCTGATTTTTTCCCCCTTTTCATTCCTACGATAACATTATGGAGGAAATAAAAATATATCATATTGGCTCTAACGTAAATTCTTTTCATCTTCTTCGGCAATACTGGGAGACAAAGACACACTGCTTCACAAATCAAAAAACGAGAATAATGAATGATAAAATGATAGAATTGAGTACAATGAAAAGCTGAACATTCTTGAAACGTCACATTGGGATAATCTGAAAGAATCTGTGGCATGATGCGACGTTGAATCTAATTAAGTAACCAAATTCCACATTTATTTTAAATAAAAAAATTTCTACAATTTTGATCAGAGCGTAAAATATGATTCCACGTCTCAATATTACCTAGAACGTAAGAAGACAACATAAATTTGAAGTAGTTTACACTTTCCAACACTGCTGGAAAGCAAATCACACCAAGAAAGTAAGCCGTTATTTCTTTATCGCATACTATAAAACCGTTCTTAATCACGGAATTACAGCGCCCGACAAGGAATTCAAAAGGCGAGACGCTGACACTTTTTCGATAGCATTAACTATTAAAAGCAATCGCGCCTCAACTACTTTGAATGCTTCTGAGCATATTACTTCTTTTTCTCGCAAACCTAGGCGGAAAAAAAAGATATAGAGGGAGAAAAAATAATAATCGAGGCAAAAACAGTAGGAGAGAAAGATGAGGAGAATAAAACAAAAAAAAGTTCAAAGAAACCAAATAAAGCAAAGTAGGAGAGAGGAAGAGAAGGAGCCTGCCCGCCCTCATCTCCCCGGATATCTTTGCAGTTCCCTTTTCATTATAAGCCCAGGCGCTCCTGCCCCGCAGGCATACGCCTTCATTCATTTGCAGAGAGAGGCCTTTTAAAAAGCAACGCAGCGAGCTTTTCTTTA
Source organism: Ischnura elegans (assembly GCF_921293095.1). Lineage (NCBI taxonomy): Eukaryota > Metazoa > Arthropoda > Insecta > Odonata > Coenagrionidae > Ischnura > Ischnura elegans. The sequence continues at coordinate 18,871,797 of NC_060247.1, forward strand.
TTCCGCTGCTTGGCTGCGTCATCTTTCCTGAGCGCGCAGGGAAAGAAATCCCTTTTCATATCAAGAAAAACGCTCCGTACCCCTCTCCGTCCAAAGCGAGCCACCGTGCCGCACACGACGCGTCGTCGCCGTCGCGACGGGGCCAAAGCCCCACTCGGCCAACGAGGCCCTTGTGGCTGACGGCGGCAAGGACTGGCGAAACGGGCGTTATGTGCTAGCGTCCCACCAACCACATGGTCCTTCAGCTCTCTTTCTTTCTACTACTTCCGCGACTCCGTTTAACGTTCCAAATAGCCTCGCGGGTTCTCACACTCAGTCCAAAGCGTCCACCGACCAATTCTTGTCTTTTTCCTTCTTCCATCTTCCTCGCTCCCAGCGTCCCCATCTTCCAGTGGCCGCGCGGAAGGAGCCGCGAATTCGGCCTTGCAAGCAAAACCATTGCCTCGTCGAGACTCTCGGCTGCTAAGGTGGGCTCCGCAGGAAGCCATAAATAATTACGCGGGAGTAAACGTCGCGCTCGCCGCGGAGAGCTGCTTCTTCTTACTCGGGCCTACGAAACGCATGCGTGAAACCCCAACTTTCGTCCTCTAACGCAGCACCGTCGTGCCGAGCAATTGCGCAGAGAGCTGAGTAAATAATGCCTTTGTGACGGCAGCCGAGTACCATGCTCTTCGCGGACTTCTTTTTGAAACACCTGTACCTGTACTAAAGCGAGCATCTTGCCGCGCGCAGAGCCTTGTACTTTTATCTTTTTATCTGGGAAATTTGCAAAAGCCGCCGTGGAGCGCCGAGGAGAATTAAAATGTGGTGACTAAGATACTGCCATCGACGCAGTTCTCGTCGACTAATTTAGTGAAAATGACCATTGGAGGAGAATACTTGCTCAGTAGTTGAATATCTACTCAATTTCGTGAGACTTTAATAATCTTCCCATAAAATGAGACCGTAAGGAGTGCACAAAATTAGATCCAGCTTCAAAGTGTTTATTCAACGAGTAATAAGAAACTATTTAGGTCACTGAAAACTTATTCTAGACTTAAAACGTGGATTATATTCCTTTCTGTATATTCAGATTGATTTTTGATAGGCAAAGTCAAATAATATTTCTCCTATAATATATATAAATATCTATTTTTTAAAATAGTTCGTGAAAACAGAAAATACTTCAGGCTATAGTGCTGTGCCAAAACCCATTATTATAAAATAGCCAAGTATGATTAAAAATAGTTTTTGCCTAGTAACGATAAAATTTTTTCTCGATGAATATGTAAAATGATTCGAATGCTCGGCCACAGCTTTCGATTTTGTTGAAATTAGAAAAATAAATTGGCAATCATGTCACTTTTAAAATGACGGGTATAAGTTTTTCCCTGGTAAAGAAGAGCAAACTTTTGAAAACTAGTTACCGTGGTATAGGAGAAATATTCCTTTCTTGTAGAGCGTTATCACTTCGATTGATTGAACAGCCGCTGTGCTCAACACTATTCACTTCGAAACTACTGCATACAAAACACCTCGTTTGGTGGCACGGCGATGTTCAGGCAGTGTAGGCCTCGCAATAGCAGGGATATGCATGCATCAGTATTCAGAGTGGGGAAAAAGATCACGCGACTTGGAAACCCATCCTAGCCATCGGAACGGAAAATGGAACACCGAGGGAAAAGTTTTGACAGAATTAGCATTTAAACTACGGCATTAATCGGTGTCTTCGCGAGTAGGAACATCTCCACATGTCTCTGCAGCGTTCGCTTGGTTTTCGGGACTCAGAGAGGAGAGTGCTACAGTATGACGCTTTCTTGAGCAACCTCGCAAGCCGGATATGAAATGCAGACGTGACACGAAGTCGTGCTCTCTCATTGCCATCGAATGGATGGATGGAGTTTCCCTCCGTAGACCGCACCAATGAGGATAAAATGAGGCATTGCATGGGGTATTGCAAGCAGTCTATCAGAATGATGAATTCAAACGAGCTATTTCGAAAGCACCTGACCTTCTCGATTATAATTCTCAATGTCTCATAAACTTTTCCAATAGTGGGAGGTACCTAAGCGACTTTTTCCACATTTTTCGGATAAATTGAGAAAAATTTCTTCGGAGTAAAATCAGAAAGGACAAACATTAAAAGCACGATGCGTAGTACATTAATTTTACTACACGCTTTTTTAATCCCTCTAACTAATTTAGAGTAAAATTTTCACAGTTATATTGTAGTCATAACGAATGATGAGAATATATGCAATTGTAACAAGTTGGCAATTAGTAATGCCACGATCGTTTTCTCAGAACCGTTATTGGAGACAAAGCAACTGATATTCCCTACCCAATCTCCTTCAGTTTTTGAGGCTAACCTTCACGAATTTTGTTTCGCTGGCGTTCTCTAAAAATTAATTATTTATGCTTGTTTTTGAAGATATATAACGTCAAATATATGGGATGAATAAACCTTTGTCCACAGGAATTCAATCGATGCTGTAAAAATAGAGATTACTGGATCACATTGGTCTAGCACTTTCATCCCTCTCGGGTCCATTACTTCATCACAATTCCAAACAATCGCATAAACTCCATATGATATCACATGAAAAATAGCGTCATGATGGAATTAAGAGTACTATTCGACAAAAGAATAGGACAGATTATTTTTTCCCTAAAATATTCAGCGTGCATCATAAATAGTATACATTTGTGGTGACAAGAAAACAAATAGAATCATTCATAGCCTGATTCACTGGTCTAATTCGTTGTGCTTGTTAGAAGCGAGAAAACTTGCTTGCGTGCTTCCAAGTTGGGTGCTTATACTAGGTTAAAATCCTGTTTGGATATGTTTTTCGCACTCCAATCATTTAGGAAGGCTGCCGAAATTGGACCGTATACTAAATTGGAGGGGATTTTTACTTCCTCCCCTAAGAGTATAACAAACATTTTAGTTGGCTCAACTTGGTGATGACACCATCTAAAAAAGTCCACAGGATGCTAAGAAAGTGGTAATCATTTATCCTATGTGAATGGTCATTAATGTGGCTTTATTGATTTTGCTATGATGATTTATTCTCACCGCATGTGCCGCTGTCTTAAGCTAAGTCATGAAACTATTCTTTCTACGGAGAAGTTTTCACCTGATTAAGGTTGGCTATTTATGGCCTAATGCACGTGAGTTTGAAAGATTTTGTGTTCGTATGGTGAGCTTCTTGTTTTGGTCACTAGCAGTTAACATAACGGACTTCTGATTGGAGATTGGCTGCGAGAAAATAGAACCTGTTCTAAATTCCTTAATTGGGTGAGAAACTGTGTCCAATATTGCGAAAAGGATATTGGACTAGAAATTGGTGTGTATCAGTTGGACCAAAATCCAACATCCATTGGATTGGCCGATAAATTGGGAAGTGTCATACGGGCTTTAGGGTGTATAGAGTTACAGTTACAAATTGGATATGGATGAATGTATACATGAAGTTAAAAAATGCGGTAAATTAGATAGCCTTCCCCTATATTACCTGCAGATTAAATGGAGCATTAGACAACATGACCATAATATAAAGCGTCAAAATAATGATGGCGTGATATTCATTTCATTATAATCATCTATTTCACTATATCATGCGGAGGACACGCGACACAGACTGCGCAAGGTAATGCCTGGAACAAATATGCTCATAAGGAGGGGTGGGAGTGGTCCGCCGGCAGCTTCCTTCGCCTCCGGGAGGCAGCTCGCTCCTCCTCTCCGCCCCCGGTGGGCCCCCATGTGCTGAGAGCCCCGTCCCCTCCCCTTGACGACCAACCCCATCCACACCACCGTGACACAGGACTCAAACTCGTCCACCCTTCCGGAGAACAACCATTCATAATTCATCCCCATCCTAGTCTCCCCATTCTCACCCTCATCTCAAAACTCCCCTTAGCTTCTTCCCCACTCTTCAGCCCCCACCGCCCGGACTAAAATACCTAGCACCGCCTTTCATCTTCACCTGCAGTGCCAACGGTGTAGTCACATCTATAATGCAGTCCTCGGCGTCTCTTCAGGCCTCTGCGCCCATACCTGCTCCACCCTCTCCCTCTCCCGTCGCGACCCCAAAACTCCGCAAGAGTAGCTGTTCCCCCCTCTCTTATGACCTCCTCAAAAAACCGTCCTCATTCGTCTCCCCCTTCTTGCTCGAAATTCATCTCTGAAGGAAAAATAAAGGGTTCTCCTCCCCATCCTTCGCCGGCGGATCTCATGCCCCCCTTCATGTACGACGCTAGGTATGCCTTCGCGTCGGCTTACCCGCTTCCATGAATTCTCGTGCGTTTCATCGGAGAGCTCATAAACGTATTGATGGCAAGAATTACCTGTGAACTTACAACTAAAGGAAGGCAGGGTATCCTTGATGTATGGATGGGGTAGAGTCATGAGTAGGGACGTTGCAATCATGGAGGGATAATGGAGTCGTCCACTCGGCATTTTGATCGCCAATTCAAATGGAAGTAACAAAAACGTGTCCTTAATGTGCACGATACGTATCCCTAATCTCACGTTAGAGCAGTAAAGCGTTGCTAGATCCTTTCACGGAATAGGATGTTGGATGTGGTGGCTTTAATTGATATTCGAATTGTCGGTATGCTTATTTAGGACTTTGCATCGCTCAGATATCCAGGCACGCCATACGCAGGGAGAACTGCTGAGCTGTTACTGATAGCTTGCTTTAAATAAAATACGAAAATATATCTTCCATATTAGCTTTAACTATAAAATTTTAAGTCATAAATTCCTCCAAATTATCTATTTTAAACTTTTGACAAAAATACTCTATTTTTTCATCAATTCCCTTTACCAATCGATTCCGAGACGATAAATAAAATTTTTCCAATCCCCTTAACACGCGTCTCCTTCTTCCTAAATATTTATTCTAATTCATGCGATCTAATTCATGCAATTTAACTCCTCAAAAGGTTAAGGTGTAGTAACAATAGTAGTAAGTCTTGAGGACAAGTAATAGACAATAATAAGATTCGCTTAAGCGAGCAAAGAGTGGTAGTTAAGTCCAAACTATGAATAACGACAAGTAAATATTCAATTTGAAAACCTCAAGATAATGTCTCCTGTCTTTGTATGAAGATTTTCACCGCTTCTTTTATCAATGTTGGTGGTTGTTTTCGGGAATTGCTGCGGAGGTAACATTTTCTTACGCGACGTTTCACTCCTCCTCCTGGGAGACTTTTCAAGAGAATGGGTAGCTTTGAAAACGCACCCAGTACGAGGAGTGAAACGTCGAGTAAGAAAATGCTACCTCCGCAGCAATTCCCGAAAACAACCACCAACATTAATGACTACTGCCATTAAAGAAGATCCATATAACAGAAAAAAATGTTGAGCAAGGTATACTAGGCCAAATTGTAATATAAATCTCGGACGACGCCGAAACCAAGTGCAATACAGAATTCTATTCATTGAAGTGGAGTTTTTGCGTGTGAGGGAAAAGTCCTATTTATTCTTCGATGAAATTATTTCAGGCGAGAACGTTGAAAATAATAAGACCCTGGAGTAGGTGCAACAAAAGATATAGGGAGGGCAGAGTGACACCTCCGTCAGTGACGCCTGTCCTGATAAGAAGATAAGCCCCCATTTTTGTCTCCCAGTTAGGAATTAGAATCGCATTTATTCCGTGGAATCATTGTATGAAAGAGCCAGTTTCCTTGTCCTTCTGCTCGTTGAGCACCAGAGCGCTCCCTATTGTATCGCTTCAAGAAGTGTTTTCTTTATTTTTGAGGAAATGACGCCTGACAGGGGACGAAGTATCCTCCTGGAGTACCGATGAAAACAATAGCAAAAAACATTCACGCCAGCCATGCGCATAATATTTATATATTTGAGTAGAGGCAAAGGAGGTGGATGCATTCTCAGGAAGAACAAAAGGTTTGCACGAGTTACTTGGAATGAATATCTTACGAGTGAATGCATCCACACAATACCTGCGGTGACGTCAAGTTCGCACATTTTTCTCTGATAGAAAAATACCACAGTGAGTGACGCATGCTTTTGGAAAAGGGTATAATTATCTTGCTCTGAATTTGAGAGAAATGACGGTAAAATGAAAAGTCATGAATTGCAAGCACAAGACTGAACTTGAAAGTCGTCTGCTATAAAAAAATAAATGGGGAATATCACCAGGAATACTGTAACGTACCTTCACAAGATGGTCGACCTCCTTTGAATTTGTCATTATAATAAAGAGCATAATGCATAAACGAAGTTATATTCCAGCTCTTAGGAGAGGGTAATTAATCCTGAACTAATAATTATAATTAAAGTTAAAACTAAAGGATGTACTTATCTCTTGGTGTGATAAAATTCCAATATCTCGAGAGTTAATTGAGAATTGAAGAAAGGTAATACATTCAAGAGCTGGTGCCTTAATAAAATAGTTGAATGAGAACTCCAAGAAGTAAGTATGGGGCGGACCAATTGCCAGACTGGTATTTCTGGAATTTAGAAAGACACCACTAAATGGAACAGGAGGTACAAAAATTAACTCTACGTAAACCATATATCCACAAAGAAAATTCACAATATTTTTCAGAGAAAACGAATAACTGCATAACTGATACTCAAGTTATGGCTAAGCACTGTACATAATAATTCAGCAAAATCATTCATCTTAATCGGTCATCTCTTTTAGGTGAATTTAGAAACCCTCAATTTATTATAATCGCCTGATATAAAAGACACACTAGTTCTAAATTCACGGTGTTAATATCATTACAGAGGTTCTGAAAACGCGGAAAAACTGATTATCATTCCTCTATTGCCGCATCTATTTTGATGCCACTGATACTATGAGAGGCAACAGAGAGAGAGAGAGAGAGAGAGAGAGAGAGAGAGACAAAGAAATGAATAAGGACAACGAAAGCGCTTGAATAACAACATATTCAAACCCTCATGATTATCATTATCGGTATAAAACCGATTCTCTCATCAGAAAATCACGTTAATTGCAGATAATTGGACCAAAAAACCTTTAAAACCGCAGATTGAGCCAAAGTTAATTGTTGAACTGAGACTTTTTATTAATCGAAATTGTTGTTTTGTCTGAGTGGTGGGTGCAATAAGCCAGACTGCCCTTATTGATTCTTCGATGAGGGAATTTCGGAATTTTTATTCCCGCCATAAAATCTCGTTTCTCCGACGAAAAGAAATTTATGGAACGCAAAATCCACCCTAAGCTCCTTCAAGCTTTGGAAAACTCCAATTTTTTTCACGGTTCGCTAGCGCCAGTGACAATGGGACGCAGTCCCGGGGGATAATCAGGCCTCGTAAAACGGTTCAATAAGCCAGACTGCCGGCAATTCAAACCATACCAAGCCTAGTGGAATACATAAACCATCTAAAGCACCGCGTCCTTTGAGAGGCAGTATCAGCAGGAAACGGGGAGACGATTTCCGAAAAAAGAGTGATGCATATTCGATGTATCTAGTTGGAAAGGCTGAGCGCCTGTGAGAAAAGACCACACGGGGCCAGGATCTTGGAACCTTAACGTCAACTGCTTGCCATCCCCAAAGCGCATTCTCCAAGGCAATAGTCCTTATCAATAATAATACAGAGAGCCTTTCAGCGGGAGACACGGGGCCCTGAGACAACACCAAAGTACACTCAACCTTTCCATCCAATGCTAACGGAATGTATTTCGACGCATTTCTTTCCCACTTGATAAATATTCAACCGGTACCTAAATGTATATTACATTCTATTACGAAACAAAGCAACTCACAGAATCACAATGGTGATGGTTACTCACAAAAAATATAACTACGCACAGTTTTGCATCAAAATTCAGAATTTCTTGTGATTTCAAATAATGGAATTTATTTACATGGAATGAAAAGTTATATTTACTCTGAAATTATTTTTTTAGGACGTTGCGTTTATATTTAAGCATAATGATCACCCCATTCAACTTTTTTTCATGTCACATTGTTATGGCTATCTTGCAGGAGAATAAATACTGCAGAAAAAAAAACATCAATGCATATTTAAATGCGTAAAATCATAAAATTATGAGATTTGAGGTGGTATTTTGGTGTATGACCTTCATACAATTCACTTTTTAAACAACCCCAGGAATGTACCTAATAGCCTAACCATTTTAGGATTAAATGTAAAGATAGGTGGCTATTCACGAGAATGAATACTGATTACGATTAAACCAAGGGGGGAAATAAGGCATGCACGAGAAATATGCGGCTTTTGGCAAGGTAAAATAAGTATTTGCTATTGCGACGCCCATAAAGTTAGCTGCATGCCAACGGGAAACCTAAAATTCCGACTCGTTTCTGCAGTGAGTTTCGGTTAAAAAACAATGTAAAAAGTAGCAGAGTAATAGATAATAATTGAAACTTATTTTTGTGTCTTTCAAATAATTTTTATTGTCCCTTAATTATCATTTGGATTTCAACTTCGGCCGATTGGGGAAATATCTACATATGTAAATTCTGCATGGTAGTTACAAAGTAAATACATAAGATAGGATTTCCGTTAGCAATGGATCAGTCAAAACTTAATAAACAATAAATAAATATTTTAAAATGTTCTTAAAGTAATTTTATTAATCGCATTATTATTTACCTGCTTGCTTGTACTCCACCCATCGCGCTGAAGCAATCACTATTTTACAGAAAATCAGCCGCCATAAGGGAGTCGATCAAAAGTAAACTGCCGTATTGTGCTTTCTTAAATCCCTCCTATGTCAATTTGTCCTTTAAGGAACTACTTCAAAGCTAGACGATGATTTTTACTTCGATATCTTGCAATCAAGGCTCTACCGCTCTACTCTTTTAGCGAAGTGAATGGTTTACCATGCGATGACGTCAGAAGTCGTTTCAGGTCACGTGATTTCGAACGATATTCGAGCACTTTTAATTAGCATTTAATGACGTTAGTGGAGTACTAGGAGAGTTCTGGCTTACATATTTGGACTCGTGAGAAAATTGTCTGTTCAATGTGACTTACTAGCATGATGAACAAATTTCATGCATGCTCCCCATTACCACCGTAATTAAAGATGATGAGGACGCAGACGACGCAGGAAACGGGAGGACACTCTCCTCCGCGAAGCACGCGAGACGGGTCACGCTCGTGCCAAGCAGCACTCCGCACTCGCCCGCGCCACTTCCTCGTGCCATGAGCACTCGGGCTCACGTCTTGGCAAACTCGAGGCCAACTACTTCACTCCCACGGCGCGGATGCAGTGAGAGACGTCTAGTACGTATTCCCTCTCTCGCCTTCAGCCCGCACCACATCGGACTCTTTCTCCCGAGGAAAAGAAAAGGAGTTGGGGGCGAAGAAGGTACGCCACGGAGGAAGACTGGGAGCAAGAGCCGTGCACAGCGGGTCCGAACACTCCAACCGAACCACCCACTTCAACGAATCCCCACCGAGCCAACACCACAGATTTTTCCGCGATTTCTCCCCGAGTGCGGGAGGAAAATGTATTCGGAAAGAAAAAAGACAGAGTTCAACCACAAAATATACCAGCACACTTCATTGCATCATGGACTATTTATACACAATATTTTCATGTTCTCATGTAATTCTTTTCCATTTTGAGCATATTTTTATTGCAGTTTGCTGTTTCCATTTAAATGTAAGTTATTCTTGCTCTTTTAAAAATGAAGTGAACCATTCACACCAAATTGAGCATACAGATTTGATTGAGAATGCCGATAAGTATGTGGGTGACATGTGACGTGATGTGCCCTTTCTGTTTCACATCATCGCAAGCACAGATCCCGCTTTACACATTCCATATTAGGGGCCAAGATAGAACTCCAGTGTTTTTACAGATATTTTTTATGGTATAAAAGATGTATGTATTTCTTACGCATAGATTTCGCGTTGCAATAACAACCTTGATGCGAGTTGCACTTAAATAATGTTAAAAGTCGCATAGCCACGTTAAGAATCTATAAGAAACGGGAAGGTCCCACTTCCTCGTAGGATCTACTTCGCGTCGTCAGCCCCACCAACACCGGTCATCCCTCCCTGACCGACCGACAATCCCATCTGCACCATTCTCTGCAGCTTGCCCACACAGAGAAACTCCAGATATTTCAGCGAATCACCTAAAAATACAGACGCGGACCCTCTTTCCCCTTCAATCCGGCCTTAATCCGTTTCATATATCCATCTCTTTTCGCCACCCACTCCGCCCTTACAGACACCATTCCCCTCAAAACTCCTTTTCCCGCATTGTATTTGGTTATTTTTGGATGAAGACGGGAGGGGGAGACGGAGAAGAAGGTGCGAGGAAGAATGGTCGTGGAAGAGAAGAGGACGTTTGTTGCAGCTGCCGGCGCGTGTTGATGGCCAAGGCCATTTGTGCAGTGAGGAGGTATCCCTCTTCGCCAGATGAGCGTCGCCCCTCGGATCGAGGATTCAGGAAGGACTGTCGTCTCACACAGATTTTTTCCTTCGAGGGACTTGATCGCCTTGCACACCGAGGGACGCCAAAATAGGGTAGGAAGGGTGAGCGTATGGTCATTTTCAAACCTTTTTTCTTTTCACCCACTCTTTGATCAAGTAATGCCACGATAAAAAGTTTTGAGGAAGTGATCTATCGGAACATACAAAGCAAGCGATTCCGGATCGTCAGCAGAAGTAACACCAACCTGAACTCTGATTTTACATTCCTAATTTATTTATTATATAACTTTCTAGTACATCGATTACGAGGATAAAAGAGGACAGGTGGCGTCAGATGAACTTTTAAACGCCCACTTTCATATTTTTCTGCAACTAATATGACAGGATAACGTTAAATTTACGCTACGTTAGTATTGTGTTTTACCTCGGAAAATACGATATTTTTAGCGGATTTAGGTTTAGCTATGTTGTAGTAGATTCTAAAATATATTGAAGTTCTCACAGCTTTTCTTTATCCATTCCAATAAAATATTTACACGATATAGGTTTTCGGGATGCGAACGATTGATGGATACTCCTATATGGTTCATGCGCTTCTACATTGTCGTAATTAAGAAGGAGTATTTTTACAGTACTCTTCCCCCCGGACCACATACCGAAATAGTTTTTAGAAAACAAAGGGAACATCGTGGGCAGGTCATATGAACGCAATACGAATGGTCTGCTGTCATGCCCTTTTAGTTCGTAACATAGCAACCGCAAATTCAATGCAAGGGTGAATTAATTGTAATTCATTAATGAAGAGAGTATTCATTTTGTCTTTCATGTTAGTTTATATGGCGGACTATGAGAAGGTACATGAAATATAAAATAACACGTTTGGACAATTCAGGTTTTTTTTCTGAACGCCATTCTGTGAAAAACATTCGTGAACAGTTCCCCTTACGATGGAAACAAAGGAATGAAATTGAAAGCTAAGTAAACTCTTTCGGAATAAACTAAACAGGTAACTGCTATACTGTCCCTTTCAAGAATTATAAATAAAGATTTGGTGGTCTCTATTGTTTACGTGAGTTAAAACAGTAACTTAACATAAATCAGAAACAATTTACAGCAATAAATAGAGCAAAGTAATAATATAGGCATCGAAAATCTGTACTAGAATTTCAGAGTGTAGTTTTTGCCTGAATCTTCCTTCATTTAATCCCTCTGCCACCAGATAATTACTTTCATTTGAATTAAAAAAAAACCATGCATACTTCAATGCAGTGGCGGATCTAGGATAGGGACAAGGGGTCAAAAATTCCAGCAGTAGAGGGAGTTGGAAAAAAAATTACCATTCTATCTAGTGTAAACAGGATAGTGCTATAGCCCAGTTAGACCCTCCTTCCCCCAATAGATCCGTCACTGCTTCAATGGGAAAATTTGGGTGGCGATAATATGAAGGCTTACTAGAGGGTGAGAGAGTAGAGGCAATGATATACGTGGCACACGATTGTATGGTAATACGTCATTAATGAAAAGGGATTAATGGATCGCGCTCACAGTGGACACATTCCAATACCCTGATTTCATGCCTGGAATAAAAAGGGAGTGAATTACGGAATTTATTTAAATGATCATTTTCGAGAAGAAAGAACCCATTACCGAAACGGGAAATTGGTTGCGACATAGCTGCGACTGCTTTCATCTTAAAATGCTCATTTCCCGCAGAATTACCACTCTGTGCCCCGAGGACATCTGCGAGGGAAGCCAAGCGAAGACTTCCCAAAACCTCATTCTAGGCTTTTGTGGAAAAAAAGGAATTGGTACCAGCTAGAGAAAAACAGCTTCGTTACCTCAAACGCTTTTTCAAAGAATTTTCATAAGGAGGTATTTATCTCCTGGAAGTAATGGTATCCGGCTCTTTTATGGGTACGTATTCTGGTGATTGATAACTTTTGCGCATTCTAGCAAGGCACATAAGCCTCTTTAAGTCATAACGCAATACTCCCTCCTAAAGTTACATTTTACTATATATTTTCATAAATACTCCATATTTACACTCATATGCATACTAAAATCACCTTTCTGCTATAACTCCGATGCAAAAAGTAATAAATATTCCCCATTCATATTTAAAACTGCTTTCACTGATACTTGTAGTAGCTATACGCATTTTTTTAATATGGTAAAAAATGTCGAAAATAAGATTTCATCATTTTAATTTGTTTTGCTTTTTTAGGTAGTACCACACCTAATTTACGTTCACATTAATAATTTATACTGCATTACTTGTCCTCATCTTAATATTTTATAAGTACGCTGCTTTTTGAGACATTCTGTACCCTGGACATAAAAAAATTAGAATATCAGTGGGAACTTGGAAACGGAAATGAACGCAAAAGCTTCGATGTAAATATACAATCTAAGTTTACAAACTTGTAACTTGCATGATAGTAAACTTAAATGTCCCATCAGTGATAAAAATGATGCCTTAAACCAGCACCTATCTCAATTCTTCCGTTCAGGCTTAAGATTTCCTCGAGGAAGAAAAGAAATACCTGGAGGAAATGATGGATAGGTAACTTAGTCCACTCCAGCGTGGACGGAGGCGAGTCAACCGTGGATCCGAGTGGATGTTGTGCGCCTCCTCCAAGGCAACTGCCTGACTGTGCGTTCGCATTTTCCCTACGAAGCGGCGCGCCGACGGCGACGCGACAGAGGAGAGATTGAGGAGCTGTGGGTGAAAACATTAGGCAGTGAACCCTCTTCAAGACGATCGCCCTGTGTTTGTATCCTGTGGTACGCTTACGAGGTACGTAGTCTTTTCGTGGTGGAAGAGAAAGAAATTCAGAGAGAGAAGGGCGAGGAAAAGGAGGTGCGAAAAATCCCAAGACGAGAGGAGTAGATCAACGCGCGGCATCAAGAAGGAGACAGCTTTCGAGGGGGATATTTACAAAAGTGGAGCAACAGAATTTTCGCCCCGCTACACAGTCCAACTTCCACGTACTATCTATATTTTTACCCCTTCTTATAGCCTATCCCCAGCAACGATTTCGGCCTCGATGTCCCGCCATTAATTGCTAGAGTGACCGTGCGATCATTTTAGGGTAATGACTGACTAAATAAAAATGCATGGAAAGGCAATGGCTGGGTTATTTTAATCACCATTAATAAATTTTATGATTCCTTGATTTAGAATTGGAACCGATTCCTTATTCGAGATATTGCTATTTAAATTGTTTGAAATTTTAACATGCTTTATTATTTTTCGAACGTGCCAACGAGCACCTTTACTACGCGCACCTACCTGTTCGATTTATAGGAAAAGCTGGATAAATTAATGTAATATTTTTTGGAATAATGAATGAAATAAGGCAAATAATGTTCTTTTTTCATAATAAGACCGAGGACAATAAGAATGAGGGGGAGGTGAATAGTAATGTCATCCATTGTCTACCCTTCTTTCAATATCAATAAATAATTATTGAGTGTTTTGGCTGTGCTTCGCTTTTTATCATTTTTCCTTCCCTCACACTCCATGAATGCACAATGACAAAAATTAAAATTTATATTTATTGAATACAGCACTAGAGTTGATATAAAAATTTCGTAACCACGGTTATAAATGAATTTAGTTTTATTCAAAGTCTCGCGTAACTAAAATTTCGAAAAAAAACTATATAAAAAAATATAGGTTAATGACTACATCTCAGCAACGGAATGTCACCGATTTAATTTACACGGGCATTATGTGAGTCAATGATGATTATTAAAAGCCTTGAGTTTAGTTTTCCATACAATAATGTTGCACCTGTCATAGCTCCAGGAACACTGAGGATACAATGTAGTCACCACGTCCTGCCTTTTTCCGAAGGCCCTCCACGCCCCTGTCTCGTCCGGAGTCTTATTTCTATTCCCCTCGGCTGGTGGCACAGACGTCTCGCAGGGCCTGACCCCATTATTCGGCGGCTCGTCCGCTTCCACTGGAGCGCGGTGGTTTAAGGATGTGAGGTAGGTCTCTCCTGCCACAGCAATCGACCCGGACGCCGCCGTCGAGAGGAAACACCCATTAAATCGTAAGGTCGCGGGCATGCCATTGTAATAGAGGGCTTTCCGTACCTGTTGTGCTGTAGAAACTTGAGAGCGACGTGTTACTTTTTTTGGAGAATCTTTCGTAAGCTGCGAGGGGCTTAAACCGTTCAGTGACCACATCTTCGAGAGATTATCAATAATTGAGAGCAAGATTATTGCCAGATTACTTTTATATGCATTCCACATAGCTTAATTAAATAGGTAACAAAAAAGTGCGCGGCTTGAAATTCGGATAAGCTAAACTGCCACCAAACAGGTAAAACCAAGCTCAGCAAGAGTTATCATTTGAGCAGGAGAGCATCAGATAAGATGTTTTTCCCGTACTTGATACAAAGGAGAACGCCTAAAAAATATATTCTGAGTAAAATATGATTTGATGTTTTCCCGATGAAGAATGTGGATAAAATCTTCTCGGGATTCCCGCCGGGTTAATTTATCCATAACGGTCAACGTTTCCAACTCCGACTCGGGGTTCATCCTAAGGGCTGCTTAATGTTGTTTTATTTGTTTGTGGTTGCAAATTAAAAGCAGCCACAAACAAATGAAACAACATTCAGCACCGAGGATGAGCCCCGAGTCGGAGCTTGAAACGTTGGCCGTTATGGATAAATTAATCCGGTGGGAATCCCGAGAAGAGTTTACCCTTATTCTGAGTAAGTACTAAGTAATAAATAATAATCATAACAGCAAGTAACAACCTCAAAGATTTGTTGTTCGCGCTAATTAATAATCAACTGTGTGGTGAAACATTCTCAATAACTGTGAGAAAATTTATTCTAATTTCAGACCATAAACGTTTACAGAAAGTAGAATTTATTTATCTGCTAAGTAGATTGATCAAAGTTTTATATGATTTGGTGAAAATACGCGAATAAAACTTTGATCGGACATTTCTATTCGCATGATTTCTCTTCAAGTTTCATTCATTTGCTATATCTTGGATAAAAAAAATACTTTTTCCCAGAGGTAAAAGAAACCATGTGAGTAAAAAAAATATCGAACACACTATCAAATCATGCATTATGTGATTCAAAAGAGTACTTATCACTTAGGTAAGACAGGTTTTCCATTGAATTCCTCTCCATAAACACAACGAGTTGATGATGGTATTTACCTGAAAGATAGAAGACATAACGGTGAGTGCTAGAACAATCAATTTACAAGTGTTGACAACTGCAGACGAAACAAGATTCGATCGGGCTAGAACACTTATTATATTTTAGAATCAGTAAAATTACCACTGCTTAATTGGCTTTAGTTATAAGATATTCAAGTCATGTGCCATTATTTGTGTCTGAATGTGCCGAAAAATTTCAAACTATGAATTGATAAATTTTCTTCCCATTGTCATTTATTGGAAAAAAGGAAGTGGAGGAAAGGAAAGTGGAATTTGAAAAAAAGGAAGTATTTCCTAAAGGAAAAAAATGATTCAATGAGCTTCCAGTTTTTCATTTCATGATGACTCGATTAGTGGAAAGGGTGAGCAAGTCTTAGTCATCAATGCCCCGGAAGGATACAGAGTCTCTTAATCTTCAAGAGAAATAACAACGGGTTACGTGTTAGTAGTTGGAATAATAATAGAGTCGAAAATTTACGAAAGACATGATACTGCCAACAACAAGAACTCCTAAAGCGTGAGTCATGGATCGGATTTAGCTGAAGTGAGGGGATCGAAACACATTGGAGGAATAATATAAGGAGATAGCGGTGATAGGAGATGTAAAGTGCGGATGCATGAGGCAAGTGAGAGGAATAAAGACATGTAAGAGAGGTGGAATGGATAAAATGGATATGCAATATAAGAAAGAAGGGCATTCCGGCCTCGGTAGCGGCGGGGTAATGTTTTCGACTAGCAAACAAGAGGTCACGGGTTCGAATCCCGCCTGGGTAGGTTGTTCCTAGCCATGGAATGCTCGTTCGTGTAATTGTTAAATTTGTGAAACACCGAAGCGTAAAATGGCCAATATGTGATGTCTTCCGTGGTATGGGGATATATTTAAAAAATGTATAAAATAGAGATTGATAAGTAGAAGTAAAATCTAAATATAAAATAGGGAAATTTATTTGTAAAAGTTCAAAGGATGATTGAGTTTAGATTGTTATAAATGAAAGTAAATTAGGAATATGAGGAGGATAAAATAGAGATAGGTGAGGTGGGAGGTATAACATCGGAGGAGATATCTACAGGAGAGGAAAGCATAGAGAGGGAAGAGAGATAACGAGATGATATAAGGGGGAGAGAATAAAGAGAGAATGGCAGAGAGGAGTGGAGCGAGGGTCGGCGTTGAGCGGAAAGCAGGACTGGGGACTCATCCGTGAGGATGAGAAGATGAAAGGAATTTGAGAGACATCTGCGTCTCTTTTTTCGCCATAATGAAAAGGAGATGAGACTGAGCCTCGCGAGTGTGTGTGTGCTGGGGACTGGACGAGGAAATCCGACGAATTAGGATGCGGAAAATGCGACCACACAAAAATAATCAATATGGACATGCAACGGAATCAAAGTGTTCAGGGCCATAAAAGGAACGGCTTGAGAAGCCTAGCTTGTCTCCCTCAAACCGATGCTCATAACGAGA
Source organism: Ischnura elegans (assembly GCF_921293095.1). Taxonomy (NCBI): domain Eukaryota; kingdom Metazoa; phylum Arthropoda; class Insecta; order Odonata; family Coenagrionidae; genus Ischnura; species Ischnura elegans. Next base: position 18,888,843 of record NC_060247.1, read on the forward strand.
TTCCTAAAGATTTTTAATGAAATGTAAATGCAATGCACGTCTAATGATCCCCAAAAATGAAGTAAATTTAAAATCTTGCCACGAATAAGTCGCCTGTATAGAAACTGTTTTCCATTGCTTGGTGCTAGAGTAAAAATGTATTCTACATTTTTCGTAATCATAAACAATCGCAAAATTATTTTTCACCCAGCTGAATCACTAAGTGCGACTATAACTTAGTGTAAAATAAAATTTTGTATCGTAACTAGTACTGCAACCACCATCACAAACCGGCACTTTTAATTAGAGATATTGTAAATACAATATAATGTAATGGGTAAACTTTGACAGGGAATAAGACGTAAAAATTATAAAATACATTCTCAGTATTTTATATATACAACCTATTCAAATTTATTGGTTTCTCATTCAGTGAAATACTAGTTTCTAGCCGTTTACCTTATCATTCCTCTAAACATGCAAAAATAGACTTTGAACACGATTACTATGAAGAATTACTTGGTGAATTTAATGACATAAATTGCAAATGACATAAAAAAAACATAAAATATATATCGCCAGTTCAGTCACAAATATCTACCAAAAAACGACTACACCGACCATGACACTACTATTAGCCCGAAATCATTGCATAAAATATTAGAAGAATTCACGTTATCACGCCGGGATAATTTCAACTATCAACATGTAGCATACGAAAAAATAATACTGATTAAAATTGCAACAAATTTCCCCGAAAAATTTATTATATAGTCCAAAAAGTACACACTTTTCTTATCTCTCCCTAATAATAGTAAATATCAATATTTCGAATCATGCGGGTGGACGTAAAATTCGTATGAACAAAATGCAAGCCTAAAAACTGTCACATAAAGCTTGACATTAAAAATAAAACACCGATCGAGGTTATTTGCAAGAATAGTAAATTTCAATATTCTACGAACAGAATCACAAAGCAGGCCAGCAAATGTTCGACAAAGCTTTAAATAATGTAGCACCTCGCGAACAAAATACATTCCTCTCCCAGAGGAAGAATGGAAGAAGATTGATTCCGAGAGCGTCGACCATTGAAATATTGACGGTACACTCTGAACCGATCAACATGCAACAAAGACATCCCCCCCCCCCCCCCCGGACTTTCTTATCCAACTCTTTGATATTTGATTCTCCCAGACGGGAAACGCGAGGCAGCCCATATAAATTCTGGGTCTTTAATATTCCTCTGAGAGACTCAAGATCACTATGTACTCCCACCGCCGACCCCCCCAAGATCCCTTGCGGTGCATCGCATACACTCATCTTGATTGAAGAACTCCATCCTCGAAAACTTTTTCTCGTGGCCCTCATCGAAATTGAGGCATCATAGCGCAACTACCGGCCCAGAAAAAAGAAGAGTAGACACAGGAGAGAACTTTACAATGGCGCGGCAGAAGTTAAAGTGAGTCCGAAGGCAAGTAAGTATAAACTCCAAACGAGATGGATGAACCAAGACGGACGCTCTTGTATCGAACATAAGAGAGGCGAAGGAAGAGTGCTGGAAAGGTGGTGGAGACCACAAATGGTCTTGGAATCGTGTTTGGGGATTAAAAAGACGATAGGAGTGATTGGAAAAACAGGGAATGGAGAGCTTTAAGAGACCTAACATGATGGAGAAACAAATTATTTCCTTAAGAAGAACTGATGGCCTTTTGGAAAGCAAATATCAGAGATTGAACAAGGGAGGAGCTTTTGCGTTGAGATATGATTGGAAAAACCATTTTTAGTTCTGAATATGCTAGCCAACATTGCTTCTACAAGAACCGGGAAAAAATATTTTTCTAGTTTCTAAATTAAGATGATGTATAGAACATGCAAAACCATCATATTTTGAAGCAGTGGCAAGTAAACCCAAGCTTGCCATTTAAAAATTCCGGAATGAAAGATGAGTCAAAAATAATTCATGAATGGTCTTTCCTATGCTATCAATTTTTTTCATGACCCGCAGAGTAATTTTGTAATTCATCTTTTAAAAAGTCAGATTTTCGTGGTTTCAAGAAACTTTAATTTCAATATTCTACTCCCGTGCAATATCTTTCGCGCCTTGCCATGTCACCCGGTACAGCTTTCAAGGCAGGTGTAGCATCGAAGGATTATTCTCATTGCTACTCATTGTCCTTGTACAAGCGTATCAGGATTAACTTGAAGGGACTTTTTCACATTTGTGTTTCAAAAAATGTACCTAAAAACGCAAATGAGTGATCCGCAAAAAATAATAAAATGTGCTTACTGCCATCGTCACCTTATAACGCACACAATTCAGAGCTGAATGCTATTATAAAGATGCTAGTTCGTGGTTCAAGAGGCTGAGATTTCGACTGTGAAGTTATTTGATATTTTGTGAGGATTTTACCTATGTTTTCTACTCTTTGACTTGGACAGGTATTTAAAGTCTACATCCCAATCACTTTGGAATATTTTTGATTTAATATTTAGAGAAAAAATACTAACAAATTTCCCCGAGAGCCGATATACCAATCTCATAAATGTAGGCACGCACCATACAATTGACTTATCCGATCACACAAACACATTCGCATCATTATCTCGCCACACACTTCGCTACTAGTGAATGACGATGCTCTCTGGTGAGAAATGAGTGGAGGATGAGACGAGGGACCCAGGGGATATGCGAACCCGGGTGCCGCCGCCGGAAGAATTACTCTCGGTCGACGCAGGCCCCTCGTCCGCCGCCGGTCACTCAATGGCTTCCCGGTCCCCGGAGAGGTTGACGCGGGCGGGAGGCTAGGGGGATGGGAAGAGGTTCGCTGGAGGAAGATTCAATCCATCTTAAAGGCGCCCGGCACCGCCACCACCGACAATAAAAAGAGACGAATGGAGGAGAGACTGATCCCCAGGGGGAATGGGATAAAAAGAGACGCAAGGGGAAGGAAGCGGTGCGGCTGGATGATGGTCTTGAGGACAGTAGGCTCGATCGATATTATGCGATTAATCGAAGTATCGACAGTGGTTTCGATCAATCGAACTAGGGTTCTGGGCATTGAACTCCATGCATTGGAGTGCCCTCTCAGTGAGTGAAGCCAAGACTTAAATCAACCGGCCATTTTGAGAAGGATCTCGAGTATTTCGCTCATTTGCAATTCAGTGAACTCCCGCTATTTATATTTTTTCACATTTCAGGTATAATTCGATTTTGGATGGTAAAATCCCGTGTTCCTGCAATATAATTTATGTTATTTTATTATTATGCGCTATTTTATATGTTATTTAAAAAATTCAATCCTATCACTGAAAATTTGCGAGTTTTCGCATTTAAAATTCATGATAGTCGGCCATTTTGGGAGGAAGCAAACTTGCTTTATTTGATCCCGTGCTCATTTTTCGGCAATCGTCAGTCCATAACCTTTCCTTTCTGAAGATCTTGCGCTCTTAACAAGCCATCTTTGTGCGTAGAATAAGCTACTTTTCACCGTTACATTGATGCTAAATCTTGATATAGCCATTAATGCGATAGAACTGAATTGCACGGCCTACTTACAGCCATGGTTGGTAATAAATATATTCCGAAAATCAACAGAGGTAACAGACCTCTGTTTATTTTTAACGATTGAAGCCCGATAGAAATAAAACCATTCATCACAATTGATTTCGGCATTCCTACATTTTTTACTGGCATCGTGGCCCACAATTATTAAAGTAATCCTATGAAAAGGTAAAAATAAATCAATAAATGGTTTCCTTTCACTCCTACGAGAACAATGAATCTCACATCAGTCCTTCCATGTATCATGGACCTAGTATATAATAAATGCTGTTATTAATACCGTCTCTCAGAGATGAGCGACTATCTTAAAAAAACACTACTACCCCTGAGCTGTGTATAGACTCAATATCGACTCCGGAATTCATCATCTTGTTGTTAGAGTTTGAAAACATCGGCCAACGGCAAAATATATGAAAAATATGTTTCTAAGAGGTCAGCTGGTTAAATGGACGGAGTACAATGGGCGAAAAACTAAAGGAAGATGAAGAGAGAAGGGAGGGAGGGGAGGAGGGGGATGGGGTTGAGGGTCGCCGCCGAGGAGGAGGGGGTCGGGTGGAGAAGTCTACCGTCGCGATCCACGCGGCCGGACACAGAGTTGAGGAGCCTAAATACGCGCCAGGAATAAAGGATGGAGATCCGGATAAAAGGAAGCGAACACTTCCAGAATATCCGGTCTGAAGGGAGCCCACGTGTGCGTAAAACTACGAAATATACTTTCACTCCATGCTTGGATTCCAATAGACGCGATCGTATGCAACGACAACGAGCTCATGAGTACCTATAGAAAATACAAAAACGTTAGCTTAGCAAATTTTCAGTCCCTTGGAGTAAGTGTTTAAGCCTTAAATGTAGATACAGAGTAAGAGTTCACCTACGAAGGATGCCCTTTTTCATACGTAATGTAATCATTTTATACGCGTAATCATTTCAGCCTGCTCACATGAATAATGAACGAGTACAATTACGTCAAGCACGCTGAAAAACTTTTACAGCAAAATCTATTTCATTCATGTGCAAATACGCTTTCTGTACAAGTTCTCCTCATAAAATATCTCATTATTCTTCATTAAAAATACCATGTAAGTTGCATGACGGCGCCCATCCATTTAGTTGCTTTCTGGTAAAACCTCCATTTGAATTTTTGCATTCATTTGAATTTTTGCATTCATTTGAAATTTCGCAAACCTCCATTTGAAGCATTTGAACTAGGTAAATCTTAATCTAGCTGGGAAATAAGGCTCATTGGATGGTGGTAATTCAAAAATATGCCAAATGAAAGGTGATTTTCAGTGACTAAATGATGAGCTGATCATAGTGAATTCGAGCCCTTGAGCATTCTATCGGAAAGGCAATGGCCTAATCCACGCAGCAAAAACTACGTGACTTTTTCCGCAACCTTTTTTTACACTATAGTCCCGTGACTATCCTAGCTATTCCTACAGAAACTTGCTTAGGGAGATTTTCACTAGATAGGTGTCTATATATTAAGTATTACTGGTTACGTCCTTCGAACCAGTTCACTTTCTGATGGAAGCTTCGGTAACACCCAGCATCAAAACGCTCTCATGCAAGCTCTTTGCGCGTGAAACTTTCTCCACGTGGAGTTAAAATAAACCGTCATATTATAATAATACGATACGAATGGGGAAACAAAGAGAAAAAAAATAAATCTCAATTATTCACATTATCATTATTTCTCCCTCCTGCACACGTGAAAGAGGAGAGGGAGTGGAGGGGATTAGGGAATTAGGGAGAGAATAAATAAGGGAGGATAGGGGCTGGAGGGTGGGGAGGAAAAGGAGCAAGGCGAACAGAGGGGGCCGTTTGGGAACGCGTGTGACGCAAATTCAAATATGCTGAGAGATGAGAGTGGTCGACGCACATGCGCTTACAGGGGCTAACCTTCGCCACCCCTGGGTGACAACAGCACCGTCAGGACTCTGGAAATCAGTTTGAAGAGCGGACAACGCAACAAAATATGCAGCGTACAGGTAACCTGTCTCACCAAGATGTTACTACATACAAGAAAGTTATTAAATATTAACAAACTAATGGAGTGTAAATTTGCAAATTAAATGTATGATATCTACATAATAATAGTTTATTGAACTTTAAACTTTGCACTGAAATACCAGAAATAATAACGTACCACCGCAGTTGCTGATCCAAAAATCAAAACCCTGAACTTCGCAAACCGGAATGAAATAAAAGCAATAACCACCAGGCCACGTGTACATTGCGATTGATAAGCAAAGGGGAATATAATCTGCTTTTGTACTCACTTTAAGCAAGCTGAACGCCATGGGTACCTAAATATTGTGGTGGAGATAACAAGAAGAAAGACGGTACGAGTACAAATGTTTCCTGACGTGCCCAGCCACGCATTGAGAAAGTTCAACCAAATATATTATCCTCAATTTTTATAACAAGCTGCAAAGACAATTATTATTTATTATTTAATAATAATCAATTAATACTTCTGAAATCATAGCGAAAATGACACCTTTAAAACTCAAAATTCTTGATGCATAGTAACGTATTCTTAATTTTTTCTACTCGTTAATTTCAACATTGAGCAAAAACAGTGTTTTCTAGGAAAAAAATGATTTAATATTTAAAACCATGATCAAATGAACTCATGAGTCAATGCGTCTCACAATTTTTTCCGAGCGTTTCTTAAACACAAATAAATTATTTTGCATTCAAACATTTCTCAATTGGCACCTTCTGACAACAAATTTTACACAAAAACTATATTAAATAGATAGGACAAAATGGCTCATGTAAATGGTCAGGCGTCCGAAACTTATCGGACTCTTAAGAACCAACAACGTGCAGAACGCCACCATCGCGATGCCAATGATGCCGATGTCAATGCCACAACAGAGGAACATGGAGAGAAAGTAGATTCGATGGAATAAGTGAGTCTAATGATAAGAATAGGACACGGGTATTGACCGTTGGGTGGGAGAGGGAGGGACGGATAGAAGGGACTGGAGGATAAGGGAAGAAATTTCAGTCAAAAGAGAGAGCGGACACGAAGTGGATGGAAAAGGAGATGGAGGGGAAGAAGAGAGAGAAAGAGAAGAGGTGTTGGTGGGAACAGAGAAAAGATATCCGGGGAAGGCAGGGGGGAGGAGAAAAGGTGCTTAAAGGGAACGGAGGGAGGGCAAGGGCTTACGGAAAAGGAAGTGGGTGGAGGATATGAGGGGAGGGGTAGGAGGAAGGGAGAGGAGGAAAAATGGCGTCCAAGGGTTGGTTTTTCGGAGGTCACGCTGAGAGTAGGATAAGGCCAGGAGTGTGATGCTGAAAGGTCTCCATCGAAAAACTAAAAATAAGCACATAACACTTTCTTCGCTCTCGGGTCAGCAATTTAAATTTAATCTCACAAATTATTCAGAAAAATCATGTATCTTCGCATAATTTTCACTGCATAGACATTGTTACTGACGAAATTGGTGAATAACTGCTCCAGTCGCGCATGAGATGGAGAATCATCATAAATTAATTTATAGTAAAAAAATACTTATACATACATTAATATGATATTCCAGTACGTAGCTCCTATAAATATCGAATTCTCCTCAGAGGAGAAATCGATATTTATTTAAGTATACACCTAAGTTACTACTTAATATGCATCATTAGCATCAATTTTCTCAGCAATAATTGAATCCACTCAGCGTGCAAGAGCAAATAAATGAAACTCGAAGCAATTTTAAATTATTCTCATTCTCCACGACACTTCCTCTGAATATTTCCCTTTCCACTAATATTACCTCCTTTCTCTCGCTTCGCTTCACGATAACACGAAAAAATTTTGAATCCACCATTATTTGAATTGATTCACATACCACACCCGCAACAGAACCTTCTTGAGGAGAAAGATGAGGAAAAGGAGGGAACAAGGGGGTAGGTATAAGGAACCATAAAAAAACTTGGGTGGTCATAGGGAGGTTGGGAAGGAGGACGAAGAGACTTTGTCTTCAGCTGCGAAAAAATACAGAAATGGAAATAAAAATTCCGAACGATTCCCTGGTCGGTGGAGTGGAGTGGAGGAAGATAAGCAATCCGAAAACTGTTTCCGCGCGACAGCTAAAATATCAATGCAGTTGGCGGCGGCGGCGGTGGCCAGCGACTCTTTGGCGAGAAAGAGGGCAAACACTTCGGAATAATGAAAATTCTTCTTCGAGCCATTCTCTCGCTTCGTACGCCGGGAGAGGAGGCGGCAGCGCTCTTGAAACGTCCCTCCGAGAGACCAAAAGAATGAAGACTTAAAGATGCCATCTTAATTGAAGTGAAAAGACGCTGGTCGCCAAGAATGAGAGGAAAAAAGTAGGCGTTCCCGCGGTCGCAAGGGTATTTAAGGACCGAGGCAAAAATGCGGAGTGGTGTATTCGATGAAAAAAAAAAAAGAAGAGCATGCAGGCAAAGCGAGTGAAGAAGAAAACAGAGCAAGTTTCTAAATTAATCACTCCTGCAAAGAGTCTTAGTAAAAGCTGACAGGAATCGCTGTACTCAACCACGGGGACTCAAAATAGCCAGCAGTGTATGTAAGTTTAACAGCAATTACCAATGCTTTGGCTAAATTTATTCCTTACAATTTGCATCGAGGAAAAAAAATCAGACTGCTACGATAAATGTGAGACAAAGAGTTGCAAATGGAATAGCCTTATACGATTTTATAACCAGATTGAATTGAAAAATCCATCTGTAAGCTTCTATGTTTCAAAAAATTGGAGAAGTAATAAAATATTTAAATCAAGATGCATGTATTTTACTAAAATAAAAAAAATTATACCTACAAAATATAATATATACGGGCTAGAAATGCATTAACTCCGTGATTTATTCTCTTTAAAATTCTAGAAATCGCACTTTTATTTTTATTTTGGTATATATTTCTCTGCGTATTCGTAATTGATTTGCCAAAAGCAAATATTTAATGCATGTCTGGAAATAAAATTCATTTTACCATGGTAATTACAAGAAAAACCATACAAAACTGAGTGTCATTGTACCCTTCTTTAGTACTTAAAGCAGCATTAACTCCTCTCGATACTCTCTTAAAGTAATCAACGAAGGACAACATCGGTCTGAAATTGACAGATGTGTCTAGATTAACAATGCAGACTGAGATTCATTGCTTTCAATCAAGTGCTATCCGTCCCGTCATGAACAGAAAAACAATTGATGGATTCGTATTCAGTTGGGTGGACTAGTTCTACGGCTCGGTACCCACGATAAATATTTACATCTCAGAAGCGAGACAATGCTCATTTCTCATTTGAGACACTATAGCACAAAAACCTAAAATTTATCCAACACAAGGAATGAATATTTAAAGATACCACGACCAGAAATTGCCAGGAATAATATTTATGGTTAAGTGTTTAACAGGTTGAGTGTATCTGATATTTCCTTCCAATGGATTTATTCAGAGGCCCTATCCGAAGAACAGACATGAACTACGAGTAAAATCTATTTTAAAAGGAATCACTAACAGCATAAAAATAAACCATACTCCATCGAACGAAAAGAACGTGTATTTCAAAGCGTGTTGGTCAAGCATTCACATGGTTTGAAATAAAAATTTAAGCCATGCTGATATCGAAAATAGATAGGTATCAATATCAGTTTTGATAGCTTCGTGGTTACAAAATTTAGCGGAGGGCTTGTACAGGACAAGCTTGTAGACTCAAACATATTGATCCCGAGCAACAGCATTGAATGTGAAGAATTCGGAATGATACGAGGGAGCTGTTCCAAGGGAGTAAACTGGTTGAGAAGGGGGATCGGAATAGTATCGGACCGTGCGATTAAAACACTAGGGATGTAACTGTCGTAAATGCGGAAATAAAACTCAATCACCAATGGGAACGCGGAAGGGCGAGCATGAGAACGAGGAGACATTGGAAGTGGGTAGGAAACACGTGTTCTGTGAACGGTTAAAGGAAGCGAGTTGAGTTGAGGGTCGGAAAGATTGGATGGACGAGGAAAGAATGGTCGAGCGATGAAGAGTAATCGGCAGAAGACGATAGAAAAAGGAACATGAACCCCCAATAGAATCATTGGCTAACATATTTGAACAAAAAATTCAACATAGAAATGAATAGAAAAAGTTGGTATACATTTATGAGCCATTGAAACCCAGTTAGAGGCACCAATACATTGTAGAAAATATAAAACGCTAGCATTGTTTTGATATGCATAAATTCCACGAGAGTACCTACTTGACGATCATTAGATTTCACATTTCGATTTCGGAAATCTGTCAAAGCAAAATACTTCGATGAACTCTGCTCTTCTGCGTTCAAGTCAAGGTAGATGAGTGCTACTTTAAGGAACTTTCAACTAGACAACAAAATTTAAATTCATTTTAAGATAAAAATGAATGCTTTAGATAAAATTAGTTCGAGTATGGAGTTGAATGAGAGCAAAATATTTTAGAAATCTCCGTTACAGCTATTTACACCAGGGAGGCACGCAACAATTCCTGCGCTCTACTTGATCTTGAATATCTAACCAAAATACGCTGGATGAACATTTCGGAAGAGGAAAGAGCTCAGGCTCATGATAAAATTAAATTCTTCGGGATGGATGTAAAGAAAAACAAGGCATTAGAGTGAATTAAAGTGACATAATGATAGTCAGATCAAGAAGATGAATATTTTACAGATATCATTTACTTATATTAAAATTATATATATGATTTTCTTTACATCCATCCCGTCGCATTTAATTTTATCATGAGCCTGAGTTCTTTCCTCTTTCGAAATGTTCATCCAGTGTATGTAGGTTAGATATTCAAGATCAAGTATAACGTAGAAATTGTTGCGTGCCTCCCTAGTGCAAATAGCTGTAAGTGTTTACGAGCATACAACATCCAATGCAAATTAACAAACCCATGAATTAAAAAAATGAATAAATAAGCTACAGATACGCGTAAATATTTGCGTGAGGCTTCTTCACCTAAGAGGGGAGGGGTACCAAGTACGGAGAATTCACCTTCCGGACGCGGGAAAACGAAGCGCAAATAAAACGCAATCAAGAAAATAAGCCCAAGCCGAGGCGAATCCAAAGCTTGAGGAAAGGAGGAGACGGAGTGATGGGAAGGAAAGATAGGAAGCAAAGCAAAAGAGACAATCGGGAAAAGAGGATGTAGGGAGAGGAGGAATGGGGGTTCGCCTTACGTGGGGATGGCCCTAAGGGACGACGGAAAGCAGGCGCCAAGGACTCTCCCAGGACGCAAAGGGGAGACGGGCAGGAGAAGATATTGGTGGAATGGGGGTGGGATGGAGAAGGGTTGGGGATGCGTCCCTTGACGGATAAAATCTCGAGGATCGGAGGAGTGCCAGGGGCGGCGGTGGCGGCCCTTGGAGGAAGGTGTGCAAGGGAAAGGGATACGTGCTAAAGCGAAATATGTGGAGAGGAATTAAGAGGATCATCGATGGGATTTGCTGGGAGGGCAGGCGGGAAGGCAGAAGGGAAGGGCGTAGTCGTGGAGCACGGTAAACGAAGCTAGCAGGAGAGAAGGGGACATTTAAGCATCAAAAGTTGCACTACTCTCTGTTTATTTCGGTTATAACGCAATGCCATACAAATACAAGGAATGTTTGTGTACTGAAGGGGACGCCAGGGGCTTGAAATGAGCTGAAGTCGTCATAAACAATGAAAATCACTGCCCTAAGTCCTTTCACTATCTCGGTTCTGTTCCACAAAATATCGCCATGTTCTGAGGAATATCGGGTGATTTTATGTTTTTATGTGAGCAATAATGCCTAAGGTGTTTAAGTATCATGATATATTTTCATGGAATACTACTAATCGGTAGAACAATTTGATATGACTCTCATCGCACTTTCCATTTTCTAATTGTTCATTTCGAGGCTGATAAAATAATTTTGAACAAAGTTGTTCGGGCAATACAAATTTTTTTAAATTAGTTCTGAAAGTAGACACCTCCAAAAAATGGGAATAAAGTCGATATATATTTAAGTAATAATAAAAATTGAGGATGTTTTTGTGCGCTAAACGTTTTGAGTAAAAATCTACGCATATTCCATCATGAATAGCTGATTATAACACAAATAATATATGAGAGAGAGAGAAATTTCAATAAAATAGAGCGAATTTCCACAAAAAAAACTTGGAGGAAAGCAGGTCATTCAGAGAGGGATATGGATTGGCTAAAAAAAGACAATAGATATAATACTGTGAAAAAATGAAAACTCTTGTGAGACGTAGATGGAGAGAGAGGAGTGAGCTCACTGAACACCAGCATTCACTGATGGGACTTAGAAAATAAAGCATAAAACCCCAATTTAGTTTCCTCCCGCTTCCCCAATCATGTAATTGAATCTTATCCTTCATCCATCCGGAAATTACATCACAATTCCAATCTTCTTCATATTTTTCAAAGAAAAAAATACAAGAACAGTAGTAATTGCCTGGGGAGTGACACATCTTTTTTACAGCAAGTAAGTGCATCGTGCACAGCAGATTGAGGATTATTTATAATTGAACTCCCTGTTCATACCGTGATTAATAGTGAAAGACATATTGGATCATAAAACTCAAATTAGAGAGGCAAAAGGGAAATAGTGCAGAGTAAAAACTCATCCCGGCCACTGAAATTTTTGTTAACTATCAGAATGTTGATAAGATCTAAGCAATTAATGACTTCACATGAAATATTTGTAGGATTCTAAATAACATAAGGTCATTTGAATGCTATAGGTATATATCTTCAAGTAGTAGAACAGAATTTATTCTCTCAGCAACAAGCAAAAAATAAATGAAAACACGAGGCCAGTCAGTGCCTACTTACAATTATTCGCAACGTATTTTAACCGCTCCATCGTTGCTTGGAAGTTTATAGAATGACGAGTCGATTGGGCGCTTGAATTCATCAAGCGGGTAAATAGGGGGGGGGGGAACATAGTTGTGTCACCTGTTTCCGAGTCATGTGCCCATAAGTGGTTCAAAAAGCGAAAGAAACACCCCAAATATCGTTTAAATGAGTGAAATATGCGGGCAATACGCTCATTCACTGTCAACAATACTTAAGACCATCTTAGTAACCACGGTGATCAATGCTTCGGGGAACCGTTTTATTATGAATGATTTACGCAATATAAAAAAAATATAGTGTATGGTAGATGAACTTAAGCGATTTATCGTATTTCAGCCATTACCCTAGGATTGTATCACCTCTTGATTTACTCACCTATTTTTGATTTATAATGTTTGCATACAGCAAACTTAATGAAATTAAAAACAGCATTTTTAGAAAATAAACGAACAGAGACTAATGAAATGATTATCCCAATAATTATGTCTCGAATAATGAAGTAATGTTCGGATTTCTCTGACGATGTATGTCTCTCAATGGTGTCAATTTTTGGATCTAAGGAAGGTTTATAACAACAAAACGCATTGATTACAATAAATATATTAATACGGTTATGAAACTTGAATTGGAGAAAGAACCGAAGAATGTTCAACTGTCCCCGTTGATGTTATATTCGGTAAGTAATAGCAGTTCGATATATTTTACAAAAACGTAGATTCGATATGTGTCGAATGGGAGCTTGGAAAGCAAATATATTTAATTGGTGCAGCATGAACAATGCTATAATAAACATATTCATAAAATTTCTTCGGTTTAACATCAATAGTTAGACAGATACGAAAAATTGCATATTTGCTACCGTAATCATCGAATTATCAAGTATAGTGACACGTGAAGTTAAAATTTCGTAATCCTATTGATTTATCTTCCCGTTTGGTCATCTACCCTATAATTCATGGTCAAATACGCCCGCGGATGTAAAATCCTGCATGTTATAGCAATTCGACATATTTTAAGAAAACGCTGAATCGATATATATCTAATGAGACAAAACATGCAAAACATATTTCCATTGGGGTTTGTGAAGAATACCAGGATGTGCACATTCACCAAATTTCATTGGTCCAACGGATATACGAATCAAGTTATGCCAATTTGCGTATTTTCTATAATAATTGAATTGATATTTCGACTATACTGCATCTGTAATATAAAATCCGCAATGCTTTTGATTTTAATTCCGGTATATGGCCATTTACCATATAATTCCTAGTCAACTTTGCCCGTTGATGTAAATTCCTATGTGTTATAACAATTCCATATATTTTAAGAAAAAGCAGATTCGATATATATCGAATGAGAAACTATACAAAAAAATGTTTCCATTGGGCATTGTGAGGAATACCAAGTTGTACCCATTCACCAAATTTCATTGGTCCAACGCATATACTACTCAAGTTATGCGTATTTGCGTATTTGCTACAATAATCGATTCGATCTTTCGATTAAACTGCATCTGCACTGTAAAATCCGCAATGCTGTATATTATAATTCCAGTTAATAGTCATCTACTCTATAATTCCTGGTCAACAATGCCTGTGGATGTAAAATCCCAAATGTTAAGGCAAATCGATATAATTTGGTAAATGAAGATTCGATATATATCGCATGTGAGACCATATACAAAACATATTTCTATTGGGCATTGTGAGAAATATCATGATATACCCATTCCCAAAATTTCTTTGGTCCAACTTATATAGCAATCAAGTTATGTCAATTTGCGAATTTGCTATAATGATCGTATCGATCTTTCGATTATACTGACATCTGTACTGTAAAATCCGCAATGCTATTGGTTTAACTTCCAGTCTACGGGTATTTTCTATATGATTCCTGGTCAACTATGTCCTTGGATGTAAAATCCTGTATGTTATAGCAATTCGATAAATTTTAAGAGAAAGTCGATTCGATATATATCGAACGTGAGACTACATACAAAATAAATTTCCATTGGGCATTGTGAGGAATACCAATATGTACCCATTCACCAAATTTCATTGGTCCAACGGAAAAACTATTGAAGTTATGCCAATTTACGTATTTGCTATAATAATCGCATCGACTTTTCGATCATACTGACATCTGTACTGTAGAATCCGCAATGCTGTTGGTTTAACTTTCAGTCTATGGGTATCTACTATGTAATACCTGGTCAACTATGCCCTTGGATGTAAAACCCTATATGTTATAGCAGTTCGATATATTTGAAGAAAAAGTAGATTCGATATATATCGCACGTTAGACTACATACAAAACATATTTCTATTGGGCATTGTGAGGAATACCAAGATGTGCACATTCGCCAAATTTCATTGGTCCAACGGGTATACTTTTCAAGTTATACCAATTTGTGTATTTGCTATAATAATTGAATCGATTTTTCGATCATACTGACATCTGTACTGTAAAATCCGCAATGCTATTGGTTTGAAATCCAGTCTATGGGTATCTACTATTTAATCCCTAGTCAACTATGTCCTTGGAGGTTAAATCCTACATGTTATAGCAATTCGATATATTTTAAGAAAAAGTAGATTCGATATATATCGCATGTGAGACCATATACAAAACATATTACAATTGAGTATTGTGAGGAATACCAAGATGTACCCGTTCACCAAGTTTCATTGGTCTAACGTATACGATAATCAAGTTATGCCAATTTGCATATTTGCTATACTAATCGAATCGTACTTTAGACAATAGTGACATCTGTACTGTAAAATCCGGAATCCTATTGATATCCCTTCCATTCTTTGGTCAATGCGTTATCCCTACCTTCTTTACTATACCCGCTTTCAAAATTTAGCCTATGTTCTTATATCGGTGACGTAGATAGACGGGATGCGTGTATTTCTTACGGGGGCCTAATACAAAAAGGTATAAATTCATATCGATGTATCTTCATTAGGAAACGTAATTCATCTAAATAATTTATGTGTTTGCATAATTCATTCTTTTCCTTACATATTGTTAAAATTTTTATCCCCGTAACTATGTAAATAAGCCCAAAAAAAGGCTCAATCGAATACAACCTTGTATCGATCATAACTTCGAGTCTAATCAATCGATCCGCTTGATTTAACTTTTGTCGGATGAAACACATTATCAGTTGTATTGTGTATGACTTCCATGTTCAAAACTTGATTAACAAAAAAGTTATTAGCGATTAAAGCGTATCCAAGGAGATTGGTATCGATATAACTCGCACATGAATCGATCGAGCGGAATCATCACCATTGCAAAAGTTGACTATTCTAATGATGCTATTACCCTGAAAATTTCATCCATCTAGCTGAAATGGTTGCTAAGATATTTAAGGTTGTATGCTCCACAAAAAAATGGCGACAATGATTTTTCGCGTGCAGGACATTTTTCGGAATTTAATTATTAATTAACCAAGAGGGATACGGAGAAAGTGAGCTCAAACGTAAGGGTACAAAGTACCCTTTACGGTTATTCTAGGAGATTCCAAATTTTCACATGGCACATGTCTCAAGGCCGAAATCCGAATTTGAATATTCGCCCATCACGACAATGTAAAATCGAAATCGTTTATTCCTCGGAATTGTTTCGACATATGAAAATTCCAAGATAGCCAAAAAATCAACCAAAAAATTCTCTACCAAATAAGTCAAGGAATTTGTCGTACGATTATTGAAAGTTGGTCAAAAAAATTCCTAAACTTTTTCCATAAGAAAAGCATAGAAAACGTTCAAAAAATAATAAAAAATACTGAATATCAATTTGTCGCTATGGCAACTATACCAAAAAATCGACCAAAAAATCTACTTTATGTCCATTGATTATCATGTTCCTCAGACGTTTAAAAACATAGAATGAAAGCGAAAAAGTTTTAGTCCCATAAGGCTCCCATGTTAATTCAAGTCGATATATCTCGAAAACTAATCGACTTTTTCAAGTTTTCAGATTTTTTCTCCCGATGAATTTTTTTTTACTTTTGCGTCCAATAAGCCAAATATCCACACCTATCACAGTTTGGGCTGCGAATATTGATGAGTCAGTCAGTGGCATATCGATTTGCCATTATATATTAGCTTAATTTCATGCTCTTAACATAATATTGAACAGGCGTTTTGTGGCCATTTTAAGCTGTGTGACTACTAGGTGGAGACGAAGGGCAGGACAAGGACTTTGAAGACAAAATGAGCTAAAACAGCAAATGAAATGGGAAGCATGAACGGGTAATCATATCTTAGTTAACGGTTCGTATTCTCTGACTAAATAAAAAAATAAAAATTTTGGTCGAGAGAGAATTATAACAGGACAATTTTTGTGAAGAGTAATTTATTTTATCATGGTTACAGAAGAAGTTCCGGATGTAGAGCTTTATAAAAAGTTAGAAAATGCGTCGATAAAATGGCAAATGATTCTAATTCAATATGGTACCATTACATAATATTACCGAAATATCATTGCGATGCTCAGTTATTCACATAGTTTTCTGGATTTGCAGTCGCCTTAACCGTTTCACGCCTAAGCCGATTCACGTGTAAGTCATAACTTAGCGCTGTATCCAAAAATAACCAACTCCGAATGAAATACTGTGTAACGGAGCACAGGAGAACTTTTCCTGAAAGCGAGAGAAGCAGAGGGATGAAGGCAGAACGGGCTGAAAGGATACAGGGTGAGAAGAGTGTGAAGCAAGGAGCAATACTAAATGAGATGGGAAGCGGAAGAGAAAGAGGTTTTGAGGCGGAATTTGGTGTCGACGCGGGAGAAGGGAAGAGCTTAGGTCCATATGCGTATACACGTGAGAGGGGAACGGTAACGGGACAGGCTGGAGCGACAGGGGAAGCTTAGGGTAAAGTGGACGTGGAGGTCGGGAGCTTCCAAAAGTGTTTGAGGCGAGCGTACGTATGTGTGGGATGTGTAGCGAGTGTGATACGCAGACGAGATCTCGAATCGTCAGAGTGGCCACCCTATCGGCAAAATTAGAAAAACTGGGAGACAGAAGCGAACCGGAAAAGGTTGAAGAACGGCTAGGGAGCCTTCTTTAGTGATAGGAAAATTTACAAGGAAGAGAAGTAAATAGGGAAAGTTTCAGAGTCTTCAAAAATATTGGAAAACAAAGCCTTCACATTGCCACTCTATGTTACCAAAGCCTAATTATGGGTAAATTTAATTTAAAATATTGAAACCTAAAGGAATTATAGGACTACTTAAAGTGATACAGAGTGCTCTATATAGTGGTGAAAATCCTTGATTATTATAGCCTGCTATTCAGAGTTTTTCATACCCTGAAATTAACCTGCCTGTTTTACTCACTGTTGCACACACTAAATTCACTCTACCCGTAATTCATTTCGATAGATACCCTGAAACTGTGTTACCCAAATTGCAATTGTCGGACGACTTGTGCCATACCACTCATCTATGCACTTTGAAATAGCTGTACTGCTATTGTTAATTATAATATTTAACATGCATTTAGCATTCGATAATCTGATTCACGGAGACAAAATTTCACTAGCAAAGGATATCGGGAATTTCAATGTAAACCATGATTTTCACGTTGTGCTTTACTGAGAAAGTATGCAAACTCCCTTAAAAATGACCGGGAGGGATGATGAACTTTGCTCGGGAAAACCGGGAATACAATTCGGGAATTTTTCTGCTGTAACAGGGTTGCCACACTGGGAATAGCATAGAGGTAGAGAGGGCGAGAAGGACAGACGGATGTGTCCATAATGGCTAGCAGCTAGGAGTGCCACGTCGCGACGAGATAGGATTGGGCGCACGGAGAGAAAAAAGAAAGCATTTTTAAGCAAGGGATGAGGGTACCGGAGTGATAGAAAGGATAAAAAAAGGAACGCTCCGTAGTAAAGAGAGGCAAAAAAAGACCTAGTTGTGGGAGGGAGTGCTGTGAGAATGCTAAAGGTTTTTAAGCTCAAAAGCCTCCCGGCCGGCGTAGAAGAGAATCGGCACTCGCAATTCGGAGATACGGTGGCGGCATCCTTAGCAACGCCCTTGGTAGTATCCATTGACCGAGCGACATCCGACGTACCTCCTAATTGCGGTCTCCCGATAGAGCCCAGGGTTTAAGTCTGATCCGAGTGGACTTTTAACCATGAGGACCCCCCATTTTGCGCGGTACTCCCACTCCTCCTTCGTCGGCTCCAATTGCCGACCGTTTGCAAGATCAAGCGACGGTCGAAAGACAATATCAACGGCAATGAAACGCATTCGCGGCGAATGACTTCAGTTTCTTCGATGAATAAAACGATAAGCATGATGCTCAGCTCAAACTCTCGAATTCGGTTTACGACGAGCAGTGGGAGTCCTTCCTTATTGAGACGTTTACGACAGCTACAAATTATTAATTGTATAATATGAGCATGGTGATGCAAATAAGTCTGCTATCTGACTCAAAGAACGGAAATTGGAACGATACATTGGTATTTATCATAAAATTTGACCAGTGTACTTACAACAAGAAAAGTCTTGAAAGATAGCATTTATAGTAAAAGGATTTACATATTTAAATTGGAACATGCCTTTCGAGGTATTAAATAAATATCTTAACCCGTAAACGTATACGCTATTGAACATAAAAATTAAATAAGTTTGAAAAGTTTCCTTCGAATTGACGATATGCTGAGAATATAAACCTCAGTAGTAATAAATATGTCTAATATATTGCATTAATGCATATTTTTTATGTGTGGAATTTATTGAAGAAATGGCAATTATATTGGCACATTGCCATCTTTATAAACAGGACACTTCAGCAGGTCATAAGTAGGCATAAAATATTATCGCAGCGGAATTATTTCTTAATCAAAGCACTTCAAAGTCACTCAGCCTGAGAAAGAAATTAACTCTTACTAAGCAAGAGAAACAAGTGAATAATATAATTTTTCTGGAATAATTTTGTCATTTACTCGTATTCCATTTCATGCCCTTTCCACAGCAAAGAAAGAAGGGGAAAATTCACAGAAACTCCTGCCCAATACACTAATTATTAAATTTTTGCACATCACCAGGAAGCTACTTTCATGCATAGCAATCACTGCATGATAATTGTGAGAGCCTGGCAACCTTAGGTAACACACGAAGTCAAAGTTCATGTACAAAAAAATCCGTATATGTAAGACAAAAGCCTCCTTACTGGGCGATTTCCACTCCAGTTTGAAGCCTTAGAATTACACACAAAGGGAGTATACCTACTGTAGTTTAAGTCGAACACAAAACGAGACACTATGGTACTGATGGCAAAGCTTTATTAGCTGAGGCAAGCAAGGTGAGGGAGGATGTTGGCAGGAGAGGCTCTTGAAGGTCTTGTGGCCTCGAAGTGAGGACCAAAACATTATTTCACCTTTCCCTCGGCGAGGTAAGGTGATCTCACGCGTCTCAAGAGTTGGGAAAGGGCGAGGATCAGAATACGGAAGAGGAGGAGAAAGTCGGCCGGAAAAGTGTAAAGAAGGAAGGATCGAGGAATTAGGAGAGGGCGACCGTGGGATGGGGAAAGGGGATTATGGGAAGAGGGGGAGAGGAGAGACACGTGTGGCATCAAGGAAGTTACCTAGATCAGAGGTCCGCTTCGTAGAGGTAAGGAACGGAACAGGGGCACACCGGAAGTGGGCGGGGGAGGGGGGGTGAAGATAGATTCATGAATAAATGAGAACGAGGGACATGCATCATCTTGAGCCACGTCAAGGACATGGATCTCGACGCTCTCAATAATATTTTAATGGTGAACACGAGCTAATTTAAATCGTAAAATATTAGCATGACTGTTACCAGGTGCTCCTAACCATACTCAAGAAAACACTTCTACGACAGAATGTACTAGAGTAAAGCTGCCTTTTCATATATCGACAGAGGATGATGCGTATAGCAGTAAGTGATATGACAAAAACTGAACGAGTAATAACTTTTAGAGTGAAAAAGATGGAAAAATTAGGGCGGATTTAAAAACTTTGGAAGGAGACACCATTTAAATTAATACAGCTAAAAGTTTCTTTTGCCAAATTTTCGATCGCAATTTAAAAATTGTAAGCCATGATGTACACCACGTTACAAATGATGAACAAATAATAGCGACGTTTTTAGTACTTTAAATAAACAGAATCCAGAAAATATAATTATTAAGTACCTTACACAGAAAGAGGATGACAGAAATGGGAAGTGAATATTAAAAAAAAAGCTTTACTACAAGTTTCCATAATAGATAAAAAGAATGAACGGATAATTCATGCTGGAACAACTTGAGGGGAATTTAGACACGGAATCAATGCTTCTGTGCATTATTTAGTTATGCATATTTCTCAGAACTACCTAATAAATATGTACGTCTTCAATGTATGTATTCATGAAGTAGTAAAATTTTCAACCTCGCAGGATATTTAAAGCAAAGAATAGGAATTTGGAAGTAATACGAGAGAATATTCAATAAAAGGAGGGAAATCAAACTTTAGGTCACAATGATTGCACGAGCTTCAACGCATATGATATTGAAAAACATGCCAGGTCAGAATAAAAATAATTTTACCCTAAAAATAGGTATTGGGATAGGGAAAAATTGACGACCGCTTTATTTTCCTCCCCGAATTTATACTCACAAAAGATGAAGTTGAGAATACTTTTGTAGCTAGCTCGCGGGCCGTGACAAACTACCTTCCCAAACCCGTCGCCATAATTTCAAGGCTTTTAAACTAGAGTTTCACGCAAGTTACCTCACCCGTGCCAGGGTCACATTCGAATCAATCATAAATTAATAATTAGCTGACCAACTTTTCAGCTCTCCTTTTTACCTCCCGAGATTTAAAACCGAACTTTGCGTTTAAATGGGTCAGAAAATTTACTGGCCTTTAAAATTCCTTCACTTCGGGCAAGGCGGTCGAGGAAAGATTTGTCATTCCACGCGGAGGCAGGGACAACGAGTGCGAAGATGTAAGGAAGGATTTATGCGAGACCGATTTTCGGGGGCATGGGGGAGGATTTTTCGGGAGGGCCCGCACTGCTTGGGATGGGGGGCCCCAGAGGAGAAAGGAGCCTTTTAGAATTCAAGGAAGGCCGGGAAGTTCATCAAAGGTAAATGCCGTGGAACACTTGAGGTAAACTTCGACCCTTGTGGCTTTGGAATGTTTAAAGCCTGCCATATCATATAGGTACTTTATAAGTTCTAGGGCACGCGTGGGTAGTCTGAGCTATTAGCATTGATGAGATGCATGTGCCACTTAATTTAAAACGGTAGGAAGGAAAACTCACGAACCAAGCTGAATGAATAACCTACTTAAGCAAAAAAAGAATAATAAATGTAGAAATAAGACTTAAGATATAAAATCTTATGACAGGAAAAAGTATTAAAAAATGCTTAAAATGAACCAAATGGAAAAGTTTTCATGAAAGAGTAGTTATTGAACCGATTACTGGCTCTTACAACTTTATCTTTCAAAAATATGAATCTGGGTTAGAAGAGCGGCAAAAGAGCACTGGAAAATTACCGGCAATCGCTATAGAGAGAACTTCTGAGAACATAAATTATTGTACAACTTTTCATCAATGTGAAGCTGGTAGTGAAATATAGGGCTGACAACTTTAATTACGGCCTAGTGTGCTTATGATACGAAAAGGAAAGTGGAATATATCCAAGGTTAAATCTTTCTATACATGAAAAGGCTAAGCATGCCTTTCTCAAGTAAATAACAGGCGATAAATATTACACTAACAATATTCCACTATAAGTAGACTGAGTAGAAAAGTCTATAATATAAATACCTACAAAATGGAGCGCAAAGCATTTGAGTTTATTTAAAAAACTCATAACAAAAAGAATAAAGAATTTGACGTTTAAATGCCAAGTTCCACTGTCGTTTGTAGGTAACTAATGCTCAATAACGATACTCCTCTTGCCAGGTAATAATCGTTGAGCAAGGAATCGAAGCCTTAGTTTCTAAACTACTGACCAGGCTGAAATTAAGGGAAGCTCTCTGTCACATAAAGTATGTCAAACATAATTTTTTAATTTTTCTTTTCAGGAGCCTACTTGAATTGCGGTCTACAATCATTCCAAAATACGCGGGGAAACAGAGCACCAAATGCACGACCAATCCAAATCAATGTTTCAATGTGTTTCGAGCATGAAGTCTTCGACCACTTAAATTTTATCTACTTTGTCATGCATTTATACCTTCTCTTATCTGATTAGCGAATGATCTCAGTAGTTGGCCACGACACACTAATTTGAACATTATCCGAAATGATTCGTACTAAGATACTTGCATACATCTCCAGTGGATAAATAGTCTTTGCCATAGATATATATTTGGAAAAAAATAGGTGATGAAATAACGGGTTTGTGATGAAGGACCAACTCACAATCAAGTCTTCAAAATAGTTGAGAAACTTACCAACCTACATGTAAATTGAGTTTCTACAGAAAAGTGGACAATTAACAGCATTTTAATGTCTCAACATAAAGAATGAAGCATTCGGCGCAATTGCGAATGGCCGAGATTTGAATTTGGAACAAGATTTCAAGGGAATTTCTAGAGCAGCAATCTTTCCCTCGTCTCAACTCAGGGCGGTCCACTGCAGAGTGGCCCCCGCGATAAATTCTAGATGGAGTGGACGGCCAGCGGTCGAGGCTACGCGAGCCCAGGGAAGGGGGAGGTGTGGATTTTTTTTCCTCCCGAGACGAAAACGTTAAGGAGCGTCGGGGGTTGGGGTGGGGAGGAGGAAGAGAAATGGCCACGGGAGGGAAAAGAAATGAAGCCTGGTGCAAAAAGAATACGGTGTGAAAGGAAGGAGTCGTAAAAAAAAAGATTCGAGCTGGATTGCAGGTAGGGGGGGTCTGAGCATAAAAAGGGTGAGGATATACGCTGAAGAAAGGGAAAAAAAATTGAATAAGAATCGCAGGGACCAGATACAAAGCGAGGCATATGGTAGAAGTATAACTGCATAAGTAGAGGTAAAGCACAGTACCTCAGCCTCCATAATTTGATACAATATCAACATACAAATATACATCTAAATATTACCCCAAAATCCGTGCCAATAGCAGTAAAAACGGGAGTTGTAGGCGCATCAGCCGTTTACCTGTTGGAGAATATTAAAGATAATAAGATATTTCGGAGCATTTTCCAATTTATTTGACCACCTGAGTTTGACATAGCATTTATTGAGGTCCTTTGTTGTTCGGGGAAAACAAATTCCTGGTTATATCCGTTTGACGAAATATCCCTCTCATCTTATCGTTTCTACCTAACCTGGAAACAAAGGAAAGTTCTAAGATAATGGTCTCCCTGTTGTTCTGATTCATAGTGACTGTTCCAGCTATCAAAACCTGGCACATGTCCTCCGAGTCTCATATAGCTCCCACATTTCGTGCAAAAATTGTTACCCTCACTGTTCGCTATTACCAGTTTTTGACAACTTGCGCAGCTGTCTTTTATGTTTTATTTCGCGCAAACATTAAATATTTCCGCACCGGATTCTATTCTAAGCATGCCATTCATTTGTGTGGATTAATGAATGCGAAAAAGGACCTTTCTCCCTCTTTTTCATCCAGAAATCATACAAAGCATGCTCGATGAATCTTCTGCGCTTTGGCAGCATGGTTGACAGAAAGTCATTGAACACTTTTATTGTATTATGTAAATCGGAATCTCAAAAAAATGACCGTTATAATCCAAGCAAAGAAGCCCCTTTCAAACTGTTAAATAACAAGAATTTGACATTAAAAACATGATATTTTTCCCTCGATTCCCCGATGGAACTTATTTTAAAGAATATTTAACCATATAGCTATACTGTGGCCCATGTAATAGCTCGAAATGAAATTTTGAACCAGCATCCAGTATATTTGATTTATATAAATGTCATTTATGTACTAAATTGATACAAAGATACATTCAGTTAGGCTAATTTCAGTGGAATTAGCTGAAAAACGCCTCAATAGAATTGACGTGTTCGACGCAAGAAATAATGCTAATTGTAAAAAAATATCTTAATTCATTATGGAAATCATGTACAACATTTTTATTCCACTTACCTATAGAGAGGAAAACCAAATGCGAATTTCATAGAGGCCGCAAAAATTAAATTTCAATTCTTTGAGGATAAGACAACAAGAAGATTAGTCCTATGATAAGTTAATCCCTTGTGACATAAAATCTCACTTTTCACTTTAAGTCACAGGAAGAGGATAAAAATGCAACAATATTGTTTAAGCGGAGCAATGACGATGGTAAAGGTAAAAATTCAAAAAGTAATACAAGTAAATTGTATTTTCTTCCAGACTCAAACAAGAGTACGGGATGAATTTGAATGTATTCACATGAAACAAAATGGACATTATGAAATAATTCACGTAGAAATGCATACACTCAGATGGTTTTAAGCCATGGATTTTCTGCCAGAGTAGACTACAAAGGGCAAAATAGGAAAAATATTTTTTATGAATAAAGCTTTATTTATTTCTAAAAAAAATAAACCCGTTAACTTTAATACTGGCAAGAATAAGGGGAAAGCGCAGTGAGGGTGGTTGGAATATGGCTAGAAGACGGAGAGAGGAAGCGAACAAAGACAAGGCATGAGGAAGATGGAAAGGCGAGGTCTAAGCGAGGGAATTCGGAGTCCGGTCGTCAGGTGGCGTTCAAGTTTCCTAGGACTTTCCCCACACCCTACACCCGACTTCGACCCACGTCTCCCCCACTCCTCCTCCCGTTCTTCTCCATCTCAACCCCCTCCCTTCTCTTCCAGGAGTCAAACCTCTCGAAATTCGCACACATCACACGACCGCTATCTTCTTCTGAAGAGTTCGTTTCAGACATCAACTTATCTCTTTCCTCAAGTATCCTGCCGTCAACTCCATCTGGCGGAGGAAAAGCCTTGCGTCAGCCATCTTGGAATAGCTTTCGTTGCCAAGTTAGCAGGAACAAAAATAGATCCCATTTATCTCGTCGAAAAATTACATTTACCATTTATTTACTATTACGCACGCAGGGACGCACTCACGAGGAATTCAAAACTATCGTGAAGCTAGATTTACATAAACGAGAGCTTCGTTTTCTGCAAAAAATATGATACCAATACGTAATTTATTGTTTAACTAGGGGTGTGATTTGTTTGCAATGGCTTCAATAACAATTGCCAACAATCAGCAATCAAGTATAAAACTTTAAATTTACTATAAATATACTTAGTAAAACAGAGTTCTTGTGCAACGAGCACTATAGATTTCATAATATTGAACGAAGGAGCATCTCTAAATTGGTTAAAGAGAATTATTTGAACGCTAAATCTCTTGTGAAAGTACATAAGATTGCACTTTTCTACAATTTTATTTTGCTTTAATGTTTCGAGCTTCCAGTACACCTCACCAGAATTGAATGAATTTATGATAAATTTCATCTGAATCAATAAAAGGAAACGATTCATGGCATACATGAGATTTAAATTATTTGTCGCCAATCAACGGCCGTCCACAGTTAAAGCCTTCGTTAGCGATGACGTCATTTTTTCATAAAGTCGTTAAATAAAACCAGTTCTTTTTTGCTACAACTCAATAAACTAGAGTCAAGCTCAGCCGTAGAGATAGCTTATCTCGTGATGGACTACGTGCTAAAAGTGAATTTAAAAAAAACGGCAGAGCTCCAAATCATCCAGCAGCAGTGAAAGCTCTCGAGCGCTGGGTTAAACATACCCGTCTTCATTTTTGCCTCGGAGAGGAAAAAATGACGGATATTCTTTTTCCAACTTTTTTTGTGAGATAGGAAAGGTGATGAAGCGCCGCCATTGGTGACAGAAAACCCCCTTCCCCATCCCCAGAGCCTGCCTCCAACCCTTCGGGATGAATACCGGGAGAGCTCCGTGCTCTAGTTGGCCACGGCAATATGACGCTCTTTAGTCGCCCATAAAGTACACCTTATCAACGAGTCACGGACGGGAAGGACCTCTATGGAAGTGGCACATGCACTCGAGTCGAGGGAAGGAGCAAGCAAATGCTCTGAAGGTGGCTTCACAGTATCCGAAAGCTGAGGACATCATTATAGCCCTCAAATTCAATAAAAATATGGAAAATTGAAAAAGTGAGCCGGTGAAATGCTTTAAGTTAGATTATATTAAAATCCTTTATATCTCTCATCTTTCATGAGCTAGACTTATTCAATCGATTAAAAATTCAATGGAAAAAATAAATGATAAGTTAGCAAAATCAACTATTCAAGTGAAACAGAGCTACTTTCAAACTCAATCAATCGGATATATCCCTATAAATCAATCCCTAGTCATCAAAAGATCAAGATTTTTGTCCATTTTACAATCGGCGACATGCGCAAAACTCAAAAATCATCCTTTTCTTGGCTTGGAGTTTTCCACGGCAATATGACGTTCTCCTTTCGTCCATCCATCCGCGATTCACATGTGTGAGGGCAGGGTCTCTGGAGGTGGTACGGGTGAGTCCGGGGATTAAATGCACGTGGCTCTGTTTACATACTCTACCTTGCGACGAGAAATAATCTCCCGTGGAGGCATTTCGGACGAGCCGAGGAGAAAAATCCCCCAGCCGCTTATTCAGTTCGGCACGTGAGCCGAGGCGACGCACATCCAGGCATCCGGAAGGGGAAGCATGAGTCAACGAGTGGAGAGAGCGACCTCCAAAATAAACACACCTGTCTGCCGCTGCGGCCTCTCCCCATTCAACCTTTCCTCCTCCGGTCGCGAATTTCAGCTCGCGCGAGGGTGAAGACGAAGGAGCATTATACCTCGCTCGGTGAGTGGACAAGCGCTAGGTTGTGTATTCAACCGAGGCGCAAGAGTCAATTACCGCCCTTGGCTAGGATCCCCAAGCCCTATAAGTAATTGCAATGCAACTCAGCCCTATCTACATCCAAATGCGTTTTACGCCATCAGATTGTATGTGCACATTAGGTTACTCAAACTTGAGAGCTGTCTTCGGTAACCGATAGATCACAGTGATTCTGGAGTCGGGCAAACATGAGAACGATTACTATCTTATCCATCATCATGGAGGATTACAAGATTGAACATCGAATGCATTTCAAAACGTGCTTACATGCTAAGTACTTGTATTTTTCATTATCAGTTTTTCCAACGTAAAATAAAGGATGAAGAAATAATTTTGCGAAAAACACTAGGAAATATGGTAACTCAAATTCTGTAACAACCTTTAGAATTAAAAATTACATATTTCATCTTTTTTATCTCTCATTTTGTGAAATTTCTCTGAAACTGCACTTTCACGCCTTTCTTTGTTGACAAATATTTTAATTATTCAATAATTAGTTTGATTTTCTTCTTCCAACTGAGCGACATTTTTATGGCCATCACTTTATTCTCTTGAATTTTTCTAATACCCAGCAGTCTTGGGCTACAAGCCTGACAATGCTACGAAACACGGTACCTACCAATCTTGATGTTAAAGCATGACGATCAACATGAAACTGCATACTTCAAGATCGACTCCCTTAGCAAAAAGTATAAATAAAACTATTAATTTAAAGTAAAAAGAGAACAAGCGAGTATTTTCATTATATTTAAAGAATCGCACCAACTCATGTCATTTTTCGAACAAGCAGTACCAATCCGGAGTTTTCCCTGTGCAAATGCACATTTCCTACGCGAATTCTGATAAATTTCCTCCCCATCGCTATTCAAATAGGACCAAATCTGGATACATTCTAGAAAGCCTGGATATGACAGAAAACTCGCCACGAAATGGGGATGGAAATGATGAAGAGAAGCGTGAAGATCATGTCTGAATGGCCACACGCGTGTGGGAGAGGAGAGATTGCAAGGGCGATAGGTTCCTAGCAGGGAGGGGAGTGAGGTGAAAAAAAAGAGTAAGAGGTGGTTTGACGTTTAGGGAGCGGGTGGGGGAAGGAGGAAAGGGGACGGTCGGAAGATGGACTCGTAGGATGAAAGAGACGTGGAGGTCCCCCGTGGACGGTGGAAGAAACGGCCGTGAATGATGAATGAGAAGACGCATAGTAAAGGAGCGACGGGGGGATTAAGTAGGCGTTAAAAGAATGGCAAGAGCCACGGCAGAGTTGAAATGGAACATTTCGGATTGAAGGATGAAATTTTAAAGTGGAAATATTGCAGTCCGGGGGCAGAGGGGCACTTTTAAAGGATCCAAATGAGGATAAAGGGAATTGCACGAGGGAGAGAGAGAGGGAAGATGGATAGGTATTTTTTTATGACTTTGGACGGGCAACCTTGAGTGATTATACTGTGAGAAAAAAAAAGGAAAAATGTGATTAGGACACTAAAACCGTATTATTTCATGAACGACCCAGCGCAGAAGTATATTCTATTGAAGACTTGTGGCTAGGTTATACCCGCAAAAGCAAAATACTTAAAGTTCACTCACAATAATGGCGTGGTAAAAAACTTCAATCAAACGGAGGGCACCTTACTAGTAACAGGAAATCCTCTTTTTATCCCTTATCTTATGGGTAAAAATTTAAAAAAAATTGGTAAGTTTTGGAACCAAATGTCTCTAGTTCAGTGATAATTCATAACCACCTCAATGTGTAGCAATGTGTACCGTTTTCTATTTTATATCATTATAAGCGTTGCAATAAAATATTAAGATTTTATTCAATTAAAATGCAGTACATGTAAACGTGTACTTATCTGGAATAAAATTATTCACCTAACCAGAAATAGTAATCAGAAGATATAAAAATATAGATGAGAAAAGAACAATCAAGAGCCTTTAATACCGCAATCAGTGTGATCTTGGGCACAATTACCCACATCAAGATATTAAATCCTTATTCACATTGGAATTTGAACTTGAACGGCAGAAAGCCATGAACGACGACTCCAAAGAGTTTCGTGTATGACACAAACATAATGCAACCCGCAAACATTCGCGTTTATTCACAACGCTGGAGGGTCAAGTCATCCAACTGAACTGAGACGCGAAACATTCCACGACTTTAAACATTGTGCTTCCCTTGTTTCTCCTGCTGACGTGAAATTCATCTCGCAGGCGAGAGCAAAACCGAGAAATGAGCATGGAAGGCGACGAGGACAGCAGAACTAAAGCACGTTGACGTAAATACGTGGAGAAAGATGGAAAAGGAGCTACATAGAGGGGGTCGAAAAGGGGATGGGGAATTAACTGGGGTGTAGTTTAAGAGAAGGAGGGTTAGAGGCGGGAGAAAGAGGAGGAGACACCCTTTTTTTCCTCGTCGATGTAAAAGCTTCCCTTGAAGGAGACCTATATCCCCACGCGAGTATTTACGCACGCGCACCAGTCATTTTCCCCCTAGGGCCTAAACCCTTTTCATATAGACAAGAAGGAAGGGGAAAGATGCGCCTTATTCCCTCGAATGTCTCATACTTCCATCCTCCCACACACCGCGCTGGCGACTTCCACAGAAAATCCCGTCCCTTCCCCGACGAGCGTCAAAACCTTCCTCATACCCTCTTTTCCGGGAAGAACGATGCCACGCCACCCTGTTTGCCCAGAACAGCAATAACCACCTCATTTTCTCCCCAGGTTTCTCATTCCTTCCACTCCTCCTCGCCAAAGTTTCCCGGGCCTTTCCTTTCCTCGCTTTCTCCGCGAGCTTCTTTCGACCCTACCTTCTGCGACCCCTGCAACCCCCAACACAACCTCCCTCCCTGCTTCCTCTCCTCTTACTAAAGTCCCGCTTCAGAATTTTCCGTAGCCTTCCGTGGGGTATGTTTGTGATATCTGGCTGGAATCACTTTGACCAGCCTTTGCTCGATGGAGCATGAGGCTCCCAGTTCCCAGCTCCTCCCACATTACCCTACGCCTCCACAAATTTTGTCTCCTGCGCCTTGAACGAGTCAATGGGTCCCCTGGACCCCTTTGACATCCCCCTGCGCCTCATCCATCCACACACCCCGGGTCCTTCCCCGAGGTCCCCTTTCCTCCTTTCCCCTCTCTCTTGCCGTCTGCCAGCAACTATACGCTACATATCCAAAATCTCTTCCCTCCATCCTTCATCGCCATCTTCTTATTAGATCCTCGAGTAGAGAGTGAAAAAAAAGAAAAACATTCTACCGGGTTTAATACGCTTCCCGGATGTGACGTGAGACTCCTCGGTCCCTTGCAAATATTATTCCAAAGGGATATTGAGCGATAGTGAAAAGGTGATCTTCACAGGAGTAGGGCGCCAAGTGTACGGTCGCGCAAGCGTTTTTTTACAATATGGCTTCCCAGAAGCCTCGAATCGTCCTCGATAAATATAGAATTTTGGGATTTAATGCAGCAAAACAATTTTCCTCATCATTATCAGAAGGTTATACGTAGTCCAAACTGCCAACAAACACTTTAGGAGAAGAGAGAATTCGACTCATCAGTCAAAGGGATAATTGTACATGAAAAAAATAATCAATTGACGTGAAACATCTCAAAAAGGGGAAAACTTTTCTGAGAACGCTTTCCTTGATGATGCTTTTACGAAAATAATTTAGTGATCATTACACGCGTATTGTCTAATAAAAATGGAGATCAATTTTAAATATCTCTATTACTGGGAATAGAAGGCACTTCTCAGTTAACCTAATTACCGCTTTCTACCTCCTGCGTAACTTTAAATGTCAAGTAAAGATTGTTTGGCCAAATTTTTTCGCCAAAAAGTACAGCACATTCATTCAGATTCCTTGTCTTACAGTAACTCATGTCTTTTTGTTTGTCATCAAATCAAAGAAATTTGACCTTAAATAAAGCCACCTAGACCATCAATCACCTTTCTATATTCGTAAGAAAGCATTAGAAAAATATATAAAAATATATTGCCCCAATGTATCAAAATGATATGAAAATTATAATTTCAGAGAAAAGTGAGTTAAAAGAGGATACAAAATTAATTTTTGTGAATGTCAGCAAAATGTTAAGAAAAGCAAACAATTCACCTTGAAACAAGTGAAACAGTCCTCTTAAGGGGGCCATGTAAAGCGTGTATCTATAGTCAACAATTGCGGACCTTGTTCCGCACGATCTCTCAGGTCTGCAATTAGCAGGGGACGCATAATGGGACCTTATCATTAGGTAATCATTGATCCTATCTCCACAAGATGATGAAATTGAAACCTTTCAAACGGCACGCGGATAAACTTTGAATGAGCCCCTGAGAATTATGACAGATGAAAGTACTAATGAAACAGATACCATAATTGTGCACCGGAAAAGTTCCCCACGCTCGAATCCTCTCGTTTCGATCCTTTGAAAAAAAATGGGGCGGGCGGTAAGTTAAAAAGCCGAGTTGATGGTGGTGGTGGAAGAGAGGGTAGCTATATCACTTCGCCTGGCGCCGAGTGAAAAACCAATGGCGCCCGAATTCCAAAGCTGCTGCCCCTTCCCTAAGCGAGCCCATCGCCAAGACCAACAAACCCCGTTCTCATTATCCGGCCGGAGGAAGTCATACAAAATTCCGCGCCATACCCCGCCAACGGCGGAGCCAAGCAATGAGGGAACTTGGGAGGATATGAAGACAAGACGGAAGTAATGAGAGAGGGCTGGATAGGAAAGTGCGCATCGCAGAAACCAATTGGGTTTTTGGCCCTTCACCCCGACCCGCTGTTACCGAATCTCCCCGCTTCATATAGGGCGAGATTGGGGGCGTTTGAGTTCTTACGAGTTTTACGTCGATATAGTTAATCGTGGGTTGGGATGATTGCTGGTTCATGGACCTACCATACACCAGCTACCAAATTACGGCATACAAGTGATTCGCAGCATTACCTGCTTCCTAAATTCTGCATTACCTGCTCTGCGGAATATTCAGTTAATCGTAACGCAAATCAGTTTGGTTGAACGATAGTAATGATACTCACCGATCACATTTTCTGTACAAGTTTATTTTTAATTGTTATAAATTCGAAGAAACGTAAAAGATGGGATAACCAAGGGGAAGCCTTACAACCAACTGGTTTGGAGCAAAAAATCTATTGCGCCCGATTTTCGATCAGTTTGGTTGTCAAAAATGTGATGCGATTGATAAATATGAGGAGCCAACCTTCGAGGATTCTATTCATAATGGATACACCTTGAATATATAGCCTTTCATGATGGCAAAAAAATTATCTATCACTACGAAACTAATTATGAAACTGAAATCACAGGTTTTTTCCTATCAAATTAAAGAGGTCACCAGCATACTTTCCCATATCTCCCAGTAGGCATCGCTTTGAGGTGCCTACTGGGAAAAATATAAAACTTTACTTTAGCGAAAGGATAGTCGGTTCATTATAATATTCCTCAAACTTACAAACACATGAATACGGCTGTCAACATTTGAAACAATCATAAACAAAATTCGATAAGAAAATTCACCTCATGTGATGCGAAGGAACTACTTTCAATATATTATGTAAAACTGATAATGCGAAATCAAGACGATATAACAATATCGTGGTATTTCGCGCGAATTCCATAGAAGCAAACGCAGCGAACCATTGAAAATGAAGACCAGCTACCACATCACCCCTCAGGTTCTCCTACGCGAAAATCACTAAACATATAGCACCTGCATGAGAGTGAAAGCCTAAAATATAAATAAAGTTTTCCGCAAGTCTAATAATGGGTACAAATACGGCACGACCTGACGCTTACTTAACAAGACATATTTCATTAGCTACCCCTTCGTCTCGAGGACGCTGTGATGCTCCTTTTCCGTTCAAACACCCTTCCCAGAAGAGAAGAAGATTTGCTCGCGAAGAGAATTTCGTCCACCGGAATGCGATTGGTGCATACGCTCCGCAGAGATACAGTTCGAGAGAAGATGCATTAAACTGGAGAGCGGGGACTAGAGCGTGTATTTTAGCCGAAGGAGACGCTGGGTGCTGGAGCATGACTCGCGAAGCATTTTAGGAGGCGCGCAATCTCCCGACCATTAGCGTCGGCACCGTCTCGTTTTTCACGAGCACGGGGCCAAGGGGGGGAGGGATGGTCGCATTAAAATTTAAACAGCTTCTCTTTGTGCGAAACCACGGCTGCTTTATTTTATCTGCAAGCCGTCGGAGATGTCACTTTTCATCAGCTTAAGTGCACCTAGATCAGAGGCTCACCCACGGCGCTGAAGGCAGACACACAAAATGTCAGCGAGATTTTAGTTAAAAAATATTTCGTGTAAAAGCAGACGAAAAAATTGAAACCTTTCAAAACCTCGAGACAATCACATAGTTTAGTCTCTAAAACTAACTCTAGGAGTGAGACATTGAAGGTTACAGTTTTTAAGTACTTTAATCTACCCAAATTTACACCTAAAGGAGTTTTGTTTTTAATGAAATGCATTCATTAAATCCATAAGTTAGTCTAAATTTTTAGAACAGAACACAGGCGATATTTTATCGCATCTAAGATATTAGTTCTGCACTCAAAGCATCCTTTTCTGCAAACGTATGTCGCAAAAATAAAATTTTATGGATGGAAATAATTTTAAAATGAATATGATTATTTAATTCGATCAAATTTTAAATCTTCTAACGCTACACATTAAATTGAAAAACTTTATGTTTTGTCAGAAACAGCGTCGCTACTGAATCAAATTCATCGAAATTTGGGTCAAAGTTAAATATTCTGGTGGCGAATAATTGAAATTTATTATTTTCTCCTGTTGAGATCCCACAGCCTCAAATTAAATTCGTATCTCTTCGCTTCCAAAATGATTATTTCCCCTCCGATTGATTCTCGCGTTCAATAAGCAAAGAGAAGGACTTGTATCTCCATAGCAGGGCAGGCCGATTCTTGAGTGTTGTGGATGCGTGGTAGGCACTCCGGATACAAATGCCAATCACATCGAAAAACAGATTGGAAGGATGAAACAGGCACCAAAACAATAAGAGAATCCAAAATCCAGCGACTCTTGGGAATAATTTGGCTCTCCAATGCCACAAGTTCAACTGTTAAATCGGGAAAATCTCTCTCGGGATATATGACAGAGTTTCACCCGCGAGACTCTGCCTTCCACCCTGCTCGAAAGGCCAGGCTGTTGACGGGAGCTCCACAGTGCTGCGCATCGGCCTCCACAGACTCTTCACTGCTCCTCCGGGAACTCTCCGATGAAGAAGTGGAGAGTGACAGAGCAATCGCGAATATCATGTGGCAGCAAGGAAGCAGCATTTTATATCGATCGAGGCATGACCGAAGCTCGATGATCTTGGCAAGTTTTTTCAAGGCAAGACTTGGCAAGTTTTTTTTCTTGTGAATATGCATGTATATTTTGCTATTATTCCTAATATTTCCATGACCGTGCGGTGTGCATGTGGCGGTCCTCTTGTACGTTGCATGTTGGTGATTGGTCACCCCCTGCCAAACACCCTAGAGGTGGCTCGCATGGTATTATGTAGATGTGGATCATAGTCGTGTCACTTACAATCCTCCTCTTAGTATCTTTTTGGAATAAAGACGAGCTATCATGCATACAAACGATCCATTTTAATATACTTCTTAGCATAGAATAAAGCCGAGTTTTCATGTAAAAAACCCGAAATATCCGATTCCTGTAATAAAGGAATAAGGTACCAAATTCAAGTCTCAACGGAGGCCAATTATGTAAAGGACACATGATGCTTGTCTAAAGGTAACTGTTCCAACAAAGTTTTGCTAAATTCATCCCATTCCTGATTTTTAACGTGAGATTAACCACAAAGTCACAAATATTTGCGAATGTCGGCATTAACTAGTGAGAGAACTTGGGCCACCAAATACTGCTGTCGTAACGCGTAATAGATGTAAAAATTGATAAAGTTGTGATCTTAACAATCAAAACAAAATTTGATACGTGGCAAAGTAAGAGCCTGATGAACTAAGGATCTGCAAATAATAGTTGCTGAGTTTGCAAGTGCTTATACAATGAAACAGATCGAGAAGTCCCTTAATTTTAATTTATGTTTGATGTTAAGACTGTTTGCTCCCAAAGTAGGATTTTTCGGAAGACACTTCTCCCTTTAGCTTGATACGTTTGATAAAGATACCAAAGAAGTATCATGTAGGTTGCATAGTTTGACCGGCGTTATAAAGATTTATGGATCATAATGCGAATCAGTACACATCCATTTCACGTACCTCGAGACATAAAAAAAGAATCATATAGCAACGCTATACACGAGGACCAGACGCACTTGGAAGGACCACTCCCATCCCATCGCCCTATCTCCACCTCAAAACTACCCCGAAGCATCCCCGAACCTCAGTGTCCCCCACGTTTTACACCCCCACCGCTGAGGAATGGCGGACAGAGGGGTATAGGGAGGAGGAGGGGATCTGACTCAATCCCCCAGAAAGCCACAGAATATCAACTCAAGCAGCAACCCCTGGGAGATGGCTGCAGATCGGATATTGCGATTCACGCACTCCCACGAGATGTCGTTAATGGTGAGCGGTGGTTGCGAGGGAAAAAGACGGAGTTCGGCGAGGGGATAAAAAAAAAGGCGGGAAGCGCTAAGACATTGCCGCGTCCAAGGAATGGGGAAGGATGGTGGGGACGATATTCAGAGGGAGGAGGTCCGAGGGAAAGGGAGTTACGTTACAGGGTGAAATGGCGATCTGGGAACCAATGTAATAAAAATATTGCGAGAGAGAAGTGGAGAGGAGGAGAGGGGATGAAACTTTAGATGATGAGACCGTGGAATGATAGAGAGAGTTAAATTCAAAACGAAGAAAAAGAGCCTATCGCAGTGATATTCAGGCTGTGGCGTCGTAGAAACCTTTCAAATGAGAGCTAAGCATTGTTTACCATGGCACAGGGAATTATTTTTGTTGAAACGTTTGTGATTAATAATGATTTAAACCGTTGAAAACCCCGAGAAGGCTTCACACAAGCTTTAATGATTTCCAGGTGCATTTCGAGTCGATAAGAAAGAAATTATCTCCTCGAAAATATCAATTAAAATCCATTCAATAAAATTTTTGTAACAGCTAATTCTCTGTCAGCTTTTTTCAGGGACGGTACATATTTCATGCATATTTTTGGCATATCAACAGCTGTATTTCAAAAGCCATAGTACTTGCAGTAGAATTCAAAGAAATTTGCCATTTTAAATTTTACATAGAGCGTTGAAAATTGTTTATCCTATATTGGCACCCTATCTTCAGAAATTATCTATGCTAACTATCTGCGATTTGAGCGGGAGAGGAAAAGTGGATAAAATATACTCGAAATAAAATACGACAGAGCAATTCGAGGATGGGAATCGAATCCACTTAGCAACCGTGGAATATAAACTCCGTGAAAGTCGAAGACGTGGATATTGATGAAATGAAAATAGGAGAAAAGAAGCTAAAGAAAACACATTTCAATAAAATATTTGTTTGTTTTGAAACATTATCGGCAGGAAAGTGACAGGTCGGCCGAATCGCTGGATCTCGACTCTTGATTGATGAGCGAGCCAATACTTGGAGCTAACCACCCATGTCGTGATACGCCTTGTACGCCTCGTGACTTCGGGGTCAGAAAAAGTCACGCTACCGCAAAAGGGTGCCTCATTTCACGTTACGAGGGTGGGCGGAGGGGCTGGGTGGAGTCGGTCGCCGCCCTCTTCAGGGTAAAGGGGATATCGCCAACGCGAGGTCGCGGAGCTCCCTTGCTTTCCTCCAGTGCGGCAACGGGCGAAGTCATGAACACTGCGATAACGATAAAACACACAACTCACTCATGCGTTTTCGTACGCACCAAAGGGCAGCTTACGACATTGCGAAATACATCGGTGATTTTGGGACTGGAAGGGTCTATTTTCTAAAAGGCTGTTCTAGTGGGTTAGGAGTCGTTTAAAAATAATAATTTTTCAGACTAATTTTTACGTTTTTTGCAGCCGACATTGAAACACTTCATGTTATTTCAGTGAATTATAATACCTACATCTTTTAGCTACAGAAAAGTATGATGGATGGAGCTTGATCGTTTTTCCTGAAAAGAAGCTTCGTGGCCAATGCTCAGAGAGTCAAATTGTTCAATTTAATTTGTAATTCTATTTGAGACACTATTACCTTTTTTTTTGTCCATTCCCACTCGTATGTCCTCACATTCCCCACCTCCCCCGAACCTCACCCCTCCAACGCATTTCAAATCCTCTTTTCCACGCAATTCAAGACGCACACTTTTGAGCGAACCATCCCTGTATCCTAGATTTTTCTCTAAATAATTATTTATTAATCCAATCAAAGGGACATGCGTGGTACATTCGTCCATATGTAGCTGATAAATTGTTAATACGGTCAGAAAAGTTTAAGAAAATCAAATTAAATATTATTCCGCCTGCTATCATCTGAATTTAAAATTATTAATCATTTACACATCGTCAGCTTATAAATGTTTCACGAAACATCCTTGAATACACAAAAATATGAAAGCAAAGCCAATAACATCACTATGAAGAAATCACCAATTATTAATAAATATCTAATTTTTTACATAAAAAAAAGGATGCCACTTTTTAAATCAGAACCCAATTTCCTTCATTAATGTAATTTTCTCGCAGTCTATGAACCAAATATATATAACGTGATATGAGAATATATATTTAATATTTCCCTTTGAATGTTATCACAAAAATAAACGTTGAAGATCATTTTCTTACTGAGTTATGAGCTGCAAAATCATTTATTAACTATTCATTAACCTTTAGTGAATGACCTGCCAAAGCCGAAAGCTAATACATTTATCTTTATTTCAGACTAAAGATTTGGAAACCATGAATTTGATTAGAAATGCCCTTCATTTCCTTGATTATATGCCTTAATTTACTGCTCTCATTGGCATGAATACCGCCAAAACCAGTACAAAACTCATTACAGTTGTTATCATCGCCCCCTCGCTTGAGGTTTGTTATTCCTTTAACTGAAATGAAAGGATTGATGATATCTCGTTTCCATCTTTCAACAGCCTTCTATTAATGGATTGAATTCTGAGGCAAGCAGTTATTTGCCGAAGAAATTCAATCGCATTTCAGCTTCCATGACCCACAGTCTGTTATTAAAGAACCAATTAAATAATAATCAAAACGTCAAGGCAAAAGGGCTGCTTATGCATTTGCTGATAAAAGAAATGCCATTAAATACCCATTTAGGGTCAACGTGGAAAACGAATTTGTACTTCCGTGGAATTGGCAATAAAATGGGTAGAAAATAATGAATGAGATGAGCATTCATTTTGATTAGCAAATTAACTTATATCGTTTTTAGCGATGCCTTTATGTATCCTCGCATAGAGATAAGGTAACAAAACAACGTATGTACTAATTTTAAAGTATACCGGGACTAGCCGCGGTGATAACTTTTACGGGAGTCACCCGCAAATGCACAATCGTGCGAATGATCCACAGAGAAAATTTCGTTTCACAATTTTTTCTTGACACGCTTGACATTCTAACGCAATTTTTACGGTCAGGTTCCTCGTGTGATTTTTTTCTTCCTACTCCAAATGCTATTTTCATTGCAATCTCGATAAAAATATACCAGGTTGGACATACATGCTGGAATGAGCCAAGTAAAATGATATACGTGGCGCATTAAACCCACTTCAGGCCACACACGACACAGCACCAGACAAGCAAAAGCCTTATCTTACTCCTGTGTGCTATAAAACAATACCTCACCCCCTGGACGTACTCTCAAGATTTACTCCTTCCTCCCCTCTACACCCAACATTCCTCTTTCATCCTCACACCTCTTTCCTCGACCCATTCCGCTTCCTTTAAAGTGACCTTTTTCGCTACCCACCTGGAAGAAAAGATACGCTAAGAAGGATCATCTTTGCAATTGCTTGCACATTAAAATACCTAAATAATGTAATTGCACGCCTGAAAACATTTTAACGTAGTGCGTAGCTGATTCAATCAATAATAATGTTATGATGTTGAAAACCTTTCCAAAGCCATTACGTACGTTATCTTTCTCTGTGTCAGTAACATCGTTTGAAAAACATTTCTGGTTTAAACGGTCGCGTGTTGTTTTTAGTCATTAAATATTTATATAAATGACATTTCATTCACCATTCCAGACCATTTTTGCTAGCTAACAAACAGCAACGTATTGGAATGATCCAATATAAGCCTCAGCACAAGTACCTTCCACGAATTGACACCTGATATGGTTTCATATTATTTTACAACAATAATTTATTCAAAATGTATCGAAAATACATTGTAAATGCATTTACCTTTGTTCGTGATACAATATAACAAAAAAATGGTAATGTCAACACTTTAATGCTTACTCCACTGGCCACCATGGTTTCGCCGCTGTCATTTTCAAGGTCTAAAGTGTTGAAATCATGGTCGGTAATGGATTTATACAGTGGAGTTATATTTACAGTATATAGTATAGTAAATTACCAGTTTTTGCTTAAATTTTACCATGGATATATCTAATTTCCACCACGTTAAGCCTGAAATAATTCTAACATTTACGTTTGCCTTTTGTGCTTAAAGTATGGGAATTAAGTAATCACAACACTTTGAGCATAGCATTTGACACGGTTACTTTTCAACACTTCTCTATCCACTCCCTTTCGCCGCCTCCCTCCTGTCACCTATCACCCACACCCCCGCTTTCCAGATCCCACCTCCATACCCTCCCGCCCTACCCACCCCCTCCCCTCTTCCTTGCATGACGACGTCCGCGGCTCAGAGGGAGTTATTCGCGTTCGCAGACTCACTTTTCCGCTCGACGGAAAGGCGCTTTGGACGGCATAAAGAAAAAAGATTAATATTTACCCGCCGGCGATATTTATGGGCGTCCGGTCGAGAGCTCGGGGAAATTTTCGGAGGCCAAGTTGTCCACACGGTCGCGTGGAGAAAGATCTCGCCGTCCTATTCACTAGAGTCTCTTATCGCAGGTGTATTTTTCCAACCACGGCAAAGTGTGTCGCGGACGCCTCGACTTGAAGTGAACGATGCAGTGTCGATATCCTCGTGACGTCGATGACATACAGTATGCTCGCAGACGCCATTCTAAAAATGTATTCACAGCCAAAAACCAATAGCGTCTGGAGGAAAAGTTGATTTTCTTTTTGAACAGAATTGATCCATTGAAGAATAAGATGACATATATCGCTTTGAAATAAGTGAAAAATTGCAATTTATTCACTAGTGTAGAATGTAATACTTCCTCCAGTTTCACCTTTGTTTCCCAACATATTATCATATATGAATGCTCTTTGCATATAATTAGGATAGGATAAATTGCATACAATTTTACTGATCTAAATATTCGAGAATGGTACCGTTTCTTTAAATTATAGTCACGTGAAATTTGAAATCTTTGCTCAAAACATTTTGAATAACACCGCAATATCCATTTTTTCCCTTGCTATATTCGGCCGTAGACACAACAATTTCCACTATAAAAATAAAGCTACCAGAAGAGAGTGAGATTCGATTAAACCCAGTATAAGTAACCTGACATTTGACACGTACACACCAGTAGAGCGTTTACAATTTTATCATCAGAATCGGGTAGCTTGACACATGATTAGCTAACTTGACTAGTGATTCATAATGGCAGAGCTATAACAACCCAAGTAACGTTTATTCTTCATGAGCGTGTATGCCTCACTATTATATCAATAAGCTTCGAGTGTCATGTTCGGCAGTTGTTCAAATTTGGAAGAGCTTCGTGCCGGAATGATAAGGGAAAAACATATCGAGTACCTACCCAACACTGTGGAAATTTATAATTAGTATTAACGCGGCAGTGAGTGCCCATTTTCAGTACGGTAGTTTACCAGTTACACCATTAAATTAAAGGATGGTACAAAACTCGGCCTCATTACAAATTTAATTAGCAGAATAAACGAGACGAAAGTTTGCATTACAATCAATGAGCCACCAGAGAATTACATAATTTGGTTAACGCAGAAATGAGTCCCGAAAACAAACGTGCTTTAATTATTTGATAATGAAATGTATAGAGGGTTTCTAGGACACAAAATAATTTTTTTTGCATAGAATCCAGAAATATAAGATTTGTGCGCAACGTTGATCACGTGATCAAATAGTTACGAGCAAAAAGCTCCCGTTGGGAAAAATAAATGATTTTTATTTATACGGGCATGACCTATTTCAAACATGCAGCTCACACGCGTCACATTACAACATTCCTAATACCAGGAACACATTCCATATTAAATACGTTACTTTGCAATCGAGAGGTTGATTTGAATAATTAAGTTTCGAAAGCAATGTGGTAAGGACTCCACAGAATTAGAAGAGATAAGGGAAAATAAACAGCTCCTTTAAGAAAAAATGGTAAGTGTCGAGTTATAAGGCAAGAGCTTATAAATAACGAGATGGGTACACACGAAAAAAGTTATCAATTGATCTGCTGATTTACTTGAAAATAAGGGCGAAATTAGCTTTACATAAGTGAAAAGGTACTCTGAAATATTTTCAAAAAATGTCAACGAT
The DNA here is from genome assembly GCF_921293095.1 of Ischnura elegans. Lineage (NCBI taxonomy): Eukaryota > Metazoa > Arthropoda > Insecta > Odonata > Coenagrionidae > Ischnura > Ischnura elegans. The sequence goes on from NC_060247.1 coordinate 18,930,677, forward strand.
TTTTAATTCACACTTTTGCGGCCGACTCCTCTCGAGGGGGCTCTCTATGTCTTTAAACGACTCAATTAGCTGAAACACTAATGACGCCACCAGCTCATGAAAAGTAGGCGGCAACTTTGGCATTTTTTCATTTTAAACTTGCATGGGAATGGAAAATAAGGGATGGGGAAGATGTTTTTTTCGTCATAACTTATTATTTTCTCCCGTTTATCGAAATCTTACAATGTATTGCATTCCAGGGACATATTTGTGAACGACCCTCATGCACAAACTGATTGCAATGTAAGCTCTAAGAAACTAAGAAGCTAAACTCGTGAGAACACGAGAACTGTCTATACTAGAGGGGAATGAGACATATTTGTAATGGCATATCAGTTGGGAATAGTTGGCAGCTGCAGGTGAATTGGTGGTGTATCTCCGAGCTGAGTCAGTGGGGGCTATGGGTGAAGTCGGGAGCGGTCAGATAATGCGACGGGCGCGGAGTCCTTCCTTCCTTCAGGGACGACCTCCTCACGAGAGACGAGGGTGCATGGTTCGGTTGGTGCCCAACCAAGTGCAGCGCAGACCCGGAACGAGTCACTTGCAGCGGCCTCCGCCGCGGGAGATTTTTATGTTTGGGGCGGAAATGGATGCCTTGGGGTAGTCTGAGAGAAGAGAAGGTCTTAAGCGGGAGAGAATGAGATGTAAGACGTGCGCGAGAAACAAAAGAAGCCTCTGTGCAAAAGAAGCAGGCAGTTGAGTGTGCCTGAAGGTAAAAAATAACAACTCGCCTTCTTTCTTGGATGCAGGCTCGTACGAAGTGGGCGTAACGCTGGACTTTGCCGCCTCATGGGAAGAATATGTGCGTTCATCCAACTACAAATGGATGGATACACTGATCCTCGATAAATGTTGGGGGTGAAATATGGCTCCATAATTCTCATACTTTCAAGTGCACAAAAAAAGGTTTTCATATTTTTGCAAGGCATAAACAGAGTGATAAATTAGACGCTTTCGAACAATCTCTTTTGTTGAACCGAGCGTATGGCTCTTTGGTAAACACTGAACATAATTTGAGAGCAATTTTTGGCTACTTAACAGTATGGCCTAAAGAAAGGGCGGCATGATAAAAAAGTATTCATCAGTGATTTACTGCTTTATTTATGATAGGAACTAACTCGTATGACATATCTATCCCAAAACAACCAGTTCATACTATTTAAACATTCTTCAATTTCGATTGCCTTTACTATGTGTAACATTTTTTTTCAACAAATATTTATCCTGTATACCCATTAATAGAGCTCAAACAATATATTTTTATTCTGTCACTGAACTCATTTTTACCACAGTATGCAAATTTTTTCTCATGGAAGAGGATGTTTAAATTATTCTCGTCACTGGTAAACATCACGCCAAATAACCTACGGCATCAAAAATATTTATACTCGGTACCTTACGAAAATAGCACACATATATTTTACAAATGAGTTACTATTAAGATAAAATAAATGTTAACATGGTAAATGAGGCTTAATACTCTTCAAATGTAGCAATTGTGATCAAAATTTACGAAGATAGTACTCCGGGTAGAGGAAAATTAATTAAAATGCGGCCAGAAAATATAATGAAGACCTTGGTTGACCCATAAAATCCAAAGAAAGCTGACAGATACCCTCAACAGCTCCATAAGAGCAGCCCAACTCTCCACTCCCTCTGTCAACCAGTCGACGCAATTTTTTTCTCCCTCTTTACCAAGTCAGCCTAACCCTCAACGCCGTCCCGCTAGTCGAGTCGGTATTCCCTTATGGATACTTGTCACGCACCACGATAAAACAACAGCCTAATCATGGCGCCACGCAAAACCACCAGATAGGTACAACAACCTTCAAGCCAGGCTTCTCGGTCAAACTCGCCCAACCACGCGACAGATTCCCTAAAAAAACAACATCATTTCCGTACGGGCTCGAAAAAAACTAAGCGGCCCACGTATCGCCGAATACAGGACCCAGTAGTAAAACGAGGTTTTCGATACCAGGCGTAAGCTCATCTAACATCGATGAATAAATACAAATTTAGATGCAGTTTATGCTTTTTGAACCGGTTCGCATGGTATTGGGTGTTCATTCTATTGCTGCAGTGTAATAGCTGTAAGTAAAGATATATTAATGTTTACTGTTAGACTAATTGAAATACTTCGTCAAAAACAACAGACCAAAACATTTGCATTCTTGTGATTGATTTCTCATGATTTCCACGTCTACCTCAAATTTTAAACGTAACTACGCTCACAGTTAACCTGTTTTCTCAATGTCAGGTTGCTTTCTTTATAAATGAAGAGATCAGTCGAGAGGTGTATCGTACTATGAGATGATTGACGCGGAATAAGATCCGAAAAAGCATCTTTATAATTAATTTATTGTGTTTAAATGATGGTTCGCCAATATGTGTGAATGATTCGGGATAATACCTGTTTTTTGGAAAAAAATAAAAATCCAAGAGACCCCAGACATTCACTCAATGTGAACATTGTTGTCTTCATTTGGCTCACTGACACTGAAAACATTTTATCGAAGGAATTTATTTCATGAGAAGTTGCATCTTAAATGAAGAAATAAAAGCCTCAGCCAGTCTATTCTCACGTTATAAGGGTGGGCGGGTTTTTGAGCGAATGATAAAGAAAGCGTGGTATGGCTATACGACCAAGAATTGCCACGTAGGACGAAATATATTCAACGTCTTAGCACGGGAATGGATGACAACGGAAGCCAAATACACGGGAATCGTCGCCGGGCGGCGCGACTCGGAGAAAAGTATATCGCGGAAGGGCGGCGCTATCGCAAGCGCCAGACATTTAGCCAAGCCATCACCTTGGAGATAACTCCAAAGAGAGAGAGAAAGGGAGAGGGGGAAGGCAGAGAAAGGGTCAAGAGGTGATGTCAGAAGAGATTTAAGGCAGCGGGTCGGGGGTTTGCGAGGAATTTCGGGGGTTTTAGGGAGAGAAGTGAACGGGCACGGAATATATATTTTTTAAATTTCTTTTCCTCTCCGTGAAATAGAGCGATGGGCGTGCATGCTTAAGGAGCTGGAAGGAAAAAAAAACACTCCGTTGCTTTTATAAATGCGCTGTCACGAAAAGAAAATATTCAATAAATATATTTAAACGAGTATCTGGTATCGCGCGTGGATCTCAAGGACATTCGAGGCAGGGGCACGATTAATTTGGGTGGAAATAAGGAAGAACTTGGATACAAAATGATAAAGATGGGATTTTTGAGGCACAAAAGGCAAAGTTGAATATTAATGAGCTTGAAAACAGTACGTTCATAATTGGTTTGGGAACTCCTAATAAATACTGCAGCTAAAATAAACATATTAACAAGATCTAATGAATAAAAATACTAATTTCATACCAAATAAAACAGTAAATGCTATATCTATGTAGAGCAGTTAATGCTAAATCAATAAAGTACATAGCATCAAAAACACAGTTGACCTTTCGTGAAATGTAACCTAGTGGTTCCTAAAAATCTGGATGTAGTTAGAGTCGACTTTATAACGCGGTATCAAAAACGCATATTGAGATGATGAAAGTTAAAAAAAGACGTTAATCAGGAACAATCAGTGCTCCAAATATGAGATATCTCTAGCAAATTTTACGTTAAAAAATTACAAAATTTACCTTTACTCACTTAATTTGGGATCAGTTAAATAAAAATACACTTCAGAATTTCTATTTGGAATATCACTTCATCTTAAATAATATATGTTACCGTTGAAAAGGAAGAAATAATGTTTTTTATGCATTATTTCCCAAGGCCTCGTATCTGAATCAGAAAAATAAATTTCAATGAAGTAACTAGTTCAGTCCCAATATCCCGAAGTAGCAAATACTCAAATATATAAATTTCTAGTATCACGTACTAACCCTAACTTTGATGACTTGGAATTAAGCTTAAAATCATCAACTAGATAGATTTAATGATTTTACCTCATTCCACGAGGTAATCCACCTATAAAAAGTAAAAATAGAGTTGGACTGATGATTTAAAAGGAAATTGCTGTACGCCAATTTAGAAGGAGCATAATATTGCAAGAAAGTCTGTCACTCGGACATCATAGTGAGATTCAATCATTTGTAACATCCCAATTCGACCATGTCAGATAATTTTTAAACCGAAATTTTAGCTGAGGGATACATTCTTGTGGTAATAATTAAATATTCGTCCATAAAAATGTCCTCATAAATCTTCTAAAAGTATGGCATATAAAAAGCAAGTAGTCACAATTCAAAAGCATCGGTAATAAACACCTTGCTAGAAACGAAATTCCATTTAATTACATATTATTGATTTTAAGTTTATGTTTAGATATTATCCCATGGAAAAAACATTAACAAGACATGATCGTGTTGACTGCTTCAAGGCACAATGTTTAAAGATACACGGAGGTGAACGGTTCAATTCATTTAACTTGGAGTGGCGATTTACGGCAAAGCCGATGGAAAAGGAATAAATTAAAAAAATAGACATAACTCGAAATACTTCACCAGTAGGAACAGCAATTTGAGAGAAATAAAAATAATTTCTTTTCCGACCTATTTTTTGGTTTAAAGTACCCACAAAAAAACCTAAAGCTTCCTACTGGCATCAAATAGGAAAAATGGTTTAAATTTTTATTTTCTCCCTCTTTTTTTTGCAATTTTCTCCGTTTCCCCACGGGGAGGTCGAAATCGCTGCCATCGATAACCTAGTCACCCACGACAAGGCGGCGCTATCGCCCTCTATCATCGCGGCCACGGTTCGAAAAATAGCATTTAAGCCGAAACCGCATGATAAAACACACACTTCATTAATTCCCCCTCACGCCACGCCAACTTCCACCCGACCCCGTCACACTAAGTGAGCTCAACTCCCTCTCCTCTCCCCGTAATGGCTGAGAAAATAAACCAAAAGAGTTTCTTATAAACCCTCCTCCCCCTCCAATCTCCAGCTCAACGATTTGCGATATTGAAAAAGCAAAAGATACGAAACCAATCAAGGAAAACGGTGACAAGAAGATGAATGGAACGTTGGAAATCGGTTAACTGAGGTAACATGGGCAATATCTACAACTTCAAATGTAAACCTAGCTACTTCGTGAAGCAGTTTTGCTTGTTTTTATGTTTGCCTATTTTCCAGCTACATGCAATGACAGATGAGTGATTACAAGGAAAATATTCTGCTAGCATTATTCAGCGTATCTAATGGAAAGGAATAACTTCACGGGGGAAAAATGCATTTGGTTCTCAAAGATACTTGTACACAAGGATTTCGTTAAAATTTGGGAGTGCAACAGCCATACCCGTAGCCAATTAGAGGCCTCCACAGAATTACAGCGTAATATTTCGCCAATCGAACATCAAGGCATGTTGAATAAAAGTTGGGGGACAAACCTCCTGAGCTAAATTATATTGATCCTTCTTCCAATTAATTATTACTATCTTATATCAAATAATATATAAAATAACTACCTATCTACTCACAATACCATCAAAAAACCTTCCAAAAACGGCTACAATTCTATCTATAATTACTGAAAACTGAGTTCTGTATTTCGATTTCATAATCAAAGAAGATAAGTACGTTTAAAATTAGCTTAGAAAAATTTTATTCTCATCTCTGAATTTCGACCAGCCCTTTTATTAATTTTGTGCAATATTAAATCACAGGACCCCTATCATGCTCTCAATTCCATATGTCAATGATCCATCGGCTTGCGAGTAAACTGCTGGGTACGACGCGCACGGATTAGAAGGGCTAAAATAGAGGCATGAAACACATCCTAAATTTTTTCCTGTATTTCTCTACATGTTTTCTTCATTCAGAACTCCCTCAGCCATGTCACACAGGCTCGTCAAGACCTCGGTCCTATGGCTTTTGAGCGAGCGGGCCATCATCTCGAGATTGGCGGGACTCGTGGGTGGCGGTACAACTAAGCCACGAGGTATATTAATGCATTTATTTCGACCGCGGGTCCGCCATTGTGGGAAGAGGTAAGAGGGGAGCGGTAGAGGGGTAGGATGAGGAAGAGCCCGTGTTCACTAGCTCTAAGGGCGTAGTACCGTACTTACGTTTCCCGCTTGTGTCGGTGTTTTCCGCAGAGTGATGGAGCGGGTGGTACTCAAAAGGAAAAATAGTCTTCCCCTCTGAGACTTCGCTCCCTTTGAAAGAATGACTGAGAAGCGGACACTCCACAAGTCCGGTCACGGACAGACACAGTGGGGGAGGTAGAGGAGCGGAGTCGGTCAAGTGACCGCAGATACAGAACGATACAACCTCAATACTGAACCCTCGACACATATACATCCAAAGAGTGGGCATGAAAAAATAAAGAAAGCAAAACTAGGGGATGAGTTCCTCCCGTACCCTTCACAGTTAGGACTATGAAGCACCACCAATAGCCCTAGCGATGGGAGTCCGATTCCCTGAGGGGTATTGCCATGTTAGTGGCTCGTTTTTTCCCCCTCGACCCCATAGAGAGGGGAACTAGATCTAATTCCCATAAACTCGCATGAGAGTGCCTCATCGCCACCGACATCGCTTCCCCCTTCCCCCACTCGCGGCAGCATTCCCGTTTGAGTGCGGAGACTCTGCTGCGCGCCGTCCATTCCAAACAGGGAGCGGCAATCTATTTGCGCGAATTATTTGACCAGCAGTGAGGGCACGTATTTGCTTCGAAATGGGAGTTGACAACGGAGTTAGGTGGCATCATTAGCTTATCGCACCGAATAGCGAGATGTTCAACTTGAAAAATAGGGACTGGAAGCAAGAACAAAGTAGCAAATTAATGGAGAGAATGCGGTAGAAACGTCACATATCTAAAGGCTCCTACAACATATTCACTACGTATCAAGCGTTATAGAGAAATGATACTCCGAAGATCAGATATGCTCATCGGAGCACTTATACTTTGTTGGTCGAAGAGAAAAGAGTTCAACATACTAGGAATCCCAATTATTCTGTATCTTAAAACAAAATCACCCATAGTATTTCTTTAGATGCCAAGAAATTTCTAGGTACCTTAAAGACAGTAATACAGCGTAACATTTTCAGACTGATGAAATGAATGGAATCCACTGATTTGTAAATGAGAAAAAAGACGGGTGAGATTAAATATTGGCTGCTGGTAAACGAAATGAAATTATTTGAAGACTCTATCTGCATTTGTTGCAACAATAAACTAGAGTTATGGTAAAAAATATATAATTTTAGAATAAAGAGAAGTACTTATTAAATCAATGACTTGAACAAACAGCAAGGATTCAATTTCTGTTCATATTAACTTTTCATATTACGATTCATATTAACTTTATCAATTTAATTTTCGCAACCAATTTCAGATCTTTCAGCACAAAACTTGAGTAAATACATCCCTGATATATTTTAGTCGTCTCGAATGTTGGCATGAAGGATTACCAAACGTCAAAGGCAATACAGCCAGGTGGGAGCCAATTGGTGAGGTAACGACGCTAAAACACATCCACCGGTCGTGTTTACGAAAGAGACTGCAGCAAATTCACCCCGCATCCCCACAGTGACCAAGTCATTTCCGGCTCTATATGAGAACGCCAAACCATTTGCTTGCGAATCAAACCGACGCGCGCAAACTCGGAAAATCCGAAAGGGGAGCCGTCTCCCTTGGCAACTACTATGCATCAATGTCACTTCGGCCGCTCACAATCACCCTCCGCGCCCCGCACTCACGGAGCAAACTGTATCGAAAAAAAACAGTCAGGATTGGGGAAAGGGAAAAATGCGGACGGAGCCTAGTAATTTTCCCCGTAGACATAATCACGTGGGGTGAAGAGGAGGTAGCACCCTCGGATTCGAGACTACTCCTATAAATAAAATAAGTGGAATCTTTAACGGCTCTTCGGTGGTGGGAATGAAGATTTGTGGACCCTTTAAAAGGGACTGTTTGATCCATTTTTCTTGTATTTTTCCCCGTCTCCTTCGAGTGCTTAGCTGGATTGGAAAGATGCGTGGGTCATCACGGAACATCATATCCTTCTCTTCCCCGGGAGAAAAAAATATATATGTGCATTACAATCTCCCCATCTCACCTTCCTCTCCTATCCCACATCCCTCTCAATAATGCACCCCGCCCTTCCCCGATCTCATCTCCTCCCGTATCCGTATCATTCGGACCCATCATATTCTCTAATTCCACCTCCCATTCCAACTTCACTTCCCTCCCTCCTCGCCCCCTCTGAATTTACTTGCTTGAAAAGATACCAGTTCGAACGCAAAAGATCTTTACGCGCGATACTTGGCCTAGCAACCTGGGACTAGTAACCAACTAGTTCCACCTGACATTATAGGTGTGAAGTGATGAAATTGAAAAACCATTCATATGAACTCAATTCATAATGGATTTCGCCCTCTAAATAAAATATTTTTTCCCTTTTTTTTCAGGAAATTCATAACCCAAACTGACTGTAAAAAATATGATTGTATGTTACTTCGTTTAAATACAAGAAATATAGCTGATAAGCACGTTTTTAGAGCGTGATTGGTAAGGGTGAGTATCCGTTATGTGAATTTCAAGAGACAGGAATAATTTAGAAATTACCCGACTTGAATATCATGCCTTAGTGCTAGCAACAGAGCGCCATTAAGCTGTAATGCAATAGCATGAAACCATTTCTGCAATATTTATGGTAATAGAAAGCCATTAATCGATTTCCTACAATGACTAAAGTTCTACCTAGACTATGTCCTTGAAACAGTAAAATGTATGATGGGCCTTCCCAGCCGTTGACTGCCATCACCGAAAAAAATGTAATGCATGAACAGAAGCAGCTCTTCCTATCAGCATTCCCTTCCACAAGAGTCATCTCCCGTGTCGCCCCCACTCTAAACGATGACTTCCATCAATTTCTCCGCCACGCCCCGAACCGAGAAAACGCACGCTCCAGCACGCACACGGGATAAAAAAAAACAAATTGAAATCGTCATTCCCCTCCGTCCTTTCGGGGCCCCTCATTTTTGTCCACCCAAACTCACCTTTCGACCCAGCCTGAAAACTTGTCCCCGGAATACACGCATAAAAAATATAAACCGGTCCGCCCATTTACGGCTACATTAAAAGATAAACCCCGCACCGCATTTTAATTTGACTCCGTCAACCCCTCTTTCAGATAACATTGCGGAGGGAGTAGGAGTGGTAGGTGGAAGCACTCAAGAGTGCCTTTCCTGCAGAATGATACCTATTCGCCACTAGCGTCGAGCGAAGTGCCAAGCGGAGCCGTTGTCTCTGTGTCTCGTGCATTATGCAGCCAGCAGTGTGTGTAGCACTATAGCTGTCAGTACTAAAATGTTTACCGCGTTTCCCCGAGCAAACACCGAGTGCAATTTAGGCGTGATCCCTAATGAGCAGAGATGAATCTATCGCTGAAACGCGTAGCCAATCCTCAGCATCCACTGTTTAAACAACCTGTATTCACGCAGTACGAAGAGTTAAATGCTCAAATGTCATTCCTATCACTCCAGCAGCAGACTGCTTCAATTTGGTAAAATATCATCCTGTTTGTGGTAAATCATCGCCGAAATAATTAAGAACAGCTTTCTAGAAACATAAGAAAATTTAAAGAGAGAGCATTGTTTAGGTTACTCAAGATTTAGGTTATTTTAATAACAAGATGTCCAATATTAGATATTATATTATGAACTAACATTCTGCAAAACATTAGATGCGTTCTGTCATTTAATTTTAAAATATGGAATAACAACCAATGATTGTGAAATAGAAACTTAAACAAATCGAACAAGAAACTGATATTAAAATAGGGCTAAACAATCATCAGATGGCAAGTGAAAGGGAAGAATAGAAAAAAAAGATAAAGTGAATCATTCCCTCATTCAATTAATTGGAATCATTCATTACCATGGTCTCTGTAGTTTGCGGAAAAAATACCCATTACCCGTTCCTACTACAGTACATTTGTTTAAGGATATAGGCAAGAAAACCTACACTGAATCCCAGAATAGAGAGGTGTCACAATGTGATGCCTGAAATCATAACAAAGGTCTAATTTTTCACATCCCCAAGAACTAGACCGTTTATGATTACTTAGAATTGTCAACCACGAATCATGAATACTATCTTCGACTCCAGCTGGATTTTATAATTTTAAAATCTGTTTTCTGAACGAACATTCGTGGAGTTGTTTTTCCGAAAGACTAACTCTCTCGACGGATTTCAGCGCCTACCCTTATTCCACCACTCCCGGTGGTTTGCACATGTGCCGCTATCTCCGAAAAGGGAGAATGGGACCAAATTAAGCGATATCACGGCCGTCTGATGCGCGGCGTCGCGAGCGACAGTTATGACGTCGAATTCAAATCAGGGGGAAGGTGGGGAAGCGAGGGTTGATACAGTGGGATCCAAAAGACCGCACTCTCTCGTTCTAACCATTCAGAGCCTAATATCCTGCGCGGAAGACGACAAATCTACGCCGCCCCCGATTTCGCCATTTTTCCCTCCATATAATGCACGAGACCCGTCTTATCGATTCACAAAACCCCACCATTCAGGACCCCACTCCGGATGAAACGACCCCGGATATATCTATACGTACCTCTACGAAATATCTTACTGGGGTAGAGACTGGTATTTTCTATGCTTTCGGTTTCCCGTTTCAAATGATCGGAAAATATTCGAAGCTCGGTACCGAATAAGCGAGTCAGCTACTCAAAAATGCAATTCCGAATGCACTTACTCGTGTATCTGCATATTTGAAGTAAGTTTTTCTTGTCTATCTCACAAGTGCAAAGGCCGTTTAATGTTATGGGGAATCGACGAGCTATCTTCGCAACATCCCAATTCTTATGATGTTCTTCAGAACTGTGTATTTCAAGAGCAATCTGAAATCAATACAAACTTTTCCCGTAAAAAGCTTTCTTTCCATATCAGCCGATATTTATGAATCAAACTTATTTTATGCATGCCATTTTATTAACATTCGGTAAGAGAAAAATTATGGCCTGCGTAGTGACTAGATTAGCGCAAAACGTAACGCGTTCGCAACTGACAAAAAGAAATCCGAGGACCACGAATAGCTCCTGGTAAAAATAAATTATAATCGCTAGTTTTTAATAAGACCAGAAACTGAAGACTATTTAGCCTTCAAATAAATGGAAAAATATTATTGTAAAAAATCTTGAAATACCGAGATTGACACATATGTACCAGTATTAGATACAAAAGCACAGATTAATTGCAAATCCATTTAAAGCAGCCATCTAACGGCCACTGCAGGAAAATAATGCCCATGACTTCTTTGAATTTAATTCAATAGTTTAAATTTACTAGCTACAATTTACTGGACGATGATTTGAAAGGCAAAAAGATCAGTTAACCTCATAAAAAAATTTGTCAAGGCTACTTTGGTTCTTAATCCCATCAAAAAATCTGGTCTGCATTGCCATCAACTTGTATTTGATTTCTGAAGTAGACTGAATAATGTTTTGAAAATTATGCCCTAAACGACTGATTGAGTTAATTAGCTAAAAATGTGCTCATGAGTAAAACTCTTGTACATAAATTGCTGACAAGCATGGGGGACCCACTCTCCTTCACGACGATCTCCAAGGAAGGATTCAGGAGCCTTCCGCTCGACGGCAGCCTCTTGGGTCTTTGTCACCTCCGCCTCACAAGAAGACCGCTGGGCCGCATGAGGGAGACACCCACCCTCAAAACCACCACCCCCTCCTCCGCACTTCGGGACATCCGAGCGCCACCTACCCCCTCCAATCCAAAAAAATCACCCCCTCCTCCCTCCAACACTCCCACCACCTCATCTCAATCCAACCCCGACCAAAGAACTCGACGGCCTCATCCTTCGCATCCCGAAATTGGATTTCAGAATTCGGATGGATTTCGAAACGAGTTCCTTAATCCATTCCAATTTTTCCACGCTACACACCCCCTCTTATACCCACTCCTCCTCCTCCTCTCCTACGTATCCTACTCTCCCTACCTACTCCTTCACCATAAACCTCGCCGATGGATCCCTCCCCTCTATTCCGGCGACGTTACTGGGGCCTAGATAGTGCTGTTTAAGTGCAGGAGAGGGGAAATGGGAGACCTTCAGGGGGGGAGTGGGCAGCTGCGGCTGAGGAGATACTCCCCCCCTTCTCGTTTCTTGGGGTCCAGAAAGTGGGGTTTTAGGGCGAGGAAGGGAGCGATCGGTGAGGGGGGGGGGGGAACGCAGTGGCAGAGTTAGTTATGGGGACGTTTTCGGGGGATGGAAGAAGAAGAAGAGGCTTTCGGAGCGAGTGATGGGAGTTATGAGCAAAGAAATATCACAAACAAAAGGAAGGAGGCGGGCGAGTAAATGGGTGGATGAAAATTGAAAAAAAGAAATAGTCATTCAGTTTTTTTATGGGGTTGGAGAATGGATTTCTTTTTATTCTCCTAAAAAAACCTATCCGCCGCGAATAAAGGGAAGAAATGAGTATGCGATGGGATTTATTTTCTTCTTGTTTGCTGGAAAGATTAAAGCCCGGAAAGGAAAGGGGGAGAGAGTTAGGGATATCGGGGGAGGACGCACTCCGATGAGCGGGAACTGGATTACGGGCCGAGTGATCGCAAAAGGGACGCGAGATTCCCTCGTTAATAACGCTTCCGACGCAAGTAAACATTTCGCCGCGAAAGCGATTCATAAGCGAATCTCGGGAATCTTCCCAGAACGACACCCTGGTCCACACCGACCAAGCTGCGTATCTCTTGTGCTGCGATTAGCATTCAACGTAAACATGATGTACCCCTTCCTCTTGATTTTAATAATTATATCTCCCTTATAATTTCAAGAAGATGATAGGTGTTTACGATATTATTCGATAATATTTGTTGATAATTTGAGAAAAAACACTCATCCATGGCAGGAACAGATTTATTTGATTTATTAACTTACATCTCGATTTTTAAAATGAAGAAACTACCTTGCGGAATTTGTGCGACGCATTTTCAAGTTAAACCATATAACTGACGCTCTTTTCGCAACAGATAAGAAAAAAAATACTTAACGTTCTTTACGGGAATATCAATAGCCAAAACTTAAGCGTAAAGCTCAAAATAATATGTTATTTCGGATTAGAAATCGAGTATGAGCAATCAAATAAATGTTATTATCTTATCAATAATATTTTTGCTATGCAGCAATAAAATTATCTACTACGTTATACTAAAGAGCATGATTAATAAACAAGAGCCGCTATGTTAACTTAAACACCAGTAGAGTATCCTTACTGGATGCAACCGTAAGTACACGCGTGATGTGAGTGCAGGGGAATGCTTCACCACTCTTTTCGAAAAATATTTCCAGTATGGTTTTTTTTCCTTGTTATCGCTTCTTCCAAACCTGCATTATGACATTTTTATGGAAATATGGCGCTAAAAAGAAAACCATCACGTGTATTTCATAAAGTGCCTCCACAAATAATAAAAAAAAATTCAGCACTTCTTAAAGTCTTTTTCCTCAATATTGCCGGAATCGCCAGGATACTCATCAGTGACTCATATGAATACTTATTTAAACAGAAATGCATTTCAAAGTAATTGAAGGAAAAGAAAACTGAAGAAAAAGCGGATGCGGTGAAAACATGAAAAATAACCTCCATTAGTATGAGACAGGCTTTTTTCAGGCATGTCACCTCCACCATTACAGACGCCTAAAAAATATTCACTTCCACCATTTCCAAGGCATTTCGATCTGGCTAGGCTCATTAGTATCCGGCGATATCTTCATTCGCGCAAAATACGATGCCTGTTTCACATTCGTTTCCGAAGTAGCTACGCATAAAGAAATCTGAGATGCGTGTGCATCCTGATATTGGAGAAGCATCGTGGAAGAGAAATAACCAAAATCACTACGGAATGGAATTGCCGCGACAAGATCTCCTCTTTGCTTCGAGGGCAATCCAAATAACCAAGACGCATTTCTCTATGACAGCATACATTTTGATGGGCAGATCCCATTTCCAATCCCATTTACCCTCTTACTGCGGCTCCTCAGGGTATTCTTCGTTACTTTGACGTCACATAGTACATTGAAACCACTGCTCAAAATATACTTAATTTACATTTTTCAGCCATGAATGTATGATCTGAAAAAATATTATTTTTTTAATAATGTTTTTAACAAAATAAAATACCTTGAAATGAGAGCCTGTGAAACGTTACAAACTGAGTTCAAATACTCAGAATTTTCATTTTCTAGATTACCCATGAATCAATATTGTAACGTTTCAATTAATTTCACTTCGTTTTCACGTTACTTTCAAACATTTTATTTCACTTTAAATAATACATACTCGGGAGCGAGGGAACACCCGTCCGCCATAACTATCACAATCCGACTCCCCTCTTTACTTCCTCTTCCGCCGTCCTCAACAATCCCAACAATTACCTCACTCCACCTCTGCTGCTTATTATTGCTTTTATTTCGTCACACCAACAACCAAAACAAACCACTCAAAATTACGTGTTACATTTGCCCCATTGGAAAAGAAAATGGAATGACATGCAATTTTCTTTTTCAAAGCCTTCAAAAACAAAGTATTATGGGTTACGGGCGTGGCCCCAACGCCTTCAGTCTTGAACCTCCCCCTTTCCATCACACAAACACAGTTCACTCCACTTCACATACCGGCATTTCATTATTCCATCTGTCACACTTCTCTTACTTATCACTCCCCTTCTCCGTTCACTTTACTCATTCATTCATCACTGTCATCATTCATTCCAAGCATATAAATACCAACCATGCACTTAATAAACAATCAACAAACACTCCTGCAATCATCCATATCAAATTATTACACATGTATTTACCCTCACTTTTCTCCTGTCACATCACCCTTCCACCGTCTCTCCAGGGTGTAACCACTCTCGCCACCTATCTAATTGCCCCATTTTAAATTTTACTCTCCTCCTTTTCTCCTTCCTCCTTCTTCTCTTCACCCGACCTTCGTCCCTTCTTACGTTACCTTCACGTATCCTAAATATTCTCGCGATCCTCTCAGAGTCACCTTCTCCCGCCGATCCAAGCTCGGTTATGTGACTGCTTCTTTCCGCCATCATGGAATTGACAAGGTGCTGTCGCTCCGGTTGGCGCGCCTCCGCTACATTGTTTAGTGCAGGCCGCTGATCAGCTGATCTCTCGCCCGGCCGGTGAAAGTATCCATCGCCGAGAAAGTCATTGTCTCGTCGTCCCTCTCTCTGCTGGCTCGACGCCTGCCACTCCTGCTGCTGCGACTTCCTCGAGTCCCATCCGTGCTGCTGGTTGTGCTGGAACGCGCCTCCCGACGTCCTCCACGCACTCTCCTCACGGGGTCCCGATGTATGCCTCCCATCGAACGTCGGTACCTTCAACTGTACCGCGGATGTCATTGTGACGCCGGGTCTCGCGTCTTTCTCACGCACGATGCGTTGGACTGCTTCCTCATCTAGCCCAGCTACCTTTGAGGTGGATTCTTGTCCTATCTCGTCCGCCATCTTCCCGGGCACTTCCTCCGCTTGTTTTTCCTTTCTCCCCTCACATTCTCGCCGAAACGCCGCTAGCCCTTCGTTGATGCTTTTCATTGTCTCCTCCAACTTTTTGTCTCTTTCTTCTTGTTTACTATCTCGCCTCTCCCGTTCTGCTTTCCATTTTTTATCTCGACTCTCCCGTTCTTCTTCCCATTTTCTATTTCGACTCTTCTGTTCTTCTAGCATCTGTCTTAGTAGCACCCGTAGGTCACTGTATCCTTGGTCCTGCGTCTCCATTTCAAACTCATGTGTCTCTATATCTACCCCTTCTTTTATTAAAAGTGGCTTTAAACGCTCCTGCAGCTCAAATTTCGCCCCTTGGGTCGTTGATCCCCGATCCCTCAACAAACTTTGTAAATCCACCTTTTTCAGTTCGTAAAATTTTTTCACTCCCGCCATCTTGAATTCCCGCTCTCTACGACGCGACTCGTTCCTCAGGCGTTCCGTGGTCTCGATCCTTTCGAGAAGTCGTGCCCCACGTTGGGCGCCAAAATGTAACGTTTCAATTAATTTCACTTCGTTTTCACGTTACTTTCAAACATTTTATTTCACTTTAAATAATACATACTCGGGAGCGAGGGAACACCCGTCCGCCATAACTATCACAATCCGACTCCCCTCTTTACTTCCTCTTCCGCCGTCCTCAACAATCCCAACAATTACCTCACTCCACCTCTGCTGCTTATTATTGCTTTTATTTCGTCACACCAACAACCAAAACAAACCACTCAAAATTACGTGTTACAATATGAAAGACAAGAGAAACACAACATGCCACTGTTTTATGAAATATTCAATCATTTTAAGCACTATTACTTATTTAATTGCTGGAAAATACGTACATTAAAAACTAAATAAAATCATGACCAAAAATTCACTGTAAATGGCAAATCCAATCGTTAAATCATTAAATTTAATTTAATTTAATGAATAAATGCTACTCGAGTATATGATTTCTCATGAAATGTATAAGATGTATGAATCTCATGAACTTTATTTATTTTCATTTAATTCAAACACAGTAAATAAGGACTTTCACATCAGATTTGTGAGCAAATGGTTAAGTATTTCATAAAGTGTAACAAGAAACAGCAACAACATACAAAAACACGAATAAAATGCACACAGATATCATCTAATACTTCTTTTGTATGAGCATCTCATCCGCTCATTTGTAATGTAAGAAGTGCGGAGAAAGATTGAGGGATTTAAAGAGGAAGTTTCCTAAAGACGGCTATTAATTACGAAATTGAGGACTTATGAATAACCACTATCAATCGGTTTAAGCAGCGACTGTTAGAAAGTCATTTCACCTAATAATGGGGATTCGGAAAGGAAAACATGCTTGGGGAGAGTGATCAGTTCGGAGGATGGAGCAAAAGAGTAAACCTTGACCATCAAAGAGGAGTGATTCACCCCTTAAGCACCGACGGGACGACTTCGAAAGGAAACACCGCCGTCTGGTGAGCGCCCGAGGTGAAGAGGGGGAGGGAGCGGGATGGCCGGATGCCTTCGGCGCGAAGATTTTAATCCCCACGACGAGGTTGCCCAATTACTTCAAATCCCGAAACGGGACTTTCGGGGCAAAAGATTGAAAGAAAGACTCGCCCTTTTCTTTTTCCGCCGGAGGAAATCTTTCGATTCGGAGTGGACGTGAAGGGAAAAACGAGAGGATAACAAGGAGCAATGGAAAAAGGGGGATTTTCCTGTGATCGCAGGAAAGGAAACGGGTGAGCGAGGGAGAGAGGTTTCAAGCGGGATTTCCGCGAAATTAGAAACAGTCAGGTGGACAGCGGGACTTACTTACGGAAGAGAAAGACTTCTCTACCTTTAGTTATCCATTGACTACTAAAGCTTTAATTGTAATTCCTTTCAGATATGGATTTTAATTATGAATGCAATAGTTACCTCATCGTTAGCTAGAGATTGATGAGTTATGAGTGTGTACACGAATAAATTTTACAAGAAACCGAATTAACATAGTACCTTCCAGGCTCTGTTAATTTTTTTCATATTTTATATGGTATTTACATTATTAATCAAACCTACACCATAATATTAGTTTCATAACTTTATATTCAGTAAGTCAATGAGTTATTACAGTCAAGTTGCATAATTATAGCCAATTCCTACTTATAAAGATTAGTGTACGGCTAAGTTTTAAAGTGACCTATCATTATCTTGTATTCAACTTTCCAAAAATTTCTCATTCGTTTCCAAGGGGTAAGTTGTAACCAAATATATGGGAACCGCTCTTTGAGTTAAAGCAATGAGTGATTACTCCCGCGTACCTCATTTTTATCCGACAATCGCTTCATGTTGCGATGATTATTTTCGTTACTCCAAACTTTCCGCCATTCTTATTAAGAAATATTTAAGATATGTATCAAAATATATAATATTTAAGACTTATTCCCGACATTAATTTGAGACTAAGGCTCGAATTTTTGTGAAAAAGTTCAGGCAGCTCACTCGTAAGCAATACGTATCTCATCTCCGAGTAGCATAAGACGTAGGTGGAAGAGATGAAGGGATACAGCCGGGAAACAACAGCATAAAATAGGAAATGTGGCAAGGGGCTGGTGGGAGGAAGTTTAGAGGTTTGTTGCGGGCAAATTCTCGAGTTCTACAGACTAAATGGAGGAGGTGAGGTTTTGGGTGGGGTAAAAACGTCTTGAGCCCTATACAGTCGGAAGACAATGGAGCTGGCATAAGTGAGTCGAGAGGAGAATGTGGTTGTTCTGTTCACATGGCGCGAGAGGAAAGAAACGGGAAGAAGTAAAAGGCACTGGGGAGAAAGTGAAACATCCGGAAGAACAAGGCAGTTGCGGGTGGGACGGTGGGGGTCGATTGGAATTTAAATTGCGGGAGAAAACGTGACCAAATGGGCCATAAAAGGCTCACTGAAATCGTCGAGACGGGGAGAAAGGGACAGTTTGGGAGCGATTTCGCTCCGCAGTTCAGAATACGTCAACTATTCTATATCGACTTGATAATTTATTGCGATGGGTGCGTATCGAAAATAAGGGGTTGTGTTGCTATGGGTTTTGAAAAGAACTGAAGACGAGTCCACAATCTCTCAAAATCTCAATCATAATACAAGAGATTATGCATTTTGAAAAGGGCATGAACAGGGCTGATATACTGACTTCAAATCCCGCCATAAAGGGTACTCTGCTTAGCATACACTCATTTCACGTAAATGGAAAACATTCCTATTCAGGGGAACCAATGAAAGATAAAGATTAAACCGAAATAATTCTCCAGCGATAGAGGAATCACACTAAATTTTGTTATAATGAAACAAGATATTTAAATTAGTTTAATTATAGTAAGCATTCGAATGATTATCATTATTTCAATAATAATAGAGCTAGAAGTTAGTCAGTCTTTCAGTGTTCGTTGCATAGTTTCTAGCGAACTATAACCGGACTATCTCAAGAAAATCTCATGCATTACTGAACTTTTAAAAATATTCTTATCAAAATAAATATCATTTGATAGGAAGGAATCATATTCAAATCTAAGATATTTTATCATTGCTACAGACCAATAATGATAATGTAATGTGATGGTGATGTAGTCTTCTGCGTGCATCAAACTTAAAAATAATGGTAAAATTGAAAACGTAGCGTAAAATATATAAAAGGAGATAGTGAGGAAAACTAACACAGAGTTCATTTTTTGATTTTCCAGAATTTTTCCCAGTTGTTGGAGATGAAGGGTGAACTTTTCCTTCCAATTTCAGTTATTTTGGTCGGCATTGCAGGAGAACAGATATAAATTATCACCCGTCAAGGTAGCATATGGGGATTATTCCAAATACGTGAGTCGAACCCTAAATCGGAATGAGTTCTGGAAGGAGTGCTCGTAAGTGAAAATTAATTCCCGCTCATACCGGAACTGGTGTTCCACCGGGACGCTTGAACGCATCAAATCCAAGCGTTTATTGATATTCAGGGCAGAGTCTTATGAGAGTTCCGTATGTCGCGCACTGTCTTAGCGCCGAGTGAGCACAACCTTGTAAGAGTAAAAGGACTGGGGACGACGCAACCTCTTATCGCGTTTACCACGCCTGAGAACCTTATTCCTTCGCTGGTGCCGTCCGAAGTTCAAATTCTCATTTTGAGCATGCCCGAACATTACAGTAAAGCAGGCATATAAGCGGCGCAGAGAATGCTAATGAGATATGTCTAAAGTCTTGTGCGAACTCTTTTAAACTCTTACCGCTAAGAGCATCAACTCCTCAAACGCAGAAGGAAATGTCTACAAACTTACATAACGGATAAAAACCACGTGTATGCAAGTGCAATGGAGATTTTTATCGAATGAAAATGCCAATTTTTGACTAAAAAGATAAAATCAAATTTATTTCCTTAAAAATAGTTCAATTTTGTAAGTTATGAAGGAAATATTAATTAATTCGAGAGGTTGGTAATTTTTCGAATTCAAAAGAATAAATATATATACACAGGAGTACAACAAGAAGTAACTAAAAGCAACTTTTACTCCAATCTCGGGGACAGAGCAAAAATAACAAGACTTTTTTACCTTGCCAAGGCACTTGACGAGTCTCCTACCACTAAGACTTGCATGAATGCATACTTTGTCTCGGAAAAATCAGGTCAGTTTGTCAAAGTTCCAAGTTAGGACCCGGGTCGACCAATGAGAGCGATTAGTGCTTGAGAACCAAGGCTTTCAAGACTTAAGAGAAATCTCAAAAGGGTACGGAGAGGGCATTAAGTTGGATCACGCTCGCTTTTCGAAGTAACTGCAGGGGCAAACTCAATTTTCGTCCCTTCAAAAGGGAAGTTACTGCATATTGGGAGCGTGGAACAAAAACAGCAGGACCTTTGAAAAAAGATACTTCTCTAAGAGTTTTATTTTGTTCTTTACTCACTGGCGACGAGCTAGAAATGCATTTGGAGATCAGATCACTAAGTGTTGTGGGCTTGAAAATAAAAGGAAGGAGCAAAAACGCCAAGAAAGGCGTAGAAATAAATGAAGGGGAAAAAAGGTATGAGAGACGAATCAAAAACCATGTATCATGAGAGTGTGACATCCTAACGGTGAAACATCTTGTAGGATCAAGTCAGCAAAAGTCATGTCCGAAATATTTAGCTTTTGAATTTAAAAAAAATACTATGTAATCATTCAGCTAATTTAGATTTGTGACAATCTGAGTTCTCAGCTAACCAATTTAAATTAGCGTTCCATTAGGGAATTCACATGGAAAATTAATATTTTATACGACTTCATTATTAATTATAAACAAGAGTTTTTCCGTGAAACAAATATTCTTACAAGTGAAAATTGTGCAAAAAATAATTGACATTTAATTACCACCTGTAACATATTACTAAAGAGCGAAAAAATT
The DNA here is from genome assembly GCF_921293095.1 of Ischnura elegans. NCBI lineage: Eukaryota > Metazoa > Arthropoda > Insecta > Odonata > Coenagrionidae > Ischnura > Ischnura elegans. The sequence goes on from NC_060247.1 coordinate 18,951,606, forward strand.
ATCAAAAGAGAGTTGATTACATCCAAAATATTTAAATAATCATAAAAATATAAGGATTTTGAAATTAAAGGGGGTTAAATTTTATTTTTTCACCAAGCCAGAACTAACGAGAAAAAAGAAAGCAAAATAAGTTATAAGTACCAACTTGACCGTTTCCATTGTAATTGAAAGCGGAAAATTCCACATTAATGCAAATCTCTTGGGATTTATCAATCTTGCATTTCAGCAATGAAGTCATTACGGTTCGATTACATACATTAGAGAGCGAGAACCAGTTTTTATCTTAACGGGATAGTGGTATCTGCTCAGCTTCAGTTAAGATCGAAATTATGCGAAAGGCTGAGCACAAGGACGCTTTTAGAGTCAAAATTAAAACTAAATTCATAATTTCACCGTTCAAAAGTTATTTTAAAGAGTAAATTCTATTGAAGTGAAGAAAAATATTTCCTAGAGAAGTCTTTCTCTACATTTATACTTCCTCAAAATCTAACTTTGTAGCAATCATTATAATTCTATAATAATATCGCGATTTACTGCCTTAAAAATTCATGCAATAGAAATTCTCTACGTTACGCAGAGTATCTTGGAAGACAATGATAACCTGCAAGGTGTGATTGGACTATTAGGCATTTTTAATGTATTTACTTCACTTCGCTGGGTAGGTAAAATAGTTATAGAATCTACAACGGAATGAAGAATGCAAAAAGTATTTTTAACGGCTAGCAGACTTCTAAGCGATTATTTAGAAATAAATACCACCTCATCGTTCGACTACGTGCCAGCATATGAGAAAACGGATGACATCCTAACTTTTACCACAACATGGAAAAAACTTCTACCCCTCACATATAGCCTCATCCCCGTCAAAGTTTTCCAGCATTAGAAAGCAAAGAAGTCCATTACCAATATTTGTCCTCGGGTCTTGATGGGGGCGTGGCCCTACGAAGTGATCCAATTTCGGCGCACTCCGTCTTCGGCGACAACCAATCCAAGTCCAGCGATGTCTCCCCCAGATGCAACGAAAAACAGGCCCAAAACACCCGAGCTGCAAGAGCGCTTTTGCTTAAGAGTGGCACTCAAATTGGATTTTCCGAGACACAATGGCATAGCCAAGTGCAGTCGGCAAGGTGGACCAACAGCGGAGTGGGCCAAGGCGAGGCTTCGGATACCTGAGCACTCTACGGGAAGATCCGAACGAAGCGCCGTCGTCTTCCTCTTTTTTTTATCCCCGTCTCCATTTCGCATTTCTATTCAAGCGAGGGCATCTTCACGTACAAGGGGAGTGCCGCCTAACGATCGGCAAATGTTTCTCATGCCGGCTAAAGGCGCGAAGGTGGCGGCCCTCGCGTAACTTTCACGGTTCGGCAGAATCGAAAGGGAGGACTGGAGTTATCGCATCCCAAGGAGAGCAAAACCTTGAAGAATATTTCACAAAAAATTATTCCTTTTAAGTGATAAGATGAACTTTATCGAGTTGAGCCAAGTGCGGAGGATCGGCGTATATCCTAGTCATTCACCGGGAAACGGCCTTGCTCAATGAAGCATAGCTCTGAAAATACCCACACCAGTAGTATTGCGATTACTCTTCATTATACCAATAGTAGGCATATAGAGAAAATAGGTAAATTGCATGACTCATGAGGGCATTAATGATGAGCTAAACAGACGCTCATTGAGCTAGTAATTCTAATATTATTTTAATTCTTTCGATCATACACACGCCAAAATGAGTACGTTATCTATGACGTCGACGAACTTAAATACCTCTCAACATCATAAAGAAGTTAACGGTCAAAAATGCATTTCGTGAGAAATTAAATCCTCACACACTATGAAATGTCATATCACTAGGAATAGAAACCTTTATTCTGAGGAATAATGACGTAAAACAGTGGAAAACATTTAATTCTTCATTAGCCAAAGAAGTAGTTTTTTAGAGAATTTAGGGAGATTTCAGAGATTGAGATTATATCAGCATACCAAATTTTGAGTGATTCTATGAATAAAACACATTGAGCCATTACTTTACATTCCACAATTTTGGTGGAGGACGCACCAGCCAGCTCTTCGAAAGCCATGTAGAGGATTACCTGAAAAATAGAAAAAAATCGATATTAATAACAGCACCAGCATTTATACGTAGCAAGCGAATGAAATGTATCATATCACATGACTATAACTATGAAGAACGACGTTTTTGCACACATTTAAATATCAATGTAATGAAAAGTGAAACCTGAACACTTGATTTGTAAATGTGCTGAAAATAGACACTAATTGAATAACATACCTCAAGAAGTACGTAGTGATAATAGATTAATTCTCCTTGGTAATTATTTTGATGCAGAGTGAAAAAGGAATTACTTTTATAATTTCATCGCTTGCATTGTAAAAACATTCAATAACAAAAATGCGTTCTACTTTAACCAACGCTAAGCGCTCGTATTTTCCAATTAATGCAAACGAATATTTAAAAAAATAACATGTAAAAGAATGAATATTTTAAAATAAAAAGGTTTGATGTGGTAATAATTAAGCATTGGATGCCAAAAAACGCAATGATTGTGAATTTTGCCAAATTCTAAGATTTTTATAGCATCTAAAAAATACAACAATTTAAAAGTGACGAAAAGAGATTTAGGAGACAAAATTGATCAATAGAATATTCTAATGCATCACTCCGTTACCTTCTTTAATAAAAATTCATGACCTGAGCCCTTTTTTTCCCTCAATGACTTGAAAAACATCCAGTGATTCATTCGTTTTGCTTTGTCTACATATAAATGGATATTTCTCACGCAATATTAAACCTGCTGATAAATCCCCACCGGCCGCTTTAAAATCCTATTTCCCCGAAATATTAATGAGTTCCGCTGCTTGAGTTCGATATGGATCTCCAGAAATGCTTTAATATATTTGTAAACAGAGGGGCAAATGCGTGTGTGACGAAATTAAGTAAAACCCATGAACATAAATGGCGATATTTTTTCAATGAGGGGTTTAACCGCACTTGCTGAAGGCTGCCATATATTCAGCAGTCCGTATGTTGGCATTTTATAGCAGTAATAGTTTAGCAATAATAATTACTCTGAGCAAAATAATTCTACTCTCCTGCATTTACTATAAAGTATTATATTTTCTACCGTTAGAATGAGAACAGATTGAAAACAATCTATTCCTGCAAAATCTATTCGCGCCATTCATTAGTAAAGCCTTCGATTGTTTTTCTTAGAAAGATGAATTATGTGTCATCTTATGAATTGCAATATGAAATTAATTTAATTTAGGTGGTCATAAAGGCTTATAAGTAAAGAACTACATTAACTCAGATCAAAAAAATAAATCAGAAAAAATTCAAACAATAATTCTCGATGCAATAAAACCTCAATTCAAACAATTAATGAGGTGATGAATGAGTATTTTAGGAAATTACAATGAATTACATACAATGGAAACCCATAAACTAATTTCGCAACATACAATAAAAATGATGGCAAAAATAGACTGCTGGGTTCCTCTCTTATATAAGTACGTAATGCCGTAGAAATTGTTTTAAATGAAATATTACGAAACGGATGTTGTTTTATTACAAAAGTCTAAAAAGCCGGTCTAATGAAAAATCCAACTATGATTATACCTCATTAAATTTTATTTCAAAATGCATTAATTTTGTGCTGACAATGAGAGCATGCATATATTTAACGTAGTTTCACATTTATTAAAGACCCAATACCTTACAGTGGCGCGATACTTCATCGATTGTCTTTGACACAGCGCACCGGCTTTTAAAATTCCGCGCCATGCCCTGCAGTTAACGACACGCTTAGAGGTTGATTAAGTAGATTTGAAATCTGTAAGGGCTTCTAAGCGATCCGGGCCGCTTGGTATAAGCGATTGTGTCAGTGTGTGTGTAAAGGCCGGGCTAGTCCGCTGGCTGAGCGATCGAGATATTCCCCCGGCCGCTCCAGCGCCGCTTTTGACCGTGCAATCCGCCAGATTGGCAAGACTCTTTATGGGGCTCAATTAAAGCCGAGAGGCTTTTGAAGATCGAAGGGAAGGGGCTTAAGGTCGCTCATCGCCGCAAAAACAATCCCGGCCGCGGCCAGCGTACGGAGGAGGATTACAAGCCGCTGCCGAGCCGGAATCCATGCAGCCGAAGCGGCGGCAGAGATGACAAAAGGGAAAGTGGAGTGCCATGGTGACGGTGGAAAGGGGTTTGGGAGTGTACACGGTAAGCGGACAAGGTAATTTGACATGTTGACAGAGGCAGTCCTAATTAAAACAAGGAACCGCACCGCTTCGCACCGATGCCCATACATTGACGGACGTGCGTGGAGATTTTTACGACCGTTCTATATTGGCTGGTACAAAAAGCCGTATATATATATATATATATATATGGAGTTGATCTTCGAAGGCTAGAATGAAACGATGAACACTGATGTAGATGCATGAGAAAAACACTTTGTTACGTAAACTTATATAAAAATGTCGAAACAAAATTTGGCCGTCAAAATTAAAATCTAGCGAAGTAACTTGGGGATTTTTCTGGGGCTGGATCTTTTGCTGTGCATTATAACATATCAATCTGATTTCTCTGAAATGGCAGACTTAAATGAAGCCAAACGCTATCAATTGCATATGATATCGGGAAAAAATCAGATATCGAGGCAGACAATTAAATGATGAATCGAAGATTGTGGGAAACTTGTAAATGCTGATGACCAGAAATTCTCATTGATCGTGAATATGACCGATTGTTGTTATTAGAATATAATGGAATATAAAAATAAAATATAGTGATTGCGTAACAATCAAACAATACAATGTAAACCACCAATCATACTTAATAACCGAATTCCTGGTATAAAATACAGGATATTTCCTTAAAATATTTCTCCGAAATCAAACTTTAAACAAAATGAAAATTTTATTATATTTGCAGGAGATAGAATATTGAACAGGTGATTTACATCCCAGAATACAGAGGCACTCCTGTTTTATTATTTTAGTATCAAAATATTTTAATTAATAAACCAAGGCATATACCATTCAAATCATATCTGCTTTTCTAGCTCAATGAAAGACGATAAATACATTTTTACAAGTAAAAAGTGACTTTAAAATACCCGTTGTCTAAAATTCTCTCGTACTAATTTGGGTAATATTTATCCCAAGACTCTCAATCTCTATCCCAAACTATTACGAATGTCCTAAGAAAAATAAAGGGCGCTTACCCTTACTTGTCACCTAAGGATGATACAGTGTGTACGTACTCCCGAGACTGGGTTGGTCATTAAATTGATTTAAAATGTGAAAAAGTGCTCTCAATTTAGCATGTGGTGTATGCCCGGCATTCCTCACGCCTCGTTTAATATGAAGGGGACAGAGTGGCAGGTTGACCATCACCGCGAAGGGGGGCGTCAGTTTTCAACGCGGTCGAGGGCGTATACTGAATACTGTCCCGAAAAACACAGAATCGGCGATTATACTTGCAAATCCGAGGGAGCAGCCGCAGACTGCGTGGCCGACCCTTACAATCTAGGGATCGCCGGGTACGCCACCAGAATATCAAGAAATTGACTTTCAATTTGATATTCATAAAGTCAGGTTAAATTTTTTTCGTAAAAAATCTGAAGCTATCTGAAAGCGGTAGCGGTACGGTAAAAAAATGACTTTAGAAGTATGTCAAGAATCTAAATCCACGTGAAACGCATAATGGAATACATTGCGCCATAAAGCTTTAATTGCACCATCCACGGTAGAAAGAAAATTTTCAAATAAAATACTCCTTCGCTGATTTTGAAGCAAATTGATTTGAATACGCTGCGATATTGAGGCGGTATACAATGAATAACCAGGCAAGGTAGTTAACCCAGCGTTATGTACATACATGCCTGTTTATTATACCAGATTACTCCTAATAAAAGTTTTGAACGTGAAACATTTTGAACGACTACGTACAAGAAGAAATTATGTTATGACGGCTGACAATGAAGCATTTGTTGCATTTGCATTTCCATGCCGGGTGATGAAAAGAAAAGGCCAACAGAATTATCGCTTATTCGTAAAATTCCCTCGCTCACGAGAATGCGCATCTATTTTAAAATGTCAATTATACGGTGACTACATTAAGGAAAAATTGTAAATCAAAGACTGAGTATTTTTAAATTATTATTTTTTATCTATATAGAGCTTTTTTCGGGAAGCAGTTGCATAGGAACTAGCTTGGATATTTTACATGAAGCAAATTATTGCTCGGGTTCATAAAAAACAAAAATGAAATATTAATATTAAAGACAAGTATCTATACACTAGCCGAGTTTTATTATTGATATTAGTAGAGTATACTAATCGAATTTGTGGTCTCTGGATCGCTTAAACATTCAATCTATTTATTTCAATGACGATGAAAGATTTTTTTCCATATTTTTCAAGGGAAAAGAGTAAGTGTTAAAGGAACAATCCCTAAAAATTTTCCTTTCAAGAGAAATATCTAGTATTTGATGGGCCATGTATAAAATAACATTAATTTCCAGGGGAATTCACAGCATTCTTTCAGGCAAAGGGCTCGCACTTTAAAAGTAACTCCGAGGAGAAGAGTGCATAAGGCAGAAGAATAATATAAAGAAGATGCATAGTTTACGTGCAGGAGCTCACCCAGGACAGGGCAGTAGGGCAGCCTTCCCATGATGCAACCCTGGGGTGGACCGGCTCGAAATGGCCCATAAAGCAACGGTTCGATCGAAAAAGAAGGTGGAGGCCTCTGCATCCACCTCGGAGAGGAGTTTGCGATATCACAAGACCTACATCTCCAGTGCCGAGTCAGCGGCTTTTCACACGACTTGGCTCCTTCCGAAGGGCCACCAAATCCAAGTCCACGCCATTTGCCTCCTCGCTCAAGTAAGTGCACTGCCTTTGAGCAACTGCCACTAAGCACTTCTCAATAATTAAACATGTGGCCTTCATAAAGACTTGGTTACGTCACGGCCTTAAGACCGAGAAACTAAGCAGATATTTCAAGATCCACTTCCATTTTGCAAGCACTAAGTGTCTAGAACATCATTAAATCCATTTCCGGACGAGGCTTACTCAAATTTATAACACGGAGGCGATTTCTGTGTTAAACCACCAAACACCGAAATAAGAGAATGCCATCTACCGTCCAATTTAGCACTTGACCAACGTTGTCAGGATTTTTCCAAAATAGATCGGTCGTTATTGGTTTTCTATGGAAAATATTGACATCTTGACCCAAGCTTCAACATAAAAAAAGATACTGTCACTCTTTACTCAAAAATTGGCCTTAAATTGCAACTTAATACCTAACTGCAACTAAAACTAAAACCCTTGATATTGCATGACGTTTTGAATCGTTATCGCGTATAAACCCGTGGGTTTATATACATCTTACGTTTTATATTTCCATCGCCACATCTCTTCAGCTAAAAATATTTTAACTTCTTTCAACCGTTGTGCCACATACTTTCTTTGTAAATATCATCCAAGGACTTCTATTCTGATGTTAAATGACGTCTTTTCCTAATTAATGTATTCACAGGACGTTGTCGTTCATTTATAGAGAATTTTAATGAACGCGAAATTTTACTAAATTCATTTCATTTGATTAAGGGATAAAATATTGTCATGTACATAAAAATGACATTAAATCTTACCTTATGTGGAAAACGCCATAATGTACAAAATGGTGAGGAATCGTGCATTATGAGAATATTCCCTTAAGGCATCTGGACCGTAAAAACGGGACGAATTCTAAACGAAGCAAAACAAGCAAGTAGAAGCAAACGGGAAGACGTCTATGGGAAATGATGCGGCGAGTCCACATTTCTGAAGACCACACGAGCCAGCACTTTTATCCCATTCCCTTTTAGGCCGCGACAAACCTGCCCGGCTGACCCCAAGTCCCAATCGCCCACTTCCACGTCCTTCCTCCAGGAATCCCTTTTCTTCCATCCAAGCAACCTAACCATCTCCCTCTCTCTCCCTGTCTTCTAATCTATGTCGTGGGATTTCATTAGACTTCAGATCGTCTTTGTAAACCCTTTTGCTCGACCTTTCAAAACCCTCGATGCGGTCCCCCTCAACCCTTTTCTGCATTTTGGTTCCTTCCTTCGCACAATTGGCAGGACACAAAAAGAAAAAAAATATAGGAACCACAAAGAACGAGAGGGGATTGGTTGGAGGAGGGTGCACGGTGCACGAGAGAGGATAGCTTGAGAGAAGTACGAGGAAAATTAAGGGAAGAGAGCCTTTCCTCCATTTTTCCCTAACAGTCAGTCCCCACTTCGCGTTCTTCGCCCTTATGCGACCAATCGCCTTTCCGCGTAAACTCCATCCTCCCGTCTACCTCAAAAAATACATACCAATACACCCTCAGCCATTCCCTACCTCCATTGCAGCTCCTGAGTTGCTCCGTCACGCACGGCTTTCCTTAAACTACTTCTCAACCCTATCGGTAACTCGCCCCAGCAAGTCCCACAGTTTGGTGTCAGAGTTGGGAAATAATCTTTTATATAACACTGGAGTAACCTAGATAGCTCGGTGGTCTGCGCCTCATCCCGGAAAGCAGAAGATCACTGGTTCGATTCCCGGTCGAGGTGAAATTTTCCCATGTTCTCTCGGCTTTCATTCAATCTCCACACTACGCTGTGTCATCGTCATGTGTTTACATGTGTCTCTTTGTTTTCTGCCTGTAATTATGGTTAGGTATATGGTTCGAAGTATTTATTACCATTTAAAGTAAATCGTGAAATTAACAAAAATGAACATGCTTGTCAATAAATAAGGAGGATATAATTATACACTGAATAATTTGGGCAAAGATGAGAAACCAGACAAAAACTGGAATGAAGGCGATTAGTTGCAAGATGTAAAAGAATATAAAAATTCTTTAGAGTTTCTACCAAGGACATTTTCGTTTTCAGACATAATTTTCCGTGCAACTTGATAAGATACCCCATGAGAAGAGACGGCGTCCTGCTAGACTTTGCTGCAGCTTCTTTCAAGCCTTTTGTGCACGTATCAATCGAAATGAAATAAGAGATAAAAATTAGCATAAAAACTATCTTTGTCCTCAAGAGCGATTCAAAATAATCACTCATTAATATATTGATTGGCCAAAAACACTTTTATAGTAATGAATCATCATCAATTTTAAACATCGTCCATTTTTCCATGGAGCATACACATGGAACGGAAAGGCGCACCTGGAACAGCAGAAAGCTTGTAACGCTACGGAGCGCCGAATTCAAAACTTTTCGTACAAGAGATCAGCAGATCTGAAGTACTATGTGTTGCATTGTAGGCTGCGAGACCCTTTCTCTCAGCCCAAATGAAATCCTCCCAGGAGATTGCTCCTTAAGAAAGGGCCGCTATCCGCCTTCACACGGAAGAATGGAGAAGTACCAAGACAAAAGAGTAGAAGAATGCAGAGGCAGAAAAGAGATAAGGAGGATAAAGAAGCAAGGGAAGTAATTGAAGGGAAATAAGACAGCAGACAGTAAATGGTAATAATGCATGATAAAAAGCAGATTTTTACTTAGAATACACGAAATTGGGCACCAGTTACGAAATAAATAATATGCAATGGAATAATTTACTGAACTACCGTTTTTTGGGCAGCAGTGCGGAAAGTGAGTCGAGATTGAAACTTTAAATCGTTTTGCACACATTTTTTAAAGAATATTATAACTCCCTATTGAAAATATTGAGTGCCATTCCAAGTAAATTTAGCTGCAATTAGTATTAGATGTAACTTTAAAATCTCTCGTTATAAACGCATCTAATCAATGCATTAATTCCACCATGGACACGAAAAAATGGGGCAATAATAAAGATATCTGTCCGTTGAGAAAGTAGAAAGATTAAAAGAGAACGATGATAACCAAATAATCAGTCAGTACACCTTATCATTGAAATAAATTTGAGAAAGCTGAATTATACCTGTATAATTCCTCAAAAAATATGACCAAATATACGCCATTAAAAACATTATTGCCTGCCAAAAATGAAAAACGATGGCATTAGTTCAATCTAGGAAATATAAAATATGATAATTTGCAGCGAACTTTGGCCATTTTTGAAGAATGGCTTTTTGAAGTCGCATGGAGATCCGGCCAATGAGAAAGGGAGGCGGAGGGTTGAGGGGTTTCGGTTAGATGAGATGGGATGAGAAAGAGGACAAGTTACTTCATTACAGGGAATTTGAAGGGCCATAAATTTGAATCACATTATGGGATTCAAGGTTGAATCCCACGCGAGGTGTTGGTGAGAGATCCTCATTATTTGTGTTTGACGCAAAACTGGGACGATTGCAAGTTATGGAGAGTTCATTAGTCACTTTCCGAGGATGGGAGCCGAGGTGAGGTTTGAACTTTTTGTCCCTTACTGGGTCATTCAGACATTTTGCCGGTTACTAACCAAGGACAGGGGGTGGCTGGGATTACAACGATCCTCGAGTACCTCAAATAATAGGCTCTTCTGGGATTTTTAAATGTTTTCCCGCGGAGCTAACGTCAGAGAATCATAATTTGAAGCCCTGCTTCCGTATTCCCTCCAAGTTGAGGCAGATCAACTTCCGCCAGGGGAAAAGTATATAAGACCATAGTGATTTCTAAATCAGAAGTTAAGGGAATACTTTTTGGCATGAATTTTCTAACGAATAAAAATGAACCCGGATAGTTCAGGAAAACATTTGCTCAAGCAATGCACAAAACTTTAGCCTTTATAAACTCTAATTTTGACAGCACACACAAGGAACTAAGGAAGATTACAAGACTAAAGGATAAAAGAGCATGTACTGCATATTTTCCAGCGTCATATCAACGAGTGAACTTATTATTTATGAACATCATTTGAGAAAGTGAATTTATTTATGAACAGAAATAGCATAGTGCTGACATTTTGTAGTCGCTGCAGCGTCGCAAAGCATAAAAACGATATGTTGTTTCTACTTCAAGAGGTTGATATGATTGGTCTATAATAAAAACCGTTAAAATGTGAAAAGAAAATATTGAGAATCATCTATAAAAATACTACAGATTTTAGCAATAACCACATCACAGCAAAACCTTGGAATTCTAATAATGACCGATCTCCTGGACTCAACCACTTCCATTTCACCAGTATTCGGTTAAGAAGACAGCAAAAAGTGTTAATCTGTCACTATTATAAAATTCATTGATAGAACCATTCTTATAAAAAGTCAATAGTAAAATCAATCATATGAAAATCATTAAAAGCACATTTTTATATATGTGTGTGTGTGTGTGTGAACTAACTCAAGTATGCCAAATTACGGCATTAAAAACACTACCTCAGCCATTTATGGAAATTAACACTGTATTTACATTTCATACTTACGTTTGGGTACTTTAAAAAATGCGGATCAATATTTTAAAAATTTTGTTACAAATTTTGGATTCCTAATTACCATGGTTTCTGATCACATACTTTCTCTGTGTACTGTGAACAAATTGGAGTGTAAAAGCAGGACCAATCAAAGGTTGCAGGCTTCCTAACTGCTAGCATTGACGGTAAGCTCACGAAACGCAGGGACCATTAAGGGATTGAGTCATTTAAAGCGGCGGAATCACGTCGTGAGAGCCATGCACCGAAAAAAGAAAGAGGGAGGGGAAGAGAAGCAAATAAAATTCCAAAACGAAAAGATTGAGGCCGACAGAAAGGAATCGAAACTTGCCATTGCCGGTCGAGGGCGCATAGGATAATCCGTCTTTGTGAAACACTTCTCCGGCACGGAGGAAAGTTTCCCTTTGCTGATGTATTTGGAAGAAAAGGAGTTGAAATAGTAAAGTAAAGGCTCTATAAAGCTAAAACAGCCGAATTCAAGTGATGAGTGGAGAGAGTAAGGATGATACGAAAATGAGTGGTGTAAAAAATTCCCTCGGAACGAGAAACGTGTGGAGGACAAGAAAAGGGTGGTAAGAGGAGAGGGCAATACAGACGTAAGGTAGTTCAGAAAAGGGGATTAATGGTGGTAGAAAATACTCGGATACCTGCTTAAAATTTATGGTTATTAATCTGTAGTAGTTGAAAAATGAGAAAAAAAGAATCAGATGCTTTGAGATAGCAGTTATAACAAGTTAAAAGAATGTAAATCGAATTACTGTAGGTACTCCACAAATAAATTATACATTAATTTTGACAATGGAGACATTTTTTCCGAAATTATGAACAATTGCTAGCAACACACTGTCAAATATAATCCGCAATGGACTGGTTGAGCCCCTTGAAATTACCTGCGAGCGGTTAAGCGATTTGGGTTTCAAGGTACTATCTGTTTTTAATTAAAAACAATGCCGGAAAAAATCACTCAGAAGGCATTCCACACAACACCTTTTGAGATCAATTCAACGCGCTTACCTGAAAAAAGCTTGACTTCATAAAATAATGAATAACCAGTCATTAACCCACGACCCACTAAATTTTATCGCGACCAACTTCACTAACGTTGGGACTCGTTGGAATTTAGAGATGGGAAAAAAGCGGGAAGTACAAGAGAAAGAGAGAGAGAGAGAGGAATGTGATGAGGAGTGGGAGAGGCATTTTGGATGCCGGGGACACGAGAGAGAGAGAGTTGAGAACGGAGGAGGGGCAGAGCAAAAGAAGGAGTCGACTCAATTTCCTAAAGGATTCGATTGATGGAGCAAAAAAAGGCGGGAAAAGAGCATGAAAGGAGGTAGAGGAAATGCGGGAGGATGGAAGGAATTTGAGTGGAGAGCGGCAGGTAGGGAGGCGGGCATCGAGGCGTGCGAATCGAGAGAGAAAGACTTTTCGGCGTCTTTTGAGAGGGTCAGTCAGCAATCGGCACTTTTTCTATACATATATAGAGAAAAAGGATAAGGAATCAGGAAGCGAGAGAAGGGTGGGGTGATAAGGAAGAGGGGAGAAAAGAGAGCACGTCAAGGGTTGGAGTCGATTGCGTCCCAGGGGAGATGAGGGAAGGGTAACACGAAAAGGGTATCAGAGAGGGAAGGACAAAGAGGAATATTGAGGTACGCGGATATATAAATGTGTGTGTGTGAGTAGACTGAAAAGGGTTGGGTGAATGGCCGGGGTTTGGGGGAATAAAGGAATAAGCGATGAAGATAGGGATGGAGGGGGTATCGTCCATAATGATCGGAGTTTGAGCGAAGGGCAAGAGAGAGTTAAGGCTGAGGACGATTGCAGGGAGTGGATGGGGATTGAATGAAACTTTAATTAATTCTCGAAGGCTTGGGTTGGGTATTAAAGAAAACACCGCAGGAATCATTCGTGGAATTCGGATGCTTAAAGGGGAAGTTTCGGGAAAGGCGCCCCGCCAAAAATTTCATTTGTGCCTCCCTCGCGAGAACTTATTTTCTTGCCAGTCTCCTCTTAAAAGTTTTCCCCCACTCCTCTCTCCTCCCGACCCACCAAGCGGAGGGAACATGAAACGCTTGCTACGCGTGAGGCATTATGCTGCACATTTTAGATGTTATTATGCCCGCATACTTTCGAGAACTTCGGTTCTTCTCCTAACGGTGCTATTTTCTCACCGTGATTCCACCAATTGCAAGAAGAAAAAAAAGATAGGCAGTGTTATAACGGGGACCAACTCGGTTCCAAGTCGGCGGGATAAGGATTTTGCCCGAGTTTCGGCGAAGAAAACTTAGTGAATAAATTTGCTTGTTATAAGGTTGTAAATTCTAGGTATTACAATATTGAAGTCCACGTCGGCCACTGAGCCGAAACTCAATGCTAAGTCTCCACCTGTCTCCATTTTCTTACGTAATCCGAATCCAGAACTCCACAGCCGATAGATATAAAATAATTAATCTTTTCCGTGCTTGTCTCCAAATTACGTCCATTCCACACCGTAAGTTTGCAGGATTTTGGAAAAGACATACGAGAATTGAAGAAATTTGAGCCATTAAATTCAATAGTGTGGAGTATAAAAGCACGTGGGTGGATTGTGGATAAATATTAATCGGCTAAACTACGAATAAACGACTACTAATAACAGGGATGGGATAATAGATGCGCTTCCATTTATGGAGTGGAATCCTAAACTGCAGAAATAAAAATGAATCGACAGAACTCATTCAGGATGGAGTTCCAATATCTCGAAAATTCTTTCACCTGCGAAAATATTTTTCCATTAACAGCAAAACCAGGATACATACCATTTCATTCAAAATACCGTGGAAAGTTACGTTGTTAGCTGTTAAAAAACATTTCACTCCATTGTCGAATGATAACAATTTTTAATAAAAAAATCATGGTGTTTGGTAGAGGTAGGTCATACTTGTAATGATAAAAAAGCGATTGTAATTGTGTAATGGGAAAGGAATTGATCGATTGATCGTTTGAATAGAAAACGCGCGAGTGTTTTAGAAAATCATTGCGGGGCATTGGCGGAGATCATTCCCCACAAGGTTAAAAATGCAATGGATTTTTTCTTAAGAATGAAAAATTGTATTTTGCACTTTTCCACATAGAAATTTTATTTTAACAGAGTCGACATGTTTCACTGCACTGCAGAATTATCAAGAATCACTTTCGGATTTTTTCTTAGTGAATAACTATCAGTATTTACTCTTTGGGTTAACTAGATTTAAAAAAACGATGCTCAAAAGTTCTTTTATTCATTTAATCTAAACTTCAATTGCTTTTTTTCTGCAGGAGTACGGTTCATTTTTTCAGTAAGACAACAATGTAAAAATTAGGATATTCCCCGAATTTTTCAATTAAATCGCTGGTGATGGTAGTTTTCTGATTATAAATGAAGTAAATTACTTGGATAACATTGGGTTGAGCTCTAATATACACCATTACGACGCATTTCATGCATAAAGATTTGAGATAAGTGTGTTAGAAAACCGTAAATAAAACACCGATTTCGAGTGGGGAGAGGAGAGCTAGAAGATTGGTAAGATGCGATTACTCGGGGACCAATAGGGTTTTTAATGGATATGGGATTTTTTCTTCCAACCGGGAAATCGGCTTCCCCTAAGACCCAATCGACTGTGATGATAAGCCACGTTGCGATGCCCGCCGAACGAAAAGCAATCGTCCGTTCGATAGCTTTCAACATGGAACACATTTACTTTTAATTGCAAATTTATTCCTTGCAAGCAGCGCTTTGCGACGAATCTGAATGGTTTCGATAAGCCCCAACACCAATGTTTCACCGTGCTGCATAATATGTTATTGGATTTCCCGTTGCGAGGGTTCACCTTGAATGCCACGCAGAAGTGCGTGAGGCATCAATCCATGGCTGTCCTTTTAAAGATGATAGAACGAGACGACGGGCGAAAGAGGATGGCGTCAGAAATAAATTCATTTCGCAGAATTTAAATATATTCAACCGTGTGAAAAGTCGTGAATACTTTATAGCTCGAGATTTGTACAACATTGCAGTTACATAATGTTACACGAATAATTTCTTAAACCAAATTTTTTACTCCTCAAGCGAAAATGCATACGTATTAAAACTCTATTGAGACAGTAACCTATTTATGTTATATGGAAAAAAATTGAAAAAAAATTCATGTTATCAAGGTTGTTACAATAAAGAAGAATTATCAGAAAGCAACTGTCTTAATGTTTCAAAAATCTCTTACGTGACTTATCCGAACAAAAAAGCTTCAACCCATAATTCATATTCGCTATGAGCAAGAGAACAACAGTTATGATAAGTTTAAATTGAGATGAAAGCTAAAATACAACTGGAGTCTTTACAAGCTTCATGAAATGAACAATGAACACAACGGTAAAACCCAAAATAAAAGTAGACCATGCTCATCGCAGCACGGCTTTTGAAACCTTAGCGTTATATGACCTGGATGTAAAGAAAGAAGTATTTCCGTGCACTTGAAAAAAGCGTCTTCCTTGATAAACTCGTAATTTTTTATGCAAGTGTAAGACACTAAGCTGATGCACCACGAGAACAACTTCCATTTTAGACAAAAAATGAGTCCATATGAATCTCGCCAAAAATGTGCTTTCACTGTCCCTCTAAACCCATCAGCAAAAACTCGGCTCACCCGATACCTTACTTACCCGTCACTTGTAAGAACTCCCAACCCTATACACCACTCCAAGCCATGAAAGCCTTGCATTCTTCTTTCCTTATGCCCACTTGGCCCGCATTCTACCTTAATTCCAACATATCTCACAACTCTCAATACGCTCCAGATTTTCTGTATTCTCAGGAATAAGCTCGAGATATTTCTTCCCACGTGAGCCTGCATGCATCAGAAAACAAAGGAGTCAACTTGCTTGAGTGACCGACTGCGAAGAAGACTAATCAGCGCGAAACAACGGATTACTAATTTACTACGAGGACGCAACCCTCACACCGCATTCCTCGCGAGGACGAAGCAAAGCAAGACACGTGAAGTCCCGAATACGGCTAACTAGGGACCTTTTTGACGCTTCAGACAATATTTTCCTTCGCCGTAACTTCATGAAGAGCCGTGGGAGTTGGTTTGAAGAAGGGAAGGAAACCTGTTAAGGAAAGACCTGGGGATGTCGAGGGTTACAAGTGGGAGCAGTCGGAATTAATTGGAGAGGAAGGCACGCCAGAGATGAGGCCAAATTGGAAGGGGGGAGCGCTTCAGAGAAACATAGCGAAGGGAATAGTGCAGCACCTTCTACTCTTCGTAATACCGAGGTTCCATCCAAGCTCGCCTTGTTGGACCCTTAGCTGCAACCTCTTCGGAGACAGTTGCATCCGGGATGATCCCAAGTGACAACACTAGAGAGGTTTCATCTTCCACAAGTTTTTCCAGCATGAAACAATGCATTTCTAATTTAAAATATTTTACTTGGTCTTAAGGTGAGGTAATTATCCATTGTTGTTCATTCACTTCCATTTTTTGCCCACACAAAATTAAATGACATTGCAAATATGCTCAATGCTCACATTGTCTCATAAGTTGGAAAAAGAAAATTTAGAATTTCAATCTCCAGCTACAAAGATCTCTTTTATTATTATATTATCACAATTATAGGGAACATAAGCCTTCTATAGTTTTCAGCAACCTTGGAGGTGTGTGTTGGATCAACCCTTGTGTTGGACAGTGGAGGCACAAGTCTTGATGTAAACAACTGTATTATCCTTATTCGATATAACACTCGGTTCAGGGTGGTAGTTCAATTCTGAACGGAAAGATCAAAGCATATATACGTACAAGTAACATAAATTCGATCTTCAAAGCCTAAAATAAGTTATTTTGCTAATTTACCAAAACATACAAACAATCTATCAAAATCCATAAATTTACTAAAGAGTAAAAAAATTTCAAAAAATGGCCAATCAACAATTTGCGTCTGAAAAACATGGAGGCTATGCCGATTTCTCGTCCGTGGTTGTAATTAATTCACCAAGTATAACTGCAGCCCAAGTGTTCACGTTAGAAAAGAGAACTCCTTGATAGCCGGCATCATTCGACAAAAGTCAGCCATCTTCTACAGAGAATATTTTCATCTACGAGAGATAATTTCCACAACATATTATGACCTAGGTTTGTATCCTAGTTAAGAAAATGATGACCTTTCTCTTTAATGTTTTTTTGCACATCGAAAAGGATAAGCGGGTAACAATATTTGAGTGACAACTTGATCACTATAACAGCTACTGGAGGAGAATCATTAGACGGGAAATTTTTTCGATCTACTAAAAACAAAAAAGGAAAGGAGAGACCTTCGCGAAATTACTACGATAATGGTCCAAAACCCTCAATATAAACATTATATCAAGAGACGTGCACCACATTTTACGCCATAATATCAATGAATAGCAGCCATTCATAGGTGTACATATAAATAAATCATTTAATGAGGGTGAATTTCAAATTAAATACACATTGCTTGCCAAAACACCTTCATAACAGCAATGATTATTACATAAATTAAGGAAATGGGAAATATTCGAGTTGAATTACATCGTGTAGCAATATAATACCGGATATTAACATTTTGTAATCGTAAAAACAGCAAAAGGGACTTACTTGTTGAATATAATCACTCTTTTTAACCATATTCTCACCAATGAGAAGTCTTAACCCTCAAATAATCTTTTAAAGAGAGTTTATTTCCAACTTAAGTCAGATTCCTTACACTGAACTTACTCAGCATCAACGAACTATTGAGAAAGATAGCCATTTCTACACCTTCAATAAAATATGAGAACTTTCACAGTCAAAAATTCTGTTACTACAAAAGAATTAAAGGGTAAAATGAGGAACACATGCGCTTTGATTCATGTAGAAGAAATGACCATAAACGATCAAGACTTTAAGAATGTTGTCAGTTGATTGACCGTTAAAGTGATTTCAAAGAAAAAGAGACTTGAAAAAATGAAATGTTGCATAATTCAATGCATATCGACCAGCATGAAGAGTGCGGAGGAGGTAAGTGGGGGAGTTTGAAGGAGAGAGTGGGTTGACACCAAGGGGAGTGGCAAGAAGGACGAGACACTGTCAAGTGCAAGTCAGCCATATTCAAGACCAGCACTTAGCAGAGTGATCAGGTGAAACTCCATGGAAGGGAACAGCATCTAATTGCTTCCACAGTCAAATAATTCGTTAAAATTATCCTCACTTAATTTCGTTGAAAAATTCATAGCTTCGAATGCTTAGGTGGTTAAGTAAAGCAATTGAGCATTTAGTAGTGCATTCATAAATAAAAATTCGCCGTGAGGTGTGGAGTTTCCTTTTCGAAGAAATATTCGCTCTGAAACAAAAATCACCTCCTCCTTGATTAAATAAAAACTCTCAGACGAAAAAAATGACATGCAATAGCTACTTTCCCGAAGAATTACTTAGTACGGCTTTGAATAGTGATTTTCATGTTTTATATTTCATCCATTCAATAGAGTAAGTATTTGAGGTTTGTTTACAGGATGCATTTCACACATTCAAAGGAATTTTAGCATGTGACTGACGCATACATCTGCAAGTGAGTGAATGTAAACCAAAACAAAATTTTTCACGGATAACTTCATGTATAATTTTATAGCCCGCATTCACGTAATTGCGAAAATATAATCTGAATCGAAGGATTACAGTAATCATAAAAAAATAGGAAATGTGATATATTTTACAATCTTACTACTAGAGAGTGCATTAATCGACTTGAAAATCAACAAAGAAATATACTGCTTAGTTGAAATTAAACACCGTTCTTCTCCTAGGTGAACCCAATTGGAATAAATCACAGGTTATAACAACAAATTCAGAAAAATAGGTTCACTGTCATTCAAACTTATTGGGTAATGAAGGTGAAATAAAAATGTATTACAATTACTATGGTGCAACATTGACGATAATTATATTTTATTGAAACAACTACTCATTAGCGGGGTCAGAATTTCGTACAAAATGATAGGCAAAATACTACATAAGCTGGTATTGCACCAACGCAAATAGTGTTAGATACTTTCATGTTCAACTTAATTCATTCAAGTACTGTTAAAAGCATCCTCCATCGTCCTAGGAATAGGTTACATGACAGGTTTTAAATACTTTGTGATAGAAAGTGAAAGGGCCCTTTCATCATTTAGAGAGGTGAACGAAAATATTTAGCTCTGCTGCAAAGCTATTCTAGAGGAAACTCTTAACAGGAAATAAATAAAATGATGGTCTGCAGGGAGGTTTTGAGACTTAAAAACCTGGAAAAATTATACGAAAGAGAAAGCAGAGAGAAAAACCGTCTTTAGATTAGACACTTCTAATTTCGTGGAATAAAAAAAACATAAATACAAACTGAAAATTTATCTCCGATGAAAGTAAAATGTCAGGAATGTAAACGCGGACGCTACAAATGAGGAAACTAAACCGTTGCACGAGGTCACGATGAAGATTTTATTCACTGTCGTCGCTGGGTTGTCATTTTCAACGTTTGGCAACGTTGATTTGAAAGAGAAAGCGAAAGAGATGAGGTGGGTAGTAGGGTGAGGAGAGAAATATGACGGAGAGTAGGCATGGTGGGAAAGATGAAAGGAAAAAGGATGGATGCCAAAGCAGGAAGGAGGAAGTTGGGTGAAAAGGAAGGGTGTATGGGGACGTGGGTCCTCCCACCTCAGAGACCTCATTCCTACGACCTCCCCAGCATTCCGAGTCCGGCACTTCCAACGCCCCCTCACCCCTTCAAACTTCCTCCTCTCCGCCATCACACGCGCGACCTCTTGAGATTGGCAGAAGCGGGAGAGGAAAGGGAGAATCCGAAGGAGGAAGAGAGAGAGAAAACCTCATTTTACGGTAGTTGCGAGGATCTCCACTCCGCTTTTAACTTCAACATGCTTACACCCTGACTCTCTTCTACGAAAATCAGCGGTGAAAGAGATATAATCTAGCTTTTTTTTCAAGATTTTGTTAATGTCGGTCGATGACAGACACCATACACTTCATTTTTCAAAACCATGAATAATGAATTGCCTGTCAAAAACGGTTATTGACTCTCAGCGGATGTCGATACAAGATAGTATCCTCGGAAGCCTAAGTTTGCCGACTTTCGTCTGTCATCGAGCCCATTGTAGATAATTAGTGACCGTTGAATACCGGCTATATACGATTTTCTAAAATTAAATTCCGTGATACATATCCTCGAGATTGGAAATCATTCACTAACTCCGCTCATAGTTAACCAAATGTATTGAATACCTTCGGCAAAAGACGAGCATCGAAGATCGAAAACCGTCGTTCCCGCAGTTAACCTTATCGCAAAATTTATCGAGATCAATTCAATGGATTAAGCCGTGGAATTTCTACGGAAAATAACGCAGATTAATCAATACTGAAAAATATATGAAAAGAAGGGAAGCTGAAAACTGCAACCTATTTCCTTTCCTTCCTCGTTGACAAGAAAAGCCCTGATTATTTCCTCAATTTTTGAGGGGAAAACTTAAGTAAGAAGTAACGCAAAGGAGTTAAGATGTGGTAATTAAGATTCTGGATTGAATGAAGTAAAGAGAAGATTTTTATACCAGAGGAACACTATGCAATCCTAATACGTTCTTGGACTGGAGGATTTTGCATTTTCCCATCATGGATGCCGATTAAAGTCGAGTGAATACGGATAGCTGCTTGATTCTTGGAAGCAGACGAGTTAACATTTACATGATGAAATGCTGTGACCCCTTTTCCGGGGAGACTGTTTTTAACGATTTGAATTCCAACCCCAAGGACTCGGGATATTTACGATGAAGCCCTCGGCATCAAACGTTGCAAAGTGCTTGAAATAGTGAAGCTAGGTTATCAGGTGGAGAATCAAGGCATAGGCATACTAACATGCTTGGCGCTTATTGTCGCAGTAACACGTAAATTCTCAAATGCAGTCTTACTTCCCTTGTCATGCAGGTTTCTGATCATCCACTGGCGTTAATTCTTAAATATGGAAACATCTAACTGATATCTAACTATGGAAATATTCTATCCCTATATTTATTTATATTGCCACTAAATTGTAATAAGAGGAGTTTCCGTAGGCCGTATAGAGCGGAGATAAGTACATCAAGAAGTCATTTTAAACATAAGAACTAACTTCAGGCTGCATGATGTGGGACCTCTCTATAATTCATGTAAATATTCAGCTTTCCAATGGTCAATTAATTCACCCGAACGTTAGTTTTATTAATGAGGCCATAGCTCACCCTGAATTCTCCACTGAAGTGTAAGTTTTCCATGCTTAGGTTAAGTAATGGCCAACATCTCCTCAGCAACCTGCGCTACTATGCCATCCTCTTTCTGTTGGCATTAACGGTATACTTGTGGTAATATTTAACATTACAAAGGCATGGAAAACGAATTAAGACAAATATTTTATGAGTGGTCTTTGAATATTTGGGATAAAATAAACAATCACAGATACATGATACGGCAGTGAAGAAATATTAGCTTTTTTGGAGAGCACTCATGAAAGTAAAAGTGTACAAATATAATTTATTTTTTAATGCATAATTTAATTATATTCCATCTTTCCTAGGTGTGCATAGTAATTCCACGGGTTTGTAAGGTAATTAAGTGGAAGAGAGAGAACTTGAAGGGTGACTATGGCGTGGTCTTTCTCTCTCTTCGTTTGAAGCCTCTTCCAACTCTCTGCTTACTGCACCCCACCGTCGTCCTCTCAGCCTTATGACTCTTCTTCCCTTTTGACACGATCCCACCTCGCGCTGTACACCTTTCTCTCTCTCTCCCTCCACCGATCCCCTGGATATGCACTCATTCAACCCCTTCTCCACCCTAATTCTCATCCAGAAGGACACCCTCCCTCCCAGTGTCCTGTGAAGGACTCCCATGACACCCGAGAGAAACACGGGGGAAAATACACGCGCGATATGCCGGAGAGATGTGTGACGGATAGCCAACAGGGCCGGGTTTTCGGGGGCGGCGAGGGGTCGTTCGCAAGAGGCCACAGGGGGAAAGGAGGATGAAGGTAGGTGGGTTTCAAGTGGTTGCGAAGGGATCCTCGGCGCGAGCGTCCATCCTTTCTGTAATGGGGCGAGCCTCTTGGCATGGGAGAGGCAACGTGTGTGCATATCGCGCTTCTAATGTTTTGCGCCGAGACTGGCACGTGAATTAAGCATTCGGGGGTGCGTTGCGAATGTCCATGCTGCCGCGTCTCGGTCTCTTGAATAATTCGCAATTCATAGTTACATGGGGGGGGGGGGGGTTAGGGTGGAGGCGGCGTCCTTTTGTTGGTCCTAGAGGGTGCGAAATATTCAGCACCACCACGAGCTAGGTTTTAGGCGCCCTCGGTGGTCGGTCTCCCTCTCTCTCTCTCTCCGGTGTCTGTCGAGCGACAGTGTTGCTTTTACTCCATCACACCACGTTCTACTAATTTATACAAACATTGGATTTTAATCATTTCAACGAGACTCCAATTATCTGGATAAATAAGGACTGGTAGGTAAACAAAAACAATAAGGCTATATATGTTAATCCCATTGAGATTATCAAAGGCCCGGATTTATAGTTAACGTAAAAAAGAAAATTTTCATGAAAAGACTAAGTGGATTAGCTCTAATGCATTCACTCGAGAATAATTGTTCAGTTTCAATAATTATTGTTTGTGACATGACTGGCGGCGCACCAGTGGCAGCGAAGAGAGCTGGGCTGGAATTCCAGTAAAGTTAAATTATATTTTTCATAGGCAATCCATACTTATTTAATTTTATCTGAGGCCAAGACAGTAATAATGGAGGTTAATATTTATGCTGCCCAAAGACGTTGTATTTGGAAAAGTTAAGTAAAAAAACCTTTCGAAATTTAAATACTCCAACACAAGAATAAACTATATCAATTATGAGCAATTAAAATAAAAACAGCAGAATGTAGAAGGGTGCAAGAGTAATCCAAGGTCATGAACATAAATCTCTATTGGGCTACTTACAGTATTTACGGCCAAAACTCGTCCAAATATGTTCAGAATAAGGAGTTTATAATTAACTAGCACATAAAACTACTTTCCAAAAATAGAGTTAAATGAGAAACTACTGAAGAAACCAAAATAAATAACCGTAAACAAATAAGAGAAAAAACCATTTCTAATATTGCTAGAAAAGATTAACAAATATGTGCTACAAAATTACTTGAGCTATATGAAGGGATATTACGCACTTTACCCATAGGCAAATGATACGAATCGAAGGATCGATATGCACTCATGAGTGAGTATTTCTGTTCGATACCAAGGTGACGAGGAAAGATTATCCGGAAAGAGAAACTTATGCGCCCGCTCTCGGAACAAACCGAAATTAAAGGTTCCGGATAGAAAGGGGGCAGGAGGTAGTGATATGGTAAGCAAGGTGTACGGTGAGGCGTTGTGGTCTCATGGGAATGCCCCCTGGGGGCATGGGCTGGATTTGCGCCCGGTCCAAAGGGTCGAGAACGTTTTAATGCCCATTCGCACGACACACGGAACACACCACTACCTCAGAACCAACTGACCAATTGACCGAACTCCCGCTTTTAACCCTAGTGAAACTCAAGGTGGATAAACATTTCCTTCATATCTCTAGTGGCGAAAATAAAATATCAGATTAGCGAGGCTTTAGTAATTGTTGCTAAAATAAGGATGAAAAATAATCACCAGTTAAAGAGAAAAAAACCCTTTAGATATGTACACATTCGTCCAATTATATTCACACCTGGGAATTATTATGCTGAATATATTTAGCTATGAATCCAAGCTGGCTATTTTCACTAAGAAAATTAAGTGAAAATGAGCATACAAAATATTTACTTATACCCTTAATGCACAACAGTTACTAATTTTTGCCTGTGATCATCGATAAAACAAAGCGCAATACAACTATAAAATGAAGACCTGTATTTCTACGTTGAATGCTTGAACTTTCTGGCTTAACAGCCATTCCATTCAAATTCGCATTAATAAGTAGTCCGGATAATACTCCAGTGTTAAATTTACCGGTCAACTCACTACACGATCTACTTCTATTTTAAATCCTGCTCTTCATATCTCTTTGACCCGGTACAGAGCGATTAATCTTTTCGCAAGTACGGCCTTTAAGAAATAAAAAACGAGTTCTTGGACGTAACCTGATATTTATAAATACGAGAAAAGGAAAGAGAGAAGAGAAAATTCATGAATATATTTTATATTCCATGACATTTTTGAGATTTTCTGGTGCAAGGTATTCCCTCATGGTAATAAGCATACAATGTCTAAATAACATGACGACGCTAAGGGTGAACTCCGAGATGAACGAGCACAGCTTCTACGATCTTGGGTATGATTTGAGCTAATTTTTCGTATTGATAGAAGTTTATTCCCCACTCCTATGAAATGAAAATAGTTACCTACCAACTTAATGAACCGTTTCGTGAATACAGAATTTTCCCGAGGCGAGGGTTTAAAGGGCAAGATTATAAAATATTTATTCCCAGGCGTAGTGATTATTTTATTCTTTGAATGCGGCAGAGTTGGTATATATAAAAGAAAAAGAAAATATTTCAGTCCCTAGTGACTGTGGGCTGCTGTGAGGTGAAAAGGGCCCACCACGACTCGGTGACATGGAGCCGACCCCGTTTTAAGATTGAGGCAAAGAAAGCAAAAGCTAGGGGCGGTTTGTGAAAAAGTAAAAGGCCGCAGAAGGAGACCGAAAGGGGAAAAGGATTTGAAAGGAGTCAAAGGGAGAGATAGGAGGGGAGAGGAATACGCTGGGGTAATACGGGAGGAAAGGACAATAAAAGATAGAGGGAAGAAAAATTGCCGTTGAGTGAAAGAACCTTTATGCCTCTTTAACTGGGTTCGGAAAATGGGACCTTTGTTGAACCTAAATGATCATAGCAAATGAAATGACGTGACATGATCGAGAGGGCAGTGTGAAATGGAAAATCTCACTATCACGTAAAGGCTTTCACTGAGTTTATTAGATAGGCAGTTAAGACAACGCGAACCAAGTTAGACGAAATCTTTGAGTGACCACATTTTTTAAATCTTTGTGTAATTATTCTGAAGGAAAACTTTTTTTACATCTATACCGTGTACTCAAACTTAAATGCTCTGTTTTTACTAATAATGCCTAAACCTCCAAAATACAATGTATTATAAGCGATGAATTCATATTTTCTCTGCCTTTTGACGACCAATTTAAAATTCGAACAAACTCAATTTAAAGAGCAATGGAGCCATACGAATTTTCGTCGAAGAACACACGATCAGCGACTGTTTTCAGACATGCCTTGGTGCACTTAACCCATTACCGGCCGAGTATATAAATACTTGAAAATATATATTTTTTTCTTTTCAATTGACCTAATAAAATGCTAAATAAGGTAAATTGAAAATGTGGGCCTTCAAAAAAATTTTCTTATGGTAAAAAAAAAAATGTTGCGTTTTCGCAACGTTGCAGCGTTGGCCGAATCCGGTATCTGTATGCAGTTATGCAACCCGCATTACAATACATTGCCGCCTCATAGGAATATGCTGTTTTTACTGTCGGATATAATCCTATAGCTCTCCAAGATCTTGAGGGCCTGAGAAATGCCTCTTGGTCACAGTGCCCAATGACAGAGAAACCCCGAGCCACACCTCCAAGTGGTGGAGAGCGGGCAACCATTCAATAATGGGCTAAGTGGCAGGGGACCGAGTGGATGCCGGGATAAGCACCATCCTCCACAGTACGTGGAGTTAGGGCACCCTCTTGCCCTTGGGGTAAGAAATTACCCCTAAAGGCGGAAGAACCTACCATTGGTCAACGGCATAGGATGCAGAAAGGAACTGAGACACTACTGCATTAAAGATCCTTGGATGTCTCAAGTATCAGTAGTCATGATGGAACAAGCTTTAGTAAAATATTCCGGATTAGTCCCCCATTCGGATCTCCGGGAGGGGACTGCTCAAGCTTTCGTTTCAAATAATAAAAAGAATAGGAATATGCGAGTTGGTACCTGGAATGTGAGAACTCTCCTTAAGGCAGGAAAACTAGAGAATCTAAAGATGGAAATGGATAGAATGAAAATAGATATCATTGGCGTTGCAGAGACAAGATGGCCAGATAACGGTGAGTCCTGGAGCGGAGATTACAAAGTAATACACACAGGAACCATTGAAGGTAGACCTGGAGTAGGAGGAGTTGCAATAGTGATGGACAAAGAAGCTGGAAAGAAAGTTAAAGGATACCTACAGTGTGACGGGAGGATAATCCTTGTTAAACTAAACACAAAACCAAAAGATACTATCGTCATACAAGTGTATATGCCAACTACTAATGAAAGAGATGAAGAAGTGGAGAAAGTATGATATGCTGATTGAGTTGATAGAAGGAATAAAAGGGGATGAAAATGTTATAATCATGGGCGACTGGAATGCCACGGTTGGAGAGGGAAGAGAAGGGATGATTGTTGGACCTTTTGGTTTGGGCAAAAGAAATGAGAGAGGTGACCGACTGGTAGAGTTCTGCTCCCGATATCATTTAATAATAACAAATACATGGTATCAACATCACCCACGCAGAAGGTACACGTGGAAAGCACCAGATGGACAACGAAGACACCAGATTGATTATATACTGGTGAAGCAGAGATTTAGAAACCAAATTAAAGACAGCAGAAGTTATGCCGGACCTGATATTGACAGCGACCACAATTTAGTCTTATCAGAGTGCAATTTAAAGTTTAAAAAGCTTCAAACAAAGTATGCAGTTAAATGGGATGTAGGAAAGTTACAAGAAAAAGAAGTGCTCTCCTTATTCAAAGAACAAACAAATAAACAAAGAACTGAGAAGCCAAAGACTATTAACGAAAAATGGGAAATGATAAAAAACAGGGTGCTAACAACTGCAGAAGAAGTATTAGGCAAGCGGAGGCAGATTAACAGGAAACAATGGATAACTGCTGACCTTGTACAAAAAATTGAAGAAAGAAGAAAATTAAAAAATAATAATACAGTCGAAGCACAAATACAGTACAGGGCTCTCAGAAACGAAATAAACAGAGAAACCATAAAAGCAAAAGAGGCCTTCTGGGAAGGAAAATGCCAAGAAGTCGAAGAACATATGAAACGTAATGAAATGGATTCGGCTTATGGAATAGTGAAGAAATTCTTTGGAAATCATAAAACTAGAAGCAATGGACTACGGAACGAAAATGGCAAAATAATATATGAACAAGATGAATTGGGAAAAATGTGGAAACAATACATCGAGGAGTTATATGATGGATATATGACAATTAGTACAAGCACAGTGATTGAGAACGAAGGTGAAATCAATCAAGAAGAAGAAGGAGACAGCATACTGAGGGGAGAATTTGAAAAAGCACTATCAAAACTCAAGAATAATAAAGCACCTGGCATAGATGACATACCAGCAGAATTATTGAAGATGACTGGAGAAGAAACACATAATGCACTATATCAACTAGTGTGTGAGATTTACGAAACAGGTGACATTCCCTCAGATTACCAAAAGTGTATAATGATACCAATCCCAAAGAAAACATCAGCCAACAGATGTGAACAATACCGCACATTGAGCCTTGTCACACATGCCTCTAAAATACTGTCTATCATTGTACTAAGCCGGATTGAAGATAAGGTTGAAACTCTCCTCAGCGAAGACCAATTTGGATTTAGAAAAGGACGAGGAACCAGAGATGCAGTACTTGCCATTAGAATCATACTAGAAAAAAGATTGAGTAAAGAAAAGAACACCTACATAGCTTTTGTTGATCTTGAAAAAGCTTTTGATAGTGTTGATTGGAAGCAGCTCTTTACCATAATGAAAGAAGCAAAGATAAATTACAAAGATAGAAGAATTATCTGGGGTCTCTATAGAGAAGAAATTGCAGTGCTGAGATTTGGACAATATGAACAGCAGGCCAAAATTAGAAAAGGAGTGAGACAGGGATGTTCATTGTCACCTGCGCTATTTAACTTATACCTACAAAGAGCACTGGACGAGGCAGAGAGCAACTTACCGGAAGCAGGAATTAAGGTCCATGGGCAGAGGATATATAAGCTATGTTTTGCGGACGACTTAGCAGTCTTGGCAGAAAGTGAAGACCAACTACAAGAAGTGCTTAGGGAGATGGAAGTCACGCTGGCTAGATACAATCTAAAGTTAAGCAGGACCAAAACCAAGACACTCGTTGTAAGCAAAACAGGAATACCAGCACATATAACTTTGGGTAATACACAGCTGAACAATGTAGAAGAATTCACGTATTTAGGAAGCAAGATCACCACGGATGCCAGAAGCAAAAGGGAAATAAGCAGTAGAATACAACAGGCAAAAATAGCTTTCAACAAGAAGAGAAAGATATACGTTTCAAAAAACATGAGTATCAAGATTAGGATGAATCTACTCAAAACTTTTGTATGGAGCATAATGCTTTATGGTAGTGAAACTTGGACGATAGGAGCAGCAGAGAAAAAAAGGATTGATGCCTTTGAACTATGGTGCTACCGTAGAATGTTAAAAGTTTCATGGGTAGACCGGGTAACGAATGAGGAGATACTGGAAAGACTGGGAGTGAAAGCAGACCTGTGGAGAATTCTAACTGCAAGGAGAAGTAAATGGGTAGGACATTTACTGAGACAAAATAATGGATTGGTAAAAACAGTTTTAGAGGGCACTGTGGAGGGGAAGAGCGGCAGAGGAAGGCCGAGGTTGAGCTATATCACCCAAGTTATGAAGGACATGGGCTGCAACAGCTACCTAGAGCTGAAGAGGCTGGCGGAGGACAGACAGAGATGGAGAGACTGCTGCAAACCAACCCAAGGGTTGATTACTTAGAAGAAGATAATCCTATACCTTTTTATGCCACGTATATGACAAATATCGTCATATTGGATAAATAAAATCCTTAGATATTATGTTTCCAACGAGATGTTGTTGTTATTTGACCTAAATCCACTATAAAATAGACATGCTTTACGGTTTGAAAGAAATAAGTCAAAGCGAAAATTTTCTCAGAAGAGCATGTATTTCACATTTTTTCATTGACTTTAATTTTATCATTTCAGATTGAATTACAAAAATTAATGGCTAATTATGAAATACTCAAGCATTTTGGGTGCAATGGAACATAAAATTTCGTACATTCAAACATGGATTGGCTTTTACACTGTTTCGGCAACTACTGAATTTTTTTTAACTCTCTGGCCAAATTCGTCCCTTCATGCTTCACGAATCCGCGATGAATTATGTGGCCTAAGTTTTTCTATGTTTATGGACGCGAATTGTATAGGGGTGCGTCATCTACTGACTTATTCACTTCACTTTTTAGATGCGTCCCTGCTAGATACGATTCTACCAGCTAGATTGGAGTCTACCAGTGAAATTTACTTCCGTTGCATAACCTGTACAATCTCCTGGCGTTAGTGCAAACGCTGTCCAGTAAGTTGATAAGCTAGGACCGTTTTTCCCCTGAATTCTAGTGCGGTAATTTTCATTTGCATTACCAAGTAGGTCCACACCTCCCATGTATTTACTATACTCCCCAATAACACGAATGGTATTTTCTTTTATTAACATAGAATATTATGTGAAATAGTATTTTCTTTTTTCTGCTGAAACTTTTCCCTGTGCCAAATGGAAGCGAAAAACTTGTATTGCTGTCTACAGGGACAATCTATTTATCATTCCATCGAACAATACTAAGACCTTGGGCTTTATCAAATGTTTGTTTTCATGTTCCTCTCAGTTTCACGTCGATGGTTTTATTATATTCTATCAGGCACTCCTCCGTTATACGTATTTACTCGTATTTTCACGGATGGCTCCATTGACAAATAATCCTTTTTCTTTCAAAACAATAAATAGTCTTCAAGATGAAAAGAAGTTATGGAAAAACATACGATGATTCGAGGGATCAGGGATAATCTTGAGAAATTCCAGAATAACACTTGCTTCCAAGCCTAAATTTCGATAGAAGTAATTTTCTATCGCCTGGTTGAACCCTAAAACCGTCTGAATAACATAAGCACCAAAGTTAAAAGCAAAATCTAAAAGGCTTGTTTTAAAAGAACATTTATGCACTGTAGTGACCAAAGTAAGGTACCATTTGCTCATTATTTAAAAATTAATGCGCAAATATTCCGAATTGTAATAATTTTTCAAGTCGTCAAATTGAGGTCATAATTTACAAATCTGTCATTTTTGTCCAGACAGGAATTGTCTGAAAAGTGTAGATTATTTTTTATTAATCTAAACATGTTTTGGTTCAATCATTGCCGAACCATATCTACGCCTTATCGTCTTCATTCACCCAATATCCTGTTGTGGAAGTCGGTGATATCGCTGAATCGTGAAGTAAGGAAGGACTAATTCGGATTGAAAGTACAAAGTTGTGTGTTCCATTCCACCCGAAATGCTTTCATGTAATTCATAAATAATCATTATTTGTTGTAATTCAATCTGTTGTGATAAAAATGTCAATTAAAAACTGGAAAACACGTTATCTTCTGTAAAACTATTCACTTTGACTCATTTCTTTCAAGCCGCAATGCATCTCTATTTTATATTGGATTTAGGTAAAATAATGCAGCATCTCATTGGAAATATTATATCTAAGAATTTTAATTATCAAATATGACGATATCTGTCAAATACGAGGCATAAAAATGCGTAGGATTATATCTAACAGTAAAAACGGCATATTCCTACGAGACGGAAATATGTAGTAATGCGGGTTGCATAACTGCCTATAGATATCGGATTCGGCCAACGTTGCGAAAACGCAACATTATTTTCCGGATCTGATTTTCGCTTAATGTTGACTCCCTGACGAAATATAAGCTTTAAAATCTGTTAATTGCAATTTCTACGTCCACATGGACGAATAAAAAACTTAATAAAGGGAATAGTTACTCTTAGGAAAAATTATTTATCTTGCTTAACAGGAGACTCGAAAATTGACACATTTTGAGTATTTTTATAAATATCGAAATACTTATTAAATGTCATTATAATCTCACTAAAAATCAGTTTAAACTTATTTTTATCGAAAAAAGCGAATTCTAAATGAATAAAATTCAATTGAAACATTTTTTTGCATTTCTCAATAATGTTGCGTTTTCGCAACGTTGGCCGTAAATGGGTTAAGCACAATACAACACCGAAAATCTTTTCTCCTTTTGAAATCTCATCATAAAAGAATGTTTCATCAAACTTTTTACACAGACAAAACACTTGATACAACAACATTTATGAAGGATGCCCAGTACGCTTCACAACTTCAAGCGACTGCATGTTCTTGATTACTATGCATTTGCTTACTCTTTAATCAGCTTCCACTTAAGATCACTCCTCCTCCTCGAAAGCACCAAAGGTAGAGTCAAAAAAATTGTGACCGACCTAAATCGGCATAGACGAATGAGACCTCGAATACAAATGATGGGAGAAAAGTTCACCCACAAATGTCAACCTTGTAACGACAACTCGTTTTGCCATGAAGCATTCATCGCACGCAAAGTATCTTTTTATTCACAAACATAACTGCTGGAATAAAATAAAGATTGCGGTGGAATATAAAGCACCGAAATATTTCTACCTCGGCGGTTAGTAGAGAGAGCGCCCTCTCTCGGATTGGAGGATGGGGGGGCAAAGCATCACAAAACAAACGCGAAACAAGAAGCGCCCAGGTGGAGCTTGTGAAATAAACTCGAGATACGGTTAGACACTCATCTCTCGTGACAAGCGCGCTCCCGGGTCGGTACATACAAGATGCGCCATGGGGGGAAGGTGAACAAGTTATTTCGCTGCCTGTCAATTCTACGTCCAAGTTGCATGCATGTACTTGGACGTTATCGCGGTCGAATATAGCGCGAATATCTACCAAGGCTCCTCTACTTTTCTCCCGCAAGTATTCGCCTGCGAATAAAAAGGGCGCCATGATGCGGACCCAGCCTCCTTCTCCTCGGCATCTTCTGCGTTTAAAATTTTCATGGCACTTGACAAAAGTCAGAAATCTCGCAATAAAACCGGAAGCCGTGCTTCTGGAAGGGGGGGGAGGGACGGGAAGGGAGGAAGAAAGAAGAAGATGGAGAGATGAGGAAAGATTCAGAGCAGCACATTAAACGCAAAAGGGGATGAAGAAGAGGGAGGACGGAGATTTAAAGAGATGAGCAAAAGCCAGACGAGAAAGGGAGAAGTTCGAGAACGTATGAAGGAAGTAGACTAAAATAGAGAGAATGGAAGACCAGCAAGCTACGAAGCGAGGAAAAACCTTTAAGGAGGATGGTACGATAAATTAAATGCATGTCATTTTCTCGAAATGTTCAAAAGACAATCATCTGACTGTACCTCATCGAATGATGAAAACAGAAAATAGGCATTCATACTGTATTTTCTTAAAATGTCATTTAAAAATCCAAATTTTTATACGGGCTCTTACAGCAGTAATTATTTAAAAATTGTCGATTGCTACAAAAAATATTTATGTCACTTATACAAAACATTGATAGAGCATATAAAAGAAATATTTTGCTCAGGATTTGGAAAGAATGGCTGTCTCGGTGGGTGAAGGGAATAAGTATTGTGAACGTGAAATGGCTGTATTTTCTTAAAATGGCTGGTCTTCTATAATGAAGCGCTATTTGTACTGAAGCTCTTTCATACAATACCTGCAATTTAACGGATCTCCTATTCACTCTTCCCTAAATCCGAACAGTCTCCCAAAGATTCCCTTGGACGAAGGCTGGACAACAGTCACAGTTTATATAATGGAAGCAATAATCCATAAATTGAGGAATTTAGAAGGGAAATGGTTCGTAGGGCATTATGCTGCGGTTTCATTTTCATTTGACGGCCATGAATGCAGGATAAACTTTATTATAAATTATGAAATTTGTATTTTTATCATTTCACCCCCTCTCTACGAGCATGTACAAGGTCTTGAGCAGTGACTGGGAAGGCAATCAAAACTCTTGTGTCTCACGGCTAAGTTAAAAGAGCTAACACTACCTACAAGAGAAATACTTCAAGATACGTTTCAATTTATCCCTGGTATCATGGTATATGGACATGGCCAAGTATGGGGAGTAGTTTTGGGCATACTTGAGTGCTCTTGTGTGAAGCAGGCGAATGATCAATATTTTCCAGTCTAGTATTCATCATTCCCTGAGCTTGCTAAATATGGATCATGAGGGTCGATTGAACCAACGTCCCCGTTTACAAAAGACTTATTACTTTCTATCACATTTCAAGCTGAAAGGGACGCAACCGACCCTATTTCTCCGCCACGACAGGCAGCGAGCAGGGAACGGAGCAAGATTAAAGACAAGTTTCCGTGTGACCCCGGGCTTTGGGCTGACGGATTTTGTCCCTCCCCCGTGGCGAAATATTAATTTCATTCGGAAAAGAAAATTTTCACCCTATCCTTCCAAACACCCCGACATAAGGGGAGGGAAGCCTTTTTTGTTGAGTGGGCCGAGAATGTCGTGTGGTCGAGGGAAACCTCTTTTCACGCCTTCCACACCACCCACACCCATTCGTCGCGTTCAATTCTTTCACTCGAGCCAACTCTCCCTCCCTCGCAACTGCTCGGAATCTCGACCGCCTCCGTCGACTCTCTATCGTTCTCGTGGGTCCTTCGAATTCATTTCCTTTCATGGGCCAGAGACACCCTACTCCGTCTCAAACTTATTCCCCTCCTCCAAGCTCCCTCGGAGATTGTTGCGCCGATTCCTTTTCCTTCAGAATCTCAAGGACCGCGCACCACCGTTCCCTTTTTCACAGTCAGGGCACCCACGACACCCTCCAACTTTCTCCCCCCCTCTCTCTTTCCATCCTGTCCGACCTAATGTGACCTTTCATCGCCCCCTCACAACTTTCCCTCACCCTTTTCCTCTACCCCAGTCAGTGATGTGAAATACTAGGTTATTTATAGTTCGTGGTGAATAATATGGCTATCTTCCAGGGTGAATCACCATGTAATTTACAATACTAACTTTGTTCTCAACGACAGGCTTGACTATGAATTGAGACTTGAAGCCTGGGTCGCTTAGATAGAGTTATTTTTTTGGAAGAAAAAAGTTAGAATTGTCATTTACATATTGAATCCGTTCCATGAATTCACGCCAGGGACGATTTAAAAATATTAAATGGCTATAATATCGTCATAACTTGCAATTAAATTATCTAACCCCGCATATTTAGCGACATGAGGTTAATCAATTCGACAATGATAAGTAGGCGTACTCCTATTTATAGATTGTGTCAACACACGCATTTATTGAATGCCACAGCATTTGTAACTTGTACGAGAAGGCAACCTGGCAAATAAAAACCCTGGAATGGTTTTCTCCCCCCCTCTTTCTTTCCATCCTGTCCGACCTAATGTGACCTTTCATCGCCCCCTCACAACTTTCCCTCACCCTTTTCCTCTACCCCAGTCAGTGAAGAGATTGGAACAATGTGGGTTGATTAAGTTTAGATGTTTTGTAGTGGACGTTATTATTAATTTTTTTTCATCTTGAAGATGAAGAAAATATTCGTTTATAGACAGCATATGGTCTCCAACGTCCTTTCCTGTATACATAGCTTACGTATCTTTAAAAAGCAATGTTTACAGGTGAAGAAAGCTTTGCGTAATTAAGTCATATCTACGCTTACAATCAAATTTTTTAACCAAAGCCATAGAAAAATGAGAAATCATTATAAAAATAAACAATAGATATTTACACCTTCCACATCACCTTAACCGTGACGTCTACAATATATCCTTCTATTTTAACTCCTCACTACTTTACATCACTGCTCTCCCACAGCTTTCCTCCTCCCATTATTATTGCCCCAATGGTTCTCTTCCCAAGTTTTCTCGCATTGTGCCTCCGTAGTGACGCTGGAATAAATTTAGGAATATTTTGCGAGTGAAAAAAGGCAGCTCGCGACAAATTCCTAAACCTTCTACTCGAAAACATACAAAGTTTATCGGAGGATAATAATGGATAACAAGTTATACCGTAGTTGACATTGTGATCCGTGTGAAATGAACACTCGTGCAAGTGGGCGGAATTTCCATAGACTATATATATTCCATCACATTCTCTCGCTGATGTTCGGATCGCGGCGACTGCACCTCATTATGATGCCCGTCCTCGCGGATTTCATTTTATCACGATCGACTTTTCGATTGTGTTGAAACCCCGGTTTTCAACATTTAATTAGGCACGCGGAGCTCACTCGCATCGTGCCATAAACGCCTATAGTTATGCTCATTCCCTCTGTTTAAAAAATACTACTGGTTTTTCTTTTGTGTTTGATTTTTTCCAGTGAGCGTACATATAAACTAAAGGGTATATTTATGTTTATATTATATATTGAGCCGCCCACCAGTTCCATAATCATTTAAAACAATATACTAAAAATAAACTCTATTTTAATTTGAAAGATGAGCGTATATCGGCATAATGGAATTTTACTGCTTTCATCAACTGAAGCGAAATAGTCTCCCACAACTTTATGCACAGTAATCGAATTTTTAGTTGACTATTTTTTTATATAATAGACATTATGAAATAAATTTTGGAGTGCATTGGTAGCCCAGCTACAAGATAAAATTTAAATCTTGAATATAAATGTTTGCTGCTGAGCTATTTTTGGCCATGTACTAATGCAATTTCTTCCGCCGGTGGAAAATAGTGAGATAGAAACTATTACAGAACCATAGAGACATATTCTAGAGGCATTATCGTTCAACAGTATGAGCCATTAATATTCTCGACAGTTTAATTGGTGACATAAAATAATTAAGGTTATTTCACTAGTTCCTGTAGCCCAATGAAGTTAAATAAAGCATTTACAAAAGATTTAATTAATTCGAACACGATATTTGCACTTAGTGCTGCATCGACAACTCTGAAAATTATTTTATTTCCCATGGTATACTGCGTATCAAACGTGTTAATATGGAATGACCACATAAAAAGGAAAGCTAATTTCGAGAAACAACCAAAGAACACCATGCCAGCAAATAAACTTTTCCCAGCACTTTTGTTTCGGCGCTCTCAGAGCATTCATTGATAGTAACAAGACTGATGAAGGTAACTTTTAAGACTAAATCCACAAAATACCTGGATTTTTTTCATTTCCTCCTGATTCATAGGCACTTTACCAAAGCAATTCATTCAAGTAAAATGAGGGATGCCATTCCTCCCGCCCGACGATTTCCTATATTAAAATAGCATACCTTCCGATTAACCGATAAAGTAATTATGTCTTCTTGTACACACTAGAAGTACATTTATCTCATACTCCTCTCGGGAATCACAAACTCGGTAAATTCATTTGATTGGCATCATACATAAATAGAGAAGACAGAAATTTCAACACTGGTAAACATACAGTTGATTTTAGAACTGTAACTTCTTCTCAAAAAGTAAGTGTAAACACAACGTATATTACAAGTAAAAATTTACCTTAGAAGCATTATATTTTTCAGTGGATAAAAAGGTTGAAGACGAAAGCAACAAACTTAAAAGACTAAAAAAGGCAATAGACAAGCAGGATAGGGTGAAGGAAAGGAAAATTCAGTTAATTTTCTCGATACAGGAACCAGCCTAAAAAGAGGCCAAACAAGCGTCGGGTTTCTGAGAATTGTCGAGGCATGAGGGACAGTCCAAAATCACCCAGCACCTCTTAGAATAGGAAAACGGAAGGAGGCGCATTGTTTCCTCACGGGAGCGAGCAAACGGAATTTTCAAAGGTTTAGAGAATCGAGTTCTTCGACGAATTTATAATTAACTGAGCTGGAGCGACTAGCAGGTAGACTATATAAAATTTTCTCTAATTCACTCGACTTCCCCGGCGACGTAAGCACAATATCCTGGGTGCTGGCAAAAACTTCACACTCCCAAAATTCTCGACTTTAATTTGGAAAAAAGGGAACCCCGTACGAGCGGGCCTGGTTCATGGAAAGGAGAGTTAGTGGTGGAAAGGGTGGGGAGGGAGAATTTGTAAGCCCCCACGACCGTGATATTTCGACTCTATATGATGAGGTCAAGAAGTTTGGGATGGAAATGAATTCCTTTCCCGATTTTTAAAGTAAAAAATTTGACGAAATTAAAATGCAATCAAATCGGGGAGATAATAAAACAAGGAGAGGGGAGTTGCTCTCCTAATGAGTTGAGGAATCGAACCTCTAATGACACAATCAACTCAAGAAACGTGGTCGGCAGCCTTGGCAATTTTTTATTTTAAAGTGTGGGAGAATGCCTGAAAGAAGATATTTCAACGTGAGTTACCTTTCCCTCCCGTTTGCCGAATTCTATTGTTAAATTTCGATTTTGATTCCGATTGAAAGGCCACATTCACGGGTGGAATTTGAAGTAGAAGTAATAATAATTTATCCTTTTTCTAATCAAAAGACTATGAACTACATCTTATCTATGATGATAAAAATAACATGACGAGTGAACAACGATAGAAATCAAATTAACAGTTTGAGAAAAAAGTCGCCTCGCTCAAAGTGTGAACTGCAAGGCCTTGCGCCTTTCCGGATCAAAGCGTAGACAACATTGCTATTCACGACCATTACTGTCCATTGCAAGTATTTCAAAAGCTCATCGCACTAAGCGCAGTGCAGAAAGAGGAGCATCCGTCCGTGTATGGCCCATGATAATGCATAGCACATATCCTTAACTATCCTGGTTAATATTTTTATAGTGACACCGAGTGAACAGGACACGCAACTTAATGGTTGTTTTTTCTCGGAAGTTACAGGCTTCCACTCAAGGTAAAAAATTCCTGCTTAAAATAGAAGAATAGCTTGAAAACGAAAAATATCACATTTTCAAGTGAAATTGTGATATTTTCCGATCAAACTACCAATTGACTTGATTTTTCTTTGAAAACTGGTGGTAATCTTTTCCGCGAAAAATATTTTACTCTATCATTAATACGTTCCACCACCTTGGAAGATCTAAAATACCAATATTAATACGATCGGATCCATTTAAAGTAATAACTGCAGCTGTAAATATATAAGAAAATCTACTTCTCAGAAACTTTTCGAACTAAATTGATTTGAGCGAGTGAAAACCATAGATTCATATTTTACTGGCGTAACTCAACACACATGCAGTCATTAACTCGAAAAAGGATGCATCTAACAATGTCAGGATGATGCCGCAATCAGTGGTTATTAGAGAGGCTTCATCCGCGCGTCAGTAACACAAGAATGTTGAAACCCATCGGCGAAATTGATAGCGAGGAATTTGGAAGGCTGGGAAGAAGGACTGGATCGGCTGGTATTCAACTTCACCGATAAAGTGCAACATTCACACCCCGCTTTCCCCTTCCTCATAATACCTCCTTTGATATAGGTAAGGTAAAATTAATTGGAATCATTAAATAAAAATTAGAGAAATTTGGCGGGAAAATATATGAAGCATTCGGTAAAAGCCGAAAGAGGTGCATTGGAAAATAACATTTCTGGATTGAAATGGTCTCTCAGGTACGACGGAAAGATAGGACATATAGCCTGCGTCGTAGTCTGGAGTGAATCCTATTCTTATTAAAAGTTACTGTTAAAAATTGAGATTCCTATTTATATTTAATATCAATATCCTTAAAGGGATTACATGATAAAAATACGCATTTAAAATAATTTCTGAGGCGACTAAACGGTTAATATCTTTTACATTAAACTTTGCTTCACTTTTAAGTTAGTATTTTTTAAAAGCAGATGACACATAAGTACTGAAAATAACTTTACAAGCTATTGTTTCAATGAGAAAAGATAGGAATTAGAAATAAGACAGCAATAGATGACCATCGAATATTTGAGTAAAGGCGATACTTTACTGCCGCAGGCAACAGATTTGATAAAATTTTAACAATGCATACATAGCCAACTCTTTAAATATTTCTGTATGTCTGAATGAAATACGAGTACAAGTGGAAACATTTTGGAAGAGGAAAACCCGGAAAAAAGAGGACAAAGTTATGAAAAATATGAAGCATGAGGAAAGGGAGAAAGTAAACACGAAGGGGCACAATTTAGTTAACATAAATTAATTAACCCGGATAACTACATTACCACTGAAAAAAATGACTGCAGTCAGTAAAATTGTTTCCCTTTCCTTGTTTCTTAGTGCGTAAGGGTTTTCCTCTTTAAAAATGCAAAAGGACGTTACATACGTTTCAGTGAAAATTTTTGAGCGAAACGAAGGGAACAATAGAGAGAGAAGCACTCTCTCTGAGACCACCCTACCAACGGTATCTACGCGAAACGCATGGCTTCACGAGTGAAACATTTACACGATATCACTTCAGGAAAGGCTAAATATGAGTGTGCGATCTAATGGCTTATCTTATTGCAATACTAGACTCAGGGAGCAGTTTTGAAATCAGCGTGAATTATCCCTGAATTGCTTCCAAAATACCCACGAATTCCAAATGGTTTCTCAAACAGGCTGCACAAGGAGATGAAGTTTGCGGAATTAAGGCTGGAAAACTTGGAAATATGTCATCAAATGGATTTTGTGTCATTCTCAGCGAGCAACAATGCCTCACTCGCTCCTGACTTTGCAATTAAAACAGATTTCACATCGCCCCATTCTAGGATCGTAAGCGCATGGCAAAGTGACGAAACTCACTCCTACCTTAATCCTATTTTCCAAACCCTTAATACCTTCTCTTTCAATACATTTTTATTTCATTCTCACTAGGGTTCAAAAAAAATTTCCATTAAATCTGTTATTAAAACGCATCTCATAATAGAACACTGAGAAAAAAATTGAAACAGTAGTTGTGAAAATACCTGCAGAATTTTTAAAGAATTTATTCATACAGTTACCTGAGAATTTTTTATTTTGAAGATATTTTAATATGAGATCCATGGGATATCGTTCGAATATTCGGTCTTGACCCACTCTCGTTTCTGGTCTATGATAGGGGGCTCTTGTTTAACGGATTTTTAGCTGTACAAAAAGTTTTTTCTGCTGTTTTAATGCACATACTTTGATTTATGAATATAATTATGAGATTTATTCTTCAAATTAATGCGTATGCGCCATAAATGTTTTTTTATATCCCTATCCGTCCTTCCAGTTGGCAAGTAACAATACATCTTCTACCTATTATCATTATGAATACTTCTTCTTTGTGGGAACGACGAATCGTAAAACTCTATGTCCATTCCCTGCACTCACCACCGATATTAAAGATCCCTTGCCTTAATCTTAACAATTACTCAAAGCACTAAAATAACCAGGGCTCATCCTCGTATTTCAACATTTTTTTACATTATCTTTTCTAGCCTTTGCCTCATGCTCCGACTTACCAATTTCAATTAGCATTTTTCCAATACAGTTTCATTGCAATACAATACCAATTAGAATTATCAATTACTTATTATTTACAATTTACCTGATAGCAATGTCATATTGAATGATTATCTCCTAAACTTTCACAATTGTTTTATGCAAACGTTTAAATTTTATTTCTAATCATTAAAACGGCTCTTTTGTTGCCCTTTCTGAGAAAAAAGAACGGAAAAATATGACCAAAAAGAAGAAAATAATCGATTCATTAACTAATGCCTAACCCGATTGTCAGGTCATGGAGCTTTGAAGAAAATGAAAGGGAAGAACGACATACGAGTTAAAAGGATGACTCATAAGAGAAATGAGTGGAAAGCTGTACAATCTAATCTCAGGATTCTTGACCAGTGAAGATGATTAGCCCTCACTACCGATTGATATTAACCTATTTTTAAATGTGAAACAATGGCTTAAAACTCCCAATTGCTAATAGATTTAATTCACCATATCACGTAGATATGTATTTTTTCCCTTTCTGGATTGCTAAAAATTTGTTTGAAATTGCTAGAAAAAAAATAAACCCTCTCTGGCAACTAAAACATAGAAATTATTTTACTTTAATTTATTTAGATGTGCTAGTATTCTAAAACCTCATCTACAAGACGGCTCCGAAGTTCCTAGGTAAATAAATAATTTAAATTTATGACCCTTAATGCGGCTCGTATGTTACCACGTCGCGGAAATAGAGAATATAAAAAGAACTCAAGAAAAGGATAAAAAGGATATGGGTAGAGAGGAAGCTGACGCCAGAACCTCGCATAAACGACACCTTCCGCGAAAATAGTTGAGCGGCGGCAAAGCGCAGCGCAGGGAACATGTGAAAGAGAGAAGGGTATGAGGTGGTTTGCGCGGGAAAGGGAAGAGAAGCGAAAGTGGCGGTGCGGGGTGGTAGGCTTTCGAAATGAATGATGCAGCAAGGAAGCGAAGGGGTGACACTGAAAGACCCGGGTCGCGAGAAGGTCGCGCTCTGGGAACAACTGAGTGTACGGGCCACGAGGGAGAGGGGAGGAAGGAAGTGGAAAATGCTGTGCAGGAGTGAAGAGAGGTAGGGAGGGGAGGGTGGAAAGGGCAAAGGTGGAAGGAAAACATAGAGGAGAGAGAAGGGCGGGTATAAAAGATGTTTGATAAAAGGCACATTCTTGTTTATCATGGGCCAATTAGACATTTATGTTTTTGGGTAGTGAATATGAATGAAAAATCGTATGCATATCACAAAAAAATGGATGAAAATTTCCTCACAAAACGAAATATCAAGGGTACTCAAATTGCTTAAACGATATGCTTTTCGTACTTTTATTTCAAACCCTCGCTTCAGATAGCAACACTCTACGCGGTTTGAAACATTATGAGAGCCATTACACAATGATTTTTATCAGCATTGCCATTGAATACTCCGCGGTTAATAATCACATAAAACTTTTAACCTTCAATATGGTCTGCTGTAGCCATGTCGAGAAAATGGGATGAATGGGCTCATATAAAAAACAAGTTCTAGTAGTCTCATTTATAGATGCATTTGAAGGTGTATTACTAAAAAGTAAAATATATGTTATCGTACATATAGCCTTTTGAGCTAATTGTAAGCCATTCTCAAAAATTTGGAGGAAAACATAGAGGAGAGATGAACGAAGAGGGTCCCGTGTGAGACCTATGGGAAAGAGGAAAGGACGGTCATGTTGGAAGGCACAAAGAGAGGGAGGTTTTTGGAGGAATGGGGATGAATAGAGGAGGTAGTTACAAGGGGTGGAGGAGGTGGAAGGGGAGGAAATAAGAGGGAAAAAGGACACGGTGGAACAATGTTGGAGGGAAAGTGATAAATAATTGCAGGAGCGGAAACATAACGAAATACCTCCCAACTCCCCCGGGGGGAAGAGCGCCGTGTAATTCCTTGCGTCGCCCGATGCTGGACGGGAAAGAAGAGTTTTGTGTGTGTATTTGACGACCCCGACACATGCGTGTCTTCCTGTTGGCTATTTTCTTATATAGCACATATATATGCGTCTATGTACACGTCTACATTATGTCCTGCAAAAAAATCAAGCTTTCTTCGTGGACACGACTGGAATGGACTAGAGGTTGGATTAAGGAGACGCGAATAGTATCATTTATAAATATGAGTCTCGTTTTGTTTTATTTACATGATGGTAAGGGGTGGGGGGATTTGGGGGAGCACTTTCCTTTACAATCGACAAACTAGACACTTGCTATCCCGTCCCTACACGATGTAAATATATGTAGACGTAATGTACATACAATAATTAGAGCGTAACGCAATCGAAGATGCAAAGGTCCAGTAGAAGCGAATGAAGACATTTATATCACCAAATCTCCTTTTGTTTTAATGCGATGCTGGCAGAGCAGGAGAGAGTTGGGAGCTCAAGGAATGTATTCATAGAGATTGCACGGGGAGTACTTCCAATCTCTTGGAACATTTGCCAGAGAAATATACCTCTCCTCACATCACCGGTATCGGCATTGCCTTTTCTCATGGTTTGGAAATTTGAATAGGTCAACTACTAATAGATGGATTCAGTTTTTCGAGGACACATTTATGCAGGTATTCTTGTTTCGGTGATGTCATCAGAGGCAGTTTTTTTCTGGTGATACTTTCCTGCCCGAAGCTACATCACCTGTACGCGATACATGTTCTAAGGCTGTGAGCACTTTCCTTTAGACTCGACCAACCTAGTACCATCCCGGCACAAAATAAATGTTTAGATGAAATTTTCAAACTAAACACGAGTGAATCACGCGATTAAAGGAACAAAAGCCCTCACGGTCGCGGCTGCAACGCGAGAAGAAAGTAACAATGACAGTGCCCCGGTTACGGAGGGAGGTCACGGGCTTCATTCAATTCAATTTTCACGGCGTGGATTTAAAAAGCGTAAAAGTTGAAAACGGAAAAAAACACAAAGAAATAAAATTGCGTCCCACATTGCGGCTACATGTCCACCATGACGCTTTCATACCCTTTTGCACATCCCCCACCTAAACCCTTCATTTTGACCCACACAACGGGAAATCGCCTCCACGCATTCTACACGTCTGCATTCATCCCGTTTGCGTGCGCAACGTGTATTTCATGAAAAAAAGACATCGGGAGAAAGAGAGAGAGAGAGAGAGTTTTTTCCGTCACGTTTACCCTGAAAAAACAGGTCACCCCCTGGGTTTCCTTTTTATATTTTCTTTTCAGCTTCCCCCGTTGCTCGAAGGTAGGTAGCGGCATGAAATGGCCTCTGTGCACACAACGGGAGCAGTGTGTTGTGCACGGCAACGTGGGTGAACGTCACTTAAACACAAAACGTACCCGTTTGTGTGTTAAGGTCACACACGAATTCACCTAGGCCATCTAGTAGAAGATGGCGACCTCGGGACGGCAGAGGGAGATTCACGTTGACGAAAACGGAGGAGGAAACAAAAAAATTCGAAATTATTGATCAATTGGGAAAAAATGATGGTGTTGATTATTCTCGGATGTGTAAATATTACATTTATCCGAAAATATACAAATTCCGGGGGCGGTGGAATTATTTACTCTCGCATAATTTCATGCAAATGAATTCCGGCAGGCGCCAAGGGTGCGAGATAACTGTTGACCAATGCCTGCAGGGCGTTATTGAATGACATTCCCAATAATATTTTGAAATATCCATTAAATGCAGCGTATAGGGCAGTGAAAAACAAAGCATATCTCAAAATAATCGAGAAGTAAACAATCTTTCATTAATAATAAATTCGGAATTAACACCCTTCCATGCGCAGCTGAAAATTCATTAACAGCGAAGGATTGTTTCGCCTCGAGTACAAATTTGAAGTTTTTACATTAATTTTTATAAAATAATTGGAAGAGTTAAATGAAAGGCCTGAAAGTGCAGTAAATTAATTTTTATATGTGTACATAGTTGAAAAAGTTGATTTTAAGAGGAAAAAGCTTATAATCCTGGGGCACAATTTGCGCACACAAAATATAACGCCAGAAAACTGCATGTTTAAA
This sequence comes from Ischnura elegans, assembly GCF_921293095.1. Classification (NCBI taxonomy): domain Eukaryota; kingdom Metazoa; phylum Arthropoda; class Insecta; order Odonata; family Coenagrionidae; genus Ischnura; species Ischnura elegans. Next base: position 18,996,394 of record NC_060247.1, read on the forward strand.
ATATTGGTCAAGCATATGTATAATGGTGATAAATATTAAACGCGGGTTCTTTTCAGTCGGTCAAAAGTAATGTGTGGAATTGAAACGACATGAAATGCAAGATTTGAAATGATAAACGATTGAAAAATACTAATTTTAGTTTTGAAATACAAGGCATATTTACTATGACGCCTGCTATAGGTACATGAAATCTCCCTATATATCAAGGACTGGTGTAAATAATCCCGACCCCAAATTACACTCTTGAAGAGAGGGATCTCGAAGGATGGATTGCGATAAGATTCCCCCGGCATCGCAGTTGAAGTTCGTGTCATTGACCAAATGAATCAAGACGCCACTGCCTCGAGAGAAAATCATACAACGCTCCACCGAGCTGTGATACAGTTGAGACGCGGTGGGGTTCGGGAGAGGCTACGAATGAGCCACCCTTCTACGTGGACTTCCAAGCGGCAACACATGCCACTCCGGAGACTTTTCCTTTCATTTCCCCTTAATTTATTTTGAGTGCACCGAGACATCCCTTCTCGTTAAAGGGACGCATGTGGATTATCGCGAATTCACATCGGGTTAATTAATGCCCCGAAGAGAAGAGATAAGCTTTCCTTTCACCGTCTACAAGAGCATGTTTATGATAATAGTGAAGGAAAGCACACTGGGCGAAGGAAAACTTTCCCGGAAAAAGTGCTCTGAAAATCAGTCAGTGGAAATAATGCAAAACCTCTTCTTTCATTAACTTGATGACTATGCACAGGTAGAAAATATAATAAATTAATTTTCAGCCAGTTATATGTCAGGCTTAGTTTACCACAGCTTTCAATGAGAACGAAGATCCAAGTTTTATTGCGCTGTGCTATTGTCACATTGCTTCGTCAGAGGAAATAAATGAAAGAGGGTCTTCAAGTTACTTCATTCGATCTTCGTAACGCAGTCTAGAAATTCATATGCATATATCACTGAGATTATCAATATGGGTCCAAGAAATATTGACTGTAAATAAATTGACAAAAAGTTGAGCAGGTTGAGCAACTTTCCTTGGATCACCTGTAATACAAATAATAAAACAATATGAATTTAAAAGCTAAACTATTAGTAACTGTTGTAGCATCTAGAAATTCATCGTTGTACCAAAAGAAGAACAACCAAAGAAGACGTTCAAAAATGCATTTAATCTAAACTAGCTACAATAATGAAATCTTTTGCTAATAGTGCCGAACATTCTGGATTCATAACAAAACTTCGTTGAGCTGCAAACACTTTTATGTACCAATGCATCAAATTTATAACTTAAGAGTTAGCATTTGAAGCTTACAAGGAAAAAAATGTCAAAAAACTTCATAAAGCGTGCTTTAAAGAACTTTATCGTAAGTACATCAATTCTAAGTAAGCAGGTGTTCAAGTAACCAGATGAAGTCTCCGAGGGAGTGGGCGAAATCCAAGACCAATCAATAAATAAATTTCGATTTCTTCCAAAAATAGTTCGATAGCGGATCTTCCGCGGCGATGTCATCAAGCCACTTTCACATTTAACCCATCACGATTACCTATCTTTCATGCTTTCAATGACGAATCGTCCTGTCAGCGGGGAAATATTTCCGAGTCATTCACCTTAAATTTTTTAAGGCGTTTTACTTCCTATTTAGCAATCAACAATTTTTTCTTAAATCTGTCGTCTTCATTAAATTATTTGCTGTTGTAAAATATTCACTTCGATAAGCATTGAGTGAGGGAATGGGAAATTTGGGCTTTTTTTCAATCAAGGGCACTCGTAAAACCTTGAGCGAGCTTCACTCTTCGCTCGAGTTAATCAGACTCATCAAACTTGCGCGACAGACAACAATCTACCCATCTCGCCGTGGGATCCGACCGTCGAACCGGATAAGGCAAAAACGGTCACTTAAAGCTTTTAATGCGGGCTCGGAAAAAAGGAGAAGGACGGGGAATGAAAAGACAAAAAAAGTGGGAATGGGCGAAGTAAAAAGATTAGAGCGGAGTGGACAAACATAATTACGGACGCACGGCAGGTCGAGACGGGCAGTGCCCAGCAACCCGGAAAGAAGAGTTCGATACAAATCGTTTTCCGGATGTTTAACTCTGGAGCCATCCGAGTCGAGGTAAGGACCGGAACGCTTTAGGCCCGCCTTTCTCACCCGTCCACTCACAACTCTCTCCCACACAACTCACGACTCGGCCGCCAGGGTGGGCAGCGGTCGCCCACCGCGGGCATTCGAGAAGACGACGCCATCTTCGAATGCTCTTGGCGCAAATACCATGCGCTTTTGCGAAAGGAAAGCTGTGGTCTTGTTCCTATATCAAGAACGCACCTGTCACGACAACTCGATCAGACATTAGGGCGTGTATTTATGAGTTTTATGCACAGAAAAAATGTTACTTAAATTTAATTTAATGCTTAATTTAAAAGTTATCGCGAGAAAATCACTGAAAATCTAATTATAAATTACCTCCGTTTGGAAATTTTGAAGGACTTCTTAGTGTTGTGAACTGTCAACTATGAAAGATTATTGAAAGCTCATAGATGTCGATTATGAGCATAGTTTGATTGGTACTGGTGAACATTTGAAAAATAATAAAGATTCAACAACGAGATTTATAGCATTCTCCAACAGTGTGGACTGCTCCTCCATGTAAGACCACTGAAAATAGACAACCGTCGATGACGACCATTATATACAGAATCTCATTGATTCCTTATTTGAATTTTATCAGTATTCAATCAATCATCAATTTATACCTCACCAAAAGACTTTGGACGACATGAAGACGTGATTGAAACCTTACATGAACCTATTAGTTTTTGCCAGCTAGCCTATATTTTAAAACAATTCTTCAAAGCAATCTAATCCAACATTAGCTAATCGTCTAGGATTCCTTGGTATCTCGAAGTCTGTGGGCACTAACAAAAGATGACCGCATCATGATAGATTATGATCCGACCTCAGCAAGCATAACTGTAAAAACCTGGGGCGGGGGGCGGGGAGGGAATTCAAGGTCGTTAAACAAATGAGTCGCTACCGAACTACATGCGTACAAACACACCCGAGCGGAACGAACGAGAGTGTGTATGGTTATAAAGTAAACGAGTGACTGAAGGAAAAACCGGGCATGAAAGCGCCTCGCAGGAATTCTATTGGACTGCAACCTCGCGTGCAGGGGCGCGATTTGGGGAGGAAAAAATATACGGCGAGCGAAAATGGCGGACGCGAGCGAGGCCCTCGATAAGAATTTTTGTGTGGGTGCTTCTCATTTCTGCCCGTTTGGTCCGCCTATCTCAGCGCGTTCCCCTCGCCCCCACTTGCTCATGTTCCGAGGAAAACAAATCGGGAAGCCCACTTTTTCCACCCACGACACGAGGTATTCGTCTTTCTTGTGCGTCTTTTACGATAGCGTGGCCACCTTTACCCGCGAGGGAGCGAACGCTATGCGGCTGAATTCCGCGGAACTGCGGCCACATCCAACCCAAATGCGCGATATGCAGGCGTAGCTGAATATAACATCACGACAACAGAAGCAGCTCCGCGAACTCGGGAGTTTTAAGTCCTTACCTAGTGGTACCGAGATAAGAACAAATAAAGGGATTTTGAGATTTTTTTCGAAAAAAAAACGAATTAGGTACTTAAGCCTTATCTATTCCCTATTTCGAAAGACAAAATCAGCAGGACAGAAGATCTGCTGGAGTATACTTTACAAAGGGCCAAGTCGCATTTGAGTAATGCCGCATAAAATCACCTAATCTTGCCTTAAACGCTGTTTCGAAATTTTTTTGACAGATGCGTCAGCAGCATTAATCCTCAAGCTGAAAATAATGGATGTGACTTAGAATATAAACCACTGTAAGCACACCTTTATGAGGATAAACTGTAAAATTTTATTTGTTTTGGGCAATGTCATTGTTTTCAATGACATTGTTCAGTATTGATGAGAGGAAATTCACCGTTATGCACCACATTTCTATTCTCGTTCTATTTCATTTCTCGTATCTTTTAATTCAGCAATAATCAATGCGTCAATTTTCGAGTAAATTATTTTGCGTTGATTCGGGAAAAGGTGGCTCAACTTAAGCTAGTAACAAAGCAAAAACCAAACTAAACTTAAGTAGAATTTCTAATTGACCAAACTCCTACGCAACCTAAATAATGGCATTGAACAACATATAAACAACTTGAAGTACTGGTTCCTTACCACTAATCCACAAGTATGCACCTCAAGATTCAATAAAAGGTCTCTTTCACTCGTTCTTGAACTTATGCATAGCAAACATTTGGTTACCAATTGATCATAAAGGAAATAGAATTTTAGTATATTATTTCTACATAGCCATGTTCTAGCACTACTTGAGTAGTATTTAACATTTCCTAGCATGATTTACTACCGTAGCCATTATTTTCGGGAGAAAAATACTACGATGGACGAGATACAGTTGTAATTGTAGGACCTTATGGGACACATTACAAAACATCTAAGAAGTCCAACGATTTCAGAGGCACACGATTTTTATGCCCCACAACAATGGAATTTGAAGTTGACTGCGGCCAGATTGAGATAACTTTCCAACTTGCAGGCACAAAAAAATCAGCAGAGGAGTATAAGTTAATAGTTGAACTGGCGGGTAGAAAGCCCAGTAGTAGAGCAAGAACGACGAAAAGGAAAGATGAACAGCGGAATAAGACATATTCAGACATCATGATTGCATAGCTGTGTCAACACCTGGAAAATTCCTTCACCTTTGGAATACTATTTTCCTTCCACCTGCTACTAGCATCTCAGGTTAGCCTGTAAATACGCACTTTTTTCTTACTTTACCGTCCTGCTTCACGCTTTCGTACCTGAGAGCTTTCAGAGTCAACTCTAGCCAAGGTTTGCAGGTAACTCGAAGTACAAATAAAAATATAGCGATTGATAAAATGTACTCATCAGTACTGAAACTGACTTTTTGCAAAATCTAATTAACAAATAAATAATACATGGCAAAGAGAAATGGAACCACTTGAAGGAAAAATTGCATTTAATTTCAAGAATGATTTGTTGGTAGAATGTGCGCTAAATTAAAAAATTGATGAAATTCTTCCGTGTTCATTCATTAGATGACCCGACCAACAAGTATTAAGAAATATATTTCTGTATAATTAAACATGCGTATTTTCCAATTATTGTGCAACTAAAATGATAATTCATAGCTTCAATCGGCATTCGCTGGTTTTTGAAATGTTTAGACGGAAAATACTCCTTTATAAGTCCTGAACCAATGCTTAATCTTTAATCAAGTATTTTGAGCACTAAGCCTCAATTTCCTCCGCGAATCGCGTTTAGGAAGAACGGTTGTTTTGACCTAACAACAGTGCAGTCTATTTCCTCTGCTTTATCACGGCAGTCCAATCAGCTGTGATTGTATAGACCCAATTAATTCCCACCGTCACAGAGATACACTCGGGTGCTCTTTTCACATTCTAAAAGCCTTAGGCATGGCTTATATATCTATGACCCGAAGGACACTCGTACACGGAGTAGGGTCATGGAACTCATTTGATTGTACCGCAAATCCAGCACGAAACTCGCTTTGAGTCTTTCCCTGAGCCTCCTAATTATAATCGGTATATCATCCGATATAAGAATAACAGTGCACGATCTTTGCTATTAATCCGTTAAGTTATAATCTCGATATTGACTTTAAGTAAATTTTCCAATATACGATATAGAGAATGAATAACGAAAAGTCCCAGATGGTTAATGTTCAAGATAAATAGTTCAAAACCCATGATTGTATATCCATGGTCAATTTATTTAGAGCACATTGAAGCTAAAATTCTGAGTGATTCTTTGTATTACAATATCGAATGGAAAACTGATTTATATCTTGGGCTAAAGTCACATATTCATACGAAACAATGTAAGCACGTTGCATCAATATGCTCTCAAACCATGTGTTCATTGAATTTCAATTTTTATGATGAAAATAACCTATAAGATATGATACTTTGAAATTATCTGAGGCAACCCATTTGCATTGGAAAAAATATGAAGCAAATCAAAACATTAATTTACAAAGCATCGACTTTCTAGTCTATAGTAATTTGATTCGATATATTTTACCGTATGCAAAAAGATATACTTCAGCGCTAATTGTCGCCCTCCAATCAATATCCCTCGCATAAAAATGCCCTCACTCAAACGCGATAAAAATTTCATTCCTCTGCCTAATTTTCTTTGTTCCTAATTTCCAAATATTTTTCGTGTTGCAGCACTTGAGCTCTCAAGCACTAGCCGTTACCGTCAAGAGCATGATTTTCAAAACTATTCGTAAGCATTCATATAAGTAGAAGTATCAATTTTCAATGAAGTAGGATTATAATAACCAAGTTAAAAAAACCGTACGAATTGAGGGAGGTAATAATGAGTACGAACGAAATAAACTCTTATAGTTGCCAAAAGACAATCAACAGATATTGTTATTGCATACAACTTTTGGGCAAATAAAAGATCTCAATTTAAAAGATTCTTCTCCGACGAGATGTTCTAGACATTAATGAAATTGAGATGGAAATCTGTACGCAGTGAACCAAGAAAACGACTTCTATGTTCTTGCCTGCATTTCTCTCCAAAAATACAGAGCAGATATTTCCAACTTCGTATGGAGCACGGCATAACTGCAGATCACGAGGCCTGTTATACGCGTCGCTTAAAAATACGACGACGCCTCTACGGATGCAGGGCAGTTATCCTCGCTGCCCTTCTGCTCCTGATTATTTCCGCTCCATCAGCGGACAGCCAGCGATATCGCATTTCCCAATCCCATCCCCTCCCCTGTATCATTATCACTCCTACTCAAATCTCATTCTTCCCACGCGTCACGGGCTACTCTCATTCCGCGACGCCTAAACCAATTCCTCGTACCTTTTGTGACGCGTCGGGAATGACTCTATTTTGCCGTTGCGCGGCAAAATGACGATTTTCATCGATGATGGCGTCATAAATACGCTACGTAATTTCATGTGAAGTTCCCTCCTACCAAGAGCACGGGGCCAATTCAACTGGCAGTGCTCCTCCGAATGGCATCGTTACTCGGGTTATGGGGTATAGAGCTAGCTACCGTCCCCTCTCCCGTCTATGTGAGCACAGGTCCGCATACGCTTTGAAGTAGTACTACACGGAAGATATCTCTCGCCCGGAGCAATTCGATGCGAATTATTTTCTTCCGCATCATTTGTACCGTGCGCAACTGAGGCGTCCAGATAATTCGACGGGAAACTTAATTGCGAAGTAATCTCTCACGGAAATTCAATGTAGTAGCGTCACGGCGAAAACCTATTACTCAAAGTATCGCCATTGTTTCGGTAGGTAGGAGAGCATCACATTTCGACGGCACAAAAAAAGCCAGCATTCAAACGCGATAAACATTTTCATTCCCCTCTGATACCGTGAGTGAACTATACTTTAGAGCTGGTGGTAACGGATGTTAAAAAAATACTTTTCATGGATATGCGCATAATATTAAACAATAGCCTAATATGATAATATAGAATGTGGTAGCAATACGAGGGAAAGCAACCAATGAAATTCGTATTTCGTTGAAACAATATAAATAGTTAGTAAATTATAGCCACATCCAAGGCACTCTGGACAACGGAAATACGGGTGGTATATTGGCAAGGCATTGGAACCCCAGCTTAAGCGTATCACGGAGCTAAAGAGAGGCGGAGCAAAAGCGGCGCAGAGATGACGTGGACACAATCTCCAAGAACGAAGGACCCCAAGCAAAATGCCTCAAGCTTCCTATAGCCCTCGAATTAATACAGGCTAACGATTCTCCCAATAGTTCCAGAGGAGCCTTTGAGTGCAATAGCAAGACCAAGGCTCCATAGGTCTCCCGCGCTGCACCGCACAAGCGAGTTATGATTTGCACTTGCCGATGTGTTTATGCCGCCTTAGTACACAGCTCATCATCGTGTCACAGTAAGATAAACGAAATTTAAATAACCTATTCCGCGTTCCGCGAAAGAATCAAAATATTTTTCTCGAACAACTTGAGAATTTCGTTGCGTTGTTTGGTATTCTATCGTAGACCACTGATGTCCATAGATTACGCCGTCAGTTATTACCTAGCCGAAAATTTCTCTTTCAAGTCATAAACCTCACACCATCAATGTTCGTAGTATATTAACAAACCATTTACAAACGTAGTATATTAACAAACAATTTACATGAGAAAGAAAATTTGAATAAGTTGAAAGTATATAAGGATTAAAAATTAGCAATTGTCAAGAAAATCTCAATATGTTAGATGAAATATTATTTCATCATTTTAAAAGAAATATCACAGAAAGAAGCAACGGAAAGACAGGAACTTTGACGAAAAGGAGGAGGTATACACCGCGTTCCTTCCATTAATAGAGTGAAAGAAGTCTTCATGCTTCATCTAATGAGTATAAAATTCCTGTTCAGTAGGCTATCATAAGGTTTTACGGCCACATCTATAAAAAAGGTTCCCTCGTTAAAAAAATAAATCATTTAATGGTCAAGCATCGCTTAAGTCGTTATGAATAAATGCATAATAGGGATTGCATAAATTAAACGTCTTTGATTCAATACACAACTTAGAACGATATTCTAACAGCCTTCCAAACCGTAGCTGTCTTTCTGGGTGACACTTTTTTATTTTGTTTCGTCTCCAACACAGCCACAGGGCTGGTAACACTCCTCTGCCGGGAAGTTCCCCCAAAAATCCACCCCCCAACCCTCTCAGTAGACATCCTGGGCCACCAAGGCTGCGGGAAACGCGTTTGGTTCCGGCCTCGGATGTACGATTCACAGGCGATCCCACACATTAAAGCGGACCCAAACAGAAGTGGAACCTGCGACGAAACAAAAAAAAATATCAAGAGAGGACGGCGTCAGCAAGAGGGAAAGACCACGTAGTTGGTTAGTTAAGTCTCCGGTGTGGCAATTAAAATCGGTGTGGCATAGGAATAAATGAGTGGGAATAATGAGGAACTAAAGATGAAGGGGTAAAACAGTTTTTTTTTGTTTAGCAGCCACGACGCTTTCTTTCTACGGTGGATACGCTGCGGAGTGGAAGGGACGGAGTAAAAAACAAACGACGCGAGTAATAAACAACGGGTCTGTGACGAATTGAAAGAGCCGGACTGGAGAGGAAGGTAGACGGGTGGGAGAGAGGGGGGAGGGCGGTAAGGGGGCGGCTTTCGGAGGCGGGGAGGGGAGAGACAAGAGCGGGACCACCCACGGTCGCGGCCCGCTCTCTGGACGGGCGGAGGGCGGGGAATATCCAATGCCAGCACGCGATGACGCTCTGATGGGCCGCTCAAGATGGAAGAGGTGGGCAACCGCTCCGCTCCGAGGGACCTGGGAATGGGGAAAGGGTTGTTCTCTAAAGGAAAAGTGGAATGGGGGAGAGAATCATGGGAAGGGAAACAGAAGAAGAGAGGGAAAGGAAGTTGGCTTGACGGCCCCAAACACTATTTTTTTTTTTTTTTCTTTCTTTCTGGAAGGAGTTTCTTCCTACGATAACTACCCACGGTAGACTAGAAAAAGACCGTTGGGTAGGGAAATGACGCGTTATAAGAATGGTTTCGATACGAGAAAGCGCTGAGACTATGAGAAAGCAAGCGGTGGAACAACAGGTGCTCGGAACACGGCGAGAATGTTGGTCAAAATGAAGAAAGGGCGGCCACTAGATGTGGGGATAGAGGCTAATGTTGAAGGCCAGAGCTCGAATTATAAGGATATCTGTCGCTGAAATCTCCCGCGGTCAAAACATAATATAAAGTCATTCTCATGGTCATTTCGCTGATGAAAGATAACCCGGCTTAATATTTATAGCCCCTCTACGTCATTTTCATTAATCGTTCATCCAAAATACAGTCATTCCACTCAATGCTCAGAATCTACGATGAAAAATGATTACGGAGAAGAATGAGGCGTTAAGTGATATTTAATGTGTGTAAGTAATTTTCAGGAACGCAAAGGAAATAATGAATTTTGAAGGTTGAAACTGGAATATTAGCTCAATATAGAGCTCAATTAGTGAGATGATTGCCCTACTATTAGTGAATGATAGAAAAATATAAAAACATTTATTTTTTAAACACGAAAAAGTTAGAATCTTTCCCTGAATCATTTTCCATTTCTTGCGTATAGGAAAAAATGTAATAATATCTATAGGAACACACCGTCTTTAAAGAGCATTTTGTTCGCCCAACTAGTAATTTTTACCCCAAGCCAAATACTGTACCTATGACTGCAAGTTTAGTAGTCAGATAACCTTCCACAATGGCACTGAATGCATTGCAATGCAATCTTAGCATCCTGGATAGCGTTTAAGGATCATACCTGATAACAGTCGCGGCTGGTGGTTATATATCCAGGGTGTGCATTAGAGAAGATGTACGATGATGAAAAAGGGCATGAAGTTCAAATGAATGCTGCTAAATGGCACTGAATGCATTGACGGACTAGGATCCTGAGCACATGTAGTGTAGGAGTGTAGGTGGCAGATATACCGCTACACTACCTTCAAGTTACTCATCAAATATGGGCGTGCGCACTGGCGTCGTGTTGAGTCTGCTCCCAGCACCCATGTGAACATGGCATGCCCCCCCACTTACCTCGTCCCGCCCGAGCATCCTCAAGCGATCGCATAGACCGAAAATGCGGCCGGCTTGATGCCACGGGATCGCATGTTTGTAGAGCGGTGAATTCGCTAAGGAAATAGATGTAGCGTTTGGAGCTTCATATTTCATCCATATGTAGACATGATTTTTATCTATCTCGTGGTAAAGGAATAGTTTTCTTTTGTAATTCATTAATGTTTGGGTGTGCACTAGCTAACATGCGTATATGCACTCGCCGCCACTGCTTGATAGCGGCGTATACTTACCGCAGAAGTAAATTGATTAATATCAATTAGAACTCGCCGTATTAAATTATACCTCATCAAAATAATCTTACATTAACAAAGATTAGTTTTATACTTTACCGATATAAAAATTGAATTATACTTCTAATCAAGATTCTCGGGAATTAAGACAGTTGGTCTGAAGGTGGGTGTAAACTTTGAAGTTGACTACAATAGAAATGGACCTCTGATACATACTACGTTTAACTCGTTCATATCGGCAGTTACTGCGAAGCACTGAGAAGAGAATAGAAACCACTAGAGGATTTGGCTGATCATGATTTGATTCATGAACGAAGTTGAAGCAGTCAATTTTGAACGCGATAGCAATCAATGAGATGGTCGGATGAATGTATCGCAACTGGGAGCATGGAAAAAAATTGAAGCTCTAAAAACATTTTAAAGGTAGAAGGGGGAGTTTCACAGATATATGAAATTTATAGAATATTAAGGACTACCTATACATTTTCACAAGTCAGAGGATATGATAATATTCACTTTTCAAGACATTTCTTTTCCCAGTTTTCTTTTAAGTCTTGGACTATATCAGACTCTATTTAGAGTTTTTTTTTTCAAATATTAAGTTTTTTTAAAGTCGTGTTAAAGGTACTCTCTAAATATCTAGAGCTACAGTTATAAAACTTATTTTCTACCTGTAAATCGGTCCTCAGAAAGTTTATAATAACTTTTTTGAACTAAATTCCTGTAAGCACGGAGTGGGAGTTAGAGTATACCCTTAAAATACTGAATCAACCAAGACTCTCAACTCTGGAATATCTCTCTGTCCGTACGTAAGTACGCCATGGCACCGTGATTTATTTAGTACCAGGCCCATATTATTTCGCGCCCCGGCACAAGATAAATAAGGGCGCGCCCTCCCCAGTAATTCCATTGTGAGGCGAAAAAACGCGGGGATCGTAAAAACAAACGAAAGTCTGATGCGCCTATTGAAAAGAAATGCACCGCGTCATCGACTCGACCCCCGTCATTATCCCTAATGCTAGGTATGCCGCACGCCGTTTTAACTCCAAAGTGTACCTTTCCCTCATGTATTATTTAGCACAAGGTTTTGTCGGTGCGGTGGGGGCCAGGTGCGGGCCGTGATCGCCCAGGTATTTGGACGGCATTTCCCAAGGCCAGCCACGCGATTAAATGATCCGAAGACAGCTCTATTGGTTGGATTGCCTTCGGCGCAATGGCGCTCCCCTCTCACTGCCTACCCCAACGGAGAATTCGACCGGGCGGGCATTGCGGTGAAAGGGATTGCGGACGGACCAAACGTTCGGCTCGGTTTGGTTCGCGATTCTACGACCTCCACGTCCTCAGGGAAGGAAGAAAGCGGATGAAAAAAAATGTATGCCACTCTGCGCGGACGAAAACTTAGCTTTAACTCAATAGAAAACGTACTTACAGACCCCTCAAGCAGTGGCGCAGCGAGGGGGGGTTTTGGGGGATAAAACCCCCCCAAAGCTCAGAGAAATATTTAAGTTTAATCCATTTTACTTAATTGGATTAGGATTACTTATAGTATAGTGTTAGGATTAATCAAATATCCCCCAGAAAGCCGTAAAACTCGCCATTTTGAACCATTAATCTTAAAAATTTTCTGGCGAAGTGCCCCCGCAAATCCCGCTTACCCTGTCGAGTATGCAATACCTCAAACCCCCAAGTACCAGTTGCGCCTAAACCCCTAAAAACTGATAGCAATGTTGAAATACCCAATTTCAACATTATTATAAACTTAATATTAATTTTTTAAAGAATAAAATTGCTCTGGAACTGGGAGCCTACTTTTGGCTTCCAGGTCACTGCACAGAACAGTACTCTATTTCCATAGCAATTCCTTAGTTCCCTCAAAAATTTGCCTAGATAGTAAGAAGTAAAAGATTTATACCGAGAATATTTTAACAAGCAACTTATGTGAATTAGTCCGTCTTCCAAGTGGCACGTTAGAAAAATGAAAACTTATACATAGTTTTTTATTCCTACTTATTGAGTATTTAATTTCATGTAAATATGTTTTCAGTTCCAATGAGCAGCAAATAAGCAAACTTGGCCCAAAAAATCAAACCATGTCATAGGAGGAATGGTGGTAGATGAAAAGATTTGAAACTTATCCTTTTCCCTTTGGCCACATCGTTTCCTTTGATTGCTCTTTCCATTTCCTACGATTCGTTGCCGCCCCACCCTACCACCATACGCCGCGAGATCCGGGCTTGGGGGAAAGAAAGTACAGGGACACCTCTGCAGAGGCAAAAACGACGCTCCCCCGTATAATTTATGTCCAGGGAACGGGTAAGGTTGATAATTCGCGCAAATTGAAATTTCATAAATGATAAGATAGCGACCATTCAGGACGAACTGCTGCCATGTCACGGCATTGGTAATGTCCGCGAAGTATCATCCCGTAACGTTTCCTTGCACTTCAGCAGTAAAAATCACTGGTCATTACTACTGGATCCTAGAACCTTCATTTATATGGCTCTGAAAGTTTAATAGTGCGAGAAATTGATCCCTTTGAGAGGTAATAATGAATGGGTCCTATAAAATGTACTAGTCTACAATAAACCCTGCAATTATTTCTCCGTTTATACGATTGGTTTTCTATGGTCTGATTTCTTGATATCAATTCAAACCAATAACCCTGTATGATTTAATTGAGAACTCTGCACATTAGTTGAAATTAAAATAACAATATGAATAACATCAGTAAACATTGATCCAGCTGATTCCGATGAAAGTCATAACTGATTGACGATTTATGCATTTACCTCTACATCTTGCAGAAACGCTAACTGAACGGTAATCTGTTCGCTATAACAAGGAGACATAAAGCTGATAATAAATACATTAGATGCATCCTATAGGTAAATAAAGGAATAAAATTATTCAGGGACGTTGAGCAGAATTATTTATTTGATTATAAGAAAATCGCGGAGTATTTTATGGGTACATACCATAATAACACCATTTTAGCCATGGGCTCGAACTATTATGGCTTAATATAGCCTTTCAATTCTGTAATCTTCCCCTATCACGCCTGAAACCATCTATTTTGTTAATCTAACTGGTTAAAAACAATACAATTCTATCCGTGTCACTCTTACACTAAAAAAGTCTGGCAGAGAGGTAAAATTAAAGAAGGAAATTCTTTTCTCAGAGCTTTTCTTACGTGCACACAGAAATTATTCATGCACTTGATGCTGATAGAAGGGCGAAAATACCTTTCGCTCGGTCCTATACTCATCTAAATAAAGAAGTCTTATCATCATTTTGTACCCATGTTCAGTGCTGAAAGAACGCGGCCAAAAATTCAAAGAAGAAACTCCAAGACATGGTAAAGGAATAGTTCAAACCATAATGTGTGGAAAATCCACGGGAAGCATTTATAGACATGAAAACAATTTCTACAAGCGTGCCATAAAAACTAGCATCAGGCGGCAAACTTTCCGAAGACGTAAATCGCGTAGCACCCTAAAAAGAGGGAAACAATCTTTGCAAGGGGTGGCGACAGTAGGTACGATGTAGACACTTTACGAAGGAAAAATGGCTGGACAAAGTGAAGTGACCCATAGTAAGAAGTTGGAGCAATACAACCTGAACGAGAAAATGTCCTCTTTACGGTTTTCAATACCCAACTCTTTCCTTTGGGGAAGCGATTAATCCACATTCACACAACTTACGGAGACTTACCATCCCGCATCACAATAACGATTTGTCACCCGTACCATAACTAGGAATGCAACACTATTTCTGAAGTATTTCTGAAAGAAAATTGAGGGGAGAAGATCAAGAAAACCATTTTGAAATTTAGGGCTTATGAGGAGAAAAATGCAACTAATTGAGCTATAAACTAGGACAATGCAAGCACACACTACAGTCAAAATATGAAAATGATAGCAGAACTAAACAAAATCACGCATCATTGTATTATAAAAAAATCTTCCCTTTTAATTATTTGTCAACAAATTTTTACACGGCAAAAGCACGTTGGTTGGGTTGATTAATCAAAATCTAATGCTAAATAATCTCTTTCTAACATTAGTAAAGTGGATTAAAATCCCAATAAAAATGAATTAAACGCAGAACATAAAATATTAAGCTCACTAACATTTTACTATCCACCTAAATAATAATGAGTCTTTATTTAAAAAGCTTATTAGCTAGAAGCGATGTAAGCTATTTATAATTCCCTCTAGTATGCTAGTATTGATTCCTGAATAGCAATAATGCTGCCTTTTTTACTGTTAAAAAGGTCAGCAATGGCAAAATCTTGCTGAAAATTAAATTCTGATTACATAATCTTGTGAGGGTGCTGTGAGACGACACAGCAGAAAAAACCCTGAAGGATGTATTCATACCTTTAATATCGGTTATTCTCTTAGATTTTGCTACAAATAACTAAGATTTTGAGATTAATTATACCATAGCATGGGTGACATTAAATAAACAATATTCCTAACTAAAAGTAAGAAAGAAAAACCAAGGCTATGTTAAGAATTGGAGTCTTTAATATATCTGTGGTAGGATATAGTAATGGTATTTTGGTTTCTATATTGTTAAGGTACGGATACATTATTAAATATGTATCTAATTTTAAGTAACCAAGGAAGAAGATAAGGGTCGCGTGAATAATATTGAAGATTGAAAAGGCACTCCCAGCTAAATAAAACCATTGCGTTTTGAGGACTTGAAATCGATAGGTCCCTACCTTACACAAAGTATCCTACACATAGCCACAGAACCTAGGATCAATGCATAAAACACATGCATATGTGAGACAAGGCTGTCCCTCCTAACACTCACTCTATGTGCGCGGCCTAGGCAATGGCCACGTTATGAGAGCGCGAACACCGACACCCGCTCTCCGAACTCCCATTGTGCCGGTCGGGAATAAAAAAGTCTTGCAAGCTCTCGAGCTGCGACGGAGTCGAGGGATCCAGAAACAAAAGACACCGGATCGGGTCCCAAAAATTGGCTCGAGACTCACGGGGGCCTCTTGTAGATCCGTGTACGGCCTTTGTTGGGACGCCCCGGGGCCAAAGGAGTACGAAACAACCAACCTCGTCGGCGAGGAAAAGAAATTTCCCTCCGCCTCCTTCGCTCAGACGAGAAGGAAGAAATTTTGAAAAGCGAAGGCTAAAGAATCGAGATGACTTAACTTAGGGCGGCGGGATAGGGTGCAGAAGGGGGACAAGGATAGCTAGGCGGGGGAGGGAATACTGAATAAATTCTTAATAAGATGAGGCCCGAGGGTTGGAGAACAGGTGGATAACCCTGCTGACTAAAAAAAGAGAGAAAGAGGTAGGGTGGGGTGTGGAGAAAAATAAAGGATGGGGAGGGGAGAGCATAAGGAGCTCGGATGGGAGGTGAGGTATTTCTTCGTGAGTGAAGACAAGGGGAGGGGGAGAAGTGGTGGGGGGTGCGAGAGTGGGTGGGAAGGACGTGAGTAGGTGGAAGGGGTGGGGGTTTGAGAGGGAGGGGGTGGGGGAAGATGGGGTAAGACCTGGGAGTGAGGCAGAGAGTGATTCTGGCCGGGTCGGGCAGACGTGAGCCAAGGCTGCGGGGGAAGTTGGGCAGGGAGGTTCTCAGGACGGAAATCGGTTGAAGCAGGTAGTATCGTACCAGCCACTAGGGCAGCAGAATAGTTCCGCGTGAAGGGTATGGCACGCATGTTATTTTATATTTTTTCTCTATTGGGCACAAGAAATTCTTTTCCAGCCGGATTTTTTTTATTCATAAAATGTACTAAGACTAATAAATACAGTAGATTCCGTTTAATGGGTCCACCGGTTACTTGGGGCAGCCGCTTAATTGGGGCAGTTCTTGAAGAACAGAACCCAATAGAGGAATATCCCAGAAAATTCACCGCTTAATTGGGACAACATGCCGCTTTATTGGGCCATGAGTCAGCGACATAGACTCTATACTCGCGACGAAATTAAAATATCTTGTTTTCAGAATACAATTTTTTTTATATTTTCTTCCTTTGATTTACTCTTATTTTTCATAAATGTTCCTATTCTTGCCCTATTTTTAAAGCTCTTGTTGCTATACTATCCGCAAGAGTATGGGACTTTTATTTAATAGGACTCAGTAAAAGACATTCATTCAGCGTCACCCAACTGAATTGATATAATCTTAAAAATGATAATTAATTAACTAAACTCACTGATTTATTAATCAAATTAATGGTTCAATAAACTTATGATGCATTATAAACATTCTTTAGTCTTCTTTCTATCATTTCAACGTTATTTTTATGCCCATATGCAAGATAGCTCGCCTAATTGGGGCAGCTGCTTAGTTGGGGAAAAGTGCACAGGTCCCGATATGTCCCAATTAACCGGAATCTACTATAATTAAAAGTGAGTTTTCTGCGTGATACTATAATCTATGGCATCATGCCATAATGCTGTCAATAGCGGTGATGTTATGATCTTCAGAACTTAATATCTGCAATAAAGGTTTTGTACGTATGCACGATCTCTCATGATTTGCATACCTTGAATGATTAATCATTATTTATGATTTACCTCACATAATTTCCGGTTCACAATATTTGTTTTCTCTAACTACAATATCTCATCTTTTATTTCGCGTAACATTTACTCATAGATTTGTAAGTGCTGTAGCTGTGTTAAAACGGTCGGGGAATAGGGAAAGCATGGAACCGGCTGGTGAGGGCTAATCGGGCAACCAGACTTGATAGGAGGAATTATGGGAAAATGGAAAGGTAAATGGACGAAAGAGGGATATGAGTTGATCGCAGGTAGAAAGCCTGGAGAAATGGCAAGGCCAAGCGCGTAAAGAATTACATGGGTTAATTCATAAATCAAACCAGTTCCGGGCACGGCAACGAAAATTTCCTGGCCGAACGATAATTTTGGCAGCGCTCAGCCTCGCGTACCTGTTCCCGATCGGCCAAAATTATCCGTTTTGGATCATCGAGAGCGTTTATTTACAGAATCAGGCACAAAAAGAACTAGATTAAAAAGGGAAATGCTGGAACTAACCCCATGCAATTATTTTTTTCAATTCCTGCTATTGAAATTTCTGTGCATCACATCGAGTATACTTGACATCATAAGGAATTAGGATATTGTCACTGAGATAATTTATGTGTTCATATAAAGAAAAATATTTTTCAACCGCTAAATCCGTAGTTTTTTTAATTAGAGAACTAATCTAGTAAAATGGTTCAATAATTAAAAAGAAAATATTAAAAAAACACGAGGATTTACTGAGGAGTCTCAGTGTCTCACGCATCACGATGACGCGTTTACACTTACACTCTTGGGATTACCAGAACGTAAAAGTATATTTTCGCAGAAATATCGTATACGTGCACAGGGTAGCTACTTTGAGAATAGATACCGCAAAAATAAATCCCACGCTGGCTTATAGGAACGTTCGTGTTCGACCGAAGACAAATGGAGAAAAGCAAAGGACACGGAAAATGCGATACCTACCAAATGAGCTTCGTAGGTTGGCTACCACGAGTTGGAAACCGTATCCATGAAGCCTGAAATTGGCTAATACGACATACGCACCCGAAAACGATTAAGCCAAATCACGGTCATCTGCTAAGGAGCAATTTCCCCCAGGTGGTTTTAAATTGCTCTCTTGGGATATGCCTGTGCATCTGGCAAAGTAGTACTTTTGATGGAAACAGTGATTACTCACATTTTTCGGATTGAGACAAATCAAGACACCTCTACCAGAGTTAATTCACATCGAAATCCGGGAAAGGGAAGCTATGGTTAGCGTCTTGTAATAGAAATTGCTATCACAATATGGTAAGAAATACCTGTGTGTATGTATACAAACCCCAGCATTGGGCCATGAAGGCCAATGCAAACAGATTTTTAATGTACGTAAATGCGGGAGCAGAAGGAAGTTCAATCACATCGATGCATCACTTGAATAATATTTAATATATTATTTCCCTTATAGTTAGAAGGGCAAGCTAGCAGGTTAGCTCAATTGTATTACTAATGATGCAATACCACTGAACCACGGTCAATGCTGAAGAAAGAATTAACAAAGCCAACGGTTACCATACCTTGAAGGTCTCTATTCCGCAAATAACTTTTCTCTTTCTTGCAAAAGGAGTTATATAATGCAGTAGAATTTGGCAATACTCTCATTCTCAGCAGTGAACCACTGCAGTGTTGACAATCTTTTGGGTGGTAGCGTTCGTATTTTGGATACGCTCTGTCTAAGAGATTATATGATAGTGTGTAAAAAGTCATATTCCAAGAAAATATGTCTTCTATAATCATTTAAATAAATGACAAAAACCAGGGTAATATATAAAATTTATGCCAAAAAAGATATTCACTTCAGTGTTGTAATCAAACAGATCGTTTTTCAGTGTGCACAACTCACAGGATATTTTATTGCCTAACAAGATTACTTTTTGTAGGATGAGACTAAATTAGAAAATATGATGGGGCTTATGAAATGATTTGTCTTCTTGACTTATTTTTCAATCTCAAGAGTGAACGAGATAATTTTCAAGAACTATGAGAAAGTTTATTTTTCTTGGATGGCTGTATGCAACAGTATAATAAAGTGATTTTAGATACCATCGCCATCACATGATCCAGTTGTATCCTCTACGAACCGTTCTAATGCTTACTTCAACCACCAACCCACTATAATACAATCAATCCACCCCTCCCGAGGCGTATGTATCCATCTCGAGATATTAACCCCGATACAAAGCGGGGACCACCGGCCTCAAAGAAGGCGGAGGACCAAGGCTTTCGAACAAGAAACTAAGACAACTCTGTTTGGTAATAATGAAACGCAATCGTTCCTAGACGGCAAACAAAGCCTCTGAAATGAAGACATGATATCATGGCGAGATGAGATCATGAATAAACATAAAAGCGAAAATGACGATGCTTGTCCGAGAGAGAGAGGGGAGTGGCTCGCCAGACGGGAAAGGGTTCGGGAAAATAATAATAAGACGGAAGAAAGGAACGGTGGAGGGGGGAGGGAAGGTTTGTTGTGGGCGGGAGAGGGGAAGGGGGATAAGACGGTTGGGAAGGAAACGGTGGAAGGGGGAGCGAAAAAGACGGGTTGGAGGGGAGGGAAGATAAATCACTTTGTGTGCGAGAGCATGACGCAGTGGACTTAGGGAATGAGGAGAGCAGAACACATCCTCGATTCCAGGAGGATGGGGAGAGCGGTAAATGAGATAGGGGGTAGGGGAGGGTGAGTTTAGGGAGAGAGCGGTATCATGTTCAAGAGAGGGGATTGATAAAGGCGGGAAGCATTGGAAGGGCAAGATTCGAAATATGGATAACCATGCAATATTTACATGATCTGCCTGATCCTGGTGCCAGCCATAGGGTGACAATTACAGTTTTGCCTGTATTCCACCAGGCGTCTTCAGGTCGAAGTGAAACTGCTATCACCCTATGGCTGACAACGCGGCGAGAACCAGGAAGATGGAGAGATCATCTAAGCGAGGACGCCACGGAAGACAACAAGAAACCTTCCATACAATATTTTCAAAGGTGCAGTACTCAAGTCTTATACCTTCATCTCGACTTGACTCGGTGACGAATGGTGACCGATCACTCCCGGAAAACTTAACCTTTCAGTCTGATATATTCACGGTACAGATACTAGACCATGTTCAATATTTTTCTGTATTTTAACAATTAAGAAATCGGATAAAATGATGAAAAAGGAAAATTAAAAAATTTTATATGCAGGTAAATGTTGACAGCGGTCCATATTACATAGGTACCCGGAAAATGTCAACTTCTTAGCATAAATTTTGGGAAGGGGAATTATTGGGTAGCTCGACCGGTCTTTTTAGATGACAGATTAATCGCTTAAATCTTGCGCTATCATCTTAAAATTTTCGAGCACAAGAAAATACCGTCGCCAGCATTTGCCTGCATCTCAAATCTGATGATTTTTGACCTTATAATTATTTTCTCATGTGCTTTTTTTAATAGGTAAGATACATTCAAATTCTCTACAGCGTCTACTCCTCGACCCTGAAAATTTAAAGATGATAAGTTGAGTATAAAGCGTTTGATCTACTACAAAGAAGACCGATAGAGAGGGATGGATGGATAAGGGACATGGAGAGATGCGTTTCCTTAAGCAAATAAGGTTGTGAGGAACGCTTTCTAAGAAAGCTAAGAAAATAAGTTTATCTTTGATCATAAAATAAAATAAATTATCATACCTGATGAAAGCATAAGATGCTGAAACCCGGGTCGTACTATTTAAAATAAAGTGTGGAATAGAACCAAGTAATTTATTCTATTTTATTTTATGATGAAGCAGTTCCACAAAGTAACGCCTGAGACCATGTCTTATATGTTTATCTTTGAAACTACTCGTGTGAATGACAAGGGAGAATGGTCGCGGTTCGTACGTTTTTCTCTTGCTGCTTAGGTGACAGATTATTCGCTTAAATCTTGCGCTAATATCTTAAAATTTTCGAGCACAAGAAAATACCTTGCACTAGCATTGGCTTTCATGGGTTTCAATGCGATTTTTGGGCTTTGGTGAAGTAAAAATTGAGAATGAGAATGAAGTTACTTATCGTGTTCCTACGTATTCCATCGCATGCCGTGTCCAACGACTACAAATTCAATGAGAGCAATTTTAACATGGTTGTCCATTAAAAAAAAATACATTGAGGAATGTTCAACATTTCCTTAGCTATTGTTGGTGATTTTGATTAGTCCCTCGTCTTCAAAGCTGCAGTAATAATTTTAAGCCCCCGGTCTCATTTTACGACGCAACTCTAACCGTCAAACCGAGAACTATAAACAAAAAATCTGCATGCAATGGCAGAAGGAAAACATAATTTCGACTACACTTCATTCCTTTTGATTTTCTTTGATGACCATTAAAATGCTTATCTACATAGAACTGTTTACGGGGAACGTTCACAAATAGCGTTGGAATGCATACAGATGAAATTACATACCCGGAAACGCTGGGTTAAAACAGCATCATTTGTACGCATAGTATTGGGAATTTTGACCGAGTAATCCAAGATAATGAAGACTAAGCAAAATAGGAGATTATTTATGGAGATCATAATCGAGTTATTACCGCTATGAATCCCATTAAACAAGAGATAAGTAAATTACGCTTAACTGATAGGTTCACAAAATACTGTTGGGAAGAGAAGAAGCTCAAATTTACGTATCTTCAACATACCCAGTTTAAATAAATCTACATTAATATACATATAGAACTGGCGTACTCCAACAGAATTCAATAGTAGACTCTAACCAAATTTAATATTCACGGACAATATCCAAGATCTCTTTCTACTTGGGCAATGTAATTAGAAACTAATCTCTCAGCGAACCCACTTGCTGGAGTTTAAATGCTACAAATAAGTCTACCTCCTGTATACAGCACGCGTGCTTTTAAGTTTGAAATGTTATACGCACGCCGAACACGAAGAAAAATGGGATAATGCTCGCGTCTTTTCCACAAAATAGACATCGCTTATAGCTTTCCGATTCTCCAAATGAGGTGAAATGCATTTCTCAGCATCTGCATATTGTTCGTTCTTTAATTTGACGTAGGACAGTGCAGAGGCAAATTCAGATCAAACAAACTTTGTGTGTGCTAATAGTATTGTGATATTCTATCATTTGCTTATATTTCAAAATAAACTAGTGAGCCGGGAAATTCTCGAATGAAACACGTCTCTTGCTGCAAAAGTAAAGCAGTTGGAACCGGAGCGTATACTGATCACTTGATTATGTTTCGCTGTATCATTTTTTAAGCAACATATTCCCGGAATTCAATTGAAACAATTGGCTGGCAGAAGTTTGGAAACGTTGCCTGCATCTTATCGAGAAATGAAAACCAGCCCAAATTTCCAGGAAAAAGTGAGAGAAACTGCATTTGAATCAACTTCTAAAGCCATTTTCTTCAGTGACGCAAAAAGAAAACGGGAGGCTCACTGCACCATTCGTGTTTCTAGCGTTTGAACAGCAGGTGTCTACCGTCGCTGAATTGCGTAGCACTGATGATGAGAAGGAAAGAGTACAAATAAATACCAGAGCACAGCACTACTTAAAGTATTATTTTATTCTGAAAATGTAGCTGATTGTAGGTCTCTATTCTATTTTAATTACTATTGTATATATAATCAAATTTGTATTAATTGCACTTAAAAAAAAGTACCAAAAACGACCGTCACATAAATGTTTGACAGGAGGTCAGATTTCAACTAGGTTTCGGCTCGGCTCATCTCTCCGACTGAATGAATTAGTGCTTCCTGGATATGGATGGAAACGCAGTCGCTGGATTATTAGATATTCAGTAGGAATCCCGCCTGAAAAATGTTATTATTTAATCAAATGTTGTATTGAATACCTTAAAACATCTTCGTGCTGTTTAGTGGTAATTCCATAAAAAAAAGCCGACGATACAAATCAAGATTTAAAATATCATTATCCTTTGATATGCTATATTTTGCCTCTATTCAAAAATAAATTTCTGCACTTGTGTACTACTTCTACACATCCGTGTGGTGCTCAAAAAGATACTCTGGGTATTATTTTAATAAATTGACATGATATTTGCCCTCAAAAGAGCATCAGTGTTACACTGGCAATAGCCAACTGATTGTCGATCGAGTATGACATCTCACCGAAAAGTGAGAAGTAGATAAGCTTTGCACGCTCCAAATTCATTTTTATGCAGATCCCATCGCCAACAGGGTAAGGAAGGAAGGAAGGGGCGATGGAAGCCCCGAAATGACACCGCAGCAAAGAAGGCCGAGCGGAGACCTATTCCACCCGACCCCAATCGGACCAAATCTCCATGCCAACCGCTCTGCGACGCATTGTTACAACTTCCAAACACCGCGAGCGGCTCACCCAATTTTCTCATCCCGCGCCCACAACAGATCCGCCACGCCTCGGTTATCGGATGCAGACGCGACGCCGAACGTGTCGCGAGGTCGTTCGCTCAGGAAGGCTTTCGACTGTGTTCTTCCACTTCCCCGGGAACCGAGAGATGGAGATGCACCTGTGGTGATACGGAACCGGAGTTTCGGCAGTTCAGCGTGTCGGTAGAGAACTCCTGGAAGGAAGGGCCACGGGAAGTTCGGAGGAGACCGGGAAATATTTATTTGAGAATGCCTAATCGCGGTTGGAGGAGCCGACCTCGAAAACCCTGCTAACCCAAATAGAGGCGCTATGCTTGATCGCAAGATTCACAGCCAGATTTGAGAATCCAAATCATACAAAAGTGTGCTCCGAGTAAATATTCTGAATTCAATGAAAAATATTGAAAATCTTATACATCGTATGGAGAAAATGTGAAGTAAAAAATTCCAATATTTTTTTTTATTTATTTAAGTGCAATTTATTTTCCACGAATAAATTTAATTTATTACATATCCTGCTGTTGATTACAATGAATCCGAATAATTGAAACAAATTTACGACAAATAAAATGAAGTAAATTTGGGAGCTCAGCTAAACAAATACCTCCGTTCAAATCAACGCTCAATAATGGTACAGAAAATCCGGCTGTAATGTATGAAATGCTGCATGAAAAATATTTAAAATCTAATACATCGCATGGAGAAAATGTGTCGTAAAAATACCATTGCTTTTTATTTATTTTACTGCAATTTATTTTCCACAGATAAATTAAATGTATCTTTCTGTTGATTACAATGAATCTGAATAACCGAAACAAATTTACGACAAATAAAATGAAGAAAAATCGAGAGCTCAGCTAAACAAATACCTCCGTTCAAATCAACGCTCAATTATAGTGCAGAAAATCCGGCTGTAATGAGTAACCTTGCCAGTTAATCATGTGATTTAATTAGGATTACATTGCATTACTACCCGTCAACTTCCTGCCAGCATTCGTGATACTTAAGAATGAAGAGGAATCAGCAATACTCACCCCACTAAATATCTCCACGGACCATAGAACTTCTTTGCCGGACAAGCCAAGCACAAAGACAGGTAAAAATATTGGTTTTGAAATGATAAAGAGAAGGTGAAAAACGATTAAGGTGCCATTTTAGGGTAACACTATCGTGCTAGCAGAACTAGGATTCCATTCATTTTGATTAGGTGGATAATGCCATAAGAAAAATTTCTTGAAAAAAAGATATTTTGTAGTTCAGTGAACTTGGGTTTACCGAAACTATGTAATAATTGTAACTCTTTAGAGTCTACACGCAATTAAATACTAATTATTTTAACTCCTTATGGTTCTTTCTTCGTATCTTTTTTTTTAATTTTCATGACATCTTGGTCATCCTTCGATCAATTCTCCCTCTCCCTTTTTACTATAATACTTTCTAGCTCTCAGGTACGTATAGATAGTTACGTTTTTTTGGCATAATAACTCCAGAAATTATTGTTAAAAATAGAACAAATAGAAGTTAAATGATACATTATATTACGGGTTAGGTACAAAAAATTCAAAACCAATGATCCGTACCATGGGGAGGGAATTAATTGCCTCGTAACGAAATTTGATTATATGTGTGAATCATAAGAAGCACATGGATAAAGTCAAATATCGAATTGGGTGGTTTAAATTCATTAGTTATGTCGAAATCGAGGGAATGGAGACGAAAATGAGAAGAGTGACAAGGCAGAAAAGAAATTCATGAAGGCTTCGAGCACGATTTAAACATTATCATCAGTTCCGATTAAACTAAATTAGAAAAGATACACAAATTTGCATTAGTCTATCTGCATATCACAAACTAATCTACGGGGTAGAATGATCCGATTTTTACAATAGTTTTCAGAAACGAGTAGTACAAAACAGAAAGAAACAGCTGAGCACAATGTAATTAGCGCTCTCAATTATTTGTGAGATTTATTTATTCACAGTTCAGTTTGAATCACTCGTGAGGATATGGACTAATCAAACTGGTGAAGTGTTAATTACTCTGAAATGGAAAAAAACGGCTAATCTCCATAATGGAATAAGCGTTCCAAATAAATTATCAACAACAACTAAAAATGAGTGATTTAAAACCTTCGCAGAGTAAATAAAGAGGATTTTTCTAAATTAGGAGCTACCGATAAAAGTAATGCAATTGACAACAAAATAAACTACGTAAAGTCATATAAATGAATGTAAATAGACACCTGACTTTTTGATTGAACATAGATTTTGCGTTCTATTATAATATAACTTACTCACTTGCATAGGTATTGTAAAATACCAGTTAGTTATATAATCTACTGGATGCTTCGTTCAAAATAAACGCTGAGTGAAATTGGAAACAGTTGAGACATGAATAAAAAATTTTGCACGAGAATGCCAACTTTTTTCTTTTGTCACTATACAAAACATATTAGAAGCTCAAAATAAACCGAATTAAATGTCAAATCTAAAAACACGAGCGGAGATTCATGAATTTCCAGGAGAAAAATATTAGGCCGAAGCGAATAATAATGGTGAGGGAAGAAAAGCAAGCAGAGCAAATATTGCGAGCGAGTAGAGAAGGAATAAATGGAATTATCATTTGCAATTGCGCAAAAAATGAAGGGTGAAACACAAAAGCGCAAACATCCGAAAAATAATAATAATAATATGCATTCACCACCTCCCCAATGGCGGAGGCGCGAAATATCGTATTTACCGTTTTTATTTCCTGTCCGTAATAATTTGACCGACATGCATTGCCAACTGGACCTTGTGCACCCTCTAATCCTGCTCTCGACAAAATTCGCTACACAAGCAAATATAAATGCATCCTGCAATACGTGAATGCAAAGGGACGACTTTTACCACCCTCCCAATAATATGGCTCCATTGTTGATTTATCACTGGAACGAGAGAGCGGCCTGAAAAACAAGTTTTGACCCTCCAAAGCCACGTTACTAATTATTGAGCTGGATATTGCGAGGATAGAAAAACTCCATAAGCAGAGATACGCGTGGGAGATAAATAAATTGGTGTTGGGCAGACCCTTGCGGTCGGTAAAGGAGGGGGTAGCCGTGGTTTCACGGTCAATAAGGGAACAGATGTCTGACAGCTCCTGCCCATTGTCCACTCTCACCGTATTGGATAAGGTATATTTCCGGTTACCCGATCTTCAGCGAGATTAATACGTCAGCTGTCAGACAAGAACAAAAGACTTCGTATCCCATATGCCCAACTGAATGGCTTCGAAAAATGATTCTTAACCACCACGAGTGATGTCTCATTGTTTCGATGGAGTAAGACTTACACTTAAGTTGATTGGATGGATGAATATAGTTGAACAGGGGGCCAATATAGCTGATTGAATTATTCGGTCATTACCTGAAAGAAAAGAAGAGCAGTGGTTAGCCAAGGTACCTGCCATTTTCCCAAAGATACAGACGAATTACAGTAAAAAACATGCAGTCATTTGAAATAAAATTTAAAATACACCAGTTTTCAGGAATTATCACACAACAATGGTTGAAGGGTTATTTTATCTACTTTAATAAACCTACTGAACTGCAACCTACTGAGGTGCTAACTATCCTATTTATGCGAGAGGGTAAAATTTTATTAGAATGTTTGCGAGAATATTTTAATGAGTGGATAGATATGGCTAAAATGCACCGAAAGCATTACTCCAAGTATGTAATTATTTATAAAAACAAACTGGCTGTGACCATGTTGAATGCAACAACTAAAGAACTTAAATAATGTGAATGAACTGGTTTGAGCGGGATGGTGACATTCCAGAAAATCGTCCGGAAAGAGACCAGCAGAGCTGAGTTCAAAGTGTACGCCTTGATTAGACCGTCACAAATGGGATATTTCAAAGGATTTGCAGCGTCGAAGCTTTGACATATCACAGCGAGCGAGCCAACAGCGCCTCTATTCAGAATGTATGCCTCTGTCTGGCGTAGCTACGCACCACACTCTTGTGAATCGGAAACTGGCCAGCCGTCTGTTTGAGGGAATTCCCAACATTTTCCGAAATTGACACCGACCCTGCTAGGCAGAAACCGAGTGTGGGAGCCGGGCTCGGCGACGGAAGAAGTCGGGCAGTAGAGTCGGCACCCGGAAAATTCGACCCAAACAATGACGCAGCGGAAACCTTCAGCGGCGCAAATCAAATCCGTCCTCAAAACTGCAATACAACCGGGTAAGCGGCCCATCTTTTGAGCGGGGCAGAGCAAACGGGCGCGTGGGAAAAAGAGGGGAGGGTTTATATTCATTGGCCATGCAGATGGGACAGGGAAGAGCGAGAGTTAGGAGTGGGACCATATAAGGGCAGAGTAGGCCTAGAGAAAGTGAGAAAACGTTGAACTTGCTTGTGTATTGGCAAGTGAGCGCTTCAAGGCTCCGTGCTGGGACCGGTCCGGTTTTACACGCTTCCGAAATCGCTTTTGAGAGCGGCGCGGCGGAAAGAGCGAATATGATGGAAAGGCGGAGGGAAACGGGGAGAAGAAGAAGAGAGACGAGGAGTTGAAGAGAATGAGAAGCGGAGAGAGGACAGAAGTTTGCCACGAATTCCACGCATCAGGGACTGAGCCCTTTCCCCACACTCGGCCTCATTGTGTTCGCAGCCTATCGGACTCTGAACCACCCCATCACTCCCCCTTCCCCACCACTGCCGACTCGCTCGCACATTCATCTTCCCCCGTGCGTTTTCCAAACCTTTCCCCAGCACCCCATAGCGTCACGACCCGGCAGCGTCTCCCGCCCCCGCGGATGGTTGATAAATGTCCATAGGGTGCGACGCCGGAGCCCACACCACTGACATACCTGGTTCCGATACCGAACCCCCTTCCCAGGGTACACTCCTCCCTCCGCTGGGACCCCCTGCCACACGCATCCCGCTATTTCCACCCTCGCCACCGCCGCCGCCGGCGGGTATTCCCCGCGGGGAGGGTCTCTCATTTGCAATTCTGGCCCGTACTCTCTTTCCCCGGCCATACTTCCTCAACACTCGGCTTTGCCTCCGGGCTCACCCCGGCACACTTCTCACTGCTCGTCCCTCGACTCACTTTCCCTCTTCTTGCAATCTCACTATGCCCCCACACCACCCCCAAGCCCCTCTCTAACCACCACTACACCCAGTTCCAGCACGAATGAAATCGTTTTACCCAGGCCATTCATCCCCATACATTAAGAGGCCATGTTGGAAAGTTACGAACGACTCAACCTCCCCGGCAAATCTAGCGATGATTTCGGTAGAATTATAAACAGCCTTCAATCAGAAACTCGAATGATGCATGGCTTCTTTCTACTGGAGTACACACATTTTTGTTTGCTTGCAATTATAAGGCTTGGGAGCAGCCTAATTCGGACATTGTGTTCCCTATTTATCATTTGGATTGTCATCTTTATGATACATACGGTGTACTGACGTATTACCTGTATTTGTAGCAGTAAATTAACCATCGTTGAATCCATTTTATGCGACATTTATATCACGTGCTTTTACATTCATATTGAATTTCAGTATCACGTGAAACAGAGTACCTACTAGTTCAAGCGAATAGATTTAGGTTTCATTTTCGTTTTTTCGTGTGAAGAATACATATGTATTCGTTTCCGTCGCATTTAATTAAAGCGAATTGTAATGAAAAAGTAAATTCTGCATATCTGTAAAAACTGTAGAAAGTATTGAAGTTCATCAGAGAATCGATTGCCTGCGAGCCAAATTGTATTCAAACACCACTATTATAATTTAACACTTAAATATGGATATTTAACATGGCATGAAGGTAAAGAATAATGATAGGATAGCGACCAAAGATTTTCATAAATGATAAACTTAAAGATCATTTAAATTTGAGTACTGTCAATTTACTGCCGAAAATAATACATAAAACTATGAGAATAGATAGACATAGAAGACTTGGGTGCAATATTATTTCGGATCCTTAGGAAGTTAGAAACGTCTTCGAAATTCGTTCAACCAAAGAAAGCTTTCAGAAAGTTTTCAAAGCTTAAGTTTAGTTGACATTGGTTCAGTAAAAATACAATTTTGATTAAATATGAAACATTGCATCGTTTTAGATGAGTTAACACCATCCGTTATTTTTTCAAATACTGAAATCACCGATGATATATAAATACTAAAATGATAAGAATTCACTCTCTTCGAAAAATTCGATATACCTATCAACGATTACTAGTTCTGCCTATACAAATTGCCATCTGCTCTCTCCACAAATGTTAAAGCATGATTGTTGCGAATAAAATGATTGCTCAAAATTATATGGAAGAATGGGGTCGTCAGACACAAAGCGATTGAGCATGCATCGGATTTTACGCAGCCCAAAAATCCGGGTCATAAAATAATGATTTTTTTAAGGGGTACCGGGAGGGAGAGGAGACGGAGGAAAGGGTTGAGAGAAAAAGAGAGAGAGATACGAGTTATGGGGCCTAAGAGTAACTGATATCCAGTGTCCAACATCTCGCTCATATCTCCTTCCCTTCCCCCACTCCAGCGGAGCCCATCCCTCTCCTCCGAGCACACATAGACCATTCCCGCCCCTCCCCCCCCCCGAACCCCCATTCCCTCATATCTCTTAGCCCCTCATCCCTCTCGCGGGTCCTCTATTCCGACCCATGAGTTACTCTTCCGAAACCCTCCGGGGCCCTCCAGTGGGGCCGAGAGCCTTGCATCCCAACGCTCCCATCATTCGCCTCCTCCTACCGCACCACGACCAACGCTCGCTCTACCGCACCGTGTCGCCAGAAACAGTTATCCCCACCGCACGGCTCCCTCCTCTCCGCATCACTCTGACCCGAAAGCTCCCGCGTATAATAAAGCCATTTATCTATTGACTAATCTATTTGGCAATCGATCCAATCCTGTTTCCTTTCCTTCCGCCAATATTAACCCTCCTCCTCCTCCTCCACCTCAGTTGACCTCCACGGCCGTTCCAGGGCCGGCCTGCTAGCCTGCCGGCCCCGAAATCGCTTCCACCCAAATCACATCCCCCGTTTGCTCCCGACCAAACTGTTCCTCTTCCCCCCATTATTCCATAAAATCTCACCGACTGACCGGAGCCTGCTCCCACATCGAAGCCTCTGAAGTGGAGATGTAGGATTAGAGCAGATTTCCGTATAATTATGGTTTCAGCAAACTATCGGTATCACCAGGATTAAAGCAAAGATTTAATTATTCCCCGCAAGTATCATGGATCCATCAAACATAGTTTCAGTCACTTATAAGCAATACTATTACGTAGGTCCTCGTAATACTTTAAATAGGACTTATTTTCGGGGTACTCCTCACCATCTTCTGTACGTTTGACATGAATAATGGCCCAAAAATATTTTTCACCCACGCCAATCTCTTACAAAAATTTCATTCCTAAATACCATTTGGCCAATTGCCTTTCATCTTATTCATTAAATCAGCTCTCATCCTACTTCGTATTCATTAAATAGTACACAGGAGGATCAAAATTAGGGCATTAGGGCCTGTAACACTTAAAACTTAAAAAACACAGCGAGCCCATGGCTTCACTTTTATTGAATGTGAGAATAAATTCGTCTTACATATCAACCATGGATTCAGTGAGCTTTTAGCCGAATCTACCATGTAAATAGAGACCAAATTTGGAGATAAAATGCTACAAAATCTTCTTAACTCACAATATCACGATTGAGTGATAATGACTTTAATGTCCCAAAGGTGCACCAGAAGGATTCTAACTCTCTGAAAGCATTAGAGAAGGAAATACTGCCTGTCCAAATGTCGCTGAGTGACGCTAGTTATATTACATTAGAGGTCTCTCAAATTCCGTGGTCATAAGGCTATAGAAGCATGTAATCCATGCTGTTGTGATTATTTCCGGTTAGGCAATAAAGACTCTCCTGTCCTGCAGCTTACACAACCCGTGCTCGGATCTCACTCTTACAGAGGGCCGTAGACCGCCGGTGATTGCGGCAGCCACTATGGTCCATCTCGAAGCATCCCACCGATGCTCGCGCGACAATCGAAGAGGAAGAGATTGGGAACATCAAGCTTACGGTCCCCATAAAGCTGAAAGGGAACAAAACAACATCTGGGCGCGCACGGCACATCAAAAAGATCCTGAGAGTTTGGGGTCAGAGAAGCATTGGCGACGGCGATGGTAGCGGTTATAGCGGTGAGGACATCGGTACACCACTATGGGGCTCAGAAATCGCTAAGCCGCTCGTGGCAAGCAGCAGTGGATGAGTTCGATCGTAAAAAAATACTGCATGACCGTCGATTCCAACAGGATGGCCCCTCGTTGAAGGACGATGTAAATTTGAACCAATATTCATCGAGTATACGCTACGACTACATGAAGTTTACCGGGAAATTGTCGTGGGAATTGCAGCTCTTCCAAGATTTCCGAAGAAGGGAGTTATTCGAGTAGCAACGTACATATGACAATTTTACAAGCAATGAACATAAGAGTGGAAACTGTAAAATATTCTTAGAATTGAAAAATAAAGGTATCCTTGACAAGTAGTTGAACCCGAATGGATACTATCACATGAAGAGGAGTAAGAAATCGATGAAAAATGGCGAAAGCAGGTTAAAATAAACATATGTATTTACTTCCCACCATTAAAGTGATGGATAATTAATGCAAAACAATATAAAAGCAATTTAGAATGGCTACATTAGATTTCCATGGAGTCGATGTTTTCATAATAGCATCATTCTTGGCAATAACAAAAGGGAATTCTGATTCATTAATTACATGAGCATGTTGCAAGCGCAAGCGAGGAACTGGCTTAAAAATGCAAGTTTATCGCCGATTCTGTCAGCTAATTGTGACGTTCCCTTACGAATTACCATACCTATCGCCTTTGGTTGTTTACGCTAAAGAGAGATTACATTAAAGGAAAATAAGAAAATACAAAATAAAGTATGGCATTGGAAATGAATTAGCCCAGGCGATCTACTCTCCTGAGGGCTTTGCGGCTTCGGGCACCCAAATTCATTTCTTTCGCGTCTACATTTACATTCCCCTGTCAATACTGCTGACCAAACAGAAAATCCCACACATGTATTTGCAAATTGAGGTGAGCTTGAATTTATTTTCACTCAAATTGATGGCATTACTCCAAATTATCGAAAGAGCAGCTGAGGGAAAATAATGAAAATGGGCCAAATCCGTAGTCATTTATACTCGCAAAATTTTCTTTCCCCGATTGGCCAAAAAATTGACGGGGGGCCGTTAATAATGCTTACTACACTGATAGAAACTTTCATTTCAATTATTCACGTCGCAATTGAGCCATATTCACCATTTTTACGATTCCCCATGGATTCATGCGCAGCAATTCAGCCGAAATCCCTGAAGTGTTATTTTTTAGAAAAAACCCAAGTCTCGAGAGGTTTACCTACGTGTCACCAGGTGGATTCCGCGCAGGTTGGAGGCAGGTAGAACGCAAAACTAGCCATGGAACGGACGCGTGGCCTCCAGGTGGGTGCCCTCACCCCACTACCCCACTCAACCTCCTAAGCCCCTCAGACACCATGCGCCGTCCATGCGAGCACCGTCAACCACTCCAGAACGCCCCAAAACCCACGTACGTCCCAAGCCATTCCCTCTCCAACCCTATCCAATGGTCTCCTATCTCCTCGCCAGCGCGACCACCCCCCCAAATGCCATCCTTTAAAACCCCTGGCATCGAACGGCACACAAAGCCGTCGAAGGTTAATTGAAATACGAGGGCCAACCAATCTGAAGGGGGGAGGACTCGTCCCTGAAATATGTGGGTTCGTGGAATTGGCGTGAATCGTATATCGGGCTAAAAAGAGACGCAAGGAGAGGAGAAAGAAGCGACGAGGGAGGCAATAAAGCTCTCAGAAAGGGACGGACTGACACGAAGGGAAAGGCGGACCCGAAAAAAAATGAGCGTCGACGCCCGTTCTTCAAAAAAGAAAATAAAAAAGTAAACAAAAGAGAAATAGGAAGCGTCCATTCATGCCAGGGGATGAACTCGTGCGCGTCGGTATTTCGCTAAAATATTCATAAGCCATTTATTTATCGGATTATAGAGTGGAAAGAGAGGGAGGCGGGGATCTTGTTTGTTTAAATACCGTCAGCCCATTAAATTTGTCGCTTTCCATCATGGGGATGGAGAGAGAGGGCAGGTAGAGTATGCCTCGTATACATATATTTGCACAAAATTAAGGCACCAGAAAATAAATACGTTGGTGCTAAAGCAAAAAAAATCAGAGCGGTATTATGGCTCTTTGACGTTTGTATTAGACCATTCTTTTAGCGTCAAACTAGCGTGGAAATTCGCGGCATGTAGAGCATGGCGTAAAACTGCGCCGTAACGAGGTGGTCGACTGCAAGGACCTCGTTATATCGTCACTTATAAATAACTGCGCGCTCAAAGATGAATAATGAATGTGGTCCCAAAGTTTCAGCATTGCGCAGCAATTGACTGCTGCGCAATCAGATTATTCACAACCCCCCTCCAGTTCAATCGGGCAGCGCGATGAAACTTTCATCATTTTTCAATCGCATTGACGACGGATTTTGCTTTTATTTTAATCGGGCTCCATCCCACGTCTCCGCAGCCAATTTTGTTTTTTTAACGGCAGGAATAAAATAATGGCCCGGCCCTATTTAGCCAAATTTAACTTTTTAACTGGGATCCCGAACGAGCACTTTGTACTAATCAGAGAGAGGCTCACAATTAAAAATGGACGAGTTCCCCGGAAGTTTTACACATTTTTCCTTTCACGGAATGACGGTTCGAATAAAAAATTAATAATATGTCGCCCTGATTTTCGGCCTGGGAATACGGTGAATATGATGGAATTGGCTAGCAGAGAGGTTGAGTAAGTCATGGCTTATATAGTATAGGTGTTCTTACCCACACTAAAGCACCCATTCCATAGGTCATGAGATTGTTGGGCATGTAAATATATTTATTAGCAGGAATGATATCTTTACCACGATTCGATGTGATGTTACACTTCCAATACGCTGACATTCGTCACCTACAAGGTTGAATAAATGGCTGGACGAGATGACTTTCATAGTTAAAATGCACGGAAAAAAATTGACATGAACTGGATTTTTGACTAGGTACTGACCAACACATTTGACCTTTCTTTGTGCTCTTTTTAGGTGAAGAGAAAATTCCTGAAGTACAGCCGGTAAAGAAGCTCTCCTGAGGAGGTCAACGTTTGCTTTGTGTAAAATTTGAATCCAATCGATACCTGAAAATTAAATTCCGCGTTTAAATAAACTACTATTCAACTGCCATGGGCTTTTCGCGATTAACTAAATATCATAAAGTTGCACTAGCGATCACTCGGCATATTTTTCCAAGAGTATACTAAGCTTAATACTAAGCTTAGTTGGAGAATAGTTTGTGTTCGTGCATAATACATCCGTTACAATTCATCGCGCATAAGTAATGAGAATCTGTTTTATTGAAGCACATCCAATGCGTTGGGTTTTGGTTTCGGTAACCAATTTGCCCAGAATATCATTATTACTTACGTATAGAATTGTATTCTTTCTTCATCGAAATGTTATCCCTGGACGTTTATATGAACCAGTACTCTAATGACGTCACTAGCTCATTAGAAGCGGGTGGAAACTTTCGCGTCTTCTTGTTTAATTTAAAAATAAGGATAGAATGGGTGTATCGGGAAGATTTGTTTTTCGTCCTAATTTGTTTTGTCTTACTTTCCATCTGCCGAATTCCTTGA
Source organism: Ischnura elegans (assembly GCF_921293095.1). Lineage (NCBI taxonomy): Eukaryota > Metazoa > Arthropoda > Insecta > Odonata > Coenagrionidae > Ischnura > Ischnura elegans. The sequence continues at coordinate 19,031,979 of NC_060247.1, forward strand.
ATGAATTTTGATTTTGAATCTCAGTGAACGACTGCAAATAAGCTAAGTAGGTAAGCGCTTCTGGTTGACGGCTCACGCCGCAAAACCTGGGCGATGGGTGCACTTCTGGAGAGAGGGAGGGGGGGGAGGGAACGGGCAGTCGCCCTCTGCGTGACCGTGGTCGGATATTGAGATTTCTTTAGGGCCGCCGGCACACGTTTCAGGTGACACCTTTACTTTAATGTCAGTGATTCCAGCGGAAGTGATCCATCTGGCAGTCTTTCATCGGCCATTGAGATTCGAGCGACGAGACCCGGCACAAATGCGCATGCTTGTTTTATTTTCGCAGGCGAGATTCGATTTCCGGAATAAGACACACAACAAAATACATAATATGGACATTTTGTTGGACAATGTGCGTGATGAGGAGCGTCATCACAGTCACAACGCTGTCCCGTGTTGGTAGAGAGAGCAAAGAAATAGCAATATGATTTCAGGCGTAGTAGTAATGTTTAGACAAAAATAACTCGGAGAATTTGCCAATTGAGAATGATGGCTTTTTTAAATATTTGATAATACGTCGTCCGAAATGTTGATTCCATAAAAAATATTTTTTTATGATATCCAAGAATTCAGGGGATTGATGATACCAAACCATGCACTAAAATGATTTAAAATATCATGGAATACTCAACCGCAAATACAAACAAAAACCGAGCTTAAATTATTCAAACGAGAGCAATATACGTCCCCAAATCGTAAAATGAAACTAGGAATTTCAAACACTAGAGTCATATTTACTAACGCATGCCAAATTTTATAATTCTACATATTATAACAGGCCTTCCAGAAGACTCCACGCCAGGGCGAGCCAAATAATTACTTAGTATACGCTGACTTGATCTGTAAAAAGGCGCTCCATCTGTAGAATAATGTATTTCAATTTGAGTGAAAATTTATGTGATTGTTTTTATTAATAATTTTCACCAGCAGTTTATTCGTAAAAATAATTTCATCATCACAATCGATCCGTAAGATGGATTTTTTATTTCGGATTAATACTTTGAAGAAAGGTTCCACTGCAAAATGAAACTAAATCTACAGGTGATCCGTGGAAGGAACTTTCCCACTAAATTGACGGGTTAGGAAGCATAAAAAATTTCCCACAGATCGAGCAACAGAGCAAACGCAAAAAGGTAATAGTGCCAATAGCCTCCGCTTCTTTAGAGCAGTAATTCCTTCTCATTAGAATTTCCATGCATTAAAGCGAACAGCTCCCTTAGATCGTACTCCAATGCACCCGCGGTCAAACGAAGCTAATTTTAAAAAAGCCACCCGAGTGATTTCAATGCTCAATACGCAGTTAACAGCGTTCCAGAGATTAAAGCTCTTGCAAAGTCCCAGCATTTCCTGAGTTTTCTTTTCAACGTTAATTTAATTTCAGCTCCAACTGAAAATAATTCCTTTCAACCACGTCAATGCATGCAGGTAAGGAAAACTCGGTGAACAAGATTGAAAAAGGAGCGCTAATTAAAATAAAGTCCAGCAAAATAATCATAAAATGCAACCTTCACTCGGCAGTAATTTTTACGCTTTCGAATTGAATTTTTTGAGCAAATTAATCTTTCGGAAGTCGTGCACGAAATTATTCATAATTAATGGAATATCAGTTCAAAAAATTGTACTCAGGATAATCATACGCACACACTGGACAAAATCTTCTCCAACACATAAACTATTTCCCTTTAGACACAGTGATAAGAATCCAAAGCTATATTGACGTGATCTAATGAGTTTTCTGGGAACAAAAAAGGGAAAAGATGAATAAATTCATTGTAGCTGTTGTAAGTGGCTACTACTTTTATAAATATACTCTTGGCTGATTGAAATTTGAGATAGTACATTTTTTTAACGACAGTTAACAAATAAGTCTAGCTTTTTACACGGCTTAGGTTCAATATTCTGAAAATAATGTCACAAAAATTTTAAATAAATATGGCCAAGGGACAAAAATATGTAACTTGATGTTAAGGTAATATTTTTTAAACAAAACGTCAATGCTTTAACTTGGTTTCAATTAGCCAAACGGGACACTTATTCAAAAAAAAAATATCTGTCCAATGACTTCCGTCTAATACGCAATTTATCACGCACGTGAATCCATCAACGAGATTCGTCGTAGTGATACGGCTGATTTCTTAAAGAGCGTCGGTGAAAAGGTACACAAGGAGAAAGGAGAAGAAACTAGTGCTGCGTATAATTGTGCGATGCGGAAGAGGGAGAAGGCGAATGAAATGGAGGATGAATAAAATCAATTTGTACGGTACAATCGATACGATGGCCACACTAGTTACACTTGAGACAACAGGGTAAGAGTTAGTTGATTGGTGAAGGGAATAATGAATTGTGACCGTAAAAAATCTTCGAAAAGAAGAAAAACGTTACCTGTTGTTCCAAATTAGATTTTTTGGCGTTGAAGTAAACTAATGCAAAATAAAAAAAAATTACTGCAATAAATCAACTTGATTCTAAATTATCATACCATTATGAAGGTAGTGCGTCTTTGAAAATATTTTTATCGCATTTTTTAACCGGTTTGAAATAAAGTAGAAAATGATTCACAGTTTCAATTTCCTTCAAGTTTCTATACGGACTCCCGACTGTTCGCTCATATTCCAAAAAAAGAAGCAAAATACCAGCAGTGCCAAACTGTAATAAAAACTTCAATCGAATACCAATTGAATGAACGATAAGGAGAGTGATACCATCTCCCTAGTAATACTCATAGATGTCGAAAATAAACAACTAAAGTTGTTTTATTTAAATACGTATTAAGAAATAGCCTCCAAGAGCTTTCCAAGAAATCTCAATATAATACTTGTACTACGCTGTTTAATGTAAATTATTACTAATTTACTGAGACACAGCAAAAATTAAATTTATAAGGTGGCAAATCACATGAAAGAATGCACCAACATATGAATAAGAGCCGAAAAGATACTCCTTCATATATTTTTTTCAAGCGCACTGGACTGTCCGCATTACCGCAAGCATCGAAGAATACATTCGAAATTTTCTCATTTGAAATGTTATTCAAAGCTCTACTCTCTGCGCAAGCTAATACAATAATATTTTGGCCTGATAAACAAAAATATATATATTTTTCAAATACAAGCACTCATAGCTTGGATCAATTTCCAATGATATCTGCATCCTCTAGAGGTCCGACGGAAAAAGACGAAGAAAGAAAACGAAGTAGAGGACGCAAGGGAGAGGCTAAAGGTGGGAGGGGAATAGAGAATGGGAGGAGAGGGAAGGGAACACCTGAATGACGATTTCCAGGCACGCCTACGAATAAAATCACCTGCGTTAGATCCCACGACTCCCAGAGAGATATACAGAGGATGAGGGCGGTGGAAGGAGGGGGGTACGGCATAGAGGTAGGTGAGGTTCAGGGATGGCGGAGGTGGAGGCTGAAGGGAGAGGGATAGCTGTAGGAAGCCGAGCACCTAATACCCTTCCGATTAAGTCGGGGCCCGCTGAATGGCACTGCGCTGGGCGGGGAAGCTGCGCCGCCGTGAGCGAACCGGGAAAGGGGGGCGACGTCAGTGGTGGTTCTAATCCTAAATTGCCTCGGATACGCAAAGAATCAAGGTCTGCAGGGAAGGGGGTCTCCCAGGAGTAAATGAAAACCCGTTGGCCACACCGGGCCCCTCAGAAACTCACCTTTAGGAACTGATGTTTTTTTCTCCTCCCTCCTCTCCCTGCTCGTGAGCACAGGTAAAGGACGGATGAACGAGGAAGGGTCGGAAGGAGAGAGATAACAGCTATGCTTGGGGCGAAAAGCGGAAGAGGAGGAGGATGTGTAATAAGGATGGAGGGAAGTGGGGAAAATGGGGGAGAGCGTTAAAACTCATGAGGCCGAGAACGGATAGGCATAAAGGTCGCGTAGGTAGAGAAAGAGAGGGAGGTGGAGAAAAAAAAGGATTGGATCCAAGGTAAGTCAGGTGCGAAATTACATCTGAAAATACGCGCCGAATAGGAAGTACGAATTTCAATAATGGAACGTGTGCAGCATAAAATGGTAAACAGGATCATATTTCGTTACCCGGATCCGATAGTGGACCTTGATGCGACCTTCCCGAGTACAAAACTAAATTCAGCCCCTAATTTTTTAATACCTCTATCGGGGATCCCTGAGTCGTCATTTGGGTGTGCATTGTTGGGGTGGATTCGGATGGGAAATCTCATGTAGAATTAAATCTTGGAAAGTTCCTCGTAGTACACGGCGATGTAGAAAATGGGATTAAACCCGTCGGGGAAAAGGATATTCCTTCCCAAAGCTTTCTGGTAACAACCGGGACGGTGCAGGAGAAGGATTAAATACCGACCATACCTCAAAATGAAGCCACCGTAAACCTCGTGAACTACGTAAATACCGACGACATTCATTCCCACAGGTCCCTTTACTGGAAAACGAGAAAAATATATAAATAAATAAGAGCCGGAAAGACGAGTGGTAATGTTGAGTGAAAGTATTGTGAATAAAACCAAACCCGAGCGACGGCGGAAAATGTGAAACATGATCAATTTTTTCATCTCTAGGCGAAAATTACTTTTCGAGGAGCATTTTTTTCAAAGGAATTATTAAAAACTTCATTAAACATTTAATCAACACTCCCCACTGGAAATGGAAATTTCACATCCTGCACAAAAAAAGCAAGCCAAGGGATTTTATAAAGTGGGAAGAATTGGACGCGGAATTGGGGAGAGGGGGAGGGGGATGAGAAAAGGGAATGAGGGCAGAGCCGTGACCCGAAAGGTGAAGGATTACATCCAAATTAATTAACCCTCAACTCGGGATGCTTCGAGGATAAAAACGCAAGAGACATTCATCGGAGAGCCATATCTATGAAATGTCCGAGTAATAATCTTCGGCAGAACTCGGTGCATAGAAAAGAGGCTTACGAGGCAGGGAAAAGGAAATTAAATAATATGCAAACATAAGAATAAATTAATATTCCCATAACAACATAAAAAATAATTAAAATGTGATAAAACTAGAAAATTTGACACCTTTTGTGTTTTGTGCACCGAAAACAGTTTCCATTTGGAAAAGTGGAAAAATGATTTTTTGGAAAATCTCAATCTTTCTACCTCCAGGTGTAAAATCATTTTCCACTGCCATATCCCACTCCATATCCTACACAATGAAGTAGCACGCATTTAATTGGAACTAGAAGGCATATTTCATTCAACACAATAAAAGTAGTGGAAATTTTATAAAAATGCATATCCTCCATACTTGCTGGTATAATAAGTGATTGTGTACTCTAATGCTTCCTCAGGAATAATTAAGTCAGTGATCATCATTACGAAAGGCTCGCAGAAAATTTCTAGAGTGGAAGGCTACATCAATCAATAAATGTTTTTGGCTTGAAAGATAAGGTCTTCTACAGAGAAAGGAGGAAAAATTTAGCAACATATAGGCAATTAAATACATATTTCAACGGAAACAAAGGCACGTGAAAAAATATATGCAACGATACTCTACCTTCTACACCGATGAGTCCACCAAACTAATTTTTTGAGCTAAATTCCAATTCAGTGGTCTTACTGTAACATGTTGTAAGGAGTAAATAAAACTTTTTTTTCTCACCTTTTTTATCGATACCAGATTTAAGATAACAAATTATATTAACGAAGTTCATAGATTCTGCAAAATGCAAATTTCACATCAATTTTTACTCGGATATAGGAATGAAGTTTATTTGATTTACCGTGATTTAATCTCCAGCGCAGTGAGATCGAAGCAATTTAGAAAAATTTCAAAAACCATCCGCTTCGTGCTTAATACAAATAAATAACACGAGCGAATCATTCATTTAAGGGAAACCGCGTGATAAAATAAAACAAACGACATTCAAATCATTCGACCCCAAAAATATGCTCCGAGAGCATCGACAGAGAACGCAGTTCTTCGCTCCGTGAATCCGGGGGAGAATGGTAGGAATCCCGTGAGAAGTCGAGAGAGGTGGGATGAGGGATTAAGAAGGGAAACCTTGCGTGTGGAACGTGGGAGGGAGACGGAGAGGAGGAAACTGGGATTCATTATTGCGCAGCGGAAGGAGAGCGAGAATGAACATGAGAGGGATAGAAAACAAAAGAGGGCCTGGAAAGGATGCACATATTTTATTTCTTGCTGGCTAAATAAGCAGTATCCAAGTACCCAGTGTATAAATATATTTATAAAACAATAGATACTTCGAAATGCTCCTTGGTGAGGTAAATAACGTAAAAATATCCCAGGTTTGGCAGAAGCACAGGTCACAAAAAGATAAAAAAACACTCTCAGAACTTAATTTTAGGTGGTATACATCCACCTTCCTCAGAGCTAGGACCTACCTCTTAGGAAGGTGGATGTATACCACCGAAAATTAAGTGCTGTGAGTGTTTTTTATCTTTTTGTGTCCTGTACTTCTACCCAACCTTGAATATTTTTATGTAATATATTTATGAAGATATAAACGACTTCCGCCGTCATTTTGTGGAAGCCTTTGGTACTGAATATAAAAAGTTTGTAATTTTTCACATTAATTAATTTTCCCAACTGGTTTCACAACTGATTTGCCAATCAATCAATTTAAAATGGCTTAAGTCCTGAAACGGATTGGCAACGTAAATATATTGTGGCAAAGCATAAATTACTTATTTTGTAAGCTGTGTTAAAAGGTTTTACCACGACCCAGCGTTAACGCATTCTTTACGAAAAGTTCATGATAAGTCCTTCTAATAGTGTTATTACCACTATTATACACATTTTTCTACGAAAAAAACATTAAATTTTAAAATAAAAGGACATTAACCAGAAATAGCTGACTCTAAACCCTTCACCATAGCCTTTACGGTCTTAAGATTTGCTGAATATTTTGAGGTTAGGTTCAAAGGTTAGCCATCACCTTTATGGAGAAAGAATCCCTTAAACTACCAAACTAACGCGAGATATTACGGTGAACTCCCTCAAAAACCCTCTGCTAAGTGCCTATGTAGCAGATTCACAGCCTAGCGATCCATAGCAATATCCTAAACACGGGCCTGGGATGGAGTGGCGAAAATGAGAGTTGAGAGGAGAGTAGCATGTAAAGCGGACACGATGTGAAGGGCAGGGAAAGAGACCGAGAGAGAGACGGGGAGGAAAAGAGAAGGAGATTAAGAGGGAAGGATGGTTTGAGTGAAAAAGGCAGCTAATTAGGCAGAGGAGTGCGAGACGGGGGAACGGGGAATTAATGCCAGAGCGAGAAAGGGTACATATACGGGAAGGGATGTGCGCGCCCCGGAGTGGTGGGGGTGGGAGATGGAACAAAATATTTCCACCCACCAACCATCCCCTCCCCTCTAACCCCATCCAAGAGAACACGCATTCCGTATCGTAAAAGACCCGACTGGAAATTAATCCGCGGCACTCCTCGTTGTCACCGTTGAGATTATTTATGTTAGCACGCATCCGCTTCAAAGGACACTTAATATTATTGAGGGAGTAAGGCGAGAGATATCTGGAGCAAGGTGTGCTTCCCTTTTTTCTACTCCACCCGAACAGCGGCGCGATTCTGCAGAGCCGTAATGTTTCGCTTGCAGCGATTCTTTGGCTCTACGTCACACCTTGAGGGATTTTATTTGTTCCTTGGCCGCCGAGACGTCAGTAAACAGTCACCTATTAATCATTCCTGGCGTGTTTACCACTTCAACACAGGGAAGAGGAAATCCGGAATCATCCCACTTTCCATAAATCTTTATAATCGTGGATGCTTCCAAAAGGTTTGTATGAAAAATAAAGCTCGTTTTATATTTAGAAGTACCTATATGACGCGAAGAAAAGGGTAAAGAATTGGTGTAAAATAGGTTGGCAGTACCTAATAGGTATGAAGGTACTCACTTTCATTTTGGTTCTCTTAGGATAGGAAAAAACTTTTCTGGAGAGATGATAATTCTATAACTATATTTTCTTGCAGCAAAAACAATCAACTGGTCGAATATTTAAAAATACCTTAAGTGAGTGCAATAATTCAGCATTTATGCATCAAGCATAGCCAAGCAATCCTAAAACTGCTGCTCTGGAAATATTTTTACATCCCTATCATATGCTTGTTAATTTACATGGCATAAATAATCAACAATATCACAAAAAAGGGCATTGTATCAAGAGCCAAAATTAAATTTCATAAGAAACAAGGTTCATAACTAAATTTATCAAAAAAAAAACAAATTTGAACGCTGATACTAGAAATATGCGTGGCATTTAGTATATAATTGAGCAAAAAGGACTGATAGCTGATGGCACTGCACAAAATTCCCCATCCGAAGAACACCTAAAGGGAAGGAAAAATTAAACTCCCATTTCCACTCATTCAAGTTTTATTGAGAGTGATTTAAATGTTAAAACTCATTCCGATTCAAAAAATCCACATCTCACATCCAAACCTTCCTCATGTTCAAAACGTCGAGCGCATAAATAACTTTTTGATTGAATATTCCGCACTACCAAGCATCAATCATGCAAACACTGGGTCACTTGAAAGTTTTCAACTGCAGGCAAAAACCGATTAATGAAAGTTTACAAAAAAGCTTCGAGATATCTCCGGGAAATATCGACAACATTTTGCTCCGCTGACAGTTCGGAAAAAGGACCTTCCTAACCCGGAAATTTTTGAAAGGGAAGTCCATTGCTTACACCGAAAAAGTAATATTTAACCGTCCACAATGTTGTCGCTCACTCGCATCCCAAATCGAAATTCATTAATAAAATTCTTCAGATGGAAGGGAAAGTTCCCAATCTTCCCAAAGAAAAATCTTCCCAATCAATTCTTAGCCTTTCATGCATTGTTAAAATAAAACGCTATCGTTATCGCCTACTTTTCATGATTTGTTGAAGTCAATAAATATTTGGCTCATGAAGTATTTAAGAGAGATTGAGGAATGGGTTCGCTGACAGGAATTTGAGTTAGAAAGAAACACTGGAGACCAATGCACAAGGACGAGGACTAACTGAGAGATGGCACCGAATGACTTCACGATGTCATCATCGTATCCACGAAATGGTTTAGCCGCCAATTTTTCACATTGAGTAGCCAGAAACGTAGGTGAATTGTAGAGTATCAAAAAATAGGTGTCTTCTCAAAACGTTTTAACAAACTGTTTGCTGTTTATCACTTGTCCGAGTCCAATCTTACAACTCCATTTTAACACACCTTACGATTATCTATCAAGCTGAAGTTTTCAGTATTTCTCAGAACCAGATGACAATGCAATATCTTAACAGTTTCATAATGACTGGAACTGCATTCCGATTATTATTCAGAATTTAAAGCTAAAAACGGATGTAAGTTTTCAATAAATGGGCACCAAAATCTGACTGCGGTGCAGCGATCATAAAAAGTAAGGAGAATGATAGAAAATCAATAGAGCAATTTGTTTACCTTACCGTTTATTGTAAACTTGCAGCGAGAAAAAAATTTGTTTTTTTTAATATTATTTATCAGACTACAACACAACGCTAGTAATTATGAAGGAGCCCATTTAGTTGATGCATATTATGCGATGACCAGGGACGCATCGCAGGGAATATTTCCAAGGGACTAAACCGGAGCTTAATGTCCGTATCGACACCTTTGTTAGTACCGTAGGATTGTGTTCGGGCACCAGTTCTATCCAATACCGTCGCTACACCGAATTACGCTCCATCATTTTACACGCGTGACCCCGTGAGAAAAATGTCATCCCTTTAAACGGTTGGGGGCACAATTAGGATTGAAATACGCCTATCCATTGATAACTGGCGCATCACGGGGCATTACCTGTATACTCCAAGATTGTAATGCATTAGACCGTTATAATTTGCGCGGCAGGGTATCGTATAATGAAACCACGGGACCAGGATGGCATTAGTATGTAGATATGAGGCTTTCACTAGCGGAAATGCTATTACAGAGCGCGAAACGTGCCGAGGCAAATCCACGCCTAGGGCTAATTCTATGGGACAACGGTGATGCTAGTCTGTTCAACGTCGCTGGCGATGGGGGATGGAGTAAAAGAATGGGATGGAATTGATTTAGCTGGGAAGGTGGGAGGAGCATAAGTACGATTCAAAGGAGCTGCATACATTGGGATTTGTATGAAGATATCCTAAGGGGATAATTCGATGAGGGAAAATCATATCTCTCCATGCAAGGCGTGAACTAAAAGCAGTGTTAAATATTTTCTAAAACCAGAAATTTTGCATAGACAAATTAATAAAAAATGGCAGGGGACATCAATATTATGGAAAACAATTAAGATTTTTTTCTTATGCAGAAAAAAACACTTTAATTACGCAATTATTTAATTGATAATGCTTTCTACTCCCATGAAATGCCAATGGTGGAAGTCTATTACTTTTACAAACGATTTTGAGCAATTTAACTGAGAAACCAATGATTATTCATTAAATAATGAAGCACGATGCTTATGCTAAGGCATGAGCAGAAGAGAAGAAAAGCCCTTAAAATATCCGTCTTCCAAATAACTTCATAGTTTCTTGATTTTAAAACAGGTTTTGTAGACCTCATTACTCGTAAAGACCTCTTATTATGCCATTATCAATGCGAACCTATTCAAACTGGTACCTGATATCTCTCAATTATGCCAGACTGACACAATCCTGATGCACATTCATGATTACGTACACCCCAAGATATGAACAGTAATGCAATACCGATGATGACTCATAAGCTGAAATCGAGGAAAGATCGGATTCAATCATACGATTTTCTAACTGATCCCATACGAAAAAAAATGATCACCCATGAAAGCCCTACATTTTTTAAATGTGAGATACGAGCAAGAAGTTTGGCCCAGTTAATTGATCACGGGCATAGCAATTAGGGCCTGATGTATGACACCCTAATCCCCGATGCCCCGGTGACCTCTTCGCAGACTATTCCCGTGACAGCATCAGCTTCCTCAAGCCTCGCTCACCGGCAGGCTTGGGTGTTTACCCCGATCCATCGGAGTCCACGCTAAAATTCCAATAGGATTTGACTCCGCAAACCTGGGACGATGCCCCCCACGCTCACGATTACGCTGGCAGCGACGGGATGGATGTTTGGAGTCTTGGGCCGGCGTTGTTAGGGGCTAATTGGGAAAGGCCCCGCGCTTCCGACACCTAATCACGCAAACTATAAAATCAAATGGTGCGGGAGGAGAGGAGAGAGAGCGGTAGTCAAATGAGGTAGGGCTTTTTGGCGTGGGAAAAGCCGCGCGCTCCCGCCATTATCCCTCGGACGTCAAACATGTCACTTCCGGCGTTATACATATCGCGAGGGCTGCAGTGAGAGGGGGAGGAGCTGGAATGGTGAGGAGAAATGTGCATCAGGAGGGTTCACCGCACTGGGCCCGCGCGTGTGATCTGCCGGGACAGGATGACTTCAAACAACACGGTCACCCATTTTATTCAGAATCCCATCACCGCGGGCGGGCGGCCGGGACCAAGCTATGCCCGCTTCACCCGAGGGAAAACGGAGAGGGAGACTAAATGACTTCTCATGTGGGAGTTGGGATAAAATGCGTGCCCTGTTAACAGCAATGGGCGTCCACAGGCACCAGGCCGTGTGCCGGGATGAACGGCAGAAGCAACCCAAATATTCTCGCAGACGAGAGCAACTCTGGGTCGAGGCGTATAAAAAAGGTTTCAAGGCAGACAGTGCCTTTTTCGCTAAAAATTTTCATTCAGGGATAACTCCTGCACGCCGAGTCCTGAGAGTGAAAACGAGCGATGATGAAGCTTTCATCATTACTTTGAATGGAGAAATTTCACTCAAAATGCTGCATGAGGTACGCCAAAAACACGGGAGGTTATGTGCCTTAGGGTCATATAATGAATTATTGATGGAACATTTTAGAACTTATCAAAAATAAAATGTTCGGAATCCCAGAAATTTATCAATCTGAGAGACAACAGCACATTCACACATTAAACAATTCGTTGAGAACCGTTCAGGTTTTTAAACGACGAAAGCATTGAAAAGAATGTAGTCGATTATGACGGCTCATCCATAAAAGTTAAGTATTATGAGCCGATACCACATGCAGCCAACAAAGGAGTGAAAGCTTTCCTAAACCAGCATCGATGGAATAATATTTCAATATTCTTCAATCTCGAAAATAAACTATGTTACAAACATATCTGCGTAAAATAAAACTGCACACGTTTATCGTATGAGGAAGTGTAAGTATAAATTTTGAAAAAAATTACCCCATCAAAAAGATTTAACCACTTGATGATTTTGACACAGGTTATATTGTTTGCCAAATTATCTATGCCAAATACCATGAAAAATGGAAGTCAAAAAATATGCACTGGAGAAACTTGGCCAAATATTGGTCCGCGAAAAAGTTATCACTGTGATTAACTATTTATTAATCCTGAAATCAAGAAAAACTTTCCCCAAAATTAGTTTACAGTTTCTGTTGAAGCCCGATAATTTATAAGACATGAGTATTTATTTAAAAAAAATATAGCCTCTTTGGCAAATGCACCATGCAACAATGATTGCAATAAACTTTTCACGTAATATTAGTCAGTGATTTCTCTCCAACTCATAGATCTAACCGAACGGTTGGCTTAGACAGTTATTTGGGTAAATCAAAAAATCGAGGATCAATTTTTAGCAAAATAAAAGAAAATATTCAATCTAAAAAAGATCTTTGAATCAACAAGTATGCAGTTTCATCACCAGGGAAAGAAGGAAATTTCAACGTAAAGAAGAAATAACAAAAATAATGTACGAATGTAACGAATTTTCATTCGAAGTATTTTCATCAAGTGAACCTCAAATTATGAAACAATGCTTTTTTACACCCTCTAAAAGCGTTACAACAGCAAAAATGAAAAATTTCTAGCTCTTTCTATCTCCTTTGAAACAAAAGAAAGTAAGTGTAAAAACTGGGTCATCACTTTGCTGCGAATCGATAAACCATCTTAAGCTCGTGTTGATTCCCAGACGCCATTCCCGCGGCGAAATAAAAATTAAACGAGATGAGCAAAACTGAATTTTATCGCTCAACATCTAGAGATAAAAGAGCGCGAGAGAAAAACTCAAAAACATTCACAAGGCATCGGATAGGCTTGTTACGCTTCGACTTCAACAAGCAAGATTGGATGTTCACAGAAATAAGAACTCGGGATTTTTACCCACTTCCGTGGAAGTTCGAGATTCCTGTGCCCTTAACTCGCTTCGAGAAAGAGAAACGTTCCGGGGGCACAATGGATGAGGCAAGTGTAAACAAGGGCCCGAATCGACTCGTTATCTCAACTACATCGCCTTCCGACTTGTTAGCGGGGAATAAAGAGAAGGGAATAAGCAGAACATACGGATTAAGGAAGCAACTTATAAAAATGATAAATATGGAGGGGGAGGGCTGAGAGGAAAGAGTAAATGATATGAGAACAAGGGAAAGCGGGAGGTCGAAAAGCAGAAGTTGTTTGTCATCTCGTCCTACTCATTCAGTTTGTCCTTGAGGAAAGAGAGCGAGAAAGTAAACAAGCGAGAGAAGCCATTCTCAAAGCTCCTGAAATACATAATTAATCAAAATGATGACAATGTTTGAGGTGCGTCAGAATGTAGGTTAGACTTCCTAATACGTGTAAGTCATAATAGTGGTAGTATTTCTGATGAATTAGGGAAAAAGTTTACTTACATATTATGGCAGATCTTGTTTATGACGTGAAACAGGAGTTATCTTAATTTATAGCATTTATATGAAGTAAAAGGAGGATGTACCAAAAGAAAAGAAACCGATTCTGTAATTTTGTTACCGATATCTTTCCCATGCCTATTATTCATTCGATTATTTTGAATCTTAGAATCCCGTGGCTTTTATCGCGTTTCATGCTATGCTTAAGCTTCCTACCAGCCGCAACTCCTAATAAATTCATTTGTACATATGATACAGCCATTTAATATCATTCGTTTTTCAAACATTCTTGAAATAATTTATGCAATATCATCAAAAGCATAGAAAATAAACTAATTACAAATAAAACATAATTACGACGAGGGAAAGTGCTTGCGACCTACTTATCGAATCTAACTGTTTAGATTTAAAAAAATATTATTGAAAATTTTTCTGGAAAATATGAATGGACATTTCAGAGTTAAAATGAGAAGTATTTGTATATCCTGATTATTCCAACAAGTAAAAAGCATTATTATTAATATTTTAATAATTCCAGTGCATATCTTTGAGACCATCCGTGCTTCCGAAATTGGAGGAGAAGAAAATTCTCCGTTAAGGCATGAGTGATGACACGATAGATGTCCCTAGGAAAAAGAGGGCAGGGTGCTCGGAAATGAATGTCAGGATCGGGTGAAAGGAGATGAAAGTCAGTAAGGTTTACCAACGCAGGGTGGAGGGATGGACGAGTAGGCACACATCCCGAACACTGGTAATACGGGCTTTTACGGCCGCGCCGTCGGATAAGAGGGAGACTATTGCTGCTACGTCTCCAGGATTAGGCCGCACGCACGAAAGGGTCTCCTAAGCTATTGATCGGTGCATCGATTCGAGGATTTTCCCAGGTGGTTGTAATTACTCAGCATTAAAACACCCAATTAGTGAGAGGAAAAATCGTTTCCCGGGATGAAGGGCCCCGGTGGTTAACGATTTTTCTTCCCTAATAACGGCTTAAAACGGTGAATTTCAAGCACTGAATTTTTTTATCGCCTCCCCCTCCATCCGAAGTGATTCATGCGAAAATTTCGCGAGGCCACCAGATTAGGATATTCCGGTGATATAACCTGCACGAAACGAAACGGGTTTTCATTGACGAATTATGAGTTTTATTTATTTTATTTTGCACATCATTTCAAGGGGTACCTACCTACTCCTTGCCGCAATCATTGCGCTAGTTCGGCATTGTTTCATTTGTTCCATGAGGGACAGCCGACCGGAACGTGAAATTTTTTTGAGCATTACGAAGCAATAAATTAGGAAAAATTCCATCTGCCTAATAAAGGATAATCAATTCCCCGTGGCACCCCTTTGGGGGGGAGATTAGTGTCAAAAGAGCGGAGGTGCCCGAAAAAGCAATTTGAGCGACGGGCAAAAAATATATATCTCATCCTCAGCAAAGAGAAAGTGACACAAAGATCCGAACTCATTTTTGCGGATGGAATGAATTGCATTCCACCTGTTTCCATCACTCATTAAGCCTCATCGCCAATTTTATAACCTTAATGAACGCAAAGCCAAGATACCTAAACTGTCGCATATTAAGCACTTCTGAATAATTCTTCGTTTCTCTAGAATTAAAAGTTGGAGCATCAAGGTGTGAATGAGTCTTAATAAGCACACGATTAATCTTTTCAAAGACCGTTCGATTTTAATATGCATTCGGTGAGAAATTAAATTACAACTTACGAACTGGTATCTTAAACGTAATAGGTTACACGTTAAACGTTAGGTTAAACGTCAGTGAAAAAGCCTCACCTTCACAATATTCCTATTCAAAAAATCGTCTTATTGATTCGTAGTTGATAAGTTAGGCAACTAGACGAATATTAGAATATAGGGTTTAAAAACGCATGTTACAATTTCACCATGCCTTCTTTGTCATTAGGAGTGAAGTACATCGAACTTCGTACATATACATATAATACGGTTAACTATGTAAAATTGCGAAATATGTTTAAATTTGTACCTAATACTCAGAAGAGAATGAGGAACACGAAAGTATACCTTCCATAATTATAACGAAATACTCGGAAAGTTTGAAATCAACATTGTTCGAAATCTTAAAAAAATAACTTTTAATAAAAAATCAGTTATTGAAGGACGTCCAGTTGATGAATTTAGATTTTTTTTAAATACCTCATTTCATCATAACCGCAGCTGTTTAAAAGTCAAATACGATTATTCGAGGGCATATTTTCTTTCACTTTCTGCTTTTGCTGCCATATGCAGATGAGCAGCTCAGGAAAATTTCCGAAAAGCACTTTTAATTCCGGACGGACGAATGAACAGGTTATTTTACATCATTCTTCCTCCTCTGTGAGCAATATCAATCCTTTTCACAGGGGGCGCCGTTGTCTGCCTCTTCACCTAAAATAACGAATTTTGAGTGCGGATTATTAGCCGCATTGCACCGCCGAGTCTATCCCCTGGAATGATGAACCCAAATTACGAGTAATCCAATTGTTTTGGGAGGAGAAAATGACAAAATTGCTCTTTCATTGTACCCAAATGGTCTCTCACCTCAAATCACGGTCAGTTTCCGAGGGGACTTCAGTTAATCCGAGTTACCGAAATGCTGTTAAGCACGACAAAGAGTAAAACGATAACGTTAATAATGCAATTGAACTATGGATGCTACCACCGCATGGTTTAAGTATGGCTGGTATTTTTCCATAAATTTCAAGTAATTGCATAGCGAGTTCACTGGATTACAACTGTTGGGCTGTGAGGCTGAGCGTATATCTAGAAAAATTAAACTTCAATCAGACCTAAAAAAATTAATTCGATGAAATTTGATGAATGTGGCAAAATTCGTTGCAATGTTCTCAATTGGGATAGTAATGTTCATAAATTGAGTCAAAAGCTGAATTTCAAATATATATTTCGGGCTAGGATAAGAAAAGAATAAAAAACAATTGCGAGATCAATAATTTTTCGTTGAAACGCTACCACAGTTAAAAATAGAATTACTGGGCATATCCAGTCAAACTCTTATTAAAATTACTGTTTTAATGAGATATAATATTCAATTCGAAAATATGGTTATGCGTTCCTGACCTAAATAATTAAAAGGAGGGGTTTTCATTTATTTTATGTAAAAGATTACAGGTTCTTTCCATGCATAAATCCACTCCATATTTGGGCAAAAAATAGGAAAAAAATGGGATTGCAGCGTTATTTTATTCAATAGAGTGAGTATTTTGAGGGAATAGCAATTATTTTGGCGTCATTCACCTCTTAATATTCTTGAGGGTGGAGAGATTTATTGGAGTGACGAATGTTAAAGAGACTATTCACGGGATTATTTGAATAATATCGTGAACATTAATATCTGTATTTACAAAGGTAATATTTGTTGCAAAAGTTTTTAACTATAAAGCATGGCAAAAACAGATTAATAAAAATGAAGAATAATACCATGCAATGCAAATACGTCATGGACAACATCGATCACAACTATAAACAATTTCACGCGTAATTTCATCCAAAATCGGTAATTATGCAAAACGGCTGTTATTTGTACAAACACAGTAGGTACCTCTGGCCATTGCGTCAACGTATAATTGGAAACTGAATAAATATTCCTAAATCGTATCGAAATGATGTCTATTAATTTACGCAGACATTAATGCCAACTGACACCACCCTTTCTATTACTTTCACTGCCGATCTACCAAAGAGGCGTGGGCATATGACACCCAACGAAACATCTTTTTGCGCTCTTTGCATTTGCTACAGCATGCATGAAAATATTTTACTTGCCCGTTCTCGGAAACGAAGTCTCCGGCTTTTTTTTTTTTTTTTTTAAAGAAGGTACTACGTCTTGGGTTGAAGCTTGTGAGGTACGTTAAGTAACTTCCTTGAACACGTGAAATTGCTTTGCTGGCCCCGAACACAAATTGAAAGAAAACCGATAGATGTGCATTAGTACCAACGAATTTCCCGGGAAATAACCGAGGCGCGGATGAAAGTGGGACAAGACCTCATCATTCCAAATTGAATGGTAATTTGGCACCGCCTCAGGGCTGACCTGAGCCGCCGTCGTTCAAATTTTATTCCGTCGTGAAAAAGGAAGTCTTTGGATGAAAGGATCTCGGAGACGGGCGTCTCTCGTGTTTTGAGCGGGAGATTTGGGGGTTGGGAGGGATTCCATCGCTACGAGAAATAAATGACATTTCCTAAGTACTTGTTCTGGGTATAGAATAAGGTCGTTCCCAGTTGAGTAAAGCGGTGTATTCCGCCGTACATCGCCGCCGTTATACCCTAACACGATTTGAAAATCTCAATTTTCATGGTGCTAACTGAGAGAGCGGTTGATATTCGGCGGGAGGGGGAAACCAGCATACTTGTACTAAAATACCTACATGTAAACGTATAGCGGATAAATACACACAAAAGATCGCTCCACCACAGATATTATTACAGTTATGTAGGAGGAAAATTTCCTCACCATCTCATGGCAAGCTGATAAAAAAAAGCAAAAATAAATGTAAAATTACAAATATATAGTGGAAAGATAATATAAACTGGTGGTGATTGAAAACAGTGTTTCAGCAGTATTTTTGATAATTATTCCCAAAAATAGGCGATTTTCTGTTGAACTGGTTGGCAAACTATTTTTAAAATATTCAAAAGAAAATTTTAGGATTTAGCAACTCATACAATTAAGCTATAAGTAAGTCATGTCATCAGCGATAGAAAAATCAAAAAATAAATAAAATTCAACGTTGATTAATCCAGTTTGATTCGTGTAGCCATAATGGAAACCCTTTTAAGACGGTGAAAATACGTGGGCAAGAACCTGAAAAGAGGAAAGGAGAAGAGAGGGGGAAAGGGAGATTGCGAAAGAACGAGAATAAATAAATCCGAGGAAATTGCATTTCCTCAAATTGATAACCAACGTGGTGGGGGTTTCTCTCGGTGGATCGACTTGGAAGAGGCAATGCTCCGTGAAAGGAGGAGGGGGCAAGAGGTGGAGACGGTTGTTGCAGACACAAGCTCGGGAGACGCGGCAAGGGCGCCTTTGGGAGGAAGCAGAAGGAGATGGACTTCATTTCACTCGAGAAGTTTCGAATTACTGCAATGCCCTCATCCAGCAAAAATAAGAGAAAAAAGCTAAAATCTCTACATTCCGTCGGTGAATTGCCTTCTCCTTCAATCCAATCGTCTAGTACAACATTTCCGCCATCTTGGACTGAAGCACCACCTTTCTTTCGCTGCAAAAGTCTCTTACATGCTGCGTGCTGGAACGTAATCCATAAGCTGTGGTGAGAGGAAAATTGATCTACACGGATGTTGAGGGGAGGCATCGTTCCAAAGAAAGTAGTTTTTAAATAAGAAACACGAGTTTTTACCGATTATATTTGACCATTTTGGCTATATTATAACTCAGATGGATATGGATACCAGATTGGGTTTCATAGTAGATACACAAAGAGTAGCACAGGAGCCTCACAATAAAATTATAAACGTTTTTTAATAATGTCGACCTTGCCCCAATTTTATCCCAGTTAGCTGATTTCTTTACTCATGTCTATGGAATAGAAATTGCAAAAAAAGGTAGTCAAATGGGCACACAAAATATTCAAGCCATTTACACATTTCAACTCGCACTTCACTTCAAAATAGCTACAAAATTCGAGTGCTCTTTACAAAAATGCATTAATGTTAATAATGAAGGTCATTTTCATTCTTAAGGCCATCACAAATTTTGCTAATTTTTTTTATGATCACTTCACAAGTCTTGAAATTTACTTGGGAAAAATACTCCGTAAGCATTTCTTCAATTTAGATTGAACTTGTGTGTACTTCCCCAATCCAATAATGATATTACCCTCACCTGTTTCACAAGCATTCGATATTCAACAAGCGAATCCGCTGATGATGAGACCCAGTAAATTCCTTAGAAATAAAGCATTTGAATTCATAGTCCTGCTTTGATGGGGCACCCTAAAAGTAATACAAAAGGTTTATTTTCTTGCGCTAATAGCCCCCTGGCCTAATTACCAGCGAAGGACTTCCGTAATCGGTTATCCGTAAACAACGCTTTTGATAGCGAGGAAATACTTAAATCATAGAGACCGACGGGAAGGTAAAAATGACGCATTAAGTTCAAGGTTTTCTATGCAAAAAAGGGAGACACGTGAGTTTGAGAGAGAAAGAAAAAATAGCGGCGTTCGTCATTAAAATAAGCCCCACTCACTTCCTCCTCCAGTCGCCCAAATATGCCGAAAGAGATGGTGCGGGCCCCTGCCGCGCATAATGAGCTTAAGAGAAATAAAAGAATCGCGAATTAGGTCCTCGGGGTATGCAACAAGCGGGGTTTCCAAGGATAGAGCGGCTTAGGATCCTAGAAAGAGAGAGAGAGAGGAATGAGAGGACGAACTCATCGGCGGAGAAGACGGAGTGGCGGGAAATCGCGTATATACGTCGGGGTTGTGGCGGGTGGGAAGATTACGGCGAGGGACACAAGAGGGCGTGAGCGCGAGTAGACGGGGCTGTGAGATGGGCGGCGCGTCGAGGCGGTACGTAGGACGCGGGGGAAGACGCCGTTTACGTGGCGGCCACGGATAAACCCCCGGATGAGGGAAAGATGAAGGACCCACGGGAAATTACCGTCTATCCTCTTTCTCTCTCTCCACCACGCCACGGTGGTGCCATCGTCTTTCCCTTCTCCTCCTCAGCCACCCTCATCCACGCTCCAACCTCTTATGCGATCGTCAAAAAGAAAAAAAATACTTAACCCCCCACAACACCGCTGTAGTCCAGACAATCTCCTACGTCACTCTCTTGTCACCACTCCGTCTCCCAAAATATCACACGGAGGAGTGAATGGTGTTACATAAAAGAGTTTTGGACTAAAATGAACGATAACTGTATTCGTAGAGGAAAGCTTGTGAGAGCGTAGTCAACGGATGTGGGTGGAAAGGAAAACCCTTTTTTTGGCTTCTTTTGTTTTGAGCTCATACGTAAAGTGGTGAGGAAAACGCAGATACAAGATTTTCAAATTGAAAGCAGTGAGTTGGTGATTTCACGTAAATCTACCAAAGACCTAGTTCTTAATTTGCCAAATCACCTTCAGGCTAAAAATGCAAAGGCAGGTAAACTTGGGATCGATTGGTGCGCATCTGAAAATTACAAAATGTCTGATTAAATATTGATTTGACAAGTGGGAGCTGCTAAAAATGTGCGTAGGGTTATTTCCCTCTCATTAAAAAAAAACATTGCATAGATTTATGAAATTTAAAATATTAACATATTCACAATGAAACTGATTCTGTACTTTAGCAGTAATTTAATGGTGAATTTTGCGTTAACTTCAAATTTTCAATACGCAGGCAAATTTTGAACCCATGTTCCCCAAACACGCAAGTTGTTGACAAGCTGCTGACTAATGCAGTTCATTTTCTGGGAGTTCAACTTCGCAGAAATATTCATCATGATTCCTATTTTCCTTCGAATGCAAATGAATTACGTATGACAGCTATGGATGGTAGATAATTATGACTATGCACGCACCTACATTCAGTTAAAAATTCATCATCTCTTCTTTGGTCAGGCAACTCATTTTATTTTTCTGATCGATTTGAGGATTCTTTATCATTTATTTCCATCGTTATAGCAACCAAATTCGCCTACACATACGTATTCCTCTTGGCTATAACTCTTTTTTAAGGAAGCAGTACCTATAAATATTTCATATATTTGGAGCTTGCTTATTCCAACCTGAGGAATGATAATGCATCAACACGTAACCTGGGCATTAAATATATCAACTGTATTTTTCATCCAGATAATACAGATAAAATCAACTCTCGTAACATGGGAGGGCATACAATGCGACCAACATTTGACCTTATTAAGAAGTGGCCGTAGGTAAAATAAGGGACATTTCACACAGATCTTATCATGAATTTTGTACAAAAGGGGAAACATAACATCTTATGCACGATATGGCTATCATCAGATAAAGTCTTGACACGGCAAGTCTGAATGCCTCGTTTGCACTTTTAATTCCTAAAACCAGAATGAAAATGAGGAAAAAATATATCACCACATTATTTAATAATCTTTTACGAGATCGCGGGCCAAGTAAATATAAATAAATAACTTGCATGATTAAAAGCATAAAATGTTTCACGACGTACAAACCAGAGCAAGAATTATGCCAGAAAACGTAATCAAAATATTTCTTCCGGAGCATAGTCACGTTATTTCTGAGACGGGAAGTTATTTTCTATTGCAGTAATAAAATGCATGCAAAAAAGGTCAGTCATAATATGGGGATGGAAACGGCAATACCTACTGAATAAAGCCATTGGGAAAAAACAGCGATAACTCTTCAATGTACTATATAATTATATTGATGATAAAGATTCCGTAAAAAGTTATCGTTGAAATTTAACGTAACTCTTATACCATGTAAAATTCTTATCTACATCAAGTAGTACTAGCCATCTCTGATATAAAGCATCACTTTACAAGAATACTCTATAGGATTAATCTAATAAGCTCATTTCTCAGTGGTTGATACTGAAATTCCGAAAAAAATACGGAATTTGAGTAAACACTTTGTTTTAAAGGTATTTCATTAATATAGAATCATTACATCCATTATCCATCCAACACCACTAGAGAAATTTTTTATTTTCCAATCCCTACATTTTGAGCTCAAATATTGGCATATTAAATAAAAAATATACACTGGACATTAAACGCGACCAATGTCATGGCAGAATACTTTAATCAAGACATAAATTATTATGTTATAAGTCAAAAATATGCCAAAACGATAAAAATATTCGTCACACGTGTCTCTCGGTGGCTAGTGGCCGTCAAAGAAAACTTTTTGACGGAAATGAAACCCAGAAACTTTCTCTCTTCAATTATTTTACGTTTTATTAAGTCAGGAATGGCCCTTGGATTTTTTGTTTCAGCTTACTTGGGAGTGAGTTGGTTTTCATTGGGATTTGTGGTCCATGATGGAATAAGACCTAAATCAAAAATGGACCTGAAGAATTTTAAATGGGAAAATTAATATTAATTCAGTAGCATGAGAGACGATGCAGAAACTGGTAGTTTTGCTTAATTAAGGGGGAACCTCCCCCTCACCCCCAAACTCGTGACGCAGAGGTGGAGACCCTACTATTTTCAGTTCAACGGAAAAATCCATACCGCATTTTTTCCCATTGTTCACATTCCGCGAGCACGTTTACGGAAATAGAAACGAGACTGAACAGTGCTTCGATGAGCTAGTGGTGGAGCGACAACCGGGACCAGTAGTGGCGATCGGAAAGAAGGATGAATAAAAGGGAGAGAGAGACGAAGTATGGAATGGAATAAGAATGGCTCAGTTCGCCGAGCACAATGGAGAGGCTCCCAGGGATGTAGGGTTAGCAAGGGGTGGAAGAGAACGATGGTCAGTACCAGAATGCACCGTGACCAGGAAAGGTTTTCCTTTTTTTTTAATTCACCCAACGGATCGCCGAGGCCGCGCGACAGTAAGGCTTGCGGAAATACAGTCCTACTTCTCTGGGTATCGCAACGCTTCGAATTTCCCCAGGGGCAGTAAGCCAAGGTCGCTCACAACTGGCTCCCTCTCGCTTACAATGTTGGACGATGATGGTGCATTATTAAGGGTCATTTCTGGGCCATAAGTGGCCCAAGGGCGACATTAGCGAAGTGAATGAAGAAAAAATAGTCGCAAATAGCCTCAAAGTTTCCCGTGACGCTGTTTCCCGTTACTGAGCTGGGCGCAGTATCTAAGATCCCAGGCCAAAACACCGATGTTGTCGGAAAAGCAAATGCGACATTTATTGCAAGTCGAAAATCTATTAACCACATTTAGCATATCAGACATAAAAATTGAAGTAAATTATTTGCGTCGTCAAATGACAGTCAATAATCTTGAATAACATATCTATTTTCAAGACGATATCACAAGTTCTTATAAATCAGTTAATCTTTTTTTTACACTTCACCCGTACGAACATATTTGTTTTCACGCTAAATATTGAATTTAAATATATCTCATACCAACGCCAAGGGGCAATATTTTGTTCCAACTTTCTATTGTACCAATGCAAACGCAAACGACTTTAGAAATAAATTTTGGCGAAATATTAGAACGTTTAGGACCCAGAATGTTAAAACTGTACCTAGCTAAGCGATCAACACGCACAAAATAAAGCGGTACGTTGGTTAAATGAGCAATTACACAATTCTACTCTCATTTTACTAGCATTAAGAATTAAAACCATATCGTGCTGAAAGTCACTACATAAAAACACAGATTTCTTCGAAGTTCGCAAAACTTGGAATAAACTTCAGTAAATTGATTTGAAGAACTAGGTTGCATTACTTATCTATTCCAACATTGATATTGTGTCGATCAATTCCCAAAATTTTCAGGCAAAACGACCGAGGTATCGAAGCGCATAAAAAGTAGCCAATAAAGTGGAGGTCTAAACGCTACAGTGTCGTAATTTAAATAGAAAATTTTTAAACTTTAAATGATGAAAATTTTATGTTCCCTAAATGAAGCAAAACAAGGTATTGATGCTTACTTCTCTTAACAAGCTCCGCGAACCAGTCGCCGCTTAATTTCAAATATCTACCAAAGCAAGACGCCAAATCAGGTAGTTAACGGAATGAGTTGAAATGATTGAAAATAAATCTATGTCTATCTATGACTATGAATCTATGTGCTATGTTATACCTCCCCTATAATCAAAAGACTCGATATGGTCTAGCTGGAAATAGGAAAAGTATTTTCGGAAAAAATAGTTTTTGTAGTTGATATATATTTAGGTGAATTTTCGATGATTATATCCTCTCAATTAAGAGAGTAGAATTTCCCTCTCCATTAAGACAGTAGCATTTCAAGCAACACGAAAATGATAGATCGACACATGAAAATCGTGCAATGAGCGGATCATCATATGTAATTTATTCATTTAGGAAATTAGTCAAATCGTGTTAATGTCATCAAAGTATATCCATTAGATGCATATAATGCATCCATATATCCAGTATCCATAATATCGACAGTAATATGAATTCTCAAGCTTTAGTTACGGCACTTCAGTCCCCAAGTTCTTTATTGCGATAACTGAGTCACATAAAACTCGCCAGATTTTATAGCAAGGTTGCACCGTTGCAGGTCAAAGAATAACTAGTACAAATGAACTAAGTTGGGGGGAATGAGAGGTGCCTCTTTCGGTGCAAACACTTTCAAGATGCTTAATTAGGTTTGCGGCAGCCCGCGTCTCATTCCCACTCCATCAGCACCCTCTGCAAGCGGAGTTGAGGCAATGGCGCGGGCGTTGAGTTTCCCGATGCCTTGCCCCCAACATCCCAACCAACCACTCCACACCGCTCCCCCGTATTTTCCCAAGGCCACTCAAACGAGACTGAAATGCGTTCTATCAGACCCTACGGTTGCTAATGAATTCGTATTGAATCATTTACATATCCTCGTTTGTATGTATGTACGTATAATGGCAATACATCGGTACATTTCGTACAATTATGCAGGTACCTACTCACGGAGTAACATAAAACTCGCAACATTTTATGAAAAGGTTGAACCGATGAAGGTCAAAGAATGGATCAGAAACTATTTCCTGGGCACATTCCTAAGCATGCCGCGCTATAGCTATTAAGAGTATGCTGATGGCCATGATGTAGAGACGAATATTGCATGAGGATCCGGTTGGTGTGGTGGCTAGTTTGTCGTCTTCCCACCCTGCAGGTCTAGGATCAGAGATTTTTTTAACCAAATTTTCGATCCCTGCTTGAGCTCCGTCCTTCGTATGGGACGTTCATCCGCGGTTCCCTTGGCATCTTTCGTTAAAAGATGGCTGGTACCGACGCCTTGTTTCTCTCCACTCTTCCCACATAGCCGATATGACCTTAGCTGTTGGTCGCTTCCTGCAAATGCAATACCTTCCCACGCGAATACCACATCAATGGTAAGAAAGATAAACAGAAGATGATTTATGGCTAAGATGTAGGTTTATGTGCAGGTTTTGCTCCAAAAGCATGAAAAAAGATGAGAAACTTAAAAGATGACGTGAGAAAAGGAATGATGGCGTAGAAATATAATATTCATTTTTGTTGTGGCTGCCACATAACTCTTTTTTGAGAGGTATAGAGGTGACATTATTTTATAAAGGCAATACTGACGCATAGGCTATAATAAATCCTGGCTTCAACTAACCGTTACCGCCACGATAAAATGAATCGAGAAAATGATAAAAAACCGGCAAATAATAAGCAATAATTGTAAAACGCAAAACAAATTATTAAATTAATGACTGACTCAATAGACACAAAACGTAACCACGCATCTGAAATTAGGGGTATTTAATCCTTGGTAAAAATGACGGTCAAATAATGACAGCTATTTTTTGTGAAATACCTGCTGCACACCTCAACTCACGTCTTCGAGAAATCAACACTCCACCCATAAGGTCACCTCATTCACAAGAGGCTATTTTCATCCACCCCCACTAGTTCCCCTCCAACCTACCCCTCGGCCCCCCATCCCAGACCCCGGGCCAAACCCGGCAGCGGGACGAACATTCCCCGCCATCTCAGTTTTGGCTCAACTAATTCGATTAGTCGCTAAGATGAGGAGGGATTTCAGAAACTCATCAGCCAAGTCGCCCGAAGTGCAAGGCGCGGGGGAGAGGGGCCGAGGGAGCAGGCGGGTGCGGGAAGAGGCAGCGGATGCGGCAGGGGAAAAACAGGTGGGATGCGGGGAGCGCTTGCAGACCGGGAAAGAGGATAAAGCGCGGGAGGAGTAGATGACGGTAAGTAATCGGCTGAAACCGGAACTCTGGAGGAGGTATAGTAGTGAGAGGGGAATAAGGAATAAAGCTTCCAGAAGACTTTTTCAGAAAAAAGAGTAATAATAGAAATAAGCAGGCTTGGAGATAATGAACACAAAAAAGGAGAAAAATGAGGGGAGAATACGATCAAGAATGGAGGAAAAGGGGAAGTGGAGAAGTAGCTCCAGAAGGCAGAGAGAGAGAGAGAGTGAGAATGAGTAAGGGCGGGGGAGTTGAAGTAGGGAGGAAATTAGGGCGATCAAAGTTGGTCGAGACAAAGAAGAATGGTGCGAGGGGGCGCTGAGCGATGAGGTGAGGTGATAATTGAAGGGCGAAAATGAAGAAGTAAGAGGTAAACGAGAAGCTGAGAAGAAAGGAGTCACTTTCCTGAAGAAAAGAGAGAACTAGAGACAACGGCTGAAATCAAGAGTGAGGTTAAGGAAACATAGGATGGCGATGAAAATAAATGGGATATTAATAAAATCGATTCATTGATAAATTATATAAATAGATATAAATGAGCTATCCTTAAAAATGGACTTGCTTGTTAATTTTACACCGAATTCTACAAATCACATGCCGAAAGATACATGCCGTAAATGAATCTTCCATGTACGGGTAAATAAGGCATTCAGTCAAGTGTATGTTAAATATCTTCGAAGAATCTCACATCAATATCTCTGATCACTCTTGGGCAAACTTAAATGGAATCATCGTTGGTCAGCCTGCGTTAGCTAACCGTGATATGATAACATCTATTTTGCTGAACACAGCATCTGGTGTGATCAGTCAAGTTAGAACACCATATGCTGGCAGACCACAGCTAGGGAGGAGATGTAGGCATAGCCACTAACTCCATTAATTCCGTTCCTAGCTCCTTCGAGCCCTAATACCTTGATGCCACGGCCATATTGACCGCTATTTCATTCTTAGTAACATTTTTAAACGACTCAGAAGTGCTTTAGAGTTTTACGGGTAATATTTTACCTGCTGATAAAAGTTAAATTTATCTTTTGCACGTTGTGCACTCTTTTTCCATTAGACTAACGGCCGATTGATATAGTAAAACATAAGACCTACCTTCATTAACGAAGGATGTTAGCGTTTTCGTACGAATCTCGTGTACCTTTACTAATATACAAAACTTAAGGTATGAATTGAAAAAAAATCTATCACTTTGCAACCCTGACGAACACTGCCACACACAAGAGTAGAAAAAACATTAAATTTGACCCAAAAAGGCTTTATAAAAGCCAGCCTTGAACCGTTTCTTCACAGTATTTCCGGAACAAGAAGCTAGCAAGAGTAATCGAGGGATTGTTATGAACAATAGCGGAGATAAAAATGAATGGAATATATAGCGAATGAAGGTAATTATGGCAGTATTTAAAATGTGTATGAAAACAATAGTCTTTGAATGGAATTCCTTATCCTCCTAAAATTATGATGTCACATCTTTATTCCTGAGGAATTCATATGCATACATACATCAAGTTGCCACATACCATAAGTTCCACCACGGCCTTATCAGAGAAAAAGTATCGTACCTGGAAAGAGAAGAAAATAATGCATCAGACCAATAATCCAACTTGAGAAAAAGTACTAAAAACTCATGATAAATTGTCCTTGGCTTTCATTACTTTGTTTTGATTGATTTGATTCCTGCAATGGGTTGACATTTTTCGAGTTAAAATTGTGTACACTATTTAATATAGAAACAGCTGTGACAGGGTGTATACTGAACCATAGTGAATCAGGTAATAATAATGACAGAGGCAAGGTGAAATCCGTCAAGATAATCAATAAAGGTGCGTAAGCTACAGAACAGCCTCTACCCTCATTCCTTCACAATACCCCGAAGACGTTAGGGCGCTGGAAGTAAAGGGGATCAGCAAAGATGCTGGAATGGGCAAAGATGGAGGAAGAAGAATGAGGAAGAGGAGGAAAAAAAATAAGTATCTCGGTGAGAGAAGGGACGGATGAAAAGAGGATGGAAACAATGGCCAGTCAAAAGAGCGAAGGGGAAGAGGGAGCAAAGGAGATAATGAGGTTAGTGGAAGCGGGAGTTGGTAGAGGGAGGGAGAGGAAGGGAGGCAGGATTCCAGACAGTGTAGACGGGAGGGAGGTGGCGGCGAGAAAACGGAGAAAATTAAGATACGTGCCATCTTAAAGAGAGAGAGAGGAGGGGAGGGGGAGGTGGGTGAGAGGCACGGGGGAGTGGGATGGGGAAGGCGTGGGAACTCATCGCGGGAGGAGTGACTGCATTGGGCGGAGTCGAGAGGGCGATGTATTGGAAAAGCTTCAGGGAGGATATCAGTCGGGGATAATGAACGGCGAGAGAGATATTAAGGGGCGAAGGACGAGGGAAAGATTGAGTGGAGGGGTCGCCCGCCGTGCTGTGCACCCTCAGCGAAGGATATCCACCACCCCCCACACCCCTCCCCCTTCAACGCCTCGATTGAATTGAGCACAATAACAAGGTCGATTTTAATCCAATGGAATATTTCCGAAAGGAAGGAGGGATCGAGCGAGCATTGAGATGAGCTCGTTATACTTCTTGATCCGTCGAGATTTTTTTCCCATTTTTTTTCGCTAGATCCCTGGTTGGTTAATTTTATCATGCCCCGCTCCGGAGAATTCACTCTCCTCTCTCTAGCTCAAACACTTGGGGTGATAACGCGGATGTTTAAAAATTTGCATTGCCAAACGGGACTGAATCGCATGAGATATATAATCTTCACAGCATCAAAGATGAGGAATGTTATAACAAATATTTTCTCCGGAAGGTGATAAAGCTGAATCGGGACAAGCTTTAGTCGGCTCTCACTACTCCGGGATTTGGGAGTGCCCACCATTCTAGTGAGAGATTGTAAGTCAACTTGGTAACAGAGACGAAAATTTAAATCCTGATAAAGCGACTTTCGCGCTTTCAAACCGGGTTGGTTATGTTCATCATCCCCAGGTCTAGAAAATTTGTCATCGTACCCGCAGGTTTAGGACCGAAAATATACAATACTAGGAACCGGATACAACAGTCATCAATCAAATATATTTCCTTTTGGAGCACGAAACTAACAGCTTAATTAATTTCCACGATTGAGGTAAAGATAAGGAAGCAAGTGTGGAGAGAAATCCTGAGTCAATCCACCTCAAGCCAAATGTCGCAGAAGAAATGATGACA
The DNA here is from genome assembly GCF_921293095.1 of Ischnura elegans. Classification (NCBI taxonomy): domain Eukaryota; kingdom Metazoa; phylum Arthropoda; class Insecta; order Odonata; family Coenagrionidae; genus Ischnura; species Ischnura elegans. The sequence goes on from NC_060247.1 coordinate 19,061,739, forward strand.
AAGTCTCATTCGACGTATGCATGCGAAGCTAGCACATTAGCCACGACACAAACCCAATTTCACCTCTTAATGAGATCGTTTGGATGAGTAGCTTCGTAAATATTAATACGACTAAAATGCAATTAAAATGTGTGTCTCATCGCATCAAAAATAAGAGAATGCGTCTGCGATGAGTTTTGAGGAAGTTCAAGATAGTTCTGAGGAAGAGAATCTTCTATAAGACATTGATTCTGGAGATAAATTTGCATTTGTCATCACTATCAGAGTGATTACCGTTGTAATTCGTAAAAAATAACAGAACAACGGAGAATGTTAATTGATTTGATATAGCAATTGTTGAAAACTCCCGCTCATATACGGGACGATTACAAACACTCAACGATATACGAGACTATCGTAGTATGTTGGCTATTTTCAAATAGCTACATTACTGTGGAAAATATAGGAAATGTCCCTGCCTTTCAACGCAACGGGCAATGAATATCAAAACGCGTGAATGGATGGCTCACAAAAAGTGGTTTCATGACTGACCATGGATGATTTACAGTGGCCACAGCACGAGGCAAAGTTATTGCTATTCGAGCTCACACTTGACCACGAAAATATTTCGAATATTATCCGGCATATTGGACAAAAAGAAATATCCAAAATTTTCACAGTGGGTGCCGTCAAAGCAGCCACAATTCTGCGCGAGTATTCTGCGGTTGCGATACAAATTAGCGGGGTCAAAAACATCGTCGTTGCCACAGAATTACGGTTTTCATAGGCCGCTCTGTTATTTTTGGAAGCCGATTGACATTTGTGGTCACGTCCACCACTAAGGAGGCGGCAGTATGCTACGGAGGGATTGCATATAGAGAACTAATTGTCGAGAAAAGCGCTACGATAGGTAATAGCATTTTTAGTATTAGTATTATTGTGAGGAATAATCACAGGGACAATGAACTTCTATTCTAATGAAAGAAGCTTGACATGCAATGAAGGCCCCTACAATTTTCAATCATCCTTTGAAAAAAGTATAAATCCTCATAAATAGGAGTCAATAAATTTCATCACTGACTATTCATTAGCCTCTCCCTGGTGTTGAAATATCAATGAATGTTAAGAGCAGCAATTACAGGAGCCACAGTTAAATAAGACAGCAGGTCAATGATTAATTTTATGTAAGCTTAGAAACTCCATTCGTCCAATTAGCTTTTTGCAATTTGGTTCAGCTATTGCTCCCATATAAAATTTCAATTCAATTTTTATTTTCTTAGAAATGGAGATATTAAATAGGGGCCTATATTTTATAAACTTTCTCCGTCAACTGTCCACGGCAACTGAGCCCAAAATGAGAAAATCGGGGAAAAGGTGAAGTACATTCAACTTCGGATAGAAAAACCGATTATAAAACGAAGTAAAAAGGGAGTTAAGCACAGCAGTACGCAGTAAAGACGCAGACACTTTTGCCTCCAATGCGGGTAAAAAGATTCGTGGCTCAATTCTGAAAGTCAGTGGTGTCTGAGGGAAGCGTAGAATGACGGACAAAAGAGAAGCTGAGGGAAAGAGCAAAATTGGCGAAACAGGGGCGGAAAACGGAGGGAGAGGAGAAGCCGTAACGCGCATTACAATGCATTCCCGCTCTCGTAAAACCAGTGACCAAAAAAAAACGAAACTCTGCGTAATGCTTTTAATGCCGCATTGTAATATCATATTGAAATTTTATGAATCACTCGCAACGCATGCGTAATCCCCGTGGAAAAATGCACAGACTTTCCCCTCCCGTAGAATTTATCAGCCGATCCTCTGAGGCAATTAAGAGTGTGCGCTAATAGTGACCAATTTAAATAAAAAGCCCGCCAAAGAAGAGAGAGAGAAAAAAAAGATCCCGCCCCCATTTATATCCTTCTTTCGAATTTTTGCGGTGCCCGGCAACATTCCATTAATTCGTTCCGAGCGCGCATTTTCCCACCCCCTGCACCGGCCGGGGGCATTTCTAATTTACTTGCCGCATCTGATCCACTTAGCGACAAAGTTAATCTTTGTCAAGGGGATTTTGCGTGATTTTTTTCCAAATCCCACCCGTTCTCTTTGCCTATTTCTGCCTTCCATTCCGAAATAACTTTGAATTGCACAGGAGTTTATAATAGCTCACTCTGCTTCTCCAGGTTCGGCAAGATAATTGTGATTGAATGAAATAGTCATTCCCATCAAATCCTTTTTAACAACGCTTGAATAAAAAAATGAAGTGGCACCCATTAACAGACATCATAATTCTAAAATTATAATAGTAAGACTATTAAATAACCAGTCATTGAAAGGCAAGGAGCAGAGGGCTAAAAAAAAAGAATACCACAAGTGGTGAGGTGCTAGTCATTGATGCACTAAGTGAAAACTAGGGGCAATAAGATGTTATGATGAAAGAGCTTGAAGGAACGAAAAAAAATACTTATATATGATTTCACATATTGTTTAGAATTTTGCTGTGGTTTCCCTCATTAAAATTGAAAGCATCTTTGTGAGAAAAAGAGGTCTATTTTGTAACCAATTTCTCACAATATTTCAGAAATAACAGTACACATTATACTTAATCATTAGCGCTAACGCTATTACACAATAATCAGCGCCAAAGCCTTAAGTAATTGCCATGTCATATATGGTAATTATGACGTGTCGTTACCTATCAATTTATCTTAAAGAATAATATAATATTAATATGGTATATCGTTAGTTAATCCACGCTGGCAATATACATGAAAATTTTATAATGTACATATTCATATTATGAGCAGCCCAAACTTAACAATTTCACGACATTTCCTACTTCCTCTTGCCTTCAAGTAACTCTTAAAATTTCGTATCCATACTCACAAGTACTCACTATCTATCTAGGTCAAATTAATTGAGTTCCAGAGAACCGTTGGAGAAGTAACCCTTTTCAAGCGGCTTCGAAACTCCTTCCCGCCATACCCTTCACTCCATGCACTATCAACAGCCACGTCTACATGCTCCCTTCGAGAAATTCATCGAAGAGGACTTACCACCCAAATTAGGAGGACGACTGAATGATGTAGAGGGGAAAAAATTGCATCTACCTCTAAGATATCGGGAGGAAGTTGTAATAAAACATAATCTCAGTAGCGTAGATGGGTTCTCGGGGGCCCCCGAGTAGAAAAAAAAGTTAGTGTTCACGTAACCCTCTCCCGAGCTCAATAAATTTCAAAGATGCAATGAAATATAATACTTTTTAAGAACGACAGGTATGCGTCACAGGCTATTATGTAATTACGTACAGAGGCAAGACTCATAGGGATTGAACGGGGAAAAAAATCGGCAATCAGACCGTTCCGAATAAATTATCTAATCGATTTGTAGAGACAATTATTTCATTAAAAAACCAAACGACCACCTAACTCACTCTATATCTACGTATCTAGTAAGTATAAATAGTGAACTATTTACTCCTATATCATGGCATCAACGTTAAAGCATTCTTGAGACTCATTTGTCGGTGCAATGACTTCAGTTGGCAGTCCTAACGAAGAAGTAACATTTTGGATTCATTTTAATTTCAAACAAACACCATACAAAATTAAAGTTTGCTATGACAAGAGAAAAATACCATTATTCAGGAGTTAGAAGGTATTTCAGTTATTTTTTCTGGAATGGCAGCCTTAAATTTATGACCTCAAATTTTTTTTTCATGCTCAATCATTGGCATTTTCGTTAATGAAGTTTTTTTAATTTGTTTTTCGCGTTTAACATTAAGTTTTTAAGGGACCTCATGCAATACACGAATATGTACATGGATAGGTGCATTGTGAGCCAATTTCATCCTACAAGTACCTGCAAGTTAAAAACAAAACTTTCGGATTTGAAATTTTTTAATGATTATGCGAAACTATAACCATTCGAGCAAAATTCGGGCCAAAGAAATGGAATATATTTGACTTGAAATCAACAATTCATGGTCGAAGGAAAGAATAAAGGAGACAGCTTTAACGAGCTCCAGGAATATCATTAATTTGGGAATAAAATCTTGGTATCCCTGTCATCCTTCGGGAAGGCTTCACCATCGCGAAAAATACAGGGAGAATGAGAGGATGGAAGGAAAGACGTGAAAGAAAAAGCAGAGCAGAAGGTAGGCAAGTACGAACGTCAAAGAAGCAAATGTTGCGAGGGAAAAATAAGAGGAAATTATTTTACACACACTCCAAAAGATAATAGAAGAGTCAAAAAAGAGGGAGCGATGCCAGGAGGGAAAGAGAGAAGAAAAAACGGAAGTAAGGCAAAAGAGACGGAAAACGGAGAGAAAGGTAGAGGGGAAAAATAATTCGCGGTGAGTTTTCAGAGCAGCGACCAGAAGAATTGGGGACGCGAAGCTTTTCAGAGGAAGTGAAGCTCAATAGGCCATAAGATATCTCTGGATTCCCTTTGATGAGGGAGTGGCCGGGGGGAGAAGGGTATTTGGATATGGCTGTTCCATGAGAGTGGGTGGGAAATAGGTATATAAATAAATATGAAGGACTTTAAGGACGGATTTCGATGGTTTGGGGGAAAAAACTGAAAAATGGACGGATACTTTAATAGAACAAAATAGGATTCGGGAGGCGTGCAGGTGGCAATAGCCAATGCAAAATACTATGGCGTTAATGCCTCGTCGTAAATACTGCAAATAATTATTCGAGAAAAGACGTGTCGGAATTCAGATATTAATTACTCTATCGTGATGAACTGATCCTAGAAATATGCCGGCAAAAAAATAATTCCAGGCTATTTTAATAAGCGATTCTCAGAGGGGTGGAATTCTGTGATGCACATATCATATTCTAATTGAAAGAAGACTGGAAAGCAATAATTTTGAAGACAATAAACACATTATAAAATCCTCCCGTTAAAATTACATGCCAAATTATAAAATACGATTAGAAGCCATTAAATCGCTAATACCCTCTCCTAGATGTTCATAAAGGTCATGGTAAATATTCCTGCTACTTAGTTATTATAAAAAATTAACTAATAACTATTAACGCGGTCATTATTGACAGGAGCACAAAGGCAGATAAGAATAATATTTGCTTCTTAGATTATTCCACTTCAAGCAAACCGAACTGTAATACCTCTAACCACAAAATTCAAGGGGCTATTTCATTAAGCGATATAATTACGATCTATTTAATCCACCCATCGCATTTAATTATGAACTTGGTATCCCCTCGGGCAAATATCCATAGAAAAGGGTAGTTTCCTTCATCACAGAAAACGAAAGGCATTGATTGCGACTTGGTTTTAGAATTTCCAGTTTAGACGAATGGCAATGGTCAATTTTAACTGCATTTGAAAAAGGCCAGATTGGCGCCCATGCGATTCCACTCCACGTGACGCCACAGGGACCTAGTTTCTATAAGAGTAGATAGGAGTACATTTTCTGAGATTACTAATGCATGCACGAGGCACAGAGCTCAGGGAAACGTCTCTTTATAATCACCCATTAAAATTACGTAAGTTCGGAAAGTTTCCTTCGTTTGATAAGGTATTAATAATCCTTATTAAAGCAAAGTGCTACCTGCTAGCAGCCAGCATTGCAGCGGCACACAATGCCATCGCCCCAAGGTCACCACACAGCAGAAGCGGGATCCTGAATGACGTCACACGGGTTTTTCCCAGCATTCATACTTAGCCGTCGCGTTTTCGTGTGCTTGAAATTTTTCTTTTTTCAACTAATCGCGAAAAATAGATGTCATTTAAAAATCTGGAAGCGTGAAATGCGTATTCCAGGAGTAATGATCTTTCGATTAAGGCAATAAAAAAATAAAAGGAAACCACCCTATTGAACTTAAGCTATGAATAACCGAGTAGTCATTTTGCATCAGCTGAGACAAGTAGGTGGAGGCTATATTCGCATCAATTGAAGGGGTGGATCGCCAGGAGAATGGGGTAGGCTGGGGTGGATGGGCAAAGCCACGAAGCTGCTGGAGCGAGAAGGAGTGAAAGGAGGGAGGGGCCTCGACACCGGAGAAATGCTAGATTCGGGATGACGAGAGGAAAGGGGATGGTCGCCACCGATCCACAACGATCCCGGTGAAAGGCTTTTTCTTTCAAGACTACGGGCACAAAAAATAATCTATCGGAAAAGGAAGTTTAATCAAATGCAAAACTGAAGTAGATTCAGTCATTAGGATTCAATATTTTAGAGGATCGGAGAAAAAGTAAGATAGAAAATAGGCAAGTACTCGGCCCCAAGTCACTTCAAATAAACAAGCGAACAAGAAATTCAAAAGTGTCGAATTATCTGATATAAATCGTCCCGATTCCATGTCCTACCCACTGAGAAGAAATTAAATTCATGGCTACGTAAAGCTTATTTTAGGGTAGTTATTCATCGGTTATATCACTGGTCTGCTCAATATTGCTTGTTCCTTTTATGAATATGAACTGCTTTTTACAAAACAGCGTTGGTGTTGTAGTAAAATTAATCCTTTTGTTGCTCCCATTGAGATACATATATTGGCCTTTCAGCAAATTATTCTGTAATAAAATCATACTAAATGCAAAACTTGAACCCTGAAAACTATATATGTAATTTTCTCTAAATAAAACGCCTACTGATAGCGACATTAAAAACAATCTATTTCACTAAAATCGCAACTCTCAATACAAGATCATAAGCATGACATTTTGCTAATTCATTTAAGTAAAAATTGGTTAGAATGAAATGTCTGCTCTGTATTATGTGAAATGTACGTAAACCGTAAGAGACAAAGGGAAAACAACGGGCTCGCATTAATTCTTGAAAGGCTTACTTACAAAATCTCACTACGCCTGCCATGCCCTTCGGATTATTTAACAGGTCCGAATTCAAACCATATTCCTGAAATAAAGCTTTGATTTGGGCCCAAACTCCACCATATCAGAATGGCTTGGAAATGAATATGAACACAATCATGAATTATAAGCACCTGTTTCTTGCATCTAAATGGAAATTTTAGGCATTGGGTATCATGGCTTATTAATTAATGATTCAAGGTCTCTTGCGGCCAGGTTGTAGTTGTATAACACTGAGATGATTCTACAGATTTGTGAAACCTTTTATAATAAGAGGATTAATAGGCCAATGAAAAGGTTTTTCAACGAAAGTTTTTAGAAAACTGTTTATGGTATTTTGGCATTAATGAACTTGTGAAATGAATTTTGGAGAAACTGCATGAGCCGTGATTTGTGACTCACAAATTATTTATATTTAATTATAGGAGAAATTAAATTCGCTTCATTGCATTTAAGAATGGCATCACTAAATATAAAACTTAGATAACGGAGATATTTTCTTCTCTAATATCGTCACTCAGAATCTAATTTTAACCAAGACTTTCTTACGATTCCTCTGTAAATGACACTCAAGCATCTCTCACAATTCAGCTATATGAGTTTATTAAAATATTGCACATCTCTTCAAAATATCCACACTAAAATTAAATGCTTGCATTCAGGTCATTCCTTTCTCCTGATAGTGAAAGGATTTTAATGAGTGCGTAAAAGCATATCCTCTACAATATTATGAGCGTAAACTGCACACTAAATGCCATCATTATTCTGTTATATCAAAAAAATCTTAGGTACATGCAAGGTTTCCAATAAAATAATGTGCAAAAAGAAATAATTATTGTAGATGACTACGATCATCAAAGCACTTGCAAACATAGTTGCTATCATATCCATAAAACCACTTTTTGTCTCCTGTCACTGGGATTATGAACCCGGATTCCATAACAGCTTGTTCATTCCACATAACTGCCTCAACCTGCAAGCGTGCAATATGCACAATGACACTGTGGGACCTAATTTGGTAGTTTGGATCAAAATGATAATAACAATATTCATCTTATCCTTTATAAGTAAGTCATATTCGCCGCAGATAATTGGATATTTATCCACTCATTTCGAGTCACACAAATGGCGCGATATCAAGGTTATAGCATTGAATTCATGAAATAGCGAAACATTTTCAAAATATTTATTCATCCTAAATCTCTAAATAAAAACTGAAATATTGGTTGAGATCACCTGCTTCCATAACGATTTTCATCTATCATTGGGTTCTGAAACACGTCCTTCATTTAACCTGAGAAAATTGCAATGCACATTTTTTTTCGAATTAAGGAAGCCACGTTCTTCACCGCAACACTGGAAATAAAATTCTTATTTACAGCTAAATATAATAAAAACATTGAAAAATGTATTGATAATATTATCTCGCTTCATGGTGTGGATAAAATGTAATGAAATCTTGACGTCAATTTTTGTACACCTGGTAATTTTTTTTTCATTGCTCCTAATTGCCCAAGGCAATACATTCATAACTCAGTCAACAAAGGAAAATGATGAATAGATGGAACAAAATCCAAAGCTACGTGACAATGATGCGAAAAATTAGAGAAATTAATAAAATTGGTAAATATTAAAATGGAAGGTAGTTTCACATAAAACTTTTTCTAGGTAATTTAATTCGTATCAGATGATCGCTCAGTGGGCCGAAACGCGTCGTAAGAAAAACATCATTGTGGAAAAGTGCATCTACCTTTCATTTCAATATGCCGAAATTCTCTATATTATGTCGGAATCAGTTGAACCTATTCAAAATTAATGAAAACTACTCATCGAAGATTGATTTCAATATGAAATCGTAATGGCGCTGATAAACAAGATTTTTTCATAACGTTGTTTTTTTTATCAAAAAGTATTAAAGCCAAGTTTAGCTTAAGGATAACAATAAAGTATTTAATTTTGGCTCCTGAGAAATCAATTATGAAATTACTTGGATTGTTTCATTTAATACAAGTGATACCTATGATTACTTTAAGCATTGTTCAAGCAGAATAACTTGAATTCAAGAAAATGCAAAAATCACGCAGGGTAGCAATTGAAGTACAGAGAAAATAATGAATAATAATACAGCTAAGTGTAGAGATACATTTAAAGACCGGGGATGATAAGTATGTATCTTTCCAAAACGAAAACGATGATAATTTCCATATGTTGCTTGCTCAATGCCGTTCCGCCATGGAGCTAGCAACAGTAACAAATCCAACGGTACCTATCATTTAAAAGGTCAAGAAACAATTATTCCTCCATAAAAGTAGCTCGCTTCCGAGGGAGTCAAATGTGGTTTACCAGTTTTACGCAATAATGACTGGAGGCCGCAGGGAGTTTTTTTCAAGTCATGGTGGATATTTAGAGCAAACTTAAATTAATATCACACCCCGTTACTGAGATGTAGACAGGAGTTTTCATTACCGTAAAAACTTTATCTGCTGCATTTTTTTAATGCAGAGTTTAATCAAGCCCATTTTGCACTGCGACGCCCCGTAGAGGGGAACATCTGCTCGTCTGAAAGAAAGAAATTGAGGAAAGAAAGAGTAGAAGCGGATGTTTCCCACTTGGTGTTAATGACTCAATTGATGCACAGGCAGATGTAACTCGGCGGGCGACGGCCCAGTAATCTTCAGGCAAGGCGCATTTATACAAGAGATAATTTAACAAGCGTCACCCACATGCTTGATGGATTTTAAACACCTCATAAGGATATAATAATATTTTCCAGCCAGAAGCATGTTTTCTTCAATACACAACCGAGAGCTTTCTTAGAAAAACAGGATATGCGACTCGTAACTCAATAGTGTCGCCAATGGGTTAAAAGGGTCTAGCAGGTTAAGATGGTGAAAAGTGCCCTCAGAGCTTTTGAAAATAAAAAAATACACACTTAAAGTGCATCAAACATTTTGTCTTTCCCCAAGGTTTCAGGCATTAACAATGGAAATTAACCCCAAAAAAATTGAAACACGATTTTTAGTTTTCTATATATATCTCCATATCGCTATATCTCCAGTTTTTTTAATTTTTTTTTGTTTCTAAATGAGCATAATGGTACGTTATACCATCATGATTTTTTTCAAAATCTTTTGACAGAAATCTAAACTTTTACATTAGTTTGAAAATTTCAAAATGGAATTGAAAACTTTAGGAAACAATAGACACGCCGAAAAAATATATGTTGCAACCCCTACATCAAAGTATAATTATAATTTTTTACAAATTTTTAAAATTGGTGGAGCACAGTCAAAAACACGAATAACTCCTTTGCGCCATTTACATCTAAGTATATCAGGAGGATTTTTGATTTGATTGCTGAGAGCAACGATTGTTGATAAGTTTTTATTATTATTGATAAAAAATAAATGCTCACATAAACAATACCTATCACATTATTAGTAATCGTAATTATTGTTTATAGCCATACTATTAAGCTTCAAGTTAATCTTCAAGCCTCGAGAAATACAACGTCTGCCGAAAATGATTTTTCTCATATCTCTCAAAATATCCTCTTGGAATAAGTACATAGGTGAAAATTACATTACTATATACATTTTAAAGCAAGAGGACATTTTAAGCTACAATTTATGAGGTTGAAATAGAATAGAAATTGAGGTTTTTGCATTTTTCTACCTTATTGATATTTCATTTTGTAAAGCTATATCGTAGCTTCAGATATATGATATTTTGTGCTATTATGTTTGGCCTAAAGATATTTTATTTTACTGTAAATGTATTGGGCCATTGATAAATTACCGTAATTAAGGTGACGCAATGCATAACATTATGCTATAAAATATAAAATTAACGTTCCTTCTCAATGATTTATAAATGAAAAAAACAATGAGCTACATTTCATGCATGGTAGTAAGTTATTCTTACAATGTGTTTTTAGGAATCTTGATTTTCGGTTCGTTTTGCAATAACTTAAAGTTTACATCAATCTGTCTGACTCTAAAAGAGAGAAATTAACATCCCCTAATACTTATTCAGAACAAAACATTTGAAATTCCCTCTGATCTACAACCGATGGAATGTTAAAAGTTAGGGACGTTTTATTCAGTAAGTATTGGTAAAAGGGAGCTGTAAAATATGTCATCATATTCCGACGGGCCTTCGGTGACATATGCCATTGAAAGAAAAGCAATGGCGCAGAACTTGGGGTGGAAGAGAAGGACATTACTCTTATATTTCCTGTAAATTTCATTTGAATCGTTAGATATCCTATACGCTTGAAAGAAAATCCTCACACCATTGCAGCTCTCAGACAACTCTTTCCATTCAGGCATATCTAAGACATATTGTATCTAAAGCTACCTACATTCCCGACCAAGAAATCAAGTATTATGGGATAATATTATGACGGTAGTTGGAAGCTAAAATAGGATTTGGAGCATACCTTGCAAGCGCAGGTGATCGTTTTTATCAATTGTGGCACATATCGCTAATATTTATTTGGCAATTATAGAGTGGTTTATTTAAAGTTTGCAGCTATAAGCAGCTATTGTGAAAGGAACTTTTCTTTATGCCGGTTACAATTGGGTGCATAGTTTTCTCGACAATTTAACACTAGAAGGACGGCAGGGGTCATTTGACCCATTTTCAGAATTCAAATTTATTTTTCTCTTATTAAAATATTTTTTTAAATTTTGAAACTCTTTGACTTTGTTCATTTTGGTCTATATTTTGATAAATTAGTGAAAATTCAACAATAATGTTTTGTTTTAAATTTTTATGACGTGTTATACCTAGAAGGACGGCTAGGGGTCATTTGACCCACAACTGGTTTTCGCGCTATTTTCTTGCCCGTGGGCACTTTAGTGTCATGTATATCATATAATCAGCAAGAGGCTAGTGTGGTAGATGATTTGCTTTATTTTGAACCTGGAAGTACCCGGTTCAATGCCAGTTTGGTCCCAAGGGCTCATATCTATATTCGAAAACCTAGGCATAGCGACTTGTTGTGCTCAATCTTTCGATATTTTTCGGGCAGCAAAGGGAAATAAAACCTTTTCAATCCTTGATTTGCGTAAATTCATTTCATTATTATATTTTAATGTTGTTTTATTTATTGTTCAATGATTATTGTATTACCCACACCGGAAAATCGTCACGTATCCCAATAATTGTTTTCCGTCGTCCAAGATTCAGAGCTCTTAGAGACATTATTTTCAATATCGACTCATCAGGTTTATGAATAACTTTCATTTTTCTGGCCTGACGGCACTGTCACTTTACCTAACCCCTTTGCCGTGTGTCCAGCATTAGTGCCGCCTGACCCCATCGGGGTTTGGGGCGGGTTGGCTGCACGCTGCGTCCTGGGGAAAAATCCTGTCTCTTTTTGAGAGAGCGGAGGAATTGGGTGGACTGTAAAATTCTACTGTAAATCCTACCCTTGGAATCCGCGCGTAGGTCGGAGAAGAAGCATTACTGCAAGTTCCTGGAAGATTCGAATCAGGATACGGTTGTCAGTTGAGTCCCTGCCTTTCGAACGGCCATTAGCGTTACTTCTGAAAATGTTGTCCTTTTGTATGAATTTCTAAAGCTCTCCAGCTCTCTATACCTCCAATGCAACTAGAGAAGATTCTACCATAATGCGCTTTCGTTTGTAGATTTTTTTGCATGCATATCAGTAGCAAGTTGGGGAAGAAAGAAAGAACTCGAGAAATATATCAAGAGAAGAGAATCGTCGCGATTCAAATAGCTGAAGGGAATATTGAAGATCAGTCAGGAATTAAGTCGTAAACATCAGTTCAAGGACATTTTGACCAATCCATCAACATCTGCTTGTGATGGAAGCGACGAAGTCCAAGACAGTGAATCCGATGGCGACTTTGGCATGATAGCAAATTCACAGCTCTATCCAACAAAATGCAGCTGTCCTTTTATGAGGTAAATTCCAAATAAACCAGACAAATTTGGAGTACTGGGTTTTGACAGATGTGAAATGAAAATACAGCCTAAATGAATTTCCATATTGTGGCATAGATGATGATTGGCCATCAAATCAAGCGTTGGGGAAATAAATAGTTACTAAAGTGAGCGTAAAATACAAGAATTCAGGAATTAATGTAACTTGTAACAATTATTTTCCATCCATCCAGCTAGCAGGAAGTCATAAAAAAATGGAAAACCTCTTGCATGGACGATCTGAAAAAAACAGGCGTGACGCACAAATATCCAAGACCCCTAAAATAGCAATGTAATCCATTCAACGCAAGTGTTCAAAAATACCTTAGGCCATACTCTTACGTAGAATCAGGCAAACTAGAACAATAATGTACTTTCACTCAGCAGCATGATCTCAGACGACACTATTTCCGAATCGAATAAAAGAATACCAGAGACCATCCTATTTCATAATAAAAACAAAGCGATAGTAGATATGATGGAGAGCCTGTATCAATTTATTTACACGTCTCCAAATCCAACAACCATATCTCCACGGGCACAAAAAAGAAAAAGGTGCCAAATGCCATCAAATTGAATCATTGCACCAATTTCCTTTCCATTTTCCAAACTCTTTTTCATGTGCAAATGGCTGGTGTCCTAACACCCCCTGCCACACGCTTTTAAGCGGCTTGCTGGTTAGTGTGTAGATTTAGATGTAGATGAATGAATCGTCCAATGAACGCATTCAGCGCAAAAAAATTTTGTGAAAACGGCGCTGAATAAATAGTCTGTCAGAGATTTACAACAAAGTAATAAGTTTTAAAAATTTTAATGCAAATTTTGTAAACCCAGTACCCCTATTGTTTAAACATGTAACACAACTTTTGTATTGAGAGTATGTATTTTCATTATTATATTTGCTATCGACTACTATACACGGTTTAATTCATGATTCTTTAAAATAATTGTTATTAACTTTTGACGATGGAAATAATATTTAATAATGTTAAATAGTGTTTTTAATGAACTGATTAAACAATTAATACGATTAAACTGAATATTGGTTGAAAATTAGGCGTTTAATTCCAAAATACATTTTAGGGGTCAAATGACCCCTAGCCGTCCTTCTAGGTAGCGCGAAACTCCCGTCCTCCTAGTGTTAATATTCAATTTGAGAAAAAATGATTTTTTTATCAAATTACTTTCTTTCACACCCATCTCAACACTTGTGATGGAAAATACTTTGAGTCAAACAAATAATTTTCATGGTAGACATTTATCAAGGACTGAAACATCAGACTACAAAATGAGCTATTTAATTCATCCAAGAAAAATTTTCCAATAATAACCACCATATTTTGATGTAGAAGACAAAATGACAGTGGAGGAAGAAACATTGCTATTCGATTCCATTTCCTCTGATGGTTAAGTTAGCTTTTGTCGGTCCGCATGATCTCTAGTTACTTCGAAGCACAAAAACCCTGCATCCTACTTTGCGAACCGCATACCACCAACATAAAGTAAACGACACAAAAACATACACCTGCCACGGAATATTGTAGGAAATAACTTCGTTTGCGGTTAAAATGAAAATGAATTCACCACAAAAACTAATTCGGTGTGGAGCAAGAATGTGAAAAAAGATAAGCCGTGAAACGAAATGGAAAGAATGCACCATTTTCTGCCGCATCGGCAGATTAATCTCGTCGAACGTCACCACACATGAAACTGTATTGACACGAGATGATAGAGTGAAAAAAATAAATCATAACCGCCACGTCGTCACAGCTGCGTCGGCGAGCTGCAACTCAAAGCAAAAACGCATTCCGTCATAACCTCGGAGAGAATACGTCGCGTTGAGGCCGAAAAATCCGAAGTTGGGATGGAAACACAAGGAAAAAAAACAAGCCACGACGAAACCTGGAAAGGCTCGCCTGCTTGCTTTCGGGTGGTAGGAAAGGGGTTTGCTTGAGCAACATCGAGCATTGCGTGCTGCGCGGATGTTTCGGAAACAAAAGCGCAGAGGAAGCGTTTCGGCCAATTAAAAGGGAGAATTCCGAACGGGTGGCGTCAGGATGGGAGATGGGCTGTACTACGTAGAGAGAGATAGAGAGAGAGGACGTCGAAAACGGGGATCAGAGGGTGAGAGAGGCAAAAGAAGGGATATGGGGTTTTGAAACGCGCCTCGGAAGTCGAGGCATGCCGAAATCAAGGGGGTCCGCGTTGTCAAAGCATTCCGCAGAGCCATCCCCACCGCGCACCTACATATGCACCCCCTGCCCTTCACCAAAACCGCCCCACCTCGCCTCTCCCTCCCATTCCCACCTCCTCCGACACCCTTTCTCTCTCTTCATGTCGCCGCACAGAGTGTGTCTGAAGGAAAGATTGATGGAGTACGAGAGGAGGAGGCTGCTGGGATCTTTTTGGGTTGGGCTCAGAGATGAAGGCTCGGGGATGCGGGCAGAATATCCGGGGCCGTGTTGCTGGTTTTGGCGCCGGGGAGAGGAGAGGCGCCTCGCAGAAGTGCGCCTCTGTACGCGAGCAATGAAAATGGATGCCGGAGTACGGATCTGCCGGCTGAGTAGTGCGTCGCCCCCAGCGAGATGAAGGACGTCACAAAAGGATGCGAGGAGGAGTGCTCGAAGAGTGAGAGAGAGAGGAAATGGGAAGAATTCGATGGAATGAAGGAGAATGAGGATTTGATTGAAATGAATAAGAGGAAGCTCTGCGTCAGGTGTCAACATAACTCCGCTTCCGAGGCCGGCGGAAATCGGACGGATGGGATCCGAGCAAAAGGGTTTTTTCCCCCAACGACAGCATTATTCGACTCATTGTCATTCATCGTCAGAAGCAGACTGAGACCGCGAAAATTTAGGATATTCAACTGCAAGCTCAAAGTATTGGCATTCAGTCAAGCAAGCCAGCAAATATTTTTCACTAATTTCATAGTTAAATCGGCTGGGACATAAATCCATCGATCAATATCACTGGTTACATTACTTCCAAATTTAAATGTATTGCTTAATTACTTAAAGAAGGCAATTTCTTTTAAATAATACATGCAATATATACAAATAAATCGCTAACCAACATACAGTAAATACTTATAAGTGGTAAATGACGATAAAATGAGAGAATAAAGCAGCAAACATTCGTAGACAAATAAGATAAAACAACATCGTGATTTAATCCGTATACACTTTTTTTACAAATTTACGAATTTTTACATATATTTTATTAAAAATCCCCACCATCACCGTCTTCGCATTAATTTCCTTTATTAATGTAAGATAATCTTGTCGTGAATGCTATTGCTCTAACCGCTATTTGGTCTACACTCAATTATGATGGAAATCGTGCAACGATCAAAAATATCCGAGGAATTTCTTTAGAAAAATGTCCTACTTCTTATACTTCAAAGTAAAAATGAAGGATATTGAAACATTTGGCCTATTTTTTAGTCTCGAATATATATCCATGAAGTATGTACAATGGGAAAACCCGAGAAACTTTTCTGCACCTGATACGCCGGGAAAACCTAAGATCATACCAGTATGTACTGTATTTACCTTATATAAGACCTAATTCGCCATCCAAACCGAAGATATTTCATCTGCAAAAATAAATAGAATCCTATAAGCAGAAGCAATAGGTGAAAGTCAGTACAAGAGGACTGACAAAGCTGGAGTACTAATATCAAATAGCTCGAGGGGCTAAGCTCATTGGGGATTCTGGGAAAAGGACTCCTTTAATTTGTCTACGTGCGGGGATTGGATCACGGGGTAGGTGGTAAGTTTCGATCTTGGCTGCTGTTTAAACTAGATTGATGGAAATAACGAGTATTCCATATTCTTCATTTGAATAATTTCCTATTCACTATTTTTCTTCAAATAAAAATTGAGATCCTGCCGTTCCCCAACGTGAATGAAAGGACCAAATTCAATACAGCGGAATAAACGATGACTATCTTCCAAATTCATGCTGGTTACGATTTTTATGAGAAAGAGGAGTAGACAACGATAATCTATTTCGTCGCCTTTTTAGGGCCTCTTTTTCACCAGACACTGATGAAATTGATCGTGGGTGAAATAGCGGGTAAGCCGTGAAACTATATGGATGCATAGACAAGGGCGGAAAATTAGTGTGGGAGCGAGGTGGTGACGGAAGGTGACCCAATATATGAGTTAAACAATGACTGTGGAGACGGGTGATTAGCTTTTTTAGAGCGCTAAAGGCCTTAATAAATTCGTACTCTGCGGAATTCCATTCTCAAAAGCTTTATGGGAGTTCGTGTTTGTATGTGCGAATGCGTGTATGTAACTTATTTTTTAACTTCCGGAGGTTTATGAAAAATTGCGCACACAATTCGCAGCCGCGCTAATTACTGCGGGGTTACGGCATTATGCTGTGAAAATTCTGCAATTACGGAGACCGTAAAAAAAGGAAATCTGGTGGCCGCAGAGGGAGACTAATGGTGGTGCTAAATTTATACTGGGAGCGTTATCAGACAGAGGAGACCTTTCCAAGCAATTATTTGGAGGTCACAATGAAGCGCTTGAGACTAGTGGGAAACTATCCGTCAGCGAGTACAGATTTGGACAAGTATTTGACTAGTATGAGAAGAATACATGCCATTCCCTCTACATCTACATATTCGATTCGAAACTAATTCCTCGGACCTATACGCAAAGGCATGCAGAAATGCTGCATTCATAGACGTGTAATTACGAGTAGTTTGATAGCCAGAAACAAATTACAACCAGGAAAATGGTCCAAAACAATGTCAGGTAGTGAGTTCGTAATTTAAAATAGAAAAAAGTGCTTCAACTACGACTGGTTATTAATATTAAAAAAAAATCACTCCAGTTCACAGAAAAATTATCATATGATATACCATATATATCATATAGTGAATAATTTTCCCTTTTACTGATTTAAAGACCACGGGAAATGAATGATTGGATCGCTAAGAATCAGACCCCAAGACAGGCTACGGTATTTATTATATTAGAAAAGAACCAAATAAATATCTACCGCATATCTATTGCCATCGACGCATCATTGGGAAAGGTTGAAAGACATAAAGGTGGTCCATTGCGGTACATAAATATGAATGAAAAGGAATTAAACACTGATCGATGCGGTGAATACAAAGGCTACGCAGAAATCACTCACGAAATGCCTAATCACACAATGGGCTCCTAATTAACGGAGGATATAATGGAGGCCAAACAATATCGCAATAATCCCTTGAATAATTGTCAGGAAAAATGGTTAACAAGACGCCATGAATTTATGGTCTTGTGTGCTGGACCGAAACGATTTCATTCGAGAATAAAACTGTACTCAGCCAGTAGAGGCATGGTAGAGCTACGTTGAATAAAAGAGAAATCATATTGGACTAATTGGTGGACGTAGATCGTCTTGCTGCTCCATTTTCGAACTAAACGCTGTGGGAGGAAAATATAGGGATTAAAAGTCCAGGGTAAGTTCATAGTAGCTTCATCTATGCATAATTGGGGAAAATCTTTCGAGTTTTATCGAGGAAAAAAAATGAAATGAACGGGATGGAATCCTTGGAGCCGAGAGAAATACTAGGGGGAAACGAGCAGAAATGGGATACATAAAAGTCTTCTCTCATTGAGTGCGTAGGGGGTTTGAGTAGCAGGGCAGAGTGTAACGTTGAGGATTACCAGCGAGATAGAAGGGATAAGTCATGATTTAAGAGGCTGTCCGAAGCGCAACTCTTTCTCCCTCTCTACGTGGTCGAGGGGAAACCGACTCGCTGAGAAGCAGAGATATCCCGGAATAAGGCCCTTTAGGCGGTCGCACACAAACGGTGGCTTCGGCCATCGTCCTTAATCCTCATCAGTGCGGGCGTTTCCTCCCACCCCCACGCCCCGAATGCCGCCATCCATTTCACTTCCAGTCGCAGCAGACTCCTCCATTCCCCCGATTGTTTCACACATCCTTATCCCACTCGCCCTCTCCCGAAGAACCCTCCTCAACGGACAACACCCTCGACGGCAACACCCTCTTCGGCCCAGATTTCCCACTCCTCTCCCAAATAAAGCGAAGAGTAAACTTTTTGGGCGAAGGGGATCTATTCGGAAACGCATAAGAAGTATTTACTGAAGAAAAACTGACATTTACTTCTTCAGTTAAAATTTTAATATCAACAGGTTTCAATGTGGTTTACTCGTAAAATAGGTACAAATTAAATCAAATTTCACTACATATACGACGGTTATTATCGGATTTTCCTCAAAGAAGACGCCACTTTTTTTCATTTATTATGACGAAATACCATTAGAAAAGGCCGGAAACCAGTCTTATTTCATGGGTTGGCAAAAATATAATTTATCGAATTTAACTTACGCAAGTATGGCTTACATTTGAAAAAAAATAGCCCGATTTCTTGCGATGTCTTTTAAACGATATTTATATCTAAATGCGACCCCGTAAGCCGCCTCAATTAGTGTGCAGCAAGAAGTATTAGGCTACTGGTGACTAGCCTACAAAAGAATACTAAAAGAAAGAAAGGAGCCCGTTTTGAGAAACATGTCTGAGTTACACCCAGAATTCATTAAATTGCGTTATGAATCCCTAAACGTATCCTTTGGCAACGTTATCTAAAAGAAATATAAGCGATTGATTTGCCGCCATCATATCTACATCTAAATAATACCCTGCGAGCTCTATGGTGTTTGGCAGGGGGTGATCAATCACCAGTATGCAGTATGCAATTGGACTCCCACATGCACACCACATGGTCCAAAAAACGTCACGCATGCTAAACAATTATATGACCACATGCTTTTAGAAATAATAATAAAATTCAGAAACATGCATTAAGGTATGCATAAGTTAGTAGGCTACAATACAAGTCATCTAATTTGTTAGAGATTTCTACGCTGCCGTTGTAATCTCGTATTCATTGATCTCTTATTTATCATAATTTCAATTAAAATAGTGAAGTTTTGCACTTTAAACATAACTTAATTCCTATTAAATTTGGAAACCATGGAAACAGAGAGGTTACATGTTTTAAGAATTATTTTTGTCAGCTTTTTAATTTAATTTCTCCAGTTTTCAGAATATAAGCTGCGTTTCTCAGGAATAATGTAGTTCAAATCCTGGCATCAGCTTTTTATTGCATCCGTGCTATGTTTTTTCTTATATAGAATTGGAAATTGGAATGATGAATCTAAGAAATGTTCTTGAACACATCGTTTTTACTGCGGCAATAAGGGAATTTTGAATGCCAATCCACATCATTTTTGCTTCGTGAATATTGAGCCTCATTTCAGGATTTTTACATTGCTCAACCAATTGTGCATATAAAATGCAACTAGATGATAAATATTTAATTCAAAACCTATAGCATTAGAATAATGAGATGTCAGAAAAATAGTAATTTAAGTAAATCATAAGAGAATTACCAAAATATATATAAAAAGTTTTCAGTTGGAAAAGACCTGAGGGGTGAAGGTAAGACATTTTCAGTCCTATTTTCTTCAAAGAGAAAGGTTACCCTTTAGGGTTACGGATTTTTAATAAGTTTTAGCTATAAGTCCAACTCATGATAAATACATATTTACACTAAGGGAAAGTTTTATTTTGAGGTAAAATTCCTCGGATAAAAAAATTACTGTTACTTTCACAAAAGAGTGAAAATGAATGATTCACAATCAGTGTGAATTCCAATTGCACTCATTTTTAATCAACCAGGTAATTTGGAATGAACCAATTAGTTCTTCGTGAAGTTAAAATGCCATAAGAAGAAAAATAAGAGCCTTACTTTGGTCCAAAAAGCACCATTAACTTTACCTTTAAGCCACTTGCAGATGTAAGCACTATCAAATGCAAGATATTCATAAAATCCACATGATGTCCTCTCCGCACATGAGTAGAAAATTTTCAGAGCGCAAAAGAGATCAGAGACGCAAAATCACTACGTGTGTGATCACGTAGTTTACAACAGAAGCCGTCACCGTAAACCTAGCATTTACGAAGGCTATATTAAACTACACCCTCATCTATCACTGAAGCAACGCTCTAACAAAATTAAGCATAGAAAGGATTTGAAGACAGATAAAAGGAAAGATCTATAGCATGTAAAAAAATATTTACCAAACCATAAAGAGTGTCTTAGTAACCATCCAGACCATGGTTACGAAAGCGCGAAAAATTGCACTAATTCAACGGCTTAGTTTTATATGGAACTGATAGAACATAATTTAATTTCCAGCATTGTAATGAATGAAATTTTCATCGATGGTGATGCGCAAATGGAAATATATCGATATTCCCTCCGCAAGCAAATATAGGAAACAGAAGAAAAAACGAGTTATCGAAAAGAATTTTAATTACAGCAAAAAATAAAGCGAAAAAAGATGAGGGTATAATTACTCACAAATACAAACACAAGAACAAAGATGAGCGCTAATGAGGCATGACGGAGAGAAAAGCAGTGAATCAAGTTTTACAATGCGCTTTATTCATATGAAATGGGAGTACTCCCGGCCATTATTCAATATAGTCATTGAATGACGTGAAAAAGGATGCGAATAATACACCCTCCGAATGCACTCTCCAAGCTTATTAACGGATGTTTGCATTTCAGATAGGTAGTGAGCCTCTGAATTCTATGAAAAGGACGATAACGTGACGATTTGGACGTCATCACAACTATATATGAGATGCAAACAAGGGAGGCATGATTAATAATAGCACACGCATTGAAATTTTGAAGTGGATTCCCACTACAGGCAAAAAGCAAAATAATGATGGATATAATTCAGCGTACTTGGGAGGGCACAAAGATGTAATCCCTACATGGCGTTTGATTTCAAAATATTATATATTTCTCCATTGTTTTACCATAGGGTACTTCGAGTTAACGCGATGGGATCCCATGAACTTGTAAGCAATTATTTCAACGGAGAATACTCAGAATTGTATAATACCCCTTCCTTCTGGTTAGGACACGTTAGCCAACGATAAAGGTGTATCTCTAAGAGTACAAATGAGTTTCCCATTGCATCGGTGACAATGGGTCTGTTTCTCACTAAATATCTTAAGTGCTTCGAATGAAGACACTACTGATATGGAGCGATGTAATCCATCGGCCACTTCTTCGATGACATCAGCGTGCGGTGAGGATGTCAATTGACCAATGACTGCTGTCCTTGACGTCAAGATTATATCAGAGACGGTATCTGAAATTGACACTCAATCATCGCCATCTAAGCTGGGCACCACTCAGCAGGTCAAGGTACTTAGACCGAATATTTTCCAAGTTGATACGATGTTGTCTTAACTCCATGCAAATTTTACTGAAATATATGTTCTTATAAGGCAGGTAAAACGCTCTTGCATTAAAGAATTACTTGTCTTTCAGATCGCTCCAAAAGTGTGCTTCATATCAAATAAGAGGAAAGCCTTAAACTTCATTATAGTAGATAATTCTGAAAGGAAACACATACTTAGTGGATTATGCGCTAACCAAACAAAAGCAGAGAAGAAGCACCAAAGAGTGGACCAAATATGGCGAAACTGAGTCTGGTTTATGAAGATGTGTACCGCACTAGAGGAGACACGAGGCAAGGACAAGTACATTGGCCACAAGCCCGACACCATAGGCAAAAGGAAGATGTCTGTATCTAATTGAGACGACCACGCGACTTGGTGGGTTGCCGCTCTGCGTGGTCTACCAGGAAGACTGTGCCATCAAAGAAGCCGAAATATGGCTGCCATAGGGTCAAAGACATCCTTCTCGAGTCATCGTTTAAGCCAAGTTTTTCATCCTTCCATCATGAAATAAAATTCTCTTCAATCGTTGTGGCAACATGTACCTACGACACGAAACACACAGACAGGCCTTAAAAGCTCCCGACTGGTGAAAAGTGTTTTTAGACTTCTTAAAAGCGCTGGCAGAGAAGCATTATAGGATTGAGTTCAAAGCACATTGCGTACATTATTTTGTAGCAGAGACCACCAAAATAATTTAGCATCATGAAACACGTTATTACTTGAAAAAACAATATTTACGTTAAAATATTTAAAATTCGTCTTGAATAGGTGCTTGATGATTATGTGAAACGCGGATTTACAAGGATATAATCTCTTTGAGAAATTCCGTTTACGCACGATCTCAAGTGTTGAAGATGTGTCTTAAACTAAACCTAAAGTACCTTCTGAGGTAAAGGATATGGAAATGTCATTAAATTTTCTCCCCTTCTTAGAGAAATGTTAGTCTCGGTAAAATAAGAGAAGAGACAGAGAACATCCGAAGTGTACGCTTTTTTTTACTCCATCCAAAATTCGAAAATGAAGGAGTACAAGTGGCTGGCATTTTTTATCCCCTCATTAGATTCAATGGGAAGCACAAATACACCAGAAAAGGAAGGTTCACTCACTGCCCATGAGGAGCTTAGCAACCATGTTAGCAACTATAAGATACAACTACGCTATACACCAACAACAACTCAATAGTAACTTCAGCCTACAGTACAATAATCCGTATATCAAATGACCTAGAGGAATCAATCGTCTAAAATTTTCAGAACACCTTCACAGATATCATATTTAAATGTTTAAAAGTAAAATCAAGTAGCCGTGCCAAAATATCTGTAGAAGTAACATTATTTTCACCCACTTCTCTCCTCAATACTGTTTCTCCTCTTTGGGCGTGGAATCATTAATCAATGGTTCCACGCCCGAATTCTCTGTAAATAGCTGATTCCCTCAAACTGGTCTCCTATTCCAGAGATTTATTTCCTTGTTTGCATTCGTTGATAACTTCCATTTTTCGTTTTGAATGCTAATAATTAAAAATCATTCACCTGATACGATAATTATTGATTTTCGTTTAAATTGCTCATTTTTTGACGTCAGAACTTCACGTTTATTGCCATAGCGTCATATTAAGTTGAATACGAAAAGCTCTTTCAGGTCCATGGACAATTAATTAAGCAAATTTATACTTAAAAATCAATGAATTCCAGATTTTTGCGACAGCTCTGATAGTTTTTGCGATATAAAAATGAAAAAATTGAAATAGCCTAAGATTATGACGGCCACGTATTAGAACGTGTAGCAACATATCCGTAAGTATTAGGTTGGTTAATACTTGAAATAATTAAAGGATTTTTTCCAATAACCAAAAAACAACCAATTGCAAATGAAGCACTTCTCACCATCCCTTAAATTTTCCAAGATACTTACCACTTTGATTTGAATTCAAGTACGCAGAGATGCATAAGATATACATAGAGAGCGAGGACTTCCACTTGGAAACGATGGTTAGTTTTTAATATATTATCACTTTAAACACAAGAAGAGATGAATGGATATGAAGAATTACCTCGTTTTACCATATATTTTATTGGGTTTTTACAGCAAAAGGAACATTCATATCGAATGATAGAACAAATAGCACTTCTACTCTCAGGCGTTCGCGCAAAAGCATCGAAAAAAAATCCTGAAAGAAAGTGCAACATGATTGAGACCAGAGGGCTTAAATAAGACTCGAGCGTTTCCCAGAGATGGTTTTGGTTAGAGGGCGATTGTTCGGGGTTGGCCGAGGGGGTTGTGCAATTACGGGTATGTGGGTGTGGAGGATGAGGCGCCGCCAGGCGGGTTAGGAGAGACGGGAGGGGGCGCGGTCTCTCAGCCGAGGCGACCACCTGTTACCAGGGACATGTAGAGGCGGTAGCGGCGGCGGCTGGGCCCGAGGAAGATTAACAAGTGGCGCGCGATGAGGGAACTGTTCGAGGAGGACTCCGATGGAAAGGGTTGTGCGGGGTAGGGTGCGTCCAAGGGGGCGGGAGGATAGCCTTGAGAGGAGGAGGAGGGCGACGAGGGCGGCGCGGCGGTGGCGTTACACGATTTCAGAAAGGGGATCGCCACCGGAAGGATAAGGAGAGGGTGAGAGGGGACTTCCCAGAAAACGGCGACACGTCCGAGGGCGCAAAGTGCGCCGAAGACAAAGTTTCTCCGGTCATGGACAAGGAGGGTTCGGCCGGGGGTCACAGCTCGGATCACGACGGATACACCACACACAGAGAGGCGAGACAGAGCGAATAAAATACCCCGATGTCCATTTGGATTAGCGACGAATTTCGCACATGCGTCGTCAATTCATGCTCATGCGTTCTTTTACAGCGAAAATAGACCAGAGATTCATCTAGGATGCGTAAAAAATGAGGACGGGTTAGTTAATACCACTTTCCTCTTGATACACCAAGATATAATCCAATGCCTAAAAATCGTGTGGGCCAAACAGTACTATGGGTTTAAGGGAATCTTTCCCGAATCATATTTGTCATGATTGCGACCTGTCAAAACAGGAAATTTCTAGCTATTTCATACGAAAACAGCCACCCCATTCTGGCATACCAAATTGAAAATTTTGATGATTCATTGCAAACAAGAGCGCTATTAGTAAAATGTAATTTGAAAATAGAGACAAACTCCATTTTGATTTTAACATAACATCGTGAAGAGGATAGTTTGAAACAAATTCATGTGAAAGCGCATTACGAATGTGGAAAATCTCAATGTGAGTAGGAGAATGTTTCCATTTACACGGTCGACTCCTTTGACACGAATGAAGCCAGATGACAACTTCTCTCCATTAAAACAAATAAACCCTTGAAAAAATTCAATAAAATAAAAGATTGTCTGGTAATATCAATTTTCAATCATATATGACCCTGAAAAAATAAAACTTCATATATATAGGCAGTAAGAAAATGACAGTAGCAAAGAAAAAAATTTCTTTCAAGGAGGCAATCAAGATTAAGCTGCAGAGGAGGAAAAGAACGGAGAGACCTTATTCCACCTTAGACAACCGTAGTGGAACGGATCGACCAGGAAAAGACCATTGAAAAGAAAGCCCCGCAACGAGAGATGGCTTACAATATGTACAACCAGGAATTTTTAGGCACGGAACTCAGTCCATGAGGACAACAACACAGCTGTCGAAACATTTGAGGATATGGATCAATCGATCCGGGAAGTAACTCGAGAGACCTTCATAAATCAACCCACCGGGAAAACCTGAAACACTTAAGATTTTTCGTATGTATAAAAATCTGCGATTTTTCAAGCTTGCCATATCTTCCTGGAATAACGAGGGAAAGGGGATGGATATCCACCGCAAAATACGAGTTTCGCCCACCCTCTCGATCGGGCGGGAGAGCGATGCGTGTGAAGTGAAAGGGCTAAGGATCGTTATAGAATGGAGGACAGGGTGAGAGTTTTGTGTGTCGGATGGGGAAAAAAGACAAGGGCGATGAACGCCCGTGGCGGTCAGGTCAGAGGAAGGAAGGGTTGGTGGGGGTGGCAGTAACCCCTGGGGTCGCTGGATCGATGTATCTGTCCCATCCTTCTCCCAGCACACGACTGGACGTGATAAATTTTCATCCATTTGATGAGCTGTCCACTTTAAATCCATCCCAGAATCCCACAACGACGCCAACTCACCCAGGGAATGAACGAAACAGTGCCGATCATGCATGACTTTAAATAATCCACGGTCATTTTGTCCCATTTTTTAAATTATTTTCCTATTTTTCCATTTTGTTAACACGAAAAATTGGACAGAGTAACTTTACCTCCAAAGAGCTTTTTGCTCGTAGGGTAATAATTAAAAAAGTTTCTAAACTCAGCCGTGCCTGAAATAGAACATTTTAAAAATGCTCAATGGTTTTGGTACCAAAATTTCATTTCCAGGGCTAGTGGCGGGTAGATTTTGTATAGTAATAAACATACATGAATTATAAAGAACAATCATTCAATATATTAGGAAATATCGTAATTATAAGAAAGTAAAATGAATAAGTATGAGAATAGTGTATGTATACTTTTATTTCTTGGGTACTATTATGTGATAATCAAGTTGCCAACAGTATATTACATTACGAATTTTCCCTTCAGTCCGGGGGGCAATGGTATCTTCGGAGCTTAACTTCAGAAATACAATTACAGATAGGGACCTCCTACATTTTATTTATAATAAATGAGATCTAATTCTTAGATTTTACCATGAAACATTAACAATATTGTCTTTTTTTAGGGAACTGAATTTAAAATTTGGCCACTTCAATAGGCAAGGATAATTATATTTCTAGCAAGCTGCGGCTACAATATTAACTACCCAGTTAAATATGAGTCTCTTTCAGAGGCCTGCATAATGAAAACCGTTCACTATTTAGGCCTTAATTTGCACTCCTATTAGCAAACTCGGCCTCTAGCAGCGCCAAAACTCGCATTATTTAGAAGAATTTCGCAGACCTAGGGTCATAACGGTGATTGATCTCGCAAGTTTTTCATGAATTTCCATGAACAATCCGTCAATTTCAACTTGAAACAAACTTGAACATCTTCAAATATAAAACTTAAAGCAATTTGTGAAAAAGAATATATATTTTTATAAGAACGAACCATTTATCAGAAAGTAAGCCAGCATAGGACTCTAAATATTAAGGAGAATAATAAAAAATACCACATTTTTGCATTTTCAACAACACTGACGCATTTGACACCCATTTATGACCACGTAAAAATCATCACCGGGAAAAACGGTCTGGGCAATGCATTTGATTAACGAAGACAAAAAGATGATGCAACAATTGAACCACTGACTGTAAAATGGTGTAGATAATCCAAAATAATACAACTAATCACCACTATTTCAAGTACATTCTACTCAAAAATTTGTACGATATTGGAACGTGACCAAGCGCAAATTTTAGTATGTATTAGATAAAAATAAGCACATGTGATGCCATCTTTCATTTTTAAATCGACATTTAGGTACCGTATAAGAATCACATTCGGGTTATAGGTAGTAAATACTCTGGAAAATGCAGATGTAGAAATAACCTTGTAATGATATTCAACCATGTTAAAAATTATAAAAACGATTTTAGGTCCTCTCTATTGACGTATAATCAGAGTATTTTGCCTCAGTTCTTTCTATAAATCGAAAATACAAAGCGCGACTTTCCACATTCGCTCGCCTTTAATCCCCTGTCTGCATATTTCCATGCCGATGTCATCATATCCGCTCCCACTCTACTAAAATTATTTCAATATTCAATAATGGCAAGTTTAACTCGTTTCAATCTACAGAGTAAAAAAAAATCAGCAGAGTTCGTATGTGTGGAACGAGTTAGTCCGCGCTCGAGGGATTGACCTTTTGTCCAAAAACATAAAGGGCACCAGTTTTATGATTTGATTTTTCAGAGCTAAATCCCAAAAATATAATTCCCACCTTTAAGCCCGGTTGACTTGAGGCCCATCGGGGCGAGCCAAATGACATTTACGGGAACGGGTGAGAAATTAGGTGCCGCACGTTGGGCAACGTGCACGATTTGATGGGATCCTAGGGCGGAGGGGGAGTGGGGTTGAGGGGGGAGGACCAATTATGAACCTTTGATGGGATGCGCGGAGGATGGGAGGGACGGTGCACGGTGGAAAGAGGCCAACGAATAGTTTTCGGGCGCGGAAAACGCTATCAAAATCGACCGGCGTTCGACTCGTCCCAATCCGAGAGCATCTGAGTAAAAGGAGCTCGCGTTTCGATTAGCGCGCAGGACCTGGGATGGTTTCATGGCACTTGGGCAACTGTGGCATCTGGTAAAACGGAAGCAATCCCGTTCGCTGCGAAATAACCTTTAGGCAGGGTTAAACTCTCCCTCGTTCTCTCTCCGGATCCGCTCTTAATAGAGACGAGGGGGGGGAGCAGACTTCCAAAACACGTGAGAATCGCCCCTCGCCTATCCGCTGACGTCAAACAAATCCTAATTTTCGGAATAATTAGGAGTTAATGAAAAAACGAGGCTTGGTAGAGCGAGGAAGGGGAAAGAGAAAGGGCGATGACATGATGCGGGGACAGGGAAGAATTCGCCTCCGCACTGTGTTTATCTCGTCCCATAAACAGCCCAGCAAATCATGAATGGCGAATTGTCAGGACAAATTTTGAAATTATGCATACGAAAATATTCTAACTGAATAATGCACGCTCATTGATGCTTTACTTTACTTTCAAAGCTGCTAAAATTTCCATTAAAAAATTGATACGACTTGCAGTTTAAGTTTGTTATCCCACACACTGAGGTATATATGTCGTAAATTCCTCACGACTAAAATTTTTAATGTTTTGTATTTACACACTAATACTATTTCCATTAATGAAAAATGAAAAAGCAGGAGCAATTTTACATTTATTAATACTACCAGTTTCGCTTTTCAGCATCATCGTGTTCAGCAGCATTGTGGAAATTGCTCCTGCTTTTTCATTTTTCATTGTGTCACGTTTCCACTCCAACTCGCCTGAAACCTCAGAATATTTTCATTAACATGGAGAAAAGAGGACTACGAATACTATGTTTCAGGAAAAGGTTATTTTCATCTTTTACAATGCCATCCAAATCCAGCTTAAATTTAATGAAAACATGTCTGAAAGGTTTAAAATACCCTGAGTTAAAATTGTTTTTGTAAAAAAATCAATATCCTTTAAAGCAATAATAAACAGAAATGGACGTGGGCACCTAATAAAAAACATGTTTTTTCATTTCCTCCTTATCTGTTCTCCATAACCAAGGCTGCTCTTTTACTGGTCATATTTATGGCATGATTGCAATTGATAGTGGTTCAAAATTATTCCCACGTGGACGAATATGTTGGCATCACATTCGTAATAGGATAACTTCGTAAATCTGAGCTCGTAACGATGGCATTGGCAATGTCCACGAAAACTACTCATTTGGCCTGCAATTATGCAGAGAAATTTATGTGTCCTACCGGCCACTGCAAAGACCACGACACTGCCTAAATAAAGGTACTTATAAGGGCCAAGCAGCGTTCCTAACCCATGGTCTAGGAGTAAAAGATTGCCCCGAAAAATCATTACCCTAAATAAATGACTCTATAACTTTAGAGTCTGGCTTAAACAATGGATTGTATTTCCGACCATCGCGTGTCCCGTTTTCCGCACCCCTCTGCATTAGAATAGAAAAAGAGATCAGAAGATCAGAAGCAGGAGTCTTCCCAGCCTTCGCTCCCTTCTCTGCTAATCAATGTCTTCCCCGATTTACTCGCCAGCTCACTTAAGCATTCCGCCCGACCCCACCCAAGACATGGAAGCGGACGAGAAGGGGAATCAGGGTAAGGAAGGAGGAACATAGGTTAATAGGCATGGTAGTGATGGGAGTCGGTGACCATCGTCTTAAACTCCACTAGGGTATGGATAGTGGAATAAACTCAAGGAATATGCTCTCCTATAGAGACTGAAAAAAATGGTAGAACCAGTTGAGGGTTAATTGCAGGGTTCATATCAACTTTCAATTTTCGATTTCCCTGACTTCTCCCTTATTTCCAGTCTGATTTTCCCAGACTTTATACAAATGGCTAGAAATTCATATTAAGGTATATTATGGAAAATACTGCTAGGTATAATTGGATAGGGGTACAAAGGGCAGGCCAGCGGGGATGCATTCTTATCTCCCCGCGGGCCTGTAATAATTGGTTTATATTATACAGTATCTCACAAACAAATTGTCAAGAATACGGTACAATATAAATTAGAGCGCATATCGTTCCTGCCAATATAAATTATGTTAGATTCACTTTCGTGATTCCAGTTTTAATCACGATTTACACCACCTATTTTAGCTTAAGTAATAGGATAATTATCAATTTGACGTCTCAGGCAGGAATAGAACAGCTTTTCCTATACTTTCCCCACTTGATTTTTACCCGCGCATAGCGTGTAATCCTTTCCTGCTCGCTGATAGAAAAAGAGACGGAACCCTTACTTCGGGGAAGGCATCTTTCAATCCCACACCCTATGCCAGCCAACACATCCGTACTTCCAAGAAATGAGTGGGGGACAGAGACACTGCGAGGCAAGGGAAGGAGGGGGGTAGAAAGTTGGGGAGAGGGGTGAAAGTGCCTCGTGCGCGGCGTCGCTATAATGAAAGGGGCGAGAATTTGGCGCGCTTCTTTTTCCGGAGAGTCGAAAGAAAGGGGGAGCGATAAGGGTGCGTCTCGGCTTGCGTCACTTCCCGTCTGCACAGCGGGCTTTCGAATGAGAGAGGTAATGACGACATTGAGTGATGCGGAAGAGGCAAAAGAGACTACTAATCGAATGGACGAAAGGGAACGGGACGGAAAGGGTAGGAAGTAGCACGCTGGAGAGAGGAGAGAAAATACTGTTTGCTTACTTCCTGAGGGGAACCACAATGGGAGTCGCTTTCGAAATTAGGACTAGCGAGAAGGGCGACGGCAGGAGAAATCATCTGCGCGATGCTGGATTAGCACGGGGGACAGGGCGTTGGAATAAGTGTTTAATCCACGTGAGGCAGAAAGAGGGTGGCTATGGTACCATTCGCTCCAACACACTCAAAAGCGGACACTCCTTTCTATACAACAACGGTAATAAATACTGAATTTGGTACTTTATTTGATTTTTTCAACGACAAAGAACGGACAAAGGAAAATTACCATAAAATAAGTTTTTCTGCATTCGAAATTTAGTTATCCACAGCCGTAATTCTAGTCAACAAGATTTTGTAGTCAATTTTGGAGTACAATAACGTACAGGTGTGTGTGTAGGTATAGATTCAAAAGTATTCAGCACCATTGACTGCTTATTGATAACAGCAGAGAGGTGCACTCGCCATAGAGTAATTAAATTCTTTCAACTTAAAGAATTTAGATTTAATTGCATTAA
This sequence comes from Ischnura elegans, assembly GCF_921293095.1. NCBI lineage: Eukaryota > Metazoa > Arthropoda > Insecta > Odonata > Coenagrionidae > Ischnura > Ischnura elegans. Next base: position 19,093,225 of record NC_060247.1, read on the forward strand.
AATCAGGCTATGACATTAACACATCTGTTACACCAACTCAAAAAAGGGTGATCTTCTTTTCCGTGTAGGCAATATAATTTCTAGATCAATATTTCAGAACAATCGGGCCTCCGAACAATTTTCTATGATCCAGAGTCGATGAAGTACTAGTCAGTAGCAACTGGTGGGTAATACTTATCTATATCTAAAGAGTTTTGCACTGCACTCAGTTAAGGGCTGCGCAATAATACAAACAGACTTATAATGTGCTAACACACTTTCACAAAATCCTGAGAATATATGCACTTAGTATTTTCAATACGTAGAAAGAAAAGCTACAACCCCTTCGTGGTTCATCATTAGGAAATATACTAGTTGCTCCATGGAAAAATGTGATAGAGGCAGGGATGTCTGGTACTCAACTCACGAGTGGAAGCCGTCCTTGCAAAAGCACCACTTGGAGAAAAATCTGAAATTAAAGAGCGGAAGAGACGGTCGTCGCCGTGGAGGACACGAAGAGAAATGGAGAGGAAGAGGAAGGAAGGGAAAAATAAGAGAGTGGAAAAAGAGGGAGGGAGCCGGAGACAGGAAAGGGAAGATAAGTCACTCAGAAACGTCATAAAAAGGGAAAGAAAAAGGGACAAGGAAGAGGGAGTTGCAAGTGAAGATTGGATCTAGAGGAGGAGGGATTTTCACAGGCGAGGGATGAAAGGGAGCGAGGAGACACGTGGTGAGTCCCTCAGAGGGGTGGATGGGACAGGAAGTCGCCGTGGAGGTGGCGCCGCCCTGGTGGGAGGAAAGAAGACTTAGGGTAGGGACCGGCAGAAGTAGCGGAGGGAGAGTCTCAGATAAGGGGGCCAGTGACAAGAAGCGGCCAATGAGGCGGGTGGGGTGTGTATCAGATGGACGTTTCAATAAGGACATGTCCGTGACGGCTGGCCATCGAGTAAGACGCTTCTTACTGGGGAAAGGGGTGACGTAAAACGGGGACCCTTCTCCTCTCCTTCCCCGAGAAAAAAATTCCAACTCTTTCCCACGTGCCCGAGCTCCAATTTCTCAACGTCTCACCTTTTGCATTATCACTCCTCCACGTCCCATCGCTCCCACCCTGGGGAGACCCTCATCAACATTTAAACGACTTATTCGCTGACGCGGGCGCAATGAATAACCCTCCCATTTGCGAAGTCCCCTGGGCACGCTAAAACCAACAGATAGCGACCGCAGCGGACGAGCTGCGATTGAAAATTATGTTAGCAACGCTCAGAGTAAGAAGGAAGAAATTTTACTCGCGCTCGGCCGACGTGAGATCGGAGATTTGGTCCCCTTGAGGTGGAGTTTTCTTAGTGCTTCCTCCACTTCGGTGATCAGATACTGCTCTTGAGTTTTCAACGCCGAGTCGTGTCGGGAGTAAGTTTCATAATTCTTTCCGCGCGATCAGATTCCTCCTCGAGTGTACATTTCCTCCTTTCAACAGAAAGTACTTCTACTCCTTCCTGAGAGTATTATTGGTAATGATAAGAAAGTAAAAAAATGTTAGCCATTCCTGAAACATGCATACTTTTTCATTAAATTCCATGCCAATCCCGTGTTTCAATTACCTGTACCCAAGAGTTATATTTAAAAAGACGGTACAAAAACACAGCCTCCGTTTTATCTCATTAACTAGCTTTCCCAGTGAACAATTTGTTGTGTGATTTTATATTAATATTTTTTTATTTCTAAGAAAATTATTCAATTAAGTACAAGCAAAAAATCCATTTAAATGCAAATGATTTATGGCTACAGTATTTAACATATTTTTCAATTACACTCGCACTCAGTATTTTTACACCACCTTAAATAAGTTCCAAAAATCATCAATAAGTAAACTAACAATCACAGGCATGTGAAAAGTAGGATACGATTTTCCTTTTGTGAATTAGAATGACGATTGCAGTTCAACGATTTATCCACAAAATGTTTCTGCCACAGCCAAAAGTTCTATCCCTTCAAAATTTCGTTTCCCAACTCATGCAATCATATCATTACCATTTTTAAACTCGTGGCGTGGTCTAACGCACACGGAGAGCTTTAAGCCCCTTGACTATTTTCTCCACGACCCTTGCGTCACTATGTGTCCTCTTGGATACCCACACCCATTCCCCAGGTGAAGCGTCCTTTAAATAAAACCTCTAAAGAATACGCCGACGACGTCGCCTTATCACTCGACAGTTGAGCGGTGAGCGAAGATAAAGAAATTGCTGTCGTAAAAAGTAAACGTTATGAGTTAATTTCCCTAACTTATAACTCGTTAAATTTCAGGCTGCAGCCGGAGATGAAAAATGTAAATGCGTCCGCATTTAAATATCACTCATGTACGCACGCTTACCTATGTGCGTTTTCGTTCCTTTTTTTGCCCGCCAGGTAAATGGCTCCCCTTGTTCCGAAGAGGGAAAGTTATGAAAGACCGCTTCTCGCCCGTTAGGGAAAACTTTTAATGTATGCATCGGAGAGCATCGCCCCAGCGATTCCGTCCCCTGGGTGCCAAACTACTTCACGTTACGCGCTATTTAAAATATTTTTAGACATTTACGGCAGCTTTTTAAGGGGAGTCCGAAACAAAATTTGCACCACATTTTTAATTTTCCGGCGCTTATAATGTAACTGTAATACGTAAAAAAATTGGCCTTTCTGGGAGAAAGAAAGTGAATGACACCGCGGGCATAAAAGTTAACTGCATTTTAATTATGGTCTCAAAAAAAAAATAATTTTTTAATTGCACCATGCGCAATTTTTCTCTGAAAGACACGCAAAAAGTACCTAATTTTGGGTGAGATACGACGTCCATCTATAGCTTCTGGCATTAAACTCAATTACCCGCTTAATATTTGAGGTCTATTACATGGAAAATTTACAAACATTACCACAATGATAGTGTGCATTTGAAAATAGAGCATTACAGCTGGTCTTCTTGTACAAATTCAATCATCAATTTGAGAAATGCTCGTGCATACTACTACAATTATTTACACTCCCACCATATACTATAAATACATGCTACTAATATTTATAAATCGACTGATTGATTCATGGTAAATTTCAAAATCTATCCTTAATTTAGCATGTAAGAACTGAACTGGAGAATTTGATAACGAACCCATGTTTGCATTGTAACTAACTCAAAAAAGTAATAAACTGCTACGAGGGAAAAATTCAGTATTTTCTCTTAACTACAAAATTTTAAATGGTATGACAAGTTAATTTAGAATAACACACTCACATTCTTCAGCAGTCAGTTGACATATTTATTTAAAACCGTCACACAATTTTTTACTAAAAAGCCTGAGACTGAAAACATTGATATCTAGCACCGATGTCATTGAGGAGCATTAAAAGCCAAATCAAAATATATCTAACGATTGCTGCTGATTTTCGTTAGCATAGCACCACTTTTAAAATAGTTTAATGTGCACGTAGTATAAGAGACCACCACAACATCGACTCCTCGCGATGACGTCACATAATATTTACCGTTTTCATCAGCATTTGACTCACATCCACGTCGTAAGTCGCAATCTCGTCGTATGCAGCAAAATCTAACTATAAGAAAATATATTCGCACTAATCAATTTATTTTGCCTCATACTCGATATATTTTAGCAATCAAATAATCGTGATAAGGTAACTGTTCAGAATTTCCTTATTTTGATTAAGAGAACAACGGTAACAGAAATGAAATTCGCTTCGTACTCTCTCTCCACTCTGACAATCTATTACCAACCACTGTATCACCTTTTATGTCCTAATCAAGAATACCCATTTTCAGGGGCCTCTGTAATGAAATTAGTGTCGAAACCGTTGTTGGCATTAAGTTTTCAGTTTGAAACGCATGAAATGAATTTTACTTGCCGAGATGGGTTAGATGAATCGAATAATGGGGCTGGCCAAGTTCCTTCCTCGATTTTCGTCCCACTCTTCTCGCTCGATACAGTCCAACTCGACCTTCCAGAATCCTAATAATATATCCTAAATCCCTTTTAAATCATCAAACCGGCTCGCATTTAGAGTCTACGAAGCCGGAAAACCACGTGTCAACCGCCCACTCATCCGCCTGCCTCTGGCTTCAGGCACGCGGATCTAGGCAGAGCGAAGATGCGGGCTTGTGAGGTCATCCGAAACGCTCGTGGGTTCGAGGGACGGCACAATCGCTCACCTATTGGGAACCTTGAAAAATCGCCCTCTCGATCGTTCATATTGGACTGCCCGCTAATTAATTTGGACCGGGGAGGAGGTGAGCTACCTGGAAATCCCACCACAAACTCACGATCATGTCATATTGCATTGAGAAAATGACCGAAAATCGCGTGGCGAGGTGAGCCCGATTTAATTCACCACTAAAGCCGGAATGAAAAGTGCACGGCCTAAAATGCGGACGCTTGTGTGCTCAACTTCCGAGTCCAAAACAAATGAGAGATGAAAGCACGATTTCAACCGCTCACGGGAGCGTATTTTTCTGAAAATTTTCCCAGTTTAACAATTCAGCTCGGACTACGTTTATAGGGCCAATAATCAAATAAAGTTTGATTTCCTTTGCAAATTGACTCTAATTTGATTCCACGCAACGGGAGCATACTGAAAACGGATGAAACGGGACTTTGAGACTAAAGAATTTATAACGTGTGAAGTGCTTATTTTCACTTGGACAGCAGTAACTGCAAATCGACCAGAAATATTGAAACGTTAAATGAAAGTTAGCCCATCACTTACAGTCAGCGTACACTTCTGGCAAAAAATTAAGTTTTTTATCATATTCACAGCTATTAGAACTTCATCATTATATTTCAACTTTTCCAAGTTGTCACATAGACAATATAAATCTCTTTTCGTTAAAAAATTTCCAAAAAAGTGTTGGTATATGATATTCCAGGACAATTATAAAAGGACATTCATTGAAGCATGATATTTCATCTTGTGCTAACAAAGGCATCCACAAAAGATGATTCTATATTTTAATAACACAGAAAAATACTAGTAGAAAGCCACATACTTACAAAATAATTACTGTTGCATAAATGAATTCCATGCGTAATTGACAGTGCAATATATAATATATTTATAAAATATTAAAGGTATCCATTTTAAGGATAAGTACAGCTTTAGTTATGCATGCAGGGTATTTCAATCGTTGGAGAGTTTCTACAGTTTAAAAGTCAAATCAAAGTATAGGACCAAGTATATGTAGTTACACTTAAATATGGAAACTGAAACTAAAACTACGAGTTCAATTACCACACTTGACCACGAAGGACTCTTGAAGATGAGTATTACGTCGAGAAGGAATTCAGGAAGAGCAAAGTACCTATTCTGCACGGCTGGAAGGCCAGAGAAGTGTGCATGTAAGGACGATCCGCGGCAGAGAATGAAGGAAGCGAAGTTAATATCACCCGATGGATTCCCAATTCCTTCGGCTGCGGCGACCGAATTGATGAAGACGGGGGCGTGGGATAAGGGCGGGTTATGGGGTGGATTCCTGCGAAATGTCTGTCTTTTGATAGAAGTCCATGGGGCGAGGGATTTACCGTCCCGCAAGGTCCACCACGGAACTTGGAATGAGAGTAGGAGAGGAATGATGAAATGGGAGGAATCTCGAGTGAACTAAGTAGGGGTCGTCGGCATCGAAGAGAATTGGGTCGGAGAAGATCCAAATAAATGCATGGGATTGACTCCCATCTGCGTAATCGTGACAGAAGTTGGATGAGAATGGAGATATTCAACTCCACCGCATTAAAAAATGGGAAAACTACAAAATATAACTCAGTCCAGCAAAACTTATAGAAATAGGTTAGAGGAAAGTTTTCTAAGGGTTTCTTGGTAAGTTGCAATTCTCTTATTATTTCAATTATAAAGTCCTTATAAGTAGCTCAATGAGTATGAAATAAATTCATCTTTTTCAATTTATAGGAGTAAGACCTGAAGTATTAATTCCAAATTAACTCCTGTGGTACTAGCAGGCAAAAAGGTAAATAGTATGATGGATATGGTGGTTCCAGCAAATTCTATTTCTTGCCTTTATACCATTTTTGTCGCTCAGTGAATAACATGTTCGCATCAATGATATATGAAATTTAAAAAATAGAAATAATTTCTGGTTTGCCTTTGCATCAACCGATAAAATTCGCACTGTCTTATGGACATAAATCCACTGAATTTACCAGATTCTTCACCCCACCACTCCAGATTGACAAAACATGATTGCGCGACCACATTCCTCAAACCATGGGCCATAACTTCCTACCCGCAACTTACTCTCTCACTCCCATGACCATATTTGCCCTAAATAGTATTTAGCCTCGCCAACTGTCTGCCTCCAACTTTTCTTCACTTCTGCATCCGTCTCGCTGACTCCCATTTGCCCCACATCAATCAGCACCTCATCCTTCCATCTCTTTCTCGGTCTTCCTGGAGGTCATCTTCCGTCAGGGTTTTTTGCCCAGACTTGTTTTACTAGGGCCTCTTGCTCTCTTCATATTATATGCCCTGCCCATCGCAATCTCCGGCTCTTTGCTTCAGCTACTACGTCTGGCGAGTCGAAAAGGTCCTTGATTTCCCTGTTGCGTTTTCTTCTCCAGCTTCCATTCTCTCTCGTTGGTCCAAAAACTTTCCTTAACGCTTTATTTTCAAAGAAAATTAATTTCTTTTCCGTATTTTTTTGTCGATGACGCATGATTCAGCTCCATATAGAAGGATAGGTCTCATTATGGTTTTATAAATTGTTAGTATAAGTATAAGTTAGGTTCTGATCGATAAAATATTTTATGTTAGCAGTTTGTTCAGGGCATACATAATTCTATTGGCTGAATTTATTCTGTTTTGTATTTCATATGATTCACTATTACTTGAGCTGATTATGGCACCAAGGTATTTAATGTATTTAAATTCATTTACTCTTTCAAAATTGTGATCCTGAAATGATGAAAAGTTTTTAGAGTTATCAGGGCTTCGACCAAAGGACATAAATTTGGTTTTGTATCGTCATTGATTTTCATTCCAACTTCTTCGGTTACTTTTATCAGAATACCAGTCATACTTCATAAGCCTTCCTTATTTTCCGCTAGCAACTTAGGCGGCGTAAAATAACTAACTTCCCTGTCATAAAAATGACAACCCCTGAATGGGAAAGCGAAACAACGGCTGCGCTTCATGCATATTCCGGAGTCAAAGTTGGCTGCTCGGGACAACACCTCGGGCCGCCTAAATTTCCCTCACCTCGGATTCCCGATGACGGAAACGAAATTAAACGACAGAACCCGGGAAATAAAGCGCGGCAGGGACCTCCTCCTCATCCATTTGTCTCGACTGAAAGAGCCATTTGACTAGCCGTGTTTGAAGAAGGCGGTCCCGGCGCATAAACATTCATAATACTGACGCGGCTATTAGGCAAATTTGTTTGTTAACTCCAGGGGACCGCTGAAACGCTAGAGGGGGGGGGGGCAGAGGTTTGGGGTGACTTGACCTTTGAAATTTGTTCTTCAGTAGGAAAACTCGCCCCTCACACGCGGACTGGCGTGCAGAGAACAAAGCATTAAGCCAATAGCCCGCGCCGATTGCCACAAACTTTCGCCCCACGAAGATCAACTTCGGACTCAGTTGGCTCAACATGATTTCGCACAAATGCCTCGGAGTTTATGGTGAGGCTTGGGCACAGTTCCGTTCTGAATACAATTCATCCAGCCGCCGTAAGGGTATGCCGACTGGATAGACATCACTGCGCCTCCTATGAGGCCTGTGGAAAAAGTTAGATGAAAAAATATCGGTAGAAAGACGAATGAAAATTCAAATATGCCCAATCTTGTTAAATATCTTCGCCGAAAGAGGTAATAATAACAGTAGCTTATTGCTTTAAACGCGAAGCAATGTCTGAATTATTCTATCGCTCGCAAAATGTACGCATTTATTACTCCTGACAGGAATTGGTGGCACAAGTAGCCACGGTCACTCAGAAAAATGGCACTGCTGTGGAAAACGATCACTCCAAACAATTCAGGGGCCCAAAATCATAAGACTAACTAAACCTTATACTTCATCCTTAAATAAGTAGAAAAAGAATATAAGAAGTAGAATAAAAGAAAAATATATTCGAGTGTAATTACATCATTAATCAAAATACGCACGCAGCAGGACACATAGAAACACCAAAGCTATCGTTTACTAAACAAGGAATAGCTGGCTTATTGCAACAAAATCGTGATTACAATTGAAAATAGCGAAACCAATAAGGATGTCTATATTTTAAGCTATGAGGAACTAAAGAATAAAAAGGAATCATAATAGGACTCATCGGAGATAAAGAAATGAAGATATTTTAAAATCCATGCGATAATTGCTGGTTCGCTTCTATTTTACTGCACACTGGCTGAGTTGAAAAGACAGACGATAGTCATCAATTCAGTGCCGATCCTAAAACATTTTACTTATTTGTGCTACTTAACAGAAGAAAATACGCCATTACTGACGTTTGAATGCAGTATCCCTGAGCTTATTAAGCAGTCTTAGCTCCTAAAATAGGGACAACAAAGCTTCATATGCCAAAAAATAAATTCCTTATCAGCAGTTAATACCTACTGCTGGAATGTGACGTATTTGACGCAAGGCCTTTTTTCTGCAATCATTTCGCACTCAGGCCCTATATCTTCTCTTCCGGGCTAAAAACATGCCAGTACTGCACAAACAGTGATTCTCGACTCCAATATATCCTCATTCTTTCGATATCTCTCTCAGCGTGCTAAAATAGGCCAGATATGTCTAGGAAATTCACTCTCATAACAACCCAAAGACTATTCTCCGAATCTACGGCAGATAAAAAAATTATTAAGACACTTTTTGCCTGAGTTTTATAAAATTCAATTCAATATAAAGAACTAGCCTCCGGAGACTCACCAAGAAGCAATTCGTTCAAAATCTGGATATGGCAGCAAAGCATTGCAAAGTACTTTAAACTTTAAATAAAAAGCATCCCCTCCTTTATCAAACTTTAACTAAAATAAGCATCAAAATAAACGCCAAAAAGTAAACATAACAAATGAATTTTTAGTATTTGTCTTAGATTTAAAATCTTCAGAACCAATTCAATCAAAGTTATAAAGAAGAGGAAAAGGCAGGACAATTCAGTCATTGGCTGAACGGCAGCCAATGACTGAATTGTCCTAAGTAACAGGAGGCATTGAGTAAGGCAAGAAAAATAGCATTAATGAGACAATGAAGAACCCACCAGCCTTGGAAACGTGGCGTTTTGGACGGATTAGTTAAATAAAAAGGGCGGAAAGATTGTTTAATAAGGAAGTGCACACGAATATAAAGTAAGAACTAGCCATGTAAAATACATAAATAAGATTAAAGGAATGAAATATGCAAATTACGAGTATGTCACCAACGTAGATATGAAAGATGATAGGAAAAGGTGTGGATTGATAAATGTCAAAATAAATGCAGAAAAATTTAGGCCTAGACTATGATGATTGGTAAATTAATCTGAAATACTCGTACTAAATATCTATGCCAATTGAGAATGTGGCCAGCAGAAATAAAAAGCTTGCGGACGCCTATGCTAAACAAAATCTAGCTTTCTCGAACATACAATCTGATAATATTTGGCTTATTTTTCCTGAGATTTACAGAGCTAACATTGAGCGTAGCTTGAATGCTAGGAAATACAATTGTAGGGTAAAGGATGGAAAGCCCACGGGTGCAAAGGAAGAAGGCGAAGGGGTGCGAAAGAAAAACGACCCGAGGGTGAAAAGAGAAAAGGGGGAATGGGTAGCCCCTGGGCCAGAGAGTGAGCTATGAAGGAGAAACAAAAGGGGCTGAGCAAAGAAGAAAGCCACAAACAGAGGGCGATACGAAAATAATGCAACAACACCTGGGCGTCTGGGGAGAGTTTTAAGCCGTTGGAAACAAGAGCGCCCTCTCGTATATAGTGCGTTCGCCCCAGGATATGAGGTGAAAGATGTGTGCTACGGAGAGCAGGGAAGAAAAGATAAAAACGAGGGGGATACGAAAGAAAGATCGCAGAGCGTTCTCTCCCCATTCCACCGCAAAACCTTTCTTCCTTCTTCCGCCATTTCCCTCCCCACCCTCGCTTTATTTTCGTCCCTTCAAGCGAACGCGTTTGTGCCCATAACAAGACCGGACAAAAACGGTGCGCCCGGGGTAGTTTATATAATTCTCATTCTTAGCAGCATAAATGATGAAATCATGGTTGAACAATCCTGGCTCTTGCTTGCAATTTGTGCTGCCCATTTCCGAAGGACTGGGTAGATAATTTTTATAACGTGAGTGGCATAAAGTGGCTAATGAGAGTAGCCCGTATTAAAGGTGTGAGGAATTTGTCATAATATAATGATTATTATTATATGCAAACTGAAAATTGGAGAAGAGTTTTGGTAAAGACGACAGAGTAAATTGATAATTTTAGCTCAATTTATCCTCTGTTCATATAGCTCGCTACCACAAAAAATAAATAAATGGACAGTCTTAAAAAAAAGCAACAAACAGATAGAGATGGGAACTCATTTGATACACTGACCTAAGCTTTCAATTTAGATAGAGCCGCTCATAATGGTCACAAAAATAAAATTTTCAATTTGACCAATAACAGGAACAGACACGACAATATTTCATAATTATAGCATGCAATGGTGAAAGATTTAATTAAGAAATGATTGGTGAATATAAGGTAAGCCAGTTTACTAAAAACAAGGGAAACGAAAATGTTGCCTATTTATGCAACCAAGACCTCTGAGAACGATCTTTACAGCCATGCATGTGGTTATTGCTAAAACTTTGGATAAAAAAAGCGGAATGAGCCATAATATTTAAAATGCCTTTAATACGCATCTGAAGTCCCACTCAGCCTAACGCAAGCATCAAAATCAGGCACTAACAAGAGATGCGTAACTCCTACTCTTCCCAACCTTGCTCCTACCGCACTAGGACACATTTCAATTTTTTTAGTGCTCAAAGCAGCAGCGTTGGTAGGTGCGAACTCAAAGGACATCGAAATGGATACACCACCGAGGTGAGCCAAGGATGGAAAGTGGATTAAAAAAAGAGTATCCGAGAGAAAAGCTAGAGACAAAGAGAGGAAAGAAAGGAGGAGGTTAGGAGAAGGGGTGAGGGGGAGCAAAGGAGAGGAAGGGGAGGAAGGATGGAAAGGTAAGGCATGACAGGGTTGGAGGGGGAGGAGGGAGAGAGTGGAGTGAGACGAGAAAGAAAGAAGTTTGCCGAGGAGGCCAAGACGAGGAATTTCGAGAAGGTCTGTGAGGAAGAGAGGAGGACCTTGAGGAAAGGTAAGACGAGGGCGAAGATGGAAGGGGAGGACTCTACGCCCTTTTTCTAAAGGTCTATCCTTGTCATTGCTGTAGAAGTCAAGGTGGAGGTTGACAGAGAAGAGAAAAAAAGATTGTATTCGTCAATAGGAAAGCGCGGGAAATCCATTGGCCTGCATGCGGACGCATGGGAGCAAGACGAGTGATGGAGAAACAACAGCATGCAAATGTAATGCGAGTGATACCTTTTGTTTGAAGGACTTTCTTCCCTGGAAATATTTTTTCATGAACTCTTGTGGAAAACCGTAATTTTTATTAGTTCCTTCATAGCACAATCATCTAAATATTCGTAAGCTGCACTCCTCCATTCATCCCTTTCCCTGATTGGTACCTTCAGTTCCTTGTTGTTCTTCATCCTTGCTTCTTCATCTTCTAAAAGGGCTTGTCTCTTGGTCTTCCTTGTGGCAAATTTCCTTTAATTTTTCCCTCAACTAGTATGTTTTACGTAACTAGGCGATCATACAGCATTACGTGTCTACAGGATCTTTCTCTGGCGATTGGCATGCAACAGTTCCTATTCTTCTCTCATTCCTCTTCATATCTCCATGTTTATCACCCTGCCATTATTTATATTAAAACTAAGCAAGCAACAGAACTACGCTGAAAGACTATCTAGAAGTGCCACGAAGAAACGGGCAAGGGAGATGAGAGGTAGAAGAGTTGACGTCAAGTTGAGAAAATTGTGTTGCCTGTAGAGGATGACACGGGAGAAGTTAAGATATCGCAGGGTAGGGCCGGGAAACTGTGAGCGGGGTGGCGTTTCTCAGGCCTTACAAGATCGGCCTTGGGTTAAGACTGACCCTGAGCTGGTTTATTACTGCTATACCGTCCATGCTGTTATGTGGGAACGTGAGTGGGATTTAGTGACACTGGAGGATGGTGAAAAGGAGGCCGAGAGGAGAGAAAAGTAATAGAAGCACACTCGCACCACCAAAAATGCTAAATACCGATGCGAGGCATTCTTATCAAACCCATTTTTCAGCACATAAAATAATCGAGAAACGGCAACAATGATAATAATAAATTTAACTAATAAAAAAAGCGTGTAATAAGATTGAATTTTTAGAGTCATTTTCATTTTGTTCTTTTACTATGCTTAGGGTAAGGTTATTTTTTTATTATTAGTTATATGTGTGTTTCAACTACAATTTCATGTATCAACTTGGGTAAAAACAAATTCACGTTTCCACCCAATTGATTGATCAACACGTAGCAATATCTTTAAAAATGATAATGATCATTAATAATTCACAACCAATGACGGTAAATAGTAAAAGATACATATCGAGTAAATTTTATTAAAAACCACAATTTTGAACATAACTAACATCCTAATAAGATAATAGGGCAAATTATAAAACCCTCATGTAAGTAGGTATGTGTGAACCATAATAATTAAATTGATTGATGAAGAAAGCGCGTAAAAATGAGAATATTAGAACGCCATGGGTAAAGAAAGGTAATTGGTAAATGAGATAGAAAGGGGAGAAAGCGAATGTAGAGCAGTGAAGAGTTCAGGAAAGTGGTGATAAGTAAGGAGGCTGGGAATGGTAGCATTGTTTCTCAGAGAAGTGAAAAAAAGTTTGCATAGACGACTGAAAAAGAATAAAATTAGATACAACGGCAACTATGGATGAAATTTCCGTAGCGTTGGCTCCATTTCAATGACAGGTACATAACCCCTAATATTGATAGACTGGGCTCACTTCCTTGCAAAGTGCATAAGATTATTATTCACACAAAAAATCCCAATCAGGGCAATTTGATTGATTTTTAGACCGGTACGTAAATAAATTCAAGCGGATGAACTGCCAAAATGTGCAAATAAAGATTAAATTGGTTATCTAAAAAATATACCGAGGTTTCTAATTTTACTGTAATATACCAATTTTAATAGTTCATGAATGTAAAAAATGAATTTCCGGAGCCATGGCATGCAGAAATTACCTTTATACTGTGATTTGATGGACGTAAATCGAGGAATATTCAGCATTCTCAGCGAACGAGATTGCAAAGAATGAGTTAAGGCAGGAGAAGCAATGAAGAAATACCGCTGGTTTCGGGGTTATCCGACTCGTGGCAGTAAAACTGAATATGATTCCGGATTTTGAGATGTAGAATGAGATGCGGCAGGGCGGAAGGAGAAAAATTTTCCGATGCTAAATCTTAGAAAAAGGAATTCTGGCCGAGGCTTACTGCAACAGAATAAATCGCCGAAGTACACGTGAGTCTTTATATGCGAACGCAATATAAGGCTATAAGACGCCAGGAACATATTTACCCCCATTTTTCCCTCCCGTATAATGGAGAGCCTTGCAAAAGGGTGGAAGGGGAAGATAGGAATCGCATTCACGAGCTCACCCAATTCCAAATGATAAATCGAGATTTTTCTGCCAAAATCTCTGGCACCACGCTTGATATGGAGAGTCAGTAGAGTGCGGCCGCGTTCACTTTAACTTGAAATGGAAATTCTCTTGTAACAAGGTCCTTGGAGATACACACACTATCACAAATATATAGAAACTTTCCTGGTCGCTTCTAGAATTTTTTATGCACTGCAAAGAAATTGAAAGGTATCGTGGCGATTGTTTGTCAGACGTGCATCTCAGCTTTCCATTATTATTCAGAAGCACGCTTGTATTAACTAAGCATGAAATGCTCGCTTTAAGCGATTCTGAGTTTCTCCATGACAAATGGAGATTCTCATATTTGGATCCGTAGACATAATCGATTGACAAGATTCAACGCATGGTAGAGAATAGGCTATTGTCCTAGATAAGGCTATTGCCCTAAATTTTAAGGGAACTTTCATATTTAAAATATACAAAATCGTCAAAATTAAGCGTCCAAATTAATTATCACCGCCTTCAATACCTCTCGGATCATATTAATTATTTTTGCGATAAATATAATAAGATACCTTGCCATCTTATTTCCAAAATTAATTCTAAATTGATATTTTATGCAATAACAGATAGCTAACAGGGATTGATAATTAATTTTTAATGAAATGATCAATTCAGTCATATGATCGTGAAACTTGAAACGGAACAAAACTGAGCCATAAAATATTGAACTAAGAAAAATATATACACGATGAATAGGTGTTGCATGCCAAATTATGCAAATAAAATTACGAAAATAATTCAACATATTTTCAACAAATTTGTATGCAAATAATCGTAATTTCTGTACACCAAATACATTAAACGACAAAATTTGTAAATCTAATTTGAATGTTAACAATTTTAATAAATTGCTGGACCAAAAAATACATTCATTGTCAATGCATTGATGGAAAATATGATATAACTTAACGACAAAGGGGTGTCATACCCTTCTCCAAATGAAAAGAAGTCTAACATGTAGACACAGAGAGCCAGGTTACAAGAATCGGACTGCGAAGGACGTCGAGCATGTGTCTATGTATGTATTTAATATGTGCACACGAGGGGGAGCGGAGATGGGAGTTGTTGGTTCGCAGGGCATTCGCTGAGTTTGCTGATCCGTCGTTGGTGTGGTGGTTTTCGGAACTCCGGCGGGTAAAGCGGCGGGGAATGGTCGTATGTCATCTGTGAGTGGGGCATTAAGGTCTCTGTTGCGGAAGAGTGGAAGCTAAAGGCAGTGGATATCAATTCAAGCAGTCAGGACTTGGCTCGCAGGAACTACGTTGTTACCATCGGAATAAAAATGAAACCTTTCAAGTTGAAAAACTGGAATGACCTCATTATGGTAAAATATTTATAGCGAGAACTTAAAACTTGGGAAAACACAATGGATGCCATTCCATTGAGTAAAATATTATTCAAGATTTGGGGAAATGAATTACATTATATGCATTCTTCATATAATTTCGGATATAAAAAGTATCAACGAGAAAAATTTACGACAGATTACGTGCCTGCATTATTTGAGAGGATAGTTGCTGGCTATGTATTTTGCCATAATCTCCAGGAAGAAAGAAGGTTCCAAAAGTAAATAATATCGAAAGAACAGTTAAAATTATTGTTTGCTAAAACTTTTTTAAATATAATGCAAGATTATTGATATATCGATAGAGTATATATAAATGAATTCCGTTAAAATGTTGAGCACCGATATGAAACGCCAAATACAATAGGAATCCGCTATAGGTAATTGCCAAAATTAAATGGCTAAAGGTATATTTCACCATTGATATGTGCCAATAAACGCTGGATATTTCGTAACGGCGTTAAGCCTCGCTTCTATCTTCATGCATTACTTGATTCAGTTACTAAAATTATTAAGACATTAAAGTGTTTCTTTTCCTGTTGATTATAGGCACCTAGCAATAGTAATTTTTAATCCGGGAGCTAAGATTCTTAGTGGCACCGAAACCTTGATCGCCTTGAAAAGATTTCACACGGAAACAAAACGATTCTCGTAAAAATTTCCCTCATCATTCAACAGCAAAAATAGGTATGATTAATATGACACACATACTTCAAAACCTTTCCAATGGCTTCACTAGCAATTATGGATCAAATAAGAATATTATGGAATGTTTCACTAACAAATAATAAATTTAAATTCATCGGGAAAATCAATTTATTGGGGAATCGATTTGAGTAATACCCAAGCAAATTTCGAAGCACTGACATTGCTCTAGATAGGGCTAACCGTCCGTGACTGGTGCGTCCCCCGCCAGAGGCTTGGGTGGACCCGAGGGACGCCTGGAGGAGAGATGGTGGAAAGGAGGATATCGAAACGAAAAGTAGCGAGGGACCGGCTGAAAGTATGGCGGAACGGAACAAGATTGCGGCTCTTGACTGCGAAAGAGAGAGGGAGAGGAGGGGGGAAGACGGGACGGACTGGAAGAGGGGAGTGGCAGGGGATGGCGGACAGGGTCTCACGAGGACCAAAAGGTGGTTGGGGGGGAGAGGGCTGTCATCCTCCCGGGTCCCACCCCCAACCCCGCAACGCTTACACCACCACTTGCGTCGCGTCCCGTGAGGGTGAGCGCTTCCAAATGACCATATCGCGCCTTGCGCCGCTCTTTTGTCCATGAATCACGGAAATCCCTTGCGCACGAGAGAGGTTTGGTTTGCCAGGGGATGGGAATTCCTCCTGCTCATTCCGCTTGATGGAGAGAGAGAGAGCGAGAGAGAGAGAGAGAGAGGGCCCTCCACACACATACCAGCAGATTCCCTTGCCTCCACCCTTTTGCGTCCCGAAGGGTGGACCTTGAATAAGGGCCGCAGGGCACGGGGGGGAGGGAGCTAGTATACGGGCAAGGATACTCAAGGATGAAGGGTAGAGGAGGGTACTTTAAACCTATTCAGAGCAAGATGTGATCTAGCTGTTGTCGTCTAAAACATTCGAGCAACCGAATTTTAAATGTTTTGTTTCAAACGATATGAACAGATAGGTATTGTTTTAACTCGGTGACCCTAATTGGAAGGTCTGGAAAAGTATGTATAAAAACAGAAGAGGGGCAAGTAAAAAAGTTTCAATTTACTATTTCTAAAATCTTACTGTGCTTTCAATGTAATAACTAAAATGGAAGATCTTCAAAAATTGCGTACATGGTCACTTATATTGCTAATACCTAATAAAAGGCATGATAATAATTCTAAGGTTAACGGAAATAACTCTGATTGATATGGTTGCCTAGGGGTATTTTTTCAAGGGGATATAGGATTGCAGATATTTGAAAATCGTTCGAAGTACTACGACGAGTACTATTCTGAGGAAAAGTTATGTTATACTGGGAACATGTGAAAAATTAACACCAATAAAATTTAACCGCCCATCCTAAGGAAGCATACATTGAAGCGGGAAAAAAATGACGCGGTTTGCATATGATCCATCGTGGCGCATGGATCAAACTGAACAAAAACGAGCAATCGAATGTTGAGGTAAGAAAAATGACAAGATGCATGGATGCATTTCATGCTAAATTAGGAATGTACGGCATAGCCATCGTGACCTACATAGCATGAGCTACGAGATAATAAAAATACGTCCATCAACTTGGCTTCGTTAAGAACTAAACGGTACCGTTTACCATGAATCACTCAGCAAACACTACCTATTCGGCGAAACAACGAGGTCAAGTCAACATTTGACTTGCATTACGCACGGAATCTCCGATCACCCACGCTGACACCGTTCTTCATGACCTTGGCAGAGGACGGACGATAAGCGTGAAACATCGGCAGATTTGCTGAAATGACATGATTAAACCATCGCCCCCGACCCAGCCACTCGGTATAATTCACGTCTCGCGGTTGCAGCGCCCGGCCATCAGGGCTCCCTCCTCCTCCCGCTCTCGCATATGAGATTGCTTGCACGATCGCCAAGCCCCGATTCTGGGCACGACCGCAGCCCTTTGACGGGTGGAATCCGCCCACAGGCCGGTGGGCCATCCATCGCGGGAGGGGGGGGGGGTATGGGGGTTGGAAACTCCCGGAGACGGCCCGAGAAAGAGAGTATCTGCATGATGAGTAACATATTGATGCGATAATTGGTCAATAGATGATGACTGCTACACATGAATAGCAAACATAGAATTCACTGGGAGTTCATTTACACTCGCGAGTTTTAGACGAGCTCAGAATTAACTTACACCATAAAGCGAGAAATGGCAAAGTTACGTCATAGATCGATGCCATCAATAGTTTGTTTATGTATCGGATCCACTAAAATAACAAGAACATAAACCACTTGACTACCGCTCAATGCTTTAACTTATTTTTTTATAAGACCAACAAGTTGAACATTTCACAGAAGCAAAATCATTTGCTCAAACGTGCTTGAAACAAGGATCAACCGAAATTCACAGTGAATCAATTCCTTTGCATTGTTATTTGATGCTCGTTCTAAACTAGAAATTATCCAGTAAATGCAAAATATGCCCTCACGAACGCTGTAATGTTCTATGAAAATTGACGCCGGAAACGCCCACATTAACTCCTGACGAGGTCAGCAGGGTATTGCGCGTGGGCGAAGCAGAAATGGGATGTTTCCGATACGTTTCGTAGCCGAGCATCGAATCGGCGTGCCCTATATCACGAGCCTATAGCGAGGGAAGTTGGATTGCAGAATGTGGATCAAAGGAGGGACCCTGGGCGAGGGAAAAATCGACGGGAGGCTGCCGGGAGACAAGAGGCTAACATAAATCAAGGACGAGGAACGCAGCGGCGGGTGTGGGGGAGATGGAATGTTGTCATTGGGGAGGAGGAGGGAAGGAGGGGAAGGGGGGCGGCATTCGGAAAGGGATTTATTGATATACATAAAAGAGGAGGGCAGAGGGTTAGATAAGAACTTGTGAAGAATGAGGCGACTTTGAAAGGCAAGGCAGGGCCCCGGAATTGTTTGGGCAGAATGACCGAAATCTTTAGCATTCTTTTTTTCTCCTCTCGACGAGCCAATCAGGGGTCGCAAACATGGCCAAGCACAGTAGCCGGGTGGCAAGTTAAATGTCGACTGTGTCCAAAAGTTTCATTTCTCTCGCGGTATAAATGACAGCATTATTGATCGAAGTATAGAATGACTCAAGAGAAGAGAAAAAAGTTCTATATCTTCCACGAGCCAGTACCATTACCAGACGCAGTAAATAATTTTTAATGAGATCGTCGTACATATCAAGTAAAAATTCAAGCATTGACCTCAATCCGTATTTAAGGTAAAATTAGTAATCCTCCGGATGATAATGACACTAGAGAACTCACGTAGATGATATATCACAACAATATTTTTAAACTAAAAAATACTTGAATCACCTCCCAGTTCCTACACCATATCAACGAATAAGAATCACAAAACACACAACACTATTAACAGCTTGATTTTGTAATTAAAAAATTAAAAAAGAAATAGTGGGATTGGTAAGAAAAATGATTGAATCGGCAATTCTGTAATTTTATAACCGCAGCAACGTCTTCGCTTTATTTTGATATTCTAGAGGTTTATAATACAAATCTGTGTTTGTAAAAAGAATTTAACCAAGTTAAACACAACAATTGAGTCTTAATTTTGATAGGTGATATCAATATATTTCTTTTGACGGATTAAAGATGGTTCTGTGCCTTCTACCCTCTATATTGCAAAAAATATTTAAATACCTCACCTCCCACAATAAATGACTCAATAACGTGTTAAAAAAGAATGTAACACATCAACGAAATTTCACCACTCCAGAATAATTTGAGTTGATAGAATAATACAACAAAGCAGTGAGGACTCAACTTATCCGATGTATCAATGACCTGGAAAACGAGAAGATATTGCGAGGAATAACCAGAAGAGGACAAAAGAGACCAGGGACCAGGCCGACACGATCTTGGAGGAGAAGGATCTCCCAGTTCCATTCATTGCACCCATATGCAGCGGGGCTTACTAGAAAATATAAAGAAATTTTTCTCCAAATTAAGGGCAAAGGGGAGGAGGAGTGCAAGGCATTTTGGCCGACACTGGGTACCCCACTACCAACGGAACCCCCTCCGGGTAAAAGGGTCGAAAGGTCTCAAAAGTCCAAGGGATGTCGCGGCTGATTGGAAGCTCCGTCAATGCGGATTGGGGCAGAGAAATTGGGGGTGGGGGTGAATAGGGGAACGCATTGGACGAACGAGTGGGGGGGAATAAGGGTGACCTTCTCCAGTAATGAGCACATCCCTGCAGGAGGAGATACGCGGCAAAATGTGACCTGTAGCCTTATTCGACGGGGGGCTTTGCTTATCTCATCAAGGTGAAGTTCTTTCGAAGATATCGAGATGGGAGAGGGCCTTGCTTCTCTTCTATGCCACGGGATGGAAGAGGCGACCTCCCCGGGGCATCCGAGAACCATAATATCCACCAAGAAAGGTAGGTATCGTTAGAACTTCCCCCGGAGTTACGTCAGCTTACCGAATTTAAACTTTTGAGGCCACTTCGCTCGCCTTCATTATCATTTGATGGCCGCAAAAGCGGAAATTTGAGGTTGAACATGAATCCTGACAAAAGAAATTTATTTTTTTTAAGAAAATTCGATTCCCAAAGTCCGTTTGATAATTAAGAGAAATGCAAATTTATTCCCAGGAATCGCCTCGAGTGTATTTGAAAATCGGGAGGAGCGATACAACGATATCAAATTTGCTTGCCCGATTAAAAAATTCAAAATTATCTTTTTTATTTCTGCAGTAAGGGTACAATGCTAGAATAAATTTAGCTTCAAATAAAAAAAGTAAAGGAAATAAAAATGAATTCCTCAATTAAACGGAGCCTGAAATATTACGGAGAGATATCTGATTGCGGAATAAATCCTATTTATTCGCCGGTGGAAAAAAAACGTCTCCTCAGAAACAACTGATAGTTGAAGCTACTTTTAAATTACAAATTACGCTCAGTAATGTTTTTTCAGCACCGAATAACTGCAAGCTACTATTTACCAATGGATTATTAGCACGAACTAGAAGCCAATAAAAATCAAATGTGGCTGATTCTTATTTTACACGAGAATGATTTTCAATTTTTACTGGAGTGATTATACATATTAAAAAATGAGAAACTATTTTGAACATGAATTGATGGGAAAACAAGGATATTTTTTTCTGACATCAACTGACCATGATAATTTTCTCTTCAGTAATCTATTTTTCTCGTCGAGTGTTATGCGTCTTCCAATGTTAATTAAAAGTAGCATATTCATTAGTAATTATACAAACAGCTGTGGAAATTTTACACACTATTGTATTTGATCAACTGGTTTAAACGTTTACACGTCACAATCGAGAGCTGTCTCATCACAGTGACCTGAACCGATTGATAAAATAAAAGTGTGGAAAATTACTACAGCTGGTTGCATCATTACTATCCATGAATTTCTACCAAGAGAACTCGTCAACAATCGATCCAACCTATTAATTATTTGAGAATGCAACTATGCGCATGTACCAGCAATAATTTTGAAATCAACCGCCAACCGACGGCAAAGCAGGTTTCAATTTCAAGACGAAACCAAAGGCGGATATTTCTGTCCCACGGGAGTGGAAACGAGGAAAGCCCTAATAAATGAATCCTTAACTACTCCACAGTCAGCCTATTTAGAGGCAAACGGCGTAGGGGCCCATCTCATTAAAGCGACTCACCTTGCCGGAGAGCCACTTCTGATCACGATTATCAAAGGAGCACACGAGGCGGCAAGTCGAGAGGACTATCCGGATAAACGCAGCACGGCGTTGGTGATGATCTATCCTGAATAATTGAGAGCTATTCTTCCTTTTTATCGGAAGGACAAGCGGCGAAACAACCCGCCAATGCGCCTTTGAAGAAGGTATTTCTTCCCTCTCACTCACTTTTTCTAAAAATATATCCTCGTAGCAACACTAATATCTTCCTAACTTCATCGACTTTAGCCATTCTCTTCATTTTGATCAGAGGCCATTAAATTTCATTTTATTCAACAATACTTTTAGACATGAAGTTGTTGGTCGTCCTCTATGTTTTCACCGAATATTTTTCGAAGAAAAATATCCTGTGTTGTAATGCATGTCGGAACTAGTGGTCAAAATCCTTTGCTTTTCTAGTCATAACTGTTTTCAATGATCTCTCTCCGCTTTGGCTTCATATGCAACCTGAATATTAGTTTTTCCAAAATCCAGATTACCGCAGCGCCATGTTTTTGTAATTAAATCTACCTCAGTTTCCACCAATCCCATGCATATGTTAAGATATTGCACACAAAACTTTTTAGGAATTGATATCTACAGTAATGGTGCCATTTACCAAGAAGCTTTTCATCTGTTCTTTGAAGACTCTCTTTTCTAGAGGTATTCCCTCTCACCACTCAAGTATTCGCGCAGAGATTCCTTTTCCCAATTGCAGCGCAGTGGGTCTCAGGCAGTGCAATAGGAGAGTGGGCGAAGGAGCGAACTGAAGCCGGCATGTGCAGCCGCGGCGTCCACTTAAATAATTCACTAGCGTCCCGCCAAATAACGAACGGAGACGCTTGCAGGTCCCCGGTGTCGGCTGCCTGCAGGTCCCAGGGGACTCCAGAGCATGTACGGCCGAAGACAAAGCGTCGCCTACG
Organism: Ischnura elegans; assembly: GCF_921293095.1. Taxonomy (NCBI): domain Eukaryota; kingdom Metazoa; phylum Arthropoda; class Insecta; order Odonata; family Coenagrionidae; genus Ischnura; species Ischnura elegans. The sequence continues at coordinate 19,115,596 of NC_060247.1, forward strand.
CGAAGACTATGCAGAGGGACAGAGGATTGAATATTCTAACGAGGAATACAATTCTCAGGAAATATTTCGGAGAGGTGTGATTATTTTATATATGCTAGATAATGAGGAAAATGATGGATGACCAGTGTTTCAGTAAATTAGCAATTCTTCTAAATTTTATTTTACTGGAGCTTTTCTATTCAAAGGCTTCGGTAGAATGAAGTCGGTAAAAATATTTTAATGATTATAATAAAATAATATTTAATGAACATACAAATTTTTAATCTTAGCTTAGGATATTCTGAATGCCTTCATGGGCATAGTTAATTTGGCATTGGAAACTGAAGAAAGAGGAGGGCATACCAGTGGTAAGCACTTCAAGTACATAAGACATTAAAGTCGTGAGTCCATGCATCAACGTTGCGTTCTTTCTTTGTATTTTGAAGTCATTTGCACTAAAACTTCACAGAATTCCATTCCTAAAGTTGAAATTATTCGATGTTGACATGACACGCTCACGTTAATTCCAAAACTCAGCCTTGTGGAATTCAAGTACATTCCCTAGGTTCTCAATGTACAAGTGTTCTGCCGGTTGGAGCGAAGGCAGCTGAGTAGTTCTCTCTTTAACCTTCCCTTTTCTAGGTCATCCATTAACTTTCCAGCGCATGAATCCTTTGGTCTTCCACCAAGGGTCCCGTAAGGACTTACGCCTTTTGCCGTGGCAGTGCTTACCATGGGTAAATCCTCCTCCTTTTATCACCTGAGCTTGCAATTCTAAACTCCAAAAAAAAGCAATTCAGTATGCCCCGATTTAGGAAGCAGAATAAGAATAATCAAAGTAATTAATGTATTCTTCTTTCCTTCTTTTTGATTTTTCAACACTGAATCAAAGGATTTTCCTCGATAATTAAATTCATTTCACAACTTAATTCACTTTCCTCACTCGATAGCGGGAGTATGGCACAAATTGACTTTCCGACTTTCAATAATCATTTTTCCTGACCAATACAAAGTTTTGACGAAAACGCTTTGCCATTATTTTCAAGACATACGCTAAGAAAAATGTGTACGTAAAATTTAAATATAGAGACTTTTGCGGTAGGCAATTGAATGCAAAAAAATCTTCAAAACTTTGCCAACGTCCATTAAGAAAACATTAATAAGCAAAATAAAGTGAGCTTATTTCCAGGCAAAATTCCCTCACCAAAAATGTTTATCATGGTTGGTATGTAAAATGAATAACTCCGTTAAGGTGCGACAGAAATCATGGGCTGGTCTACTTCTGTGAAAATCGAATCTGATTAAAATGTCATCATAATGGGCTTATTACCTCTAGCTAATTCTCTAGCCTTCTGCTCTATATTTAATGTTTATCAATCTATGGTAACTATTTCCTTGCTAAGAGTGAGAAAAACCAAAACATATGATAATTACTCATGAAAATAATGAGTAATTCAACTTTACACAAATAATGTGAAATCTTTAGCACAGATTTATAAATTACCACATATTCTCCCGTGACCGTGGTCAGGAAATTGAAAAAGATATCCCATGCGTTGAAATAATGAAAATCGCAAATATTTTCTCTAGGAATAAAAAGAAGCCATAAACTGTGCGACTGCTGCGAAAGCTGCGAGGAAACTGCAATTATTTTCTACACTTCTAAATTTTAAATTAAAATATTTACAATAGAAGCACGTCATTCACCACAATAGTAAGGCAGCGTGATGTAAACTACTTGCTCTGCTACTTATCTGGAGTTAACGTAAAATAAATCCGGAAAAAGTCAATAACAAATGTATCACAAAGAATTATAGAGGGTATCACACTTACAGTATTTTCACATGTCTGAGAGAAATTCCGCCTTCATGAATAGACAAAGATTATAAGTTAAGAACGTACTCTGCACTAATTCTTACGTGCTTCCCAAAGGTTATCAATAGTATTAATGACAAACACTTTATTGCTTCCACAATATATTTTTTTTTGACTGGTATCGGCTGTTACACCATTATCAAGTACAGAAAATACAAAAACAATATGGTGAGGACTGGTTCATTTATACTATGGTTGTTATTGGAGGGAGGTTGGGAAAGGTTATGTCGTTGACAAGGTTTCCTTTAGTTGCTATCTCCCAGATTTCCCAGGAATCCATCCTCCATTCGTGACTGATGTACTTGTGGTCGTAGTTTCACGACATAAAACCATGATATGTCACTTGGAAGGGCGGCAGGAATGAAAAGGTAATAAGATCCAACAGAATTAAACAACACCCTCCGTTTACGCGCTTTAATATTTCAAACGAGACATTTAAAGTACAGTTATTCAAACAAAAAGATGAATAGCGCTTTCTAAGAGATATTTTTAGCTTACATAGCGCAGTAGGGTTCTGTTTACCGCAAAACATTAAAATTACGGCCGGCGACTGAGTCCTGGAGTGTACACGGGCACTATCAAGACAATCCCGGGCGATAACTTGGCAATTCACCGTAGGGCAGGAAACGACACGCCAAGCTAACGAAGCGAATTAAAAAAATTAAGCAACTAAGGAAACAGTGACGGAAATAAATTTAAGCCTGAATAAATAGCTTTATGTTACCCGACTCATTTTTGTTTCTATATGAACTCCCAACACAAACTGCGGTACTCAGGAGGTAAGACTTCCAATTCGTTAAATAAATTATCTTGAGGAAATATCACTAAATATGAGAGGGTTTGCTGAAATGAGACATGGGGTGTGACCTTTGCCGAACCAATCTCAGGATTGTTGACTGATATGATAACAGTTGGTAAGCCCAAAAGTTCAGCAGCTTTAAAACAATTTATATGCCTCCATAAAAAACCACCACAACCCCACCTAAAATTAGGAAAACTCAAAAACTAAATGTTCATCTTGTTGTTATTTGAATCTAATCAGTATCATAATTATAAAAGAATTTTATGAGAACGATATGGAACCATATTTAGAATAAAATGATATACACTACGACGTTAACAACAGCATAACTATAAATGTATTATGCGGCTCAAAATAGAATCATTGTAGCGAACCGATTTCTGAGTAGAAAACGTCATGCGCTGCTTGGCTATTTCGTCTTATGGGTTGAACCATTGTGCCCGGCCTAGAGAAATGATTTCTCCTTTATCGAATTCCAGCGCCATCAGACATCGAGACCGGTCGGTAACGATAGATTATGTAAAACCCTTCAGTCTACTTTCAGTCACCTTTAGAGTTAAAGCAAAATATTTATGACATTGAGGTAAAGCTGTCAGGGAAAAAATGCGAGTGATAGTAAATTAGTCACCACAGTTCCGCACTTTTCTCATCGTTTTCTCTTCATCACCCTTTACTGCTCGCAAAAAAGATGTCACAACGGTTTCATATAACAAAGCCTCGAGAGCCTTTCATTCGAATACTGATCATCGGGCCCTTAGGTTGCACATTCGGCACAAGGAAACGAATAACGTGCGCGGAGAGCGTTCTGCGTGACTTGGAGTGCACGGGCCCGTGACTTAATGGCGATAAATGCACGGATGCCGTGGGGGACGCTTGGGCACGAGGTGTCGGCCGATGCACACAGCCACCTTCGAGCGGAAACAAACCGAGAGGAATGACCACACGGTTTCGGATCGCGTTGAGTATGACTTACGCGTGCGGGTACTCAATGAGGGGAGGGCAATGGGAGGAGAGAGTGGGGGATAAAGAAGGGATTTGTGATGAAAAAGAACAATAAGGGAGGCAAATACTACAGTGCCGCAATCGAAAATATTCATAAATCCTTCCAATCGGACAATTTCCGCCATAAAAACAACTAAGTACCATTCTACTACTTATTAATTGCTTCAACCTCCATCAGGAATAAGTACCAAGAAAATAAAAAAAGATATTCTGAAATTTATTTTAGGTCTCAAAAGAGACTATATTAGTCTTTGAAACGTTGATACCATCATGAAACCATTTTTAAGTTATTTCTCAATGAATGTTAATTATAAATAAGGCTTTTGCGAACGAAATTGGAAAATTTGTAGATCTTTGCCGTAATTCTTATACCTCTTGGGTATTCCATTGATACGGTGTTATCTATATATATAAAAGAAAGTCGAAAATCGTGTTAGTTAGAACACTTATAACTCGAGAACGGCTGCACCGATTTCAATGAGATTTGGTTCTTTGGATTCGTCTCAGGCGAGGTTAACATATAGGCCATTAAAAAAGGATAATTTCACAAAAAAAAATCATCTCTTTCCTATGGACATGCTTTTAGGAGTTATAGTAACACAACAATTGATAAGTCGGTCAAAACTACAAATTAAATAATTTGTTTTGTTTTTACCACTTTAATAACTGAATTTAGTAACAATATAACATTTTAATTACTAAATATATTCAAAATATTAATTAAATTGAAATTAAATTTTTAAAATTTAATTCGAGCTGATTATAAGCCCAGCCGTGGCCCAGCTCTAGTTGACACTTCACTACCGTGTTTGTAAACAAATCTCCAAGCAATTGTTGACAAACGGTAATGTCCGTGTTCCTGTCGAGGAATCGAATAATTTTAACTCATTTCCTTGGAATGATTGCAAATTAGTTTCAGTGAGCTCATCAACAAAGAGTTCCAGAATATGATTGATCACCAAAAGAATCAAATATGGTTGATTTAGCGAGCAAGAACGAAGATGTGGATGACTAAAACGAGGTAAATTCAAATAGTTCGTACTCTGCATGGATTCGAATCTTTTAAATGTGTAACAAACGAAGACGAAATCACCAACTATCTATCTCAATATTTTAAGTCCTTGGACGTACCTGGCTTACCAAGGCACGATTTACAGAGAAATGTAGTTTCTGTGCTCATGATCTTTCGAAGCCTAAACCAACCATAACTATCCAACGGAACGTGTTTGATCATTAAAAAAATTGGTGATGACGCAACTTTACTCAAAGGAAAATTCAAAGGTTAGGAAGTCCTCATTCCGTAGATTCCATGATCTCAACTCATATGCCCTTTTGAGCTTAAACGTATTCAATTTACAATTCGTGTTGCATTCGTGATAACGATTAAAAAATCGCATGGTCATTCTTTCAGTTTTTGTGTTGTTTGTGCTCATGTGCTAATGAAAACCCATGATTTTCTCATGGTCAATTTAGCGTGCTATGTTCACGAGTCGATAAACCATCCTCTCTATTTCTTCCTTCGCTTCAAGTGCGTAGCTAGGATAGGGGGTTTTGGGCGCAGCTAATACCACGGGTCTGTAGGGTATAGAAAACTGGCTAAGGTAAGCGGGAAGTGTGGGGGCACTTCCCCCAGACATTTTTTAAGATAAATGGTTCAAAATAGTGGGTTTTGTGGCTGTGTGAATAGTTAAATATGTTTTGTTTGTTAGTCATCCGTCCCCCTAATATTAATAACAAAATCTTTCATAAAAAAAATTCTCTAAGCTCTTGGGGAGGGGGATTTATCCCCCAAAACTTCCCCTCGCTGCGTCACTGCTTTGCTTCGCTATATTTATTTAGCTTCATCCGCTTCATCTTGCGCCTGATAACAAAACAAAAACTGTTGTTTCTCAGAAGGTGCTTGACGCAAGACATTAAACCCGAATGTGTAGGGCTCACCGTGGTGCGTTTTCGCATGCAGTACGTTTACGCAGTGCATTTTTTCCAAACAGAGATACTAAAACTGGCGCGCCTTAAGTCATTTAATGCGAATGCTGCTTCATAGGGTCTTTTCTTGCACGATTTTGAGCATCAGTCAAGCGTCGGTCTGGGGTCGTGTCAACCTGCCCCCTGAATGGGCCAAGTGTATGCAACAGACTTGGACCTAAAAACATTTTTTTACAGCTAATAACGCAAATAGCCAACAACTGAATGCGTATACTTTTTCTTCCATGAACTGCTTTATTAAACCACAATGCCCAAAATTTCTTAAGCTAAAACGTAAGAAAATTTGTTGAAAAAAATCCGCGTAAACGTGCTCCGATTCACACTATGAAGATTCAATAAAGAAAATGTCTTTCTGACAAGCAATTTTGGTACTCATTTACGTATTTTTATATAATTTGTATCCTTATTTTATTATAATAAATTAAACATGATTAAAAACGATACAGCCGCTCTTGATTTATAAATGGTGTAAGTAAACAGTAAGTTCATTGATTGTTAGGCGGTACAAAGTTCGCCGGGTCAGCTAGTATACAATAATGTAACTAATAGACGCTGCATAATATGTATACACATTTGACGCCTTGTTTAAAATAAATATGCCATAGGAATTAAAAGCGCTTGCACACCGATGCGAGGAAATTTAGGAGGCGATTGAGAGAAATCTGAGAAAGATTAGCAACTATTATAACTGGCAGTGATTTTATCACAATGATCTACTACGTTCCTCCCAATATCTGATCATCAGGAGAAACTAGTTAACGGAAAGAAAACCCCATTATTTCAAAGCTCAAGAAATAAAATATGGGATTTGTTATCGGATCAATTCACTAACTCGTGAGGCGTCTTCTTCTTGATCTTATAGGGAGAGAAAGGAGTTGAGTTCTTGATTGGATCGAAGAGGCTTAGAAGTGACGGAATAGGAAAAGAAGATGAAAAACGAGAATAAAGGTCAATGATTGTTCAAGAAGCACGAAAAACCACTGTAGTGAAGTTAAATTGCATCGCAAAATGTTTAAAGTGCTAGTCAAGTTCTTGTATTACTATACAATGAAACAAATCGTGCGCAAATATGTCCAATGAAAATATAGAACTATGTCTTATTCAATCAATATTACGCTTTCCCACCATGCCGTACCACTAACCATACATTATAGTTGGAAAACGGAGATTGAGATGCTAGCACGGTGTGAAACCCGGGACACAACTCTCACGATTTGCGGGTGGAGCATGCATGGATCGTGCCTAATTATAAGATATATTTTGAGAGTCCGAGAGCAATCGCCAAAGAAATAAGTTACTTAACAACTCCGAAACATCATCAGACATGAAACAACGCGATGGAAACCAGGAAACAATGAGAAAATCTACTCAGAAGTGTAGAAAAAAACCCGACACGCTACCTTTGGGGGTCACCATCGTTTCGACCATCGAAGATGATTTCGATTGCTCGAACGGGCCCGTGCGTGTTCCGCGGGTCGTGGCGTGGGGACAGGGCGTGCTGCGGAGGTGGAGGGGGGGGGGGGCAGATTGGGGAGGCGGGAGGTCAGAGCGGTGAGCCCCGGCTTGCCCCTCATAAATCAGTCAGGTGGAGCGCGAGGAATTAATGGGCCGTCTTGATGGACCGGGATAAACACGCAGGGCAGCCGGCTATCCACCCCCTCCCGCCCCACACCTGGCCAACCACGGCGACCCCTCCCCCCACCCACCCCAAATCACCCCGGACCGCGTCCACCTCCACTCCAGTCGCCACCGCTTTCCCGCTCATATAGGAGAGAGAGGACGCCCACCTCTTATTTCGAGGCAATTTATACCTTAGCCGCGACCCCGCGCCCCCTGGCTCACAGCACTCTTCCCTCCTTCCGCGCGCAGTCCTACCGGCATTCTCCGCGTCAAGATTTCTTAACCACCCTCACTCTCCGTTTTCCCTTCCACTACAAAGGAAGTCTAATTTTAAGTCTTGTTGTATTCAAATTAACACGGCTATGAAAAACACGATATTTTCATGCCGAATATTTATTGCATCTTCTATAAAAATAAAATATTCAACCGCGATAGGCGACAAATCGCGGCAGATTATAAGTAATTGTTGATTTTTTGGGACTAAACATCAGAATGTTTGAGTAAAATCATCAGTTTTATCGAATATAAGCCCACGCAGCGGGTGGTTTCCAATGGAACTTTCCATCGATGGGATGGTCGCCATCAACAAGTCTACATACCTATGTCAACGGCTATCTAAGTGACTTCAGGGTTATTCCCAGCTCTGCTCTAGTAGCAACGAGTAATAATAATAGATACCTACGGTCAAAAACTTTACCAAATTAAATAGACAGTCACATACTTCGACCATGATAAAAATTGGCAGCAACGGAAATCGAAGACTGCAAAAAATCGATTTTGTCCCCAATCGGCGATCATTTACAATCAACAGATAGGAAAACCAACAATGGCCATGAAATACATATTTTTTATGACTATAATCTGAATCGGAGCAGATCGATTTATTTTAGCCGAGAAAAGTCGATGGTAAAAATGGCCTATCGAACGATCCCGCAGCCTCGCCCACTATCACTGGGGAGTATACTCTATCGTCACCGAACCATTCTTTAGCACCCAAGCGTCTCTACCACAGTAACACATCCCCTTTCGTGCTTATATCGTCCGCCCGACACTTGCCTAACGCTTCGCGCCATCGCCGATCGTTTAGCCGCAATGGGAAGAATCGAGGTCACAGAATGGATGCCGCCGAATAGCGTAGGACGCGTCGCAGAAATCCCGATGACTTTTTCGCGAGTGCACCTCATTGCGAATTCCGGACGGTGAAACCGAATCCCCGAGCCACAGGGGAGTGTATGGAGGGGGCCCGGCGCCACCCAGCGCCATTCCCCACCATCGACTCTCTCGTAACGCACGGAAGTAAACAAGAGGGGAAGAGAATGAGGTCTTGCGGAAGGCTGGGACTTGGACTAAATGCACGATTGTCTCCCGGAAGCATAAAAATATGGCGCCGGCGATTTGCATATCAAAGGATTGTTCGTACCTTTCCACTTCCACCGTTTTTCTCGACAATACTGTTTTTCCCTTTGTACGCACAAAAATGAGACAGAATACCTGAAAATTTAATTTCCCTTTCCGTGATATCTCGTTCTGATGGGGACATAAGTTGCTGCGCGATATGAAAAAAGTCTCTCTCCACTACAGAGTTTTCGTACTTACACTCAGAGGTAAATTTAAACAAACATAAAGTTGCCAGGTTTGTTTGCATTGCATAAATAAACAAAGGTGATTTATGCCACACAAAAAGTAGTTCCGCTCCTGTTTCTTTGAGATTTTCAGAGGGTTGGACAATCTCCATCCGATCAAGATAAGTAACAGTATTTATTTAGTCGCGCCGAGTCATTTCACGTGGCTGCCTTCTTATACCTTATTGAGAGAGTTCTCTCAAAAATAAACAAGTAAACGTTATGTAACACCTCACATAAATTGGTCAAAGCCAAATAATTTCTTGCTAATTCATCACCAAAAAATACCATAGGCCGCAAATTATGCACTTATATCAAATACTAATATATTTCTTTACAATTTCTACCAAATGTGTGACCGTGCTCTTGGTAATCATATCAACGCTATAGCTTGAGAAAGCAATAGCGTCCACGCAAATAAGTAATCACATTCTTTTGGGATATTTCTCTCCATTTGCAAAATAGCAGTCCACTTTCTCGCACTGATTCATCATAAACAGTCTTAATGTACTTTAATAGCTGGCATGCATGCATACATATTGATATTGATTTATAAAGAAATTTTGCGAATTCAAGCCGTGAAAACTGTTCACCATTCCATTCTCCTAGTGAAAATTATATCTTCCTAGTCTATTCACAGAAGTCTCAAGAGTATTCCCCTCGCCCTAGCCGAACACAATTAAAAGACATCAGGTAGTAATATTCAACAAATTTGTTGGAGGGCTCATATTTACTACCTTAGACTAGTTTTCCTTAGATACTTTTTATCTTTTATGTACAGTTAAAATCTGTGTCTAAATTTTTATGCCAAAAACATAACGAAACTAATAACTTTGAAAAGCTATTCAGACTTAGAGATGCGGCATATTATGAGAACTTTTATTTAGAATTTCAATGAATCACTGAAGTAAAAAGGCATTTCTATAAATTAATTTTAAAGGAAAGCGAGTTCGCATGGAAATATATCCGATCTAAAGGCAGGCAAGCTTTATCCCATTTATGACCTGAAATCATCAGATTCTGTGTTTACTTTTTCATATAACTTCTACCTTTTAATTAATTTCTGAAAAAAGCTTAAAAATTGCAGCATTTATTAATTTATTATTATTTTTTATTACTTATATCAGTAGCAAGTGGCAGATGAGATCAGTGAGGCCTTTTTTAACGGCACTGTATCATACCATCATACCATTCAATAGGTATAAGAAGAGCAAATAGATTTCCCATACGATATTTGTTTACATGCATAGCAAATCAATAGTTGGGACTAATACTTGATATTGATTGCATCGAATAATATTAATGCTTCGAGAAGAATATATTTCAATAGCATCCACTCTACCGAGAGCCAATTAGAAAGGTCAGATGATGCATTCTATTGCATGAGGTCATACTTCATATAAATTAGACGAGGAAATCCTGCATACAATTTTAATGTTCAATCATCAGTCAGAGGACAAACTACATGTTATTCTAATTATTTTGAGAGAATAAGTGCCTTTTCTTACCCGGAAAAAGGAACATTTATGCAAAAAAAGATCAAACTTAATGATTACTCTTATATACTCTTTCGAAACAGTTATTGCGAGTGGAGAAGAATATCAATTAATCTATTGACTAAATTTACGATAAAATGTATTCAATACCTACTACTAGTATCCGCAAATAACAAACTTCCAGCCAGGGTGCATAGCGTAGGGCCCTTACCTGCAAAAGAAAAGGAATTCATTCTTGATTTTCAATATATTAATTCAATTAAAAATATTTGGTGCATAAAAATCCATTATTAAAATTAAGAAAATAATTTAAGTATATCCTTTGCACAAAATTACTCTACAAATTTAAATTTTTTTCTAATGTAATGAAGGAAACAAATCAAGTAGATACTCTAACATTGAGAGATAAACAATTCAAAATCATGCAGCAAAGCTTCCAGGAAAAATCATTGAAGTACAGCAGTCGTGCTGCATTTACACAGAGCAAAGTAATTGCAAAGCTGCATGGCACACTGACACACATTTCGGTCAAGAAGATGTCTCATCAATCGCTGTGTTCCGCATGCTTCAACACAGACACCCATCGCGGTTTCCTTTACCTTGGCAGAAAAACGAAACACATTTTTGGTGGCATATCGCATGAGTATCAAGGACGAAAAAAGTTAATAAATTCAGGGGAAAAAGTAAGCAAATGAAATAAAAATAGAGACACAAAGGAATGGTGAACGTACTCTTGCGGAGAATTCTCGCGGCGTCCCCAAAACAAAAGACACACGAATTCCGGAATGCCGAATAGCCGTGCGAGTCAGGATTACAGCGCGAGTGTAAGGAAGTTAAAAATAAAAATAAAATAAACCAAGGCAGAGAAGGGAGATATGCGTTGCATTTTTTTTCACTCTACCCTCCCATCTCACAGCATGGATATTTCCTCCATTTCCTATCCAAAGGTAAGTGAAGGCTCCCAGTGGGGACTGTTGGGGACGAATGCATTTTGCAGTCCGTGACCGCAGCCGACGGGTGATTACGATGATGGCTCGAATGATGATGATGATGATGACTGCGACGAGGACGACCGTGAGGATAATGACGGCTGTGGGACAGCTACGACGACGGGGGAGCACCAGTGTGGAGTGGTTTCAGCCGCGCGCCGCCTGGGCCGTGGGTGGAGGATGAAGAGGGGAATGGTGGAGGAGGAATGAACACAGCAGAAGAAGAGAGTCCGTAGGATGAGGAGGTTGGAGAATTGGATTTTGAGCGCGCAACCCGCTCGGGGTTCCCGGCCAGGAAATCGTGGAAAAAAGGCGGGAAATCAGGTGGGAGATTTGGCGGGACAATAATGGGAGGGAAAAGAGCTCGGCCACGACTTTGATTATCCATGGCTACGCGTATCAGGTATTGTATGAACATTGATTAATTTAAACATCTCACCCATTTTACAGGATTGGTTGAGGTCACACAACAAAATTATACTGCTATCCCATGAGCTCAACTCGTATGTAGTAGACAAACAGACGTCTTCTATGGTAACCAGCAGGGGCGTACCCAGTATCAAAATTAGGGGAGGGGGGCAAGCCATGGTGGTTCAAGTAGTAAAATTTTAGCACAGATAAGGTTAACAAAACCTAAATTTTAAGAAAATTATTACATCGCTTTATTAGTTCTTTAAATTATTTAGTTGGAAAAATTATGATTTTTATTTCAGTTCCATTACTTACGCTAACATTATTTTTCTTCAAAAGAAATTTTTTCAAAAGTTTCATTTTGAACTAACTTTCTTTTTGCTCCTAAAGGGGAGGGGCAGTTCAAATTAAAAAGGCAGAGACTTGAAGAAATTAGGCGACCGATAACGTTTATATAATAACGTAATAAATAAAAAATAAATAAATTAGTGATAAAAATGAGATTCAATCCATGTTACTTGTCTTGCGTGAGCAAAATACGTATTTTTGTAAATCAGGTCGCAAATGAGCTACCCAAGTACAAAGAGCAGCCATGTTACGTCAAAGTTACTAATAGTGTGAGACAAAGTATCCGTAATTAAGCGAGTGCATGAAAACGTAATTATAACACAGGAGACTAAAAAACCAATCACGGGGTACCATAGTTCTTTTTCATAGCCTTGTTCTAGACGGAGAGGCAACGACGAGATATGAATTCATATGCACAACAAATGCGAAAATAACTATTACCAGAATAATCAATGGTGCAACCCGAATCTGAAAAGACACAAGGAAGAGAAAAGTTAATTCTCTGTATACAAAGGTATTTTCCCAACAGAGTTTCACTCTCCGTATAAATTTTTTTTTTTAATTTTGATAAACCTTAAGCGATCGAGTAATAGAGTACTGACCAACAGCATCAGTGAATTCCATGATATTTGACATCCACTATTTCTAATATCTCATCCATTTCTTAGAATATTGTCCAAGGAAGAGATTAACTACGGTGGGGCAAGAGAAGTATTACGCATGATAACTATGAATGGTCCGATGAAATAACTTCTATTCACTGCATGTAAAGAGAAAATCTTTAATATTTTCAATGATAGGATAAAGTTGCTGTTACTTAATGCCGCTAAATTCTTCCGGCCACTAGCAATTTCTACACACAAAATGGGCAGAGTAGTTATGGGCCAAAAAAAGGAACGAAAAAAAATCACACCTTTTTTCCTGAAATTGCAGTGATATAACAATGAAAAAATAATGCGGGATTTGAATAAAGCCCAGTTGAACGTATCAAATATTACAAAATCTGAAATTGATTTCAATCGGAACGATTGTAACCAAAGTTAAAACTATCAATCCACAGCTCACTCACTTAATGCTTCAACTTGAATGTAGGTTTGAATAGGTGAGGAAAGAACTCACTTAGGACTAAGTACCGGGTGTGAAATCATTTCACACATTCAGGGTAGGGGGCAGTTCCTTTCCTTGGGCGAGCTCACTCATTGAGTATTTTGATAAGGTTTCTTAACTAATCACCCGGGATAAGAACCCGGGACCTTTATGTCAGTGATCAAGTGTTGTGGCTACCAATTTACCATGTTCCCCAATCAATCAATGGCTACCATGCATATATTTTCTCCATAATTCCCGATGCCACACATTAACAAGTGAAAGGACTCACAGGGGCAACACTTAAATGCAGGTGACTTGATATCGTCAAATAAAAGTTTGGCTTCTGAATTGGCTCCATTTTATTAACGCATGGATATTACGGACGAAATGCAATTTAAATTCATCGCACCATGTGCAATGAGGAATACTCATACACATTCGTTCCGGAGGAAAGGTTCCGCTTTAATGAGGCAGTTCAAAGTTTTCTTCATCTGCCGCAAGTAGTTTCCGGTACTTACGGAACGAAACCGTTGGTTGAGATATCTTATTTCAGATTCGTAACGCGGTGGTATGAGAGAGAAGGCGTATCTTGGAGGCGTTACCCCAGAGGATTCTGGTCTGGAGCAGGGGGCGGTGCGATAAGCAAGTCGTGAGGAGAGAAAGTTCGCTATCAGCAGGGCGAGGAGTGAAGAACGATCGGCGTAGAAGGCGAAAAGGAGCGTGAGAAAGTAGAAACTGCCAAGTGAGGCTCGCCTCGCCGGAGCTGGACTAACACAATGGGCTGACCTCTTCCTCGCCAGGGATCAGGCAAACGGATCCGAAGCAACGGCGATAATTACTTTCGATCGAGGTGGATCGTGACGACCGCGGTCCCGCTATAAGCAATGCGTCCGTTGCTTTTGAAATATTTTCCCTTGAGTTCCAAGAAATTTTAACCTGAGAGTTTCTAAAGAACTCTAGTTGTGAAACAAGGAAGAGACGAAGAAACAAAAACGGGCTTTAATTAATCCACACTGAAATTCACATGAATAAATAAAAGAAAAGTTATGACACACAGCCAATACACTGGATAATAAATTTTTGCATAGAGAAATTGTTTCGTATTTTTATAATGAAATTTATGAACGTAATAGTGTTGTGAACGAGAGGGAGTGTGAGAAAAATCTCTCGAAGTTTTAGCCACGGAACTCCACACACATTACACATTGCGCATCAACAGATAGGTAGGTATCGACAAGCAGAGATGTAAAGGAGCATGGCTGAGTCTTCACTGCACAAATAGCGTAACTGATTCCCTGGCTGCTAAGCAAACTACACATTAACATCCGGCGATAGTATCGACTACCAGATGAATGTGTACATAACCAGAGAAGGCACTGGAAACGCGCGAGGTACTCAGGGGGTGTCGTAGCCATGAAGGATCACAGAGCACAGAGGTCACTGTCAATCAACTGAGAATTCTGAGCTACCTCCCTCCTTGACTACTCAACATAGTGTCGTACGCGCTACAAATAGATAATTTCAATGACCTGAGAGAAAGATTTTGATCCTAATAAGTCTGGAAGGTGAACACAATGCGGTAATGTTAGATTTCACACATACGAGAAAATCCAGCAATATGTATTTATTAAATAGCAATTTAGGTCATGTGACACTAATTAACACTCAGTGAAGAAGTGCGAACCAAAGATTATTTTTGGAAAAAAATAATTACTGCAAAAAAAGGAATCAAAATTATGAATTTGTCATAAAATTCAATAATATATTATAATCTCATGAAAATGATGCTCTCAATTCCTAGTAATTTTAACACCATTTTACTTGGTACATGACCTATGTTAAGCACATCAAGAAGAAGGAACAAGGCAAGGAATGTTTCTTGAATTGCCTAAGTTTTGCTGCGCGTGTCCATCGTTTTGAGGACAGTCCTGCACGGCTAAATATGTGAATGAGACCAGCCGACCATACTAGAAACCATACCATACCAACCAAATCCACACAATATTTTACCCACTATGCACACAAGAAGGACAACTTGCAGTGACGAACCAACCCCATTCATAAGACCGGACCGACGAAACGTTGGGTGGGGGCTTGAAATTGTGCGCGGCACGAAAAACTTTGAATAAGTCATGTAGGTACGTGCTCGCCAACGGCGTCATCTGTGCAGAATGCACCGAGGGAGGGTGACAGAGTGCGTTCATAGCCCGCAACAACGTGGTGGAGTTTTGAAGCGCATGACGCGGAGAGTTCCCCCACGACACAAGGGCTCTCAGCGTACGTGCGAATCTCATGGAGGACCTGCCGCCTAAAATCCCTCCTCCCTACGCTCCTGGCGTCTCGCTCGCTCATGCACACGACGGACTGGAGTGGAGAATCTAAAAGAGCTTCTTCCCAAGAAAGTTGGAACTCACCAATTGGAGACATCATGTAGGATATTTTCGTGTGCTCAGTCCACCAACTTAGCCGTTGGCTCCAGCCGAAGTAATAATGGGCTTACTTTCTTGGGACATTATTGTTTTGGAGTCAGGTGTTGTTTTCCAAATATTGTCATTTAGGCACTTAATAAATATCGCCAGTGAATGCCGGTCTTGTCATATAGTATCAGTAGCCACTAAAAACATCTGCGGCATTTTGAATTATTATTAGGAACTCTGATTGATTAAATACCAGAAATAAAGAAATAAATGCCCGATTAAAAAAGAAGTCTTTGAAGACTATATACTATTTCCGAGTGAAATGTCCTCGGCCTTCAAAACTTTCATATAGTGTCTAACTCCAACATTTGGTATTAATTTTATATAATAAAAGACAGAACCAATGCAAAGTGCAATAAACCTCACCAGTCTTATTTTTATGTCACATATACCAGCCTGGTCCTTCAAATAAGTACAGTTCCATTCTAACTGAAAATCTAAGTTATAAGATATCTTTCACAAATAAAAAAGGATGAAACTCGAATTGGGAAGTCAAAAGTTTGGCAGCTAAAAATTTCGAGCTGTAAAACGCCGTTGTGCTGTTTCCGGGGCGATGGAGATGAATAAAATAAGGCATTGTTTCACAGCATTCCAACACATGTAGATGAATTTAATCCACGACGGCTGTGCATAATATACAGGAGATGGATATCGCCACCAAACCTTGAGCGCGTCCCAGCCTCCTTCACCACTTGCTACCCCTTCCCTGCGTGCGCTCATCCCTGCAGCCACTTCAAACTCACTTTGTCCGTCATCCAAACGAGTGAGTTCGGACGGAAATCTCGCACCCAGCAGCTCCGCTCTAACTCCCCGTGCAAGCATATCCGCCGCTCCGTCCGCGCCACGCCCCGTCTCGGGGGATATTAATGCGCGGATCCACTCAAAACACGAGGAAAACTAATATGCAGCACTTGAAGGCGGGAAATGAATAAGGTTCCCGCCAACCTCCGGGAGCTCTATCCACGCCTGTGCTGCCTCGCCGGATTACAGCCTTCGCCATAGTCCACGGATTACACGCCCGTCTCAAGGTCCTGAACAATGATTAATACGTTGTAATTACACTTCCTCATACTACTCGTGCCGGATGGGTCGCAATTGAAAGCCGCGAGAGAATGTTATCGCGTCTATTTTTGCAAGGGGGTTTCAATGTTCGCTTTATTCTATGCGGCCGTCACCGAAGTAACACTCCCACGTAGATAGATGGAAATTTGGAAACCCTCCCTCCAAATCAACTTAAGGCTGGACGGCGATATTTGGTGGAACTTGGTGACAGGAAACATAATAAAGATACACTGTTGTATGTTCCACTGAAGTTTTAATAACCAATCCAGGTTTCGACAGTACACGATGTCATTTTCCAAGGTTTGAAAAATGACATAGTGCATTGTCGAAACCTGGGTCGGTCATAAAAACTTCTGTGGAACATGCAACAGTATATATTTATTACGTTTCCTCCCTCCTAAGATAGCATCTAATGAGGGAAACACCAAGTGGACAATACAGGGACAGCTGATTGGAAAAAAGACCGGTAATAGGAATAGCATTTTAGATGACGTGTCTTTTGGGTAATTATACGTGAACACGTTAGAACTTAGTTTAGTGTGTATCTTTAATTGCTGGTTGCCATTCAAGCCGTGAAGCATGTGAATATTCAGCAGATTTAGAAATCATCAAAGTATTTTTTTTAGCTCGAATGTTAGACTTTAAATAAAATGATGCAAATAATTATTGTGGACTGGTCAATCATTATTTCAATGAAAAAATCAAAGGTGTAGAGTTTTATTGTAATTTTCAATTTATGCATTATAAGTAGGCGATAGCATGTGAAAATCCTCTATGATATCTATAGAAATAAGCTCAGGAGGAGAACCAGAGTTCTGTGAACCAGGTGCTTGGTAGAGTATGGAACACGCTACAATATTTGGCTTCTGGAATTTTAAACCTACCGTTTAAAAAGTTACTGATAAAGACGACCGTATCGTACACTATGCTCTAGTTGATCGATGACCTTTTATTCTTTCTATTAAAGAGAATATCATATTTAGAGAATTTAAGTCCAGTAATTGTAGGCAGCTTAACGAACTGACAGTTCGAGCAAGAAAATAACAATGGCAACAAATGCTTTCAATTTGGCAGCTTTGTGGTTCCAAAATCTGCAATACATTATTCGTAATAGCAGCCAACTTTTCATTAATAATTCACTCTTAAAAATTTCTAACAAATGAAGTTGGAAATTTTGTAATATATTATGAGATACAAATACGAATAGACAAATCAAATAAATCGATAAATCTACGAGGACAATGTAGATTATTTTTGAACGATATTGGATAGTAAATGATTATGTTCTACGCAAACAATAAACATAAATCTATAATGGCCCAGTAAAGATAGATGAGCACGTAGGCTTTAATTAAAACCTCATATATTAGTAATTTTCGCAACAATAGGGAGTAACACAGCCAGCAACTGCTAAAATATAATGGCGATCTACCGAAACTCCAAAATTAGTAAAATTTGCGAAACAATAGACCTAACGATAATTGGTAGCGTGTACTCGCAAAAAAGACCCATGATGGATAGCTCATTCCATTGGCCGGGAATCCAATATTTCCTCAACGGTATCCACCAATAGAGGGGTCCCATTAAAACCTAGATGCACATTGTTAGCGGATTTACAGAACATAAAAAGTTATTCGTCGCAATTGGGCATTTCCTGGGACGAAGGTATAAAAATCACCGAGTCCAAATTTCCTAGGGAACACCTGCCCATTCTCCTCTTTAAGAAGCTCTAACGTCTCACTTCTTCCTTCTTATATCCACAAGGGATGAAGGAAAAAAACAGGGAAGAAAATGCCTGAGGATATCCCATTATTAAAACAACCCAACGCCAAGCCATAATTTTTCTCCGTAGGGCAGCACCAACCTCCCGTAGACCATGCAACCGACCAAACGTGGCCCATATCAATCTTTTTCACCTTCCCTACCCGACTCCCCTTTCAAAGACCCAATTCCAGCCAGTTTTCCTACCTGAAAAAACCCACATATCCGACCCCCAAACCTCCAATGCTGAGCCACTTCACTCTTGACCAGCCAGCCCTTACTCCATGCTCCGGCTAGGACTCCGACCTTTACAAATCTAAAGCTGCCGATAGCAGACGGAAGAATTCCCGAACGAGACAACTGCTATGGATGGATATCCCCTCATTGTTGAGTTCTCAATGTGTCTCGCCATGTGAAACTACCTCTTTTAGTAGCAAACGCAGGGCAAATCATAGTGGACAACAATCGAACAACCTAATTTGATCGCAATTATTGTCATTCACCCATTTTCAATCAATATCTGTCTCATTCGTCAATGGATCCGGGCCGCTTCAAATTATCTAGCTTTCGTAGTATTTTCCTGTCATTGAAGCTACCCTAAGTCTTCTCTTCTGCGAAATAAAATTTTTTTTCAATGGTAGATTAAATATGGTGAGCGTAAATCGATCAACAGTTCTATTCAACTGTGAAATGCGAGGAACAATATGTAGGAGGAAATAGTTGGTATCGGCAGTTACATGAGATGAACTTGGATTCCATTTTGCATACAATGACATTAGCTTGGATTTAGGTTGCGTTTACATGAATAATACCGTTTTTTATTCTTTCAATATAATTGACTTGATGGACGGGTGATTTTTTACGGCGACCATCTACCGATAGTAATCGATATAAGATGGTCAACAATATTTCTGGATAAGTAGCTTGATTTTCGATAATTCAATACGTAAATTGATTTTCGATGGTAAACGACTAACTCTTTATATTAGTAGACACAGACGATGGCCAACGCCGTCTTTCGATTTCCGACGGCGATCGCTTGTCAAAGGTGGTTGACTGCTGATGAGCGTTGATTTTCGACGGAAGACTCTATTTTCTTTATGCGTTAAGTAGCTATTTATTCATTCGCTATTTATTTGACCTTTGAAAGCAGAAAAACGTTTGTCTTGGCTAGAAATTGATTTGAAAAATCACCAATATTTTGCCATTGCAAAACCGTTGGTCAATATCGTCCATGATGTTTTCGTTTGCCCAAACCAACCAAACAAACCAAATGGAATAAAGTGATGGCCTTATAGCAGCCTTCCAACACCTCCAAGACTAGAGGAATCCCAATGTTAAAAAAAAACCACCTGGGGTTTTGGTTTCAGGTAACCCCTCATCCCTCCAAACCCAACCGCTAACATTCTACCAATTTCGCTACATCATTCTTTCCCCAACCTTGTACCCTTGTCCCGGCTCAAATGTCTTAACTTGGAGCGCAATTATCTCCCTAACTTCACCACCTCTTGTTCCACTGTTCTTATCTCTTCGGGGTTTTCAAGGGTTCCGAGCTCGGGGACGACCCAGCCGGCAACCGCAAGGTAAAAGTGACCGCGTTTGTGGGGAAGTGCGTAAGAAAGGTTGCCGATTGAGACGAGGCGGGACGGGCAGCGGAGATGAGGCCTCTTCCCGAGGATGAAGACGGAGCGGCAACTATTAAGTGGGCAAGGCATGGCGGCAAAGAATCGGTCGTCGGGATAATAGCCTGGAAGGGGGAATGTGGGCCATTTTTCACGCCGCAGGGGGAAGTGAGGATGCGGAAAAGATTTTTGCCCTTGAAACTACATCGGACTCATTCCCATAGGTTTGAGGGATGGCGGTTGATTCTTCAGCTATCCAGTTCATAGCGATGCCCGAAAACTACAGTTTTTTTAACCTTTTTCCCCTTATGCCATAGTAAATATGTCTAAAATTTTCATGATTGATTCCTTTGAAATCCTAAAAAAAATACTTTGATATCAAGCTTCCGAGTCTATTTCCTTTCACGCCATTAAATTATATTTTTGTTTTCACTTTACACTCGGGATATATAAAATGAAATACGGAAGTCGTTCACCGTTAATTCATTGCTTTTAGATTCTCAGAATTTTGGTAAAATGAAGCGGGACAGATTACCAAGCCACGTGTTTAAAAACTGAAAGGAAATCGAAACATTTTCATCTGTTACTGATAATAGCAAATCAGAGAAGCACTGGCAGTAATTGCAGATATTCCTTAGTTGTTTCTTTCATCACGTGTCTTATCTCGTGAACTTTTGTTTTTATATCAAAACTTCAATGCTATGATAAGGCATAATTTGAATTAAAAATCCGTATGCAAGCTTAAAAATAACATTTTCTCCATTTCTGCCTCAAAGCGTTAATTCTCCGATGTATCTTGAGCTGAGTTATGGATAATCAAGGCTATTTAGCATCTTAAGCAGATATACCCATACCTAACCATTCGCTAAGCTTTAAAAAATGAAAGTGTTTAAACGAAGTCGCGCTCGATTATTCTTTACTGCAATCAAGTCCTTAAAATCCAAGGCTAAGTGGATAATTCATCCTTGTCTATACTGCAATATTGCTCAACACCATGACATATTTAACAAATGACAAAAACTACAAAAATGGAAGAGATAACACATAAG
Source organism: Ischnura elegans (assembly GCF_921293095.1). Classification (NCBI taxonomy): domain Eukaryota; kingdom Metazoa; phylum Arthropoda; class Insecta; order Odonata; family Coenagrionidae; genus Ischnura; species Ischnura elegans. The sequence continues at coordinate 19,136,786 of NC_060247.1, forward strand.
AACTTATGAATTATCTTTCAATTATTATCTTATTTTGTACTAATGTTATTGCATTATCCTATCTTTCATACTATGTTATGCATATGGTACTGTATAATCCTTATGTATATAATTATTTTCTTCCAATAGAGGAAAGAATTTCGAAACAAAACCTTCAAAACAAATTTCACCTCAACCTTTCCGGTCGAGGTGAAATTCTTTTCTGTGTTTTCTGCCATCACTCCATCTACGCGCCAGCATTGAGTCTACGTCGTTTTTTTGTGTGCTATTCATTTATTTCACCTTCTATTTGTATTTATGTTTGTGTACTCGACCTGATTGATAGTGAATTTGATTTATATTACATTACGCATGCATCCAGTCTCAAAGTAAAAGGCACACTTCATTGTTTTAGAGTTCAAAATATTTATCTCCATTGAAATCTCAGCGAGAGCAAATTTGTACATGTCAAGCATTCCCTATCGTATTTTAAACGGGCTCCTTGGTGCAGTGGCCTATTCACATGTCTCTACGAGCCTACCGGGCTACTCTGTACCTCGCTACCTGTTATTTGTGATGGAAGAAACATGTGACTGCAATTGCAGATGCCGTCGTCCGGACGCGACATGTTAACAATGGCCAATAATTCCCGGCTTGAGATAATTCTGAAGGCGATAATAACTATTCCAAAGTGATATTTTTACGCTGTATAGCTAGCCATAGTATATGATTGGGAAAACATATACAGAACACTACTGACTGACTTCGTGTAGTGGTCGTAATGGCTGAGAAACGTTCCGAAAGTCTCCATTTTCCTAAGTATGAAAAGTGATGAGTTATAGAATCGAATATCCTCGAAAATATTTTTTTAAATTTCGTATTATAAACATGGGATAGGTATAACCAGTCAACAATTAATAGCCTAAACTTTTACCACAGAATCAGTCACAATTAAATGCCTACACCAGGTTGACCGAACACTTACTGGGTAATACGAGGAGAATTAAACGTAAGGACTTAGTTTCACTTTCAGAGGACAAAAATAAATGATAAACTGTGACGCAAAAGTCAATAACTTGAGATCTACTACTTAAACTTACAGATTCGCGGGTGATAAATCTTTCACAATAATCCTTAGGAACAAATTCTTCCCGTAACCGAAGGCGAATGATTTTTCTCTAGATAGCGGCGAACAAATATGAGAAACGAACCCTGGGCACCATCTCCCCGAGCCGATGAAAGCCAGTTCCGTTTCCGAGTACCTACGCCAATTCAATTTCCTCGGTCAGCTCCGGTCATGGGCAAGTTTCTTAGAGCCATCAGAGAGCTTTCTCAGGGTTGCGTTCGATATAAAAGAAGGGAGCAAAAGTCGGGCACGGAATTAAGTGGAATGGGACACGAAGTTGGAGAAGAACCACTCACTCCACGCGGACGTTGCCGAATTGGAGAGACAACCAATAACAGGAATGGGAAAGCCTTCCTCTCTACGACGGAGGAAGTAGACGAGAAAAGGAGGTACTCTTCGGGAGGATAAGGGAGAAAAAACCAAGAGGCATTAGGGGGCCATGGGGGGGGAGGAGACAAAAGATGAAAGTGGTGGAGCTCCCTAAAACCATCGATGGAAGAGGAAAGAAATGAAGGGGAGAGCCACCCACGCTCGTCGAAATGGTCGAGGAGCAATATTAGGTTTTCGGTGCAAGATAGAAGACCAATAACGTAAAGGTAAAAGGAAGGTTAGTCTAAGGTGAACGTGGTTAGGATTACGAAAATTGAAGTAGTGGGAGTATTTTTTAGGCTTTTTCCAGGGATTATTGCAGGCTTAAGCTTAGATTGGACCCTAATTTTTTATTACGATCGGAATATGTAAAAGGTAATAAAACTGCCAAGTGAAAAGTTTATGGTCACTGAAGGCCCATACTTTGCATGTTGAGTATCACGATTGTTGATGTTCATCGGATTATGCTATGGATTGCAAAAAGGCCATGAATTTTTGTTTTTTGTAGCCTAGTTCTACACATGGGTATCTATATAGATTTTTTTCGCTCATGGGCGATATTTGACCCACATGGACCAATGTCATAGCATGTTTCCCAAGCAATTTCTGCCATATAGGCTCATCATTACATGTGTTTCTCAAGCGCAAAGCATAACGCGTTAACAACTGAGATTTCGTAGGTCAACTCTTATCGACGCATAACGCACTTGCCCACCAAAGTTCGTGGCAGCGTGAGCACAGGAAAGCTGGCTAAACTTTATTACCAGTTTCTGCAAAAATGCTTTTGATCAAAATAATTGACTGCGATCAAAAGCCAAAAAATATAATTTTACTGCCGTTATAAGTTTTTCAATCTCTTTCATAAATAGCTTTAAAACCAAAATATTGACATTAACCTAGACGGAAACCTATATCGAATGAAAAAAAGTAGTCAATGGAAGCCATCGTCGTCGTCATTATCAGTGAAAATCATATTCTACAATAATTTTGATCAATAAAAATAGCCGACTTAGAACGACGGAAAACAAATAATTATGCCCGAATCATCAAATTTGCCATCAAGAATCACGTCGCGCAAAAAGAATCCTTGATTATTAAAATAAATGAAGTGAATGAAAACAACCATTGACCGAAAGCGATGGTGTAACTTCCATATAGATGGGCACCGTCTCATCGTCGATACCCAAAATATTCTATAGTGGTTTCGACCGATCTGAAAACAAAAAAATCCCCAGCCAGAGAGGTGGAGAGGAGGTTTTGGTCAGAGTGTGGTTTTATGTTCCATGGCTCGCTGAGACTCCACCGGCGCCTTGGTTACCGGATGACGGTGAGCATAAAGGGATTTCGGCTGAAAAAAGGTAGCGGGGGACGGGTGGAGGAACTGGGGCGGGAGGCGGAGGGGGCGGGCGATGGGATGGGATTAGATGAAGTCATTACTTTTGCTGGGGCAGTGGGCAGACTGTGCAACTCCCACCAACCGCCTCGAGGCATTCCTCTTCCAACCTCCTGCTGGGACCTCCATCTTTGTACCTTCACTCCCATGCGATGCCCTCTAGGAAGTGTAGTGCGTGGGCCAACGCAAGCACAGACAGCCTTGTGACGGAGGAAACTGACCTCGGGAGATCTAGACCACTCAGAATTGTGGTGGACGTTTTCGACGGTTCAATACAATAAGCCATTGATGTTTTAGCCCACATTAACTATTAAAATGATGACTCTCAGCGCCAGCATCATCACGCACCATCAAATATGTTCAAAAGAGCCGGTCACCGCCAATTGTGTCCACTGCCATAAATTTACAGGATGTAGACCTAGATGGCCTAAATGACAATATCATCAATTCTCAAAAATGGACGAAATATGAAAATTCAAAATCATTTGATAATAAAATGATTCAAAATCAACTAAAGGCATCGCTACAGTGATTACTTTCGATACGCATTTCAACAAAGTCTATTCAGGGTTAATTGATGCCAGAGGCAATTGATAAACTACATTTAAGGACAAAGACCAATCTTAGCTCTTAAGGTAAGTAGTAAAAGTAAAATCACTGTATATTCGAGATCAATTAATTTTAAAAAATCGCCAATAAATAGAGCTAATTAATTAATTTCAACCATAAAAAACAAATATTGCCAATTATAAATGACCATCAGAAAAACCTGAATTCAGCTATTAGTGTTAACTCCAAGGTGTATTTGGACGGGACGCTATGTGCATACTATTGGTGCGGAGGAAGCTGACCTCGGGAAAATTTGACCCTTTCAAACTGTAATCAATTGTAAAGGGCGGAAGACCATCCAAATAATGGTATCTGGACGGAAAAAGATCCAGTTCCCACACAATTCTGATTCCATCTACCCATTCCGAACGTAACCCATACACCTCAACGTCTCACTATCTTTTGAATGAGGTGGAGGCAACGAGAAAACTAAGTCATCGCGGATGTTCGGTCTGTCGATTATAAAAATACTCGCTTTCATTAATTCTTCCCCATTTCCAAAGCGGGATCGGGACCAAAGAGCATTTTAAATGTTAACGGCCGAAAAATGCTAATTGACGCGAGCCCGACCATCTTCGGTCGGGTTTGCCGAGCAGACAGCCGTGTTTTTCCTTGGGTGGCCAGGCAACGGGGTGAGCGGAACAGAGGTGCAAAAACAATAGGAAGCTTTAGAGACGCATTGTTTTCGGGCATTTCATTATTTTCGGATGATGATGAGGGGTGGAATTTTTTCGTTCCTCTGATTCCAAGAAACAGGTTTGAAGCTCTAACGGCGAAGTAGATGGCTGCAGCACCCTGAAGCCCTAGCTCCACAAAAAGTTCGCGATTCGGTCTAGTTCCTGCTTCCGTCTCCATTTCCTACCGAGATTTCCAGGTAGAAAGAGAGGAATAAACATGCTCAAAAATATCTGTGCCTTCAAATAAAAAATATGAAGTCATTAACTCTTAGCAGAAGGAGTTCATGGCCAAAAAAATATAGGCGGATAGCAGTTTCAGCCCAAAAAATGAGAAAGTTGAATTCTACCATTATATTAAAATAACTTAAATTTTACTTAACGCCTTACGTGCTTTCTAATAACATATTTCCATTTGATTTGCAGAAAAATTGATTTGATCACCTGAAATGCAGTAGATTTAAGCCTAACACTGTGAATTCTACTAAGATTTGGGATATAAATATATGATGAAATTACTATTTGCTGCATATTATAAGATTGCAAAATTACAAAAAAAACAGAAATAGAAAATACGTTTAGATCAACCACATGAAAATTGCAAATAACCACATTCTCATTTCACTCAGTGAAATAAAAACGTTTTATAGAAACAATAATCCTGCATTTTGATGCTAAATAACGTTTTACACACTGTTTAAATGCCGCTAATTCACTGCGATTACTTTCTTCACGGACAGCAAATCCACGGGTAGCTTCATAAATTTAAGTGACTACTGTATCACAAAATAAAAAAATAATTAAACCTCCACGCGCTTGTCGGACGATTCTATCTCAATTTCTCGGAGCTGATTAACAAGCACAATTAACGACAACTACTGGTTGCCGGTTTTCATTACCCCAAATTTTGATCGAAGGCATTCGCCCTTCCGATTTTCATGCTGTGCGCGCAGTAGATCGTGCAGTTTTAGCCTACCATAATTATCGCTCGATAACTTTTTAAGCTAGCACCGAGCTTCATTTAATGAAAATCCAAATGGCGTAAAATATTTCGCATTCTCCCGTTTTTGCATGGAAAATTTTATCCCAAATCAATTTCTAAAATACAACGGTGGCTTCAGTCCTAAAACTTCGATCTGTATGGTATGTTAATTCGGCCGCCCGCTGCTTTCAACCATTGGAGCTCGAATTGGTTTCGGCATTCCCATTCCATCCACCCACATAACCATTCCTCCTTCTTCCTTCTCATTATCGGCGTTTTCCCTCCGTCACAAATTTTCATCTCAGCGCTTTCAACCATTTTTTCCGCCAGCCATAACGTTCTGCACACGAAACAAAGCAAATATCCAATTACCGGACACAGAATTTTCCGATTCATTTGAATTTAATCCTTTATTTGCCTACACGTAACGACGTCCACCTCTTTCTCATCCGCTAAAATTATAATCACGCTTTGTTTCTCCTCCCATAGAATAATTAATTCGCTTCCTTTGTGATACTTGCTTTCTATATTTTTGCTTTCACATCATTTTTCCTCTTCTTCATTTCTCGCCGCTGTCTGTGAAGTTTCCATACGTTCATGTCAGATACCAAACCTAATTCATGGTAATTATACCCCTTGAAAAATAATGGAATGGATTATTTTATACTTTTAAAAATAGAAAAGGAAAATTTTGATCTCCGCAGACAGGATGTACACCGGTGATACAGAAATTGTTAGGCATCCAAAACGTTTGTTCTGAGTTTGTTTATTCAAATACATGGAAAACAATCGAATCCGTTTCTGGTATTATCTGTCAATTGATACTGAGAGTAGTGAAGAGTTTGATCTGGAGAGTAGCTCTCTACGGTGCGGATACGTGGACGCTGAGGAATGAAGACGAGAGAAGATTGGAGGCATTCGAGATGTGGGTATGGAGAAGAATGGAAAAGGTGAAATGGACGGAGAGGAAAAGGAACGACGAAGTGAAAGAAGCGACGACTTAGATACGGAGGAGACAGACGGTATGGATGGGAGGAGTACTTAGCGGGAGGGGTTGTTGAAAATGGTGGTAGAGGGTAGAATATTAGGGAAACGAAGGAGGGGAAGGAAAATAATAGGATTTTTAGATAGATTGAAAGGGATTAGGCCTTACAGTGAATTGAAGAAGGCAGTGGTGGAAGGAAACGGAGGCTCCCAGAGCACTTCTTTAGTACTCCATGGAAACCTACCTTTATCAGTAGAATACTATAATAATAAAATGATGTTATTTAAATGTATTTCTATATTCACGGCTAGCCAAGAAACTTCTCACAAAGCTATTATAATTTTACCTTGCATGAATTTGTACAACAAATTGCATTGTGCTCATAAAGTTAACATAATTGACTTCATATTTTCGCATTACCCGGATCCGTAGCACCACCATTTTTTAAAGAGAAAAATGATGAATCTTTTCAATAAAAAAGCAAATGCTGTCTTGGATAGAAACAATAAGTATTTTAAATTAACTTAAATCAAATCTCAGTCAAACCATATGGGCTGAAGTACAAGCGTTTTTTACAAGCAGTTAGTCCTCTTCAACACTTTCCACAACAGACAGGTGTGTATGGCATTTCAACTTTCCACATTCTTTACTAATTTACACAGCTTGTGGCCAATCACGGCACCGACCGATCACCTCCTGATGTACGCCTCCCCGCAATGTGACAAAAATGAAAAATGCTCTTTTTGAGAAATTATTAAATTACTAAATAAGTTAAAATTGATGTTTTGAGGCGTAACTTTTTGAAAGCGATTCATAATGAAAATTGAAAAAGAAGAAACTTTGTGCACTCCATGTGAAAGCACAATGTTGTTTGTGCTTTCACATTGTTGCATTTTGCAAAATTTATAGTTCCACAGCAACAAATACGTGGATTAACTTCTAAAAGTTATAATAATCTGCACCTGTTAAATCGCAAGTATATTCTGGAATCAATACCCAATTCAATTTTCAATAAACCGATTAGTCTCCGTGTTAATTACTATTTCATACCCAATCGCTAATTCCACCATTCAACGCGCCCTTTTCCTTAGAACTTAATTTCAATTACTAACGAGCGTATAGAGCATATTTATGCCACTGAAAATTTAAGTTATCAATGCTTCAAATAATTATTTAGTATTTTCATTGCGTATTAATGGTACCGAGCCCTCATAATTAGTACGTAATTTAGACAAAGCTTGTGCGTTATGATCTACGCCTCGCCAAATATATTTCCACTGTCAGACCTCTATGATAAGCTAAATAAATGGGTGAGTTTTAAACTGATACCAAGGAGATTTTTGCAACCTTTTTACGCTTAACGGCCAGACTTAAGTGTAACTGGGGGCTGAATTTTCCCATCGGCAGGATTATTTGGGCCGCCTGTAGGTGTTACTACCGGTGCTATTTTCTTAAGATGATGTTTTAAAATTTAAATTAGCAGCTATAATTTCAGACATGAGCATTACACCTAAACTCAATAATCTTATAATGTCGTAATATTATCAATAGCTGTTGGAAGTAAGGGCCGCAAAGAATATATGCGGGGACGGTATGCGGCTGCCCGATAATGATAGTAATATGAGCTGCGCTAGTATTTAGAGCAATTAAAGATAGTTAGGTTCTTTTAAACAAAATCACCCGCGCTGGATTACCAAAAGGTGCATTACAAAATTTTAAAATGTCCCACGCACGTTTCGCCGTGGCATTGGCCGCCGGCAATACCTGCCCTTATGCAACACGGCGCCTGCAGGGGCATTATATCCACCGTGGACGTTGATTCTAGCGAAATGAAGGGGCTGGCCTGAGCAGTGGTTGAGACAATGAAGGGCGCGCGCTCAGACCTTGTGCTGGGATTCGCGCCCGAAGCCCCCGAGGATCGCTCTATCCCTCCATCGACGTTCCCCTCGGCGGATGTCAACTGCACCTCGAGTGCTCTCCCCATATACAGTTTGAGCTCGGTACACGCCGTTCTTCCGATTACGACCGTGCCCGAGAATCAACACCGGGATTGTCACAAGGAATACCTGGGAACTAATCGCAAATATCCCTCGCCACCGCCACTTCCATCGTTGCTCCCTTCCATTCGACTTCTAACGGGATGAAAATTTTCCAGCGATGATACGTTTTCGCCACCAGGAATAATGTGGAGTTGTCACAGTGAAAATGTTAAGATATTCAGAACCTACAGCGGTTATTTATAACGTTTGCTCAGCTTTTAATGGGTATAATTTGATTATTCAAGCAGTAAAATGTGATGAAATGAAAATAAAATATTTTAATGCTGTTATATCTTTTATTACGAAGGTTGCATAACTATTCACTTAATCACATAAATGACATCGATTTTGTAAAGTTTATTCTGATTTTTATTTTGGAAAAAAAACATCTCTAAAAAAAATATCTCATCATATCTATCTGGTGAGCAGAAGCTTCATCTTCATTACATGAATGACTTAACCTAGCACTAATTAATATCTTTTAGAACATCTGAAGCAAATATTTACCGATTGCAGTATTCTCTGCCATACGTCCACGTGATTAAAAGATTTTGACCTCCTTCAAAAGTCAGCCATCCAAAACAAGATATTACTTTCAACAACTTACTAAAACTAATAATAAGAAACTCAAATTTTGAATGATTGCTGCAGTGTAATATAAAAAAATTCAATATAACGAATTAGCGGGAAAGATATTACAGTTTGCTCCCCCGAACAGTGCTCATCAAATCCAGATATTTGATATCACTGTCATTTCCTCCTCATCATGTGACCACATAAATTTACACATATTAGCGTGCGGGAATTGAATCCAATTCTTTCCAAACAATTCGCCCTCTGTTGAATCAAAGGGATAAAAAAATACCGAGATATATCCCTCAATGTTGAGTGAAATTCTGTTCTTTTTTTTAGCGCAGGCGATGTGACCTTTAATAGCGTCGGCGGATGAGATTTATATTGCTCGTGGTCTACTTCAATTTTGGCTAGCTTTGGTTTCTTTCGGACTGTCGACTAATATAAACGCCTGATTTAACAGAGGCGCACCTCCTGTAGCTCAAAATTGTGAGCGTGTTCTCCGAGGATCCCTTTCCCCAGGGCAATAAATATATCTCATTTCCTTACTCCCATTCCACCCTTACGGGGTTCCTCCTAAAACACCCTCAACCCCCACCTCCACTTTTCACCCTTCCTCCCCCAGTCCCCTCACTCTTATATCATGCCCCACGCAACTTTGTCGTCTTTCTACTGTTTTCCTGTTGGCCCCGCTTTATCGTCATCCATTTGATGCATGCTGATAGCGAAACGGTTTAACAAATAACATTGTAGATATTATATTTTTTTTATAATCGGATCTAAATGGAATGTTAAATAATTTTTCAAGCGAGTTTTCAGATACATTTGGCAATGAATGATATACTGAAATCAAAAAACAAATTGACTTCATATATATGTACTTCAAATGAAGATGTACTTATTTTCCAAAATTGCTAATTTTAACTCGAAGAAAACAAGAAAAACGAAAGAGCAATCGCAAACACTAAATTAAGAAAACAAATCTATAGATTTCTATAGAAGCCTAAATATTCTATTTATATTAAATAAACCTCCCTAAATAAACTCTCAATTAAGAAACCGAATCAATAGATTTCATTGGAAACCTATATATTCTATCAAAAATTCTTCTTTTTTATCGGTAATCAAATAAAATATTAAGGTATTGGTGTAGTACATAAATAAACAATGTTTTAACACTGCATAAAATACTATTTAATCAACGATTAAATCGATGACACCAAGCAAGAGATAATCTATATTCTAAATGTGTATTTGCATTTACATATCAACGGTGCCACCGCAAAACAAGAAGCTAGATATGAACGAATAGCGATAAACTAAAATTATGGCAAGGTAGTAAAAAATTACAAGTATTTTCGGCCTTTTATTTATGATAATTAACATATGAATGGAGATTTTCAATTTTACTATGGAAAGATAGCATTATCAACGAGATTTTACTTTGATTAAAATAGACACAGGGTAGAAAATAAAATAGTATAACGTGAAACTTTCGCGAAGCCACATGATCTGTGAGTTTTCTCGAACAATTTTATGACATTAATAATAATATTTTCAAATTATTCAAAAATTCTCTCGTTCAAACAAATAAACGGATTTAAAAAAATCAATTTTTCGTATTTTTAAGCATTCATTTTTTTTTAAATCAAATGCACTAGTTACCTTCAAAACATATCAATTGTCTTAACGATGGTTTTTTTGATGCAAAGAATCTCTACTATCACTATTTATACATTTCCACATTTTTCTTTGACCTTGCTATCCAACCATCAAAACTCTCTTTCCTTTTTTTTTACCAAAACAAAACCGTTTTTCACACCATCGAGCTCATTCTCCAGGCTGCTCTTCCAGTAACGGCATTCTGGTAAACGCCTGGATCTTTTCTTCCATCCTAAATCGTCCTCCTCCACTTCTTTTCTCTCATACCTCCATCCTCATTCCCTTGCCAATCCCCTCCCCCCAACTCTCGGCTCTCATTTTTTTCTCCGAGTCTTCTTTCTCTCAAATTCCCACCCTCTTAACTCTCCCTCTCTTTCTGATTTTTCATTTTCGCAGGCGCTCGGGAAATTGGACCGCTTGATGAGTAACATTGATCAAGTGCCGCGCCCTTGTCCCTACCATTCACATCCCCTGTTTAGCTCTCATCCCATACACCCCCTGCCACTCACCCTTCGCGGCCTATGGGTCTTGCACAGGTTCTCATACCATTGCCTTCTCTCCCTCCCACGCTTCAAAATGCTTCTATACTCTACCGTCCAAATCCCGTTTGTCTCTCCGTCTTTTAAGTCCCCGAGCGTTATGTAACCAATTTGATCTCACATGCCAGTACTTATCCAATTCCCCTTGTTCCAATATTCATTTAAAATATGTATCATCAAGTAATTTAACAGTAAGTTAAATAATTTCATTCATCACCTACCGCTTCATGAAGAGTTATTATCGCAATCGAAGATTAATTGCTTTTATAGACCCATTCTTTCTGATGAATTTTAGCGTTTTATACGTTTAGATACTGCATTTGGAAAAAATATCCGATATAACGTCTATCATAGGAAAACACGTTTTTACCAACTCATTAAAAATATCTCTATGGATAAAAAGTCATTGCACATCCATTATACAGATAAAATTCTATTCTATCTCAATATTTACGGCTAGTGTGCCAACGATTCTGCAAAGCCAGGTAGCCTACTAAGTAAAGAACAAATTTGAAAATAAATATGTTTAAAGTCACACAATTTAGCACGAAATATTCAAAAATACTACCATTTGACTCAGGCATTGATTTCATTTGAGTGAAAATAAATAAAACTTTGCATTTGAAGAGCATTAATAACGTTTTAGAGCACTTCGGTTTCACGCTTTTTACGACGATCCGATTCCAGGGTAATGACCTAAGCGGACAGTCTGAAGATGCTTCGGTAGTTCTTCACCCGGAATCCTTGCTTCGCAGTTTCCATAGAAATCAATGCACGGGAATGAATGACCGTATCTGGGCGCAGCGTCTTAAAAAAGCAAATCACCAAGACCGCCGAGTCACCACCTAACCGACCGCTCTGCTTTCCTCAGAGGGAGAGGCGCGGGGCCATCGGCGCAAAACCACCACATCTGGAAATCTTAATTCTCGGAATCCTCTAATGGCTCCGCGGAGGCGTGGATGCTTTTACTCCTTACTTATCTCTCCCTTGACTCAGTTCCTTTGATGTCTCAACATTTACCTTCTCCGCCTGCTCGTCATCACGAAGACCCCATTCGCCGACCAACAGCATTTCCACCTGGACCACAGACGCAACATCCGAGACGGCCAAAACATCTCCCGCCACCAGAACACAAAAGAATCGAAAAAGGAGAAGAGAAAACGAAAGAAAGAAAAAAGCGTTTCTATCATCATGTGCGGTCATCTTCCGGGAGCGAGTCAGCAGCCAGATACACACAAATATTCACCCGCTCGCTCTATTCCGGAGAAAGGAGGGAGGGAGAAAGGATAAGATTCGGTGGTGGGTATGGAAGATGGTGGGTTTATCTCCTTCCCCGTTCTCGCGCCCACTACCCTGGAGGCCATTTTCTAAGGGGGTGGTCGAGAGAGGGGAGAGGGGGCGGGGGCATAGAGATCTCACGGGGCGGCAGCGGCAGGCGGGGAGGAGGACAGAGGCACCTGGGTGGCCTCATTACTAGGACGGGTGGGAGAAAGAGCGTAGCCTTGGGGGGAGGGGGCGGTCTGGCGAGGTTGGACTCGGAGGGAGGGGGGAGGATGGTGTGCGGTGCGGGGAAGGGGTAGATCGCTGGGGAATGAGTATCTGAGGTCTGGACTTTTTGGTTCTGAGAAGAGAGAGCAGGAGAAATACTATACTCACGGGCTCAGTTAAGGAGTAGCTGAATGACTGGCAACAATTTTTTTTTGTAATTTTTTACAATCGATTCACTAAAAATATCTGCTTATGTAAAAATTATTTAATTGTTTTCAGGGAATAATCTTTTTGATCTTGATACTCGTTTTGAGTGAAAAGGTTTACTCTCTGCATGACAGGCTTTTACATCCATCTTATTCTTCTCGAATTTTTTTCCTGAGTTGCATTTTAAATAGAGGTCTTTCAACTAGATGCGCAGGGAAAAATGCTGTATTGCTTTCAATAATTTGTTACATTTAAATATGATCATTTTGTTTAATAGCTTTAGATAAATATACCATGTAATGGATTCACGGTCTTGGGATTAGGAATATTTCCAAACGTTTATTTTGAGGTGAAGTGATTGATAACAGGGAAATTAATAAATTTCTTCGTCGAGGCCGATAAATTTTTAAAAAGCAACATAAATATCCGTTCCTATATGTCAAAAAAGGCAGCTGCTGCGATGGCTTGTGTACTGCACTCGCACGTAAATGATTATGAGATCACCGCTGATAATACCTGGGCAGAATTTAGTTGAGAGGAACGGAATTTTTCTCCGTTGAGATGAGTGCATCATCCTTAGGATTGAGGATGGAAAAAAATTAATGAATAAAAATATTGAAGATTAAAATAAATCATTAAATATTTTTCGACTATTTAATTTTACCAATATAGGTTTAAGATTTATATCTTATTTAATTTGTAAAAAATATTCTTAAGTAGAATGAAACGAAATTAGGTTTCCTACTCAATTTTTTAGCAAATTATACAATGCCGAATTTTGGCTTACAGCTTACTAAGCATACCAAGGTGATTTTAACAACCAGTTTTCTTATTTCCACAGAATAATTATCCGCCTTGCTATTATGCTTATGGAAATATGGACCTTAAAAAATGGAAGTACACTTTAAAGGTCAGACTAAATATCCAATCTGAAAGCAGCTAAGTAACCTTTAAGTCGTAAACTACAAGTTTTTGTGTTTAATTTTTACTAGTTTATTTTTCATGTAAATATCTCTCATTACTATAAGATTATTTTTTCTGGCCATTAAATTTAATTCCTAGTAATTACTTTAATTTAATATAGGTAATTAATTAATAAAAAATGAAACTTTACATTTAATTTATTTAGTCTGGTTAATTTAATAATGAAATATTGTACCAAATTTCCAAGGTGTAGTAGTTTCAAAGCAGACGTCCATTGCGGGAATCGTTCCCTCGCTCGCACTCTCTCTACCATCATCACGCCCGTGGTGCAGCGGCCTGAAGGGAAAGAGGTTTCTGGCGGTAGTTAAGAAAAGGCGCATTGTAAGGAATGGGTAGTAGACGATTGGGTAGACAAGCTGAGAATGATCAAGGGAAAAAGATGCCGGGAGAAGATGTCGGGAGGAATGAAGGCAAAAAATAAAAGAGACGCGGGCACGAGAAGAACGGTAGGATTGAGGCGGCACATTGCTCTCGAAAGAGGAGCGAGTATGACTCAATCGGAAAGAATACGTTTCAGCATGCGGTCCACGAAGAGTCTTAATTAAATTACGCACCCTCTGGCATATGGCTTGCGGAGAGGAACATGTGGACGAGTGGGAAATTAGGGCTCAGAATTGATGGTGCCGCGTCCCTCAAGAACCAAAAGGTAAGAAAAGAAACCATCTAGATAATCCATAGCGCCCTGAATTGGCGGTGAAAAATTGACATGCTAACTTTTATGTGCACCCAGATAATTTAAGGCACCTGCTGAAGCCTTCGTGTCACTATTGTACATAATAATAATATTTCAAGTCAAAATATGTGTTTTTACATGGCCGCTGCATGCAGAACGTCCATTGAGGTAATTAATTAATATTTTAGAATTTAATTATTCTAATTAAGATACATTTAAAAGACCTGTAATTCAAACAGTGCTTTGATGCCTAGTGTAAATATATTATCTTCACGCAGAGCACACAAGGTAGGGAAAAAATGAGGGAAAACTTCCACTGGTTTTCATAATTGCTGCACGAGTTATTTTTAGTTATGTAGATGATATTTCAAGTAATATAATTTCACAAAAAGCGATAAAATTCAATTGAAATATTTGATTAATGTTTGACAATCAAGTTTAATATTGATTCAAAAAGGCAGATATATGATAAATTAGATTCTTTTGGATTTTAAATGGGATTGAGAGGAAAAATGTCATAGAACTACCAAGAGGCCGTGACTTGAATCAATTTTTCCCGAGCGAAAAGAACTCTTAACTCGATACTCCAAGGTGGTAAAAAATATTTACTAGAGACATTTGGTATCGTTCTCGATGATTTGAATAGCAAAAGTATATAAAAGCGGAAGTAATGTCGGAGCGGTGCAACAGTATTTCCATTCATTCTTAGTGATTGGTCTAGACGATGCAGCTGATGCTATGAAGTTGCTACATAGTAAGCACATTGGTGGGACGAAGCCCAGAGTTGTCTATAGTGTGATTCGGTGCGCTCGAATAGTAATCTCAATTGACGAAGAAAAGTACTAGCGCCTTCTTTGTTTCGACAAAATTCCAATACATACGAAACTAGCCCCGAGCAATCTGGGGATGCCCCTGGAATAAAAAATGTTCCAGGATAATCAAAGTTACGTAAACACTAGCATTGGAGTTTCCCTCGTCATCTCCTCGCGGAGCGAACAGCTTGCATTTAACCCGGCCGTGCCCTCGGCGTGAGCCGTGGAATACGCAACCGGTAGATTTATAGCCTCGCAGGATCTAACCCTTAACTCGACGAATTTAATGCATGCTGCTCCCCCGGCAGCTCCTATTCACTCCAATTCAATCCGATCCAGGAAAGGATCGATTCTATGTAAGTGATACGGCCGCGGATAAATTGCTTTCCAGGGTCCAATCCGGAGAGGAGGGCAAATAAGATTTTTTTGGGTTCGAGGCATCGACGTCACCAACGCACTAAAGCCTACGTATAAGTGCAGGTGGCTGAGGCGGGTGGAGGATATGGAAAGCGACCAGTCCTGCTGAATTAGGAGACGGATGGGTCGCAGACAGGTCGATGAAGTGAATCAACTGTGGGGGAGCTTTAGGAGTACAAGGGAAGAAAAATCTGTCTCTGAGGAAAAATGCGTTCAAATCAAATAAAGGGCACGGCGCAAGTCATTGGGTTATAAATGGTGGGAGAGTTGGATTTACCGTAAACCGGGACAACTTTGCCCAGTGGGACAACTTTGCCAGGTTTTGAAAAATGTAATCGTTAGTGCCCTAATAAGTTCCCTAATTATCCAAGAAAAGGCCTATGTTTTCATGACATAAAACAGATATTGAGTGATAGCCTTTCAACACACTTGTACTCTTACGGGATTTTTGCAGGTATATATTAGTGTTTTGTTTTCATCGCGCAAAACTGAATATTTTGGTGGGCTATTTAAGTGTCTCGCCCTGCCCATTACCTCTACCGTAAGTAAAAACTTCTTGCATCGTTCAATTGAGCATATAATTTACTTTCAGAATCGCTTTAAATGGTAAAATGTATGTTTTAATTAGGTTTAATAATGTAACTTGGCAATGTTGCACCAGGAAGCTTGGTGAAAATGGGAAAACTTTGCCAACTGGCAATATTGTTATTTCTCAAGTTCTAGTACACTTTTTCCTAAGGGTGCGTTTTTCATATTCGTTCTATAGACCTTTCAGATGCCAAGACGCTTTAATATCAAGTTGGGAGGCCGCAGGTATCGAAATTATGATGACACTACGCTGCAAGTTGCTGTCCCTGCAGTGATTAATAATGAAATGAACAGTGGAGAAGCAGCCCTGAAATATAATATTCCACAGAGGACAATTGACAGTAAGGTGAAGTGTCACCATTCAAAGAATCCAGGGCGCCAGGCAGCATTGAGCAAGGATAAGGAAGAAGAGATCCTCGAACGTGTGCTTGTTTATGCAGACCGAGGAATGCCTTTTAATGCGATTGATTGATGATTGATTCGTTTTGTGTTCTTACACCATCGTTCAATCATTTATGACAATCTTTTGATGTTTCAGTCTTCGCTCCTTGTAAAAAATAAATGGAGAGCCATACTAACAGAGCATAAATTGTGGAACTTCACTAGTTATAAGACTCTCGAAAATAGAGCATTTCCATCACATTTGGTAAAACTTCTCAGTGCTTTGCATGAAGGAGGTAAAATGAACTCAAACATCATATCAGGGTTCGAGAAATGTGGCATCGCGCCACTCAATCCCAAAGACGTTTAGTCTTGAATTCCGGATGCATAGAAAACTGATCGTAATGACACTCCTGCAAGAGTAATTGCTTAAATTTTGAATTATCTTCAAGCCTGTCGTCGTAAACCAAACAAAATTTTGCCATAGAGAAGAAGACAGAAAATTAACGTGGCTCCAGGAGAAAACGTGGAAAAAATCATGCTTGATCACTTCCAAGCACCTCCATACAGAATCATATTGGAGGAACTTGTAAAAAGAAGAAAAATTGGGGGAATAACCATAGTATATTATGTTCAGTGCTTTGAGTATCTGTGTGAACCATTCTATATTTAAGAGTTTCCTAAGTTAAATTATTCATTGTTTTATTGATGTTTCCGCTGGATATAACTCTGTTGGCAAATTTGCCCCAGTTCCAGAGAATCT
Organism: Ischnura elegans; assembly: GCF_921293095.1. Lineage (NCBI taxonomy): Eukaryota > Metazoa > Arthropoda > Insecta > Odonata > Coenagrionidae > Ischnura > Ischnura elegans. Next base: position 19,154,029 of record NC_060247.1, read on the forward strand.
TTGCCAACTATGTTTTCAATTTTTTAACGTATAAACTTTTACTTAAGTTGTAATTTTTTCACACATTTTGAAAGTCGAGGCCAAGAGTAATAGCTGATAATTGTTTTAAATCATTTTCAGACATGAACTTACAAGAATGCAGTCGAAAAAGAAAAAAATGTGGCAAAGTTGTCCCGGTTTACCTACGATACCTCAATGGGAATATAGCATCAAACGTATCGCTATTTTAGTAATCACAAGCTTTTTGGGCTATTTCGACGTATCAATGTTCGGATTGCCCCAACTTTTCCCGATCAATGGTGGACGCTTTTTCATGGTAATACATAAAAATTTTTTTAAACAAAGAATTCCCGCTATATGATTCTTTAAATCGAAATTTGTACATGATTGACGTGAAAATTACTTATGACAAAATTCCCTATTCCCAGAGCACAATTTTAAATTAGCCGTGGGGAGACAACTTTTAAACACACGTCCCCAGAGAACCAGTGAATAAATAACTTATACATACATACTTAATAAAGATACAGGGAAAGGAATTTAAAAGCCAATAGGCACTGATAAGGAAATTAAGGAAATGAATGGTGCGGCACTATACATATGATCTTGAAAATATAAGGCTTAAAGCAAATAATAGATAGACGACAAATTTAGTAAGTATTACACCCATATTTGTCCAGAGAAGCAACGGATTAATCGTCCTCAGATCCAAAACTTTTAATTACCTACCGGAAAAATTACTCTTTTGACCATTAGGCAGTATTCATTTCTTCATAATTACATTATGTTTTCAATGTAAACGGCGAAATAAAAATTGTCGCTTTTTTAGGAACTCTGGTGAAATGATTCATTCTTATGCATCAATTAGGCATTATTTCAACGACTTGTAAAGAATATTTCAAGAACTGATGCCTAGTTTACCGTGTTCTCTTCCTCCACAGGACGCATATAAATGCAATTAATTTTATTCATTTACTTTTAATTGTAGGTACACAATGCATTCCATTCTTCTTTCTTTATAATTCAGAGTATCCGTAGGAAGTAAATTTAAGTTTTATAATGATAGAAAGAATTCGAAGTTGAGGGTGTGTCAACAAAAAATCGTTCACTTTCTTAATTATACTTATTGTTCTTCGATATTTGCACAGTAACATTCAAGCTAACTGGCTTCTAACAACAATTTGTGCAACTCATGCCGAGGATGAAGTTACTATCTCGATTATGATATTTGCATGATGGATCAAAATAATAAAACAAGTAATCGCAGAAAGATTTATCGAAGAGAACTATAAAAAAATTTAATCCTGCGCCACATCTTTAAAACTTAAAACCTAAATGATTATGAGAAGGAATAGAATACTAGATGCAATAAAAAGCAAATAAATGAACTAAATGCCGGAAAGCGACCAAGCAAGAAGAAAAAGCGGAAATAAATGTGAGGCAATGTAGAAAATAAGTAGGATTAAACACGAGCGGAAAATATGAATTGTGGTGGAAACGTACAAAATTTCGAGGAAAGGAATATAAGACGGAAGGAGGAGAGAGGGCATAAAAATGATACAAAGGATTGTAAGGTAGGGTCGGAGGCGAAGCATTGAGTGATGGGAAAAGACAATTGGGCCTCCTCAATAGGTGGGCTATGGGAAGGACCAACTACCGCGGGAGGAAATCAATTGAAGACAAAGAGAAGCACAAATGGATACACAAAGGCATCTACAGCCTATTTACGAAACAATAAACCCAGAAAATTTGCAAACATGTGCCTATATTAAAGAAGGTGACCTAAATAAAGGAAGCCATTCCGTAAAGTTGAGAAGACTTCCGCACTTGGGTAGATATCTGTCCACACGAATAAACAAAGAAGCCCATGATAAACATAATTATATCTCAGTTTACTTCATGCCAAGCAATTTCATCATCATATATATCCACGCTAAGCAAGAGATTTTTAAAATTAAAATATTACTTTCATCACAATCAATATAAAGTTCCACCACTTATTAAATGATAACCAAATGAATTCACCACGCAATGGAAGGAATAGAATTAACTTGCCGTAATCTCATCACGCATTCACAAGTAATCAACGTGAATACGAGGAAAGTGAGCTTATTTTATTTCAGAGCGAGACGATTAAGGTATCATGGAATATTCATAAGGTATTATTAATAAAGAAGTAAAAAACATGAATCTCAGGAAAACACTTCATCTAAATGAGCCAATAAATCATCCGTACAATTATATTAAAATACGCTAAAATAGATTCTGATCAAATATCATCGATCAAAGCAGTTTTAAGCTTCAAGAGAGCAACCAAGCTTTATACACTGACTTTGAAAAGCCTAATCAAAGTTTTGTAAAAATGCCTGTGAATATTAACTCCCTGGACTTTTAATTTTTTCTTTAATTAAAGGAAAAATTAATCACTGTGCTTCTTTACCGTAGAGCAAAACTCATACTTTGCTTTGTCACCGCAATAACAAGCAAAGCAGAACGCCGAACGGAAAGGAGACAGTAACAACCACTGACAAATGATCCACTACGCATCCGAGATGAGAAATGCAGAATAACACAAATTAAGGGCACGGAGAACATACCCGCCCCGCCCACTGCAATGATCACAAATCCCCAGGCGAGTAGGAAGGGGTTGGAAATCAGAGAGAGCTGGGGATTTGACTTAAAACCTGAGAGGGCACGTTTATGGCCACAAAACACCATATATGCTACGCTACGAGAGAGAACTACTCCCGCGATATGTAGTTACCTAAACAAAATTTATGCGGCAGGTATTACCCCGTGTCGCTCTATCCGTTTTAAAAGCAAGCCATCGGAAAATTTCCAGGAAACTTTTTAAATGTTACATAAGTGACTTCTCATAGTTCGGCTGGTGATTGTTCTGCTCGCTTAGCTCTCAAGGCACATACGTAGACGAGGCAGTCACCACCGACATAGCATATATAACATGGGCAGGAGGGGGCCTCTGCCCCCCTAGAAGCAAAAGTAAATTTATTTCAAGCGAAATTTTTTAACTAATTTTCTTCAAATCCAAGAAAATAGATATTATTTAAAGACATACACTGAAAATAAAAATATTTTCCGAGAAAATAATCTTGAAAATCAATAAAGCGTTGTTATAATTTACTTGAAATTTTGGTTTCATAGCCTTTTCTATGTTCTGTAGCCTGAACGACCCCGAATTACCCCTTTCTAGTTTAGATCATGGGAACTACCTTAATCTATAATGAAGCAAACTCAATGCAAGAATACGTAAGGTTTTATTCTGGAGGCGATATTAGTTATGCTTTAACCATGACTGGATTGACATGATAACATTATATGACTTACCCCGTCTTCTTTGGTTTTCCATCTCCTGATAGTTCTTTGCGTTGCATTCAATGCGTGCATCTATTAAGTCCTGAGGACGATTCCCTGCGATTTGTCTCACAACTATTCACCCTTCGAAGCTTTGGTAGACATGAATGATGAAACAACCGCTGTGGTAATCACCTTAATTGCCTCGCTCAAACACAATAATGTCGTCATATCGTTGCAGGAAAAACAAATTGGTGATGAATCAAACATCAATGGAACATAGATAGCGAGAACCGTTCTCTAGGTATAGTGGCTTATCGAATGTCTAAGTACAGAGCGCTGCTTCGCTCAGCAACACATTCGGCGTGTAGCGGCCCTTGGGACAGGGTGCGAGCTAAGGAAAGGAGAAGGGAAAGTGGTGAGAGGGGAATGGGGGAATAGAAGGAAGATTTGCTCGGGAGATGAATGGGTTGCGAATAAAGCGAGGGGAGTCATCGTGAGTGGATTTTAAGGGGAATTCGGGAGAGGGGGAGGGGATGTTGAAGAGCGGGGAAACAAAGAAGAAACTGACTGCGGACCGCGTGGACTGGGAGACAAAAGGGCGTGGCGGTGCGACGGAGGAGGAAATTAGAGCTGGGGGATGCTACGAAGGGCCGGAAATGAGAACTGGGGTGGACCCGACACATGCGTGAGAGCGATTGTGTGTGTATAGGAGTCACTTCCCTGAATCTTGCCCCGCGGCAAGAGAAACCAATTCCTCCTCCTAGGGTCCATCCTCATCTCTGGTAATAGCCAAAGAGGGTGGGGACAGTGGCAACATAGCGAGGAAAAGTTGGGTAGAAGCCCACTATGAGGTAAGAGAGTTAAATCAATGGTCAAACGGTTATGAGTAGACCTTGTAAGCTGGCAGAGCCATAGGAACCACAAGTTGATCTGAATTACTGGAGTTGATACACCACTATGATAAACATTTTGGAATGAAGTGAGACAAAAATACATGGTAAATCTTACCGCAGAGGCAAATTTGGAATTATCCACTGCGGTAATAAATAAACTACAATCATTAATTCATGAGCCAAAGTTTCCGTGGACCCTTTTTGTCCTCCCTCCGTCTACCTTTAGTCCGGGTAATGGCTAAAGTGGACGGTAAGCAGTAGCGTAATGAATTGCTGATGAAATTTAGATGTGCCCGTGATACAAAATCGTAATGTTGGGGATATGCTTCCGGAATAGTCTCTCAGAAAAAAAGGTTGAGCTATTAGAGAGACTTCACTGATGGGACTTTCATGGAAATTAATTATTCTACTTGTTGAAAATCCCTCAACACCTCCACCTCCGGCATTCCTCTGGATAATACGAGGGGAGACCCAAAAATAACCGGACACTATTTTAAAAAATTAAAAATTTAATTTTTTGTCTTATAAACACTAGTCACCTTACTCTCCATTTAAACTGATACATTGGGTAAAACGTTTTTCCACTGCGCGGAACACCTTTGGTACTCGTTTCCGATGCCTTGCACGACCACCGTCGATTCAATTTTCACCTCCGTGATGTGATTAAAACATTTCCCTTTCATCACAATTTTCATCTTGGGAAACAAAAGGAAATTACAAGGTGCGAGATCTAGCGAGTAGGGTGGGTGAGAAAGTAGCGTCATGCAAGTTTTACCAAAAACTCAAGTCGCGACAAGCATTGACATGTGCCCCATTTTGATCAGGAGTCAGCAAACGGAGGATGGATTTCGTCGTGATTCGCCTCATTCGCTAATTTTCAGCTTAAATTCACCGCAATGAACTCAAAGAAAGACCAGATTGTTCAGCGAGTTCGTAAATGGTACGCCTCTTATCCTCGTGCACAAAGGCACGATTTTTTTATCCACATTTTCATCAGTTCTGGACCTGGAAGGCCGGCCCGGGCGTTGAATGTCTTCGATCGACATGTTGCCGCGTTTGAATTCCGAATACCACTCGTGCACTTCAGTTCTCTTTAAGGCGTGTTCTTTATAAGCTGTAGACAAAATATTAAACGTGTCCGACTACATTTTAGGTAGCAGAGAACAAATTTCAACGCTGCACACTGTTCTCGAATACCAGCCTTTTTAAAAATCGAAGAATTCAAAAAAACATTTTGGATGTAAACTGTCACAGGGGTTCGCTACAAACGAGTGAAGGCATGCCGCTTCGCATATTGACTTAGAAATGATGAAATAACACCCATATAGTGGAAGAAGAAATATAAGAGTTCCGTGTGCAGCGATTTCCGTCCGGTTATTTTTAGGTCCACTCTCCTCTATCATCCTTCTTCACCATCATTTCTACAGTGCGTATTTACATCGTCAAAAAGTGATCAAGAAACATTATAGAATTAATATTATGATGCAAAATTTATGAGTTTGATAGGCACATTTTTGTACGTTGCGTTTTACAGAATTGTTGACGTCACTCCTTGGACACGTCCGCAAAGCGGGCTCTGTGAACGCAGCAACAGAGGGTAAAATTCATTCTATATCGCACTGGGCATGATGAAGGTTTATCTAATGTTTTTGTTGGACAAGTGGCGCACAGCACGTTGCCCAGTGGTTTCGCACGAAAAACGATGATCACGAGGTCTTTTGAGTCCACAGTAACACACACCGGACGGCATACCCGCAAGGGGCAAAGGAGGAGTGGAAAGGGGGGGGGGGGGGAGGAAGAAAAGTGGGAGTTATATAGGGACGGAGTTTTCCTGTGTGTATTGCTATTATTTTTTCTCATCCCCTCCACCATACGAAACGAGGTGAATTATCTCTCTGTTGTTGAACTAGTTGCCCGGAGCTACCGCTCCCTTTGAGGAATAAAACGCGAAAATTCAGGCGGAAATAAAAAACAAAAATAAAACAATAGACGAGCGACGTGGCTCATTCCCCAATTCACATGGCGCGCCAATCGAAATACACCCCGGACTCGGAAGCGGACACAGCTCGCCGTTTTCGACTTCATGAGCGGTCCTCGCTGGCGCACTTCAAAGCAGCCAATTAGCCCGAAAGTCATGAGGAATGACTTGGAATCCTTAATTTCAATTCCGGGGAGCGGGATATGGGAAGCAGATTTCCAACCGGAAATTAAGACAGGAATTTTAGAGCAAGTAGGACATGCGAATGCACAAAATTACAGGAATTAGGTCCTGGGGGCCGAATTGCAAGCCTGAAATGGTAATTATGGGAATGATTTCAAATGGTACCTAAGTCCTACGTGAGAATATTTAATGCAGAAATAGGAAAATCCCCGTCTTTGTTGTCGATGTTACGTGCACGATGACGGTAAACTTCCTTCATGAACGTGCTATTTTCTCCATTACATTAATTTCAATCGTAAATATGCAAGCGCACCTTAATTTTATGTGTAGTAACCATTTATTTTTTCTAAAAATTAGGTGTTTAAGCATACAGTGTATTGTTTTGCGTTCACGAAAAAAATGCCACCATTTATAGTTGGAAGTTTTTTTTTTTTTTGTCAGTGGTCACAGCAAATAACCAGTTTTTATCATTTTAAAGCTCAATTTTGAGTTCTTGTAGCAATTCAAATTTGAAACAATGAATATCAATAGATTATTTCTCCAAAATTTCTAGAAGAGCCAATGGTTTTTTCAAAACACGGAGAGTTTCACGGCATAAACATGATACTTATGAATTGTGTAAATATAATTTCCAAATACAGAGATTTTGAATCATTACCCCAATTCTTCTCCTATAAATGATGAAATCTTTTTAAAATAAAAAATTGTGAATTCATAAAGTGCGCTCATTGCTATATGGTACTTCATTCAATAAGTATAGAAAAAAAAACAATCCATACCACTTTATCACATTACAACATTAATAATTTATAAAACGTACGGGGGTCCCAGCTTTACATGCCTGTTCACTTTTTAACATGTTAGAGGGAGGAAATTAAATGCAGTCAAGTCGATTACCAATCCTCCTTTTATTACCAATACAACAGCAGGGTGGCCAAGTCTAGCCACATTGGCAAAAGAATTTAATAAAATTAAGGCAATAAATGCAGTTATAATAAAATACTTGCCCGTATTAATGTAAACACTTCTGGCAAAGCACCCTTACAAATTCCGGAATGAAAACGTTACGGAGGGCAGTTTAAACCACTATTACGACCTATAAACGGAGCGGAGAGGCTAGGAAGGTGGAAAAAAGCGGGGAAGGGTGCAGGAAGTGAGATGGGAGCGAGACCAACGAAACGCAATAGTCATTGGTTAAAATAAAAAAAGGAGGAAAAAGGCCCCCCTCACGCCATAAAAGGGAAATTAAGCCCCCAGATAGGTATCCTATGCGGAAAATTGGACTAGTAGGGCCCATTCAACGCACGGCACCCATTTCACCGCGCAAAGCACCCACCCAAAGAGGGGAAGAGGATGAGGAGTGAGAGAAGAAAGAGAGGGGAGGGAGAATAAGGATGGGAGGCGTATGGCAGGAGTAGCAGGTATAAATGGAAAATACAGGAATGGCGTTAAATAGCAGTAATTACCAGCCGCCACTGTTTGTACTACTTCACTGAATGCAATGCAATGGCAGAGGAAAGGATGGAAGGATATAATGGTTGAGGCAGGAAAATGTGGAATGGAATTAGGAAAAAATGATTGAATATGGTATTTCAAATATGTGAAAGAGAATTAAAATCATATGATCCATTGAGAGACGAGGAGGAACTACGAAGAGAAACCCGGCATTCCTAACTGAGGACTAAGCTGTGAAGCCCCAACCAATTGACGGAGAAAGCAGTGCATTGCAAGTGCCAACCGAAGTAAATGACATTAAATAATCTCTGCCACCAAGTATTTTGAACCCATGTCATACGGATACAAAACTAAGACTTAACCTCTTACAAAAATCGGATACCTGCATAGGAAAGACTTATTTACGCTGAAGCATTACACCATCTTAGTTTTAAAAAAGTACCATATTGTATGGTAAACAACAAAATATGATAAAATTAGGAATTGCACGTTGCGTAAATGCAATAACATCTGGGTTGTTGCATGACAAGAACTTGAAAAAAATAACTCTGTACACACACTTATTGAGAAATATAACACGGATACAGCACTAACATATCTAATAAACTGCTTACATTGTACCGTGATTAAGAGCAAAGAGAACAAAATCACATACTGCCAGCAATCGTAATGGATATGACCGATGTAAGGTAGCCAGTGCAGATCAATTCCCTAATCTATTCAGTCACGTATAAGTGTCGATGATTTTCTAGAACTTTAATACAATAAAATATCTTACCCCATGACATTCTCAAAAATCCTCCCATCGCATACTCTTGCATATGCGATATACAAACAATAATCAACGCAGCCAAGGCCCAAAATTCTTTCTGAAATTGTGCTAAATTCAAGAGCTGTATAGTCCAGCAAAATAATTGGGTGAGGATGGTATAAAGTGAGTGTTTAGGAGTCGAAAAAGCGTGCACATGAATACAGCAGAATAAGGGTAAGAAGAATGAAGGGCGAAGGCAGTGGATACGAGATTGGAGGTGAGATGAGATAGGTGGTCGGGGCTGGCACGCGGGGGCAGATCTTGGGGTGGTCGACGGCTTGCGTTATAATTAGGGTGGGATTATGGATGGTGACTGGGCGAGGTCGGGAAAAAAAGATAAAAAACCCACACACGCATGACCTTAAGTAACGCAAACACAGGGACGGGTAAGGGGTAATGGTATCTATTTATGAGAAAATCCTGTTGAGAGAGGGAGGTGGGGGGGACTTCGGCGTTTGAAGAACGCGGACTGCGATATGAGGGGGAAAAAATTAGATTGAAGAGATAGGGCTTGTCCAGTTTATGTGCGCCGAGTAAAGGAGGCAGGAGATCACACGGAAAGTTAGCACGACAGAGAAATATATGCCGGGGGAGGGATAAGGCAGATAGCTCCAAGCCTATTAGGTGGGGAGCGGTCTTCGGTGAAGTCGCCGTTACACCAATAGCGGGGCCACGTAAATGGACTCATCGGCCACCGGGATAACACCCCTCGGCTCCGGGCTCTTAATTTGCCTGACAGTGGGGGGGTTTAAGAGCCATCTAAAAGTGCTCTGGATTTCCGTGAAAAGTATCGGAAATCACCTATTTAACACCCAATCGATATCGCAAGCGGAAGGAGCAGTGGTGAAAATATTTTTTTACGGAGAATGAGGAAAAGAAATCTCTATTGTAACTAGAATGCTTTCATAGTCACGTAACTGTCAAAGGATGTCTGAACTTCAGGTTATACTTTTACAACCGACTATAATATTTAGGACTCACTTTTTTTAAATTACGTCATTAGTAGAGGCGACATTACATTACATTAATTAATTACAAATATTTAAAATAAACTTCTTCTATAGTGTGATCAGCATAAATATATAGCTTTAACAGATTAAGTTCACGTCACCAATTAGTTTCTGTACACACGTTTTCGAATGGACCAAAAAGAAGCGATTTTATAAAATAATTTGGCCCATAATGCTTCCACTTTCTGATATAGCGCTCACTCGTTATTAACGCACTTAACTACAACGTCATAATGAGCAGACATTTACGACATCAAATTCACGCTACCCAGTACTCTTTGCAAAGCAAGCAGCTCTCAATCTCGGGAAAGAGGTAAAGCTTGGGAAATTTGTTCAACGTATGGTCTGTCTTCTAATAAATATCAAGGGCTATTAACATCTTGAGTTATTTATTTTAAACAAGAGTCCCATATTATTTCCCTTCTAGCTGGCCACAACGTATGAGCCAGTTATATATTTTATCTTTCATTTCCTCGGACGAAAGGCTACGACTTTGGTGGGGACGCAATCGGGCAAGAAGAAAACGTGCAGAACACCCTTCCTGCATAATGCGGTAAAAAATGTGGAGGCGCAGGGAAGAAGGGTGGAGACAGGAGGGGATGGGAGGTTAAAACCTTGTAGAGGCTTGGCTAGGGACCCAATTTGAACGAAAAATAACTCTTGATGATGCTAAATGAAAGGAAATTAAAAGTGCGAGATAAGAGAAGCAAAAATGAGAGCTGCGGGCGGGGAGTGAAGTTGGAATAACCTAGGAGGTAAAAAAATATTCATGGGGGCGTGGAAGAAGCAACCGACCATCTGATTCTTTTGAGGACGGACGCACTAAGGTTTAGGAAGGAAATTGAATGGAAAACAGGCGCTGAAACCGGGGTAATGATCCGAGCGAAGAGAGGTGGAGATGGTCCAGAGTTATCAAAAGAGAATTCTTTTCTGCTACCCAAAGCTACGGCAGGTACCTACCTCAATATGGGCGTTTCCGGTGCCAAACTGAGTGGATAATTTTATGATAGTCATGGACCAGACCATTTAATTTAGGCACTAAGGCGAGAGAAGCTTAATGCAGAGGATTCCATGATATTGAAACGTTCAAACGAATATTCTGGATTTTTCAGAAAAACTTGCTGTCAACCATCCTAAGTATCATCTTAAGTCCTATTATCGTGTCCTTACAAGTGGAATGAATTGGGAATGGACAAACCCTTCCGATAAAATGCCATTCGGAAGAAGCATGAAACGAAACTAACCCGAGTGAGTAGAAATTTAACTGAAACCAGCATAAAAATAAATGGGTTTTAGAAAAATTAAGTACATCTATATGGGCCAAACAGCGAATGGGCCAAACAGCGTACCACACCGTTAATAATTATTAAAATAATATTACCGTGAGAAAAGATGCGAATATTTGAGAAAAAGGATAAATATTTAACAAAAATAGGTCTCATTAACCAAATTGTTTTCGGCTACATGGCCATCATTATAGCCAAACATGATAAAAGCGAAAATAAATTCAATTTTTGACTAAAGGTTAGTGGCAATGAATGAAAACATAAGTTAATAAGCTACTTAAAGCAAGGAAATTGTTTATGCGAAAAATGTAAGTTAAACTCTTTCATTAAGACACGGGAAAATAGTTTTAAGATTTATCAAACACCGCAATAATACCACCAACAATCGGCGGAATCAAATGAAATACAGTGGACAGGAATACAGTATCCTGCGTCTTTCTCGCCATACGGCAAGTAGTTCCTATCCCGAGAAAGTATTAGCTATTCCTAACATGGCTCCAGAAATCGCGACCTCTTTGTAAGGCAGCAATGCACACACTCCAAGCCAACATGAATAAACTAGCTGCTCTACTAGTAAACACTACACAAAGGAAGATACGTAAAGATGTAAAATTTAATGGGAAGGGAAAAGAGAGCAAATCGTTTTTAAAAATTACAAAAAATACATTCGCGAATGTAGCATTACACGACAAGGCGGTGGGAGGAAGGAGAAACTTAAATTAGGAATGGAAGCGGCAAAGGGATCAGGACACGAAGGAAAGGAAGGGATAGTGAGAGAGAAAAAGAGGATTTATTTAAAGAAGAAGAAAATGAATGCGTCGGGTGGAGTGGGCGGAGTGGGGGGAACAAGTGTTGAGGGGGGGGGGGGAGGGGGAGAATAAATGCCAAGGGAGGGAATTTGTTGGCAAATGGAAACTGATTAAGCCGGAGGACGGGAGACGGGCGGAGAGGGAATGGGTGGAAAGTGCGGGGGTGGGTTGGTTGAGAGAGGAGCGGGAGAGGTGAGGTTGGATAGGAAAATAGAGGGAGGCACACGGTAAAGAGAGAGGGACAGTGATCTAGGGTAACTGGCGAAAGGGGGGAAGGGGGAGAAGATTCAAATGAGGCACGTGCGGAAATTAAAGGCAAGGAGGGATGCGAAACGGGATGAGTTGGAAGGCGGGAGGGAGAAGAGAAATTAAGGAAATGAGGAAAAGAGGTAAATGCTTCGAGAGAGGAGGACGGAGGGAGCGGGGAGAGGTGGAGCGGTTGTATTCCCGGGAGTTGGGCGCACAGAACCCGGGAGGTTGGGGCGGGCGTGTGGGCCGCGGAAAAGAAATGCCAGGCGGGTAAGAGAGCGAAATAAACCCGTGAATTTCTTTTTTTCCCGCTCCGCCTCTCCCGAGGAGAGGATGAGAGAGGGTGCCAGGGTGAGGGACCAAGGTGAGGCACCAATGAGGGGTGTGGAAGGTTTTAGGGTACCCCGGTGATGGAGTCCCCGACCCCTAATCTAATTCCCTTGCTAAATCGTTTTGCGAAAGGGGTGAAATCATTTTCCCACGCAGTACAGCCAAAGGACTCAGCACCCTGGAAAAAGAGGGGAGAGTTGGGTGGTGACGCTTAAGTTTCGAGAGTTGGAAAGACATTATTTGTCACCTCCAAGAATCGTTGCCAAGAAGATTTGATTAACTCTTGAGCCGCGGCAAACAACGGACTTAATTTTGAGCCGTTGATGGGCTTGAAGGATCCATTATGATCGGTGATTTAATTGCTCGGGGAAAAAATCTAATCATCCATTGAGCTTTCGGACAATTACAATAAATATTCAGCACTTGAAATGAGGGTTTAGGGATGAGTAGAATATATAATTTACCTTCATTTTTGGTCATACCAACTATTCAACTTATTATTAATGTTTGGGTAATTTTCGAGGGACAGGGAACAGATCAGATGAATAAATATCCTGAGGTGTGTGTGGATTGCAGATTGGAAATAACTCATACCTTTGAAATTCATATATACAAAGCAGTAAGTACATCTTCTTGAAAGAGGCAAAAATTCACGTAGCGTAGTGAAATAAATTCAAATAAGAGCATACCGCAACCATTCTTAGAGTATTTTCGCGTGATGAAATCAGTATATTGAAATTTCAACAAAGAACATCCTGCCTAATTTAATAATTCGCATACCACAGTTTCTTGGAGTGAAGTTTACTTTTATACTTTCACTACGCTTCAGAATAAATAAGATTGAATCCATTAATACAGGTATTTCCATTGCCCAAGTTGGAGTGGAGAACATATTCAAAGAAGTAAATTAATGGGATTTCTGATTACCAATCTTAAAGCATGACGTTATCGATCGAACTTTGTTTGACTACTTGGAACATGCTTTTCAGAAATATTCAGAGTAGCAGGAAAGAAGAATCATTATGCACGAATCATTTTCCACAGAATAGGAATTTTTTTATTCCCCTCTTCAGGTTTGAATCTCAACAAAATTCGATTATGCATCTCACAAAATAAACTCGATTGTTTCAGGCTTTACTTTGTGAAAATCCATTGTAAACAATAAATAATTATGGTACTTTTTCACACGATTTATTCAAGACGACCGGTTTCGTCGCAGAGGCGACATCATCAGGTACAGAAATCGTTATTTTTACAGTAATTTTTTTAAAAATAACCGTAAAAATAACGATTTCTGTACCTGATGATGTCGCCTCTGCGACGAAACCGGTCGTCTTGAATAAATCGTGTGAAAAAGTACCATAACTATTTATTGTTTATCTCACATAATATCTTGAGAGGGCCAATATGAAAAATGGCCAAGGCCGTGAACAAAGGAGGACACAGCCAAATTTTATTAAGTGCTTCTAAAACTAATGTGAGAGATTCTGCAAAATATGCCTTATTTGGATACAGAATTTTACATTCATTCAGCTGTTTCTAATTGGGAGGACAAAGAGGTAATTAGTGTACTCATACGGCCCAGCATCTGCATGGCTACCTATATATCCACCTACCTGACATGAAATAATTATTGAAACGTCAAAGAGTACGCAAAACAAAACTGATAGGTAAAATAATAACTCATGCAATTGCTGCCTTGGTCCAGGCATACTGTTGCATGTTTTGCACAATTGGCAGCAGTGAGTTGTGACATCCGCTATCAAAGGGAAACACCAGCCAAGTAATCAATAAATAACGCTCGACAAGCATTTCAAAATATGATTTGGTGTTATTACGAAATGAAATAATGCAGACCCCCCTCACCGTTACACAAAAAAGTCAAAAAAATCTTTCGTTACCTCGTTGAAGGCGTTTACTAAACAAAAACACTGGAAAATGTTCAATCAATGTGATAAAAAACATGAAAAATATTGAATATTTAATGACTCGGTGGAAATTGAAGCGAAAAGTTAGAGAAAAAAACCGGCGTTTCATGAGGATTGAAATGCAGTGAGTATGAGCTATAGGAATCCGAAGAACCATGATCACTACGTACAAGGTATGAGGACAAGGGTACATTCTGGCATCTTGCCTTGATTGAAGGAGGGACGCACGATATCGGCATGAAGGGGAGGTTACAAAGGGAAAAAGAAATGCCTTTGCTGGAGGATACTGGGGAAGACGGAGCTAAAGGACAAGCGCGGGGGAGGACAGCACAGATTGGAAGGGACAAGGGTGCGTTTTAGGCTTCCATAGGGGAGGCATTGTCTGTTGCGACCAGATTCAAAGCAAGGAATTCCCCGCACCTATTCGACGCATCCCCTTCTCACAAACCCCTAGACCATCTTCCCTTCACATCCTGAAATATTCCTTTCAAACAGACCCCTCCTTCCTTCATTTTTTCCTGCGTGGTTCACAATTCGTCACCTTTTTTTTAACATACCCCTTCGCTTAGCCCTTTCCTCTAATTCGAAATTTAAACAAATGTGCACAGGGTTTACATTATCCATGCAATGAAATTACCGAACGCCTGACGATAAGAGATTGAGACCTACGGAAAGGTTTTATCATAGTCTAGAGAAATTTAAAACGAAAATCTTAATTACTTCACGGCCACAATGAAAAAAGCCGATAGCTAAAGTATGAGTCTTATTCACAGGTTCTTTGTTGTATACATATATCGTATTTTGGTTGTTTCTTGTTGTATATTCAAATTTAAACATCGATTAGTTAAGTCAACTTGAGGATTATCCCTGCAAATTAACCTTAACTTTCATAAAATCCAATAACGTTTTATGGGTGTCCAGAAAACATTAACCTAGCTGAGCTTTTGAATCAATTTGAATTTGGAAAATACATGCATTGGTATGCATTACGAGGGTCATCGAACAGGCTAATTTAGCAAAATCTGCAATTAAAACAAGTCAGGTAGATAATTGACGTTAGCAGGCTGCGATGTGAAGAATTAAAAAATAAAAAGATTAAAAGTTTTCGTTCTTTTAAGCATGAAAATCTTTGTAAACATATTTAAGTAAAGTACAGCCGTTGTAGAATTTTTTCTAACAACGAATTCATTACATCAAAGACGCATAAAAGACTTAATTTTAGTCAGTAATTGGAAAAGCAATAATTAAAAAATAATTATTTGCATATTAATAATTTTAACTAATTAGATTGACCTGACTCCGCAGTCGCCATTTCATAAATTTTAGCATTGTTCATTTTATATAAAAAAGCTTTTTATTCATTCATGTGAGATGTTTTATTAATGCCAAGTGACTCGAGAGGAGCATGAGGGGACAGGGAGCGGGGAAGATAGGACCAAAAATAAATAAATCTGCTCGGAGCGCCGCAATAACGAAAAATCTCGTCCTGAGAACGCCCGAGGATTCCGAAAATGTTAACCTCACTAAACCGCTCCAAATCCGCATTCACCCAAGTTTAATTATAGCCCCCGACGGATTGGCCGAACGCGTTGGGCAAACAGACGAAGTGGAACGCCCAATTCGACCCATTGAAGGAGTGAGGACGAAGGAGAGACACACATTGGGACCCAGAGCAGTACTTTGAGGAACACTTGCTTAAGTGGAGTGGGGGTGGAGATTCGACGCAACACAACACTGTTTTCCGCCTGAATTCGCTGGATTGTTAAGGGATGACCACCCCCACCCAATGAGACCACCTTCCAATAAACCCCAACCCCATCAAACCCCCCAAGACCCATCCCTTTAGCGACACTTTCGTCCACCTATCTCATCTCCGCTCCACCTCAGCAGGGTCGACCTAATGGACTTGGGACCCTCCTCTCGTCATCCATGATTCGGGATAAGCCCGTTGCGAATCGTGGGTTCACCCGGCTGAGGAAGAACCGAATCCTCATATCCCGCGCCAGCGAACGGATAGCTCGGTGAGGAAAAAAATTAAGGGAGTGAAAAGTCGCATTACTTTTGAGGTTGTATACGGAGTGGAGAGCTGGTGAAGATAGGGTAATTATGGGAAGGTGAGAATAAAAACCTGAAATACGTATTAAAATGCGGATATTTTTAAATACATACTCAAAAACTGACTAAGATGACTGATAACATTACGTTAATCGTGAATGATCTGGTTTAAATAGGTTTTGTTACTGCTGAAAAAGGCACAAAAATTCCTAAATTTATCCGTTTATAAATTTGTCAAGAAGAATAGGGGCATCGCCACGCTCACTGCCCACTGCTCAACATTCCAAGGATACTACCACAATCACTTCAGCAGGGAATCCATTTACCCATACAGCCACTGTCAAATAACAGAAAGAGACCTTGAATTGAGTAGTGTATGCACATGCAATAGTGTAGGTATTCACATACGGTGCAGAGCAACCAACAGAGAAAAAGAGAAAGCCAGTAAACGAAAACTGCGCATCCCTACTTCTCCAGTCTTCTATTCGGAGCATGTCTAATTGTAAGTAGATTCTTACTAACGAAGACTTACTAATTGAGTTAATTAAACTCTCGTGCTTTAAGGAATTATTTTCTCTCCTGTGAGAGCATGGCTGAATCACATCTACCCGTTTACAACATTCTACGCCTCAGGGGTGATGATGGAAGAATGAGGAAGTTTTGGAACTATCTTTGGGGAAGCTATGTGAAGAGAGAATGCGAGAGAAACAGTGGCAAGAGTTTAACATAAGGGGACAAGCGTTTTGGACGGGGAAAGAAGGACTTCAGCAAGTAAAAGGTGGGATACAGGACGGGAAGTAAGTTCTGGACTTCGAATTGGCGGGAAGAGTGGAGCAGGGGAACGGTTGGTTAAATGGGTGGAGATTTTGGGTGAGAGATCTTTACCTCCTTCACCGAGGCCCTGCGATCCACAGCCAGGACTTCTTGCCCCTCAGGGAGACGAATTAAGCCAATCCAGGGGCCTCTGGTGACCCCACGGGCGTGCAATTGGTTTCATAGGCCGTCGGGCACAGGGGAGAACGGAATTTACATTTTGTGCGAGAGTATTTAGCCCTCAGCCGCGAAATGGACCCTTGCAATGACGATTCTCACTTAAATTAATATTTGCATGTCGTTGTGAACATTTCTGAGTACATGACGAATGCTAAATTGGAAAACGTATTACCTCTCCGAACTGCAATCATGACTGGCCCACGTATTCTCTGCATGCTGATTCGTACGAATCGCGAACTCACCTGGAAAAACAAAATGAAAAATACGATTAATTAACATCGATGTGGATAGAATTAATAATAATTTCATTTAGCGCCTGATTAATTGATGAAATACTATCAGGAAGCATAAAAATCTTCGCAATTTGTTGTTGTTGTTGTGAATGTTTGGATAGAACGTCAAAATAGAATATCAAATAAAATATATGAGCTCCCCGATGCCAACGCCTAGAGACGTGAGCATGTAAAGCGTCAATCACTGAGAATATCATGGCTGATTGCATTCTAAATGAAGCTTAAAATACAAGCATGGGTTGCCATAACATGTAGAAGTATAACTACGCATTCTTTTCGCGGAGCCATTGACAAGCTATGTGAAGGCTCAACATGAATTCGACTGGACGAAAGGGGGTGGGGATTGCGTGAAAGGCGGGAGGGGGATGGGGCGGGGAAGAGATGGGACCCTTGTTCATATAACTGACAGAAATACGAACGCACCCGCACACAAACTCGACCAAATACAAGTGCTGCGGCCCACACTCACGGAATTCCACAACCCAGTTCAAATGTTTGCTCCGGGACAACTCGATTGATTCAAAAAATAAAAATTGCCCTACCCTCCCCCACGCCCGTTCCCCGGGCGACCACGTGGGTGGGCGATTGGGACACGTTAAAGGCGGTGGCGGATAATTAAAGAGAAACAAAGGGGCGAGCGGAGTGTGGGGGACTCCCCGTGCCTCCCGTTCCCCCCCCCCCCCCTCAACGCTTCGCAAGACCCATGGGATTGGGATGGCCGCCCTCGAAAGACATTTCAGTAAACCTGGAAGAGAATAGCCTAGAAAGAACTCATCGACAAAAGATAACTACCTATAATCAGATAGGTACTGATCTCTCTCTCTCTCTGCCTGATTGATTGGGTCTCATCTGAAGGTCCTATTTCATGATAAATAATTTTATATATTATATTCAGATCTAAAAGGAAAATCCTACTAATGCAAGATTTTATTTAATTCCATCACTCCATTAGACTATAAGAGTGTTTTAATACTGCAAATAGTAATTTTGGATAAGAATTAAAGGCAAAAAAAACTCAGAAATTCAAAAAGATTCATTTAAAATCACGATCAAAAAATAGAATCACGATTGTTATTGGATAATTTTTTATTCTTTACGCCAACCACTTTTAAAAATTCTACCTAGCTGTGGAAATCGAGTTGTTGACTTTATCACATTATATTCAACCACCACTAAACTGGTCTGACATGCGTACGAGGGGAGAAAAAGAGTGGATCGCAAAAGCTCGATACCGCGACGCCTTTCAGTGCTCCGTGGACATTCGGATACGAGAGCACTTTTCCGGTCGCTTGCTGCGACAAAGAAGTTAAGACGGCGGAGAAGCGGAGCTCACTGGAGTCGTCGTCGCCCACCAATAAATTGGTATTCGCGTCTCGAAGGGAGAGAGGTCGAAGAAGTTGAAGAAGAGGAGGGAAAGAAAAAGGAGACAGGGAATGGATAAATCGAATTATGAGGAAGGAAAATGGTAGAAAGGAGAAGAGACAACAGGACGTCCGATTCAGGTCGCAACCTACGTTCTGCTCTCAGCTTTAATTTTGCTCACAGCTTCCACCCCACGCTAAGGTCACTCCTCGCATTTCTCACTACGCTTAAAGGAACGAGCTAGACGACCGAAGCACAAGAAAAAATAAAGCGAACCGTACGCACGATTGGCAACCTACTGCAAATGAAAACTATTAACAATTATCCCATTTTAATGCTCAGTATCACGGAAATCAGGAAATTATTTTTCGTCTCACACCACACGTGTCCTTAGCACACAACTCACACTGATGGTAATGGTGATTGAATGAATTTTATTTCACTTTCTTAGTTATTTTACATTTCAAATCCATGGGAAATAAATATGACACATGAAACAATTTGAGGATTCGTTAAGCCCAAGAAATGAGGTAGCGGTATAGCATAGATTTTCCAATTATATTAATTTTAAATTATTTGCTTTTTGTGTTAACTTTAATTGATGAAAAATGGACCTACACGGAACCCATTATTTCAGCAATTCCTTACTTAACAAATTACTTTGTGCCTCACTTGTGCAATGATTGCCTCCGTATTCATTTTTGATTCAACGATGTACTTACCGGGCCATTATTTATAAATACTTGTCGCTTATTAGTTAACATGAGCCCTTTCTGAATATTAATCTGAAACAACAATGCCATTACGTATTTTAATTTTTTACTGACGCAAAATGTCATCATAGTATTTCAGAAAGTCATTAAATCATAACAAAACTAACAGAGCATTTGGTCCGTAATTCTCTCTATCAAGAATACAAGGTAATTCCGCCTACTTATGTGATACCTATAATACTTATAATCCCGAAGTATTTTTAAGCTCGATAATAAATATATTAAGAAATTCCTCCGCAGCAGGCGTGGGAAATTTTCCAGTAATGCTTAAAAACGCAAAAAAAAACTCATTTCAAATCACTGACGCGGGTGATCAAGAGATCATTCCGATTTGCAAAATTAGCAATCATTAGATCTCCAATTAAGCCGCCCACGAGGCATTAAGTCATCGCCGCTCCTCACAACTGTGTGCCCCCGGAAGATTGCCGTTTCCTGAGATCGGTCCCGCACACAGTTTAATGCGCCGAACATTTTATGCCCTTTATGGCTCTTAACTTGGTGATTTAAATTTTGCAGGCGCCCCATTTGAATTCAGCACTTTGTAATGCTTCATTACACGATATGATTGAAACAATAAAAAATTTGAAGCCCGGCGATGAAAGTCACCTCTGAAATTTTCCCTCTCCCTTTCTTCGCGAAGGAATGGCATAAAATTTATTTTCTCCCCGCCGACTCCTCAAATTTCCATTTCCTACTTTCATCTCCTTTATTACATCTCGCCTCTCTCTCTACCTTTCGCTTCCCTCAATGGATCCTACCCTCGTGCTTAAGGAAGTTTTGGAAACTTAAACACCGCCGAGGAGCTTTCATTTATTCCCATTCCTCTTCCTCATTCCATCCTTCCTCGGACCAACCTCTCTCCTCTCCTCTTGCTCCACAGACACCCAACGAGACGATCAATATCTCACCTGAAAAGTTACCACCCTTTCTCACCGGAGAAAAACACCCAGGAGTAGGAAAACATCCATGACCCTGGCTTTAATCATATTTATATTTTCCCACGGAAGGGACGGTATCGCACATACTATCAATCACCATGTTCATCTGCGGTAAAAGTCATGACGTCGCCAATGTATTGAGTAAATGATCCTCCGAAGATGATTTCAAGGGCCTAAGGCTTATGCATGAAGTTTTTCATTCGTTTCAACCGCCTGTTTTTCCAACGCCTGTGTGAAAGTTTCCCTCGAATTTAAGTGCTATTCAGGAGAGGGAAAAAATGCGAGCACATCGTTTAACCTCGATTCCCACCCACAAATGATACTCAGCATTACCTACAACATTACCTACCTACAAAGAGCCATTCCTCCGGTTTTAATGATAATGAGTCGTAATTAGATTTGGGATATCAAATGAACTTGAATAAATGAGGTGGTAAGATTTTTCATTTCTACAATATGGTGAGCGTCCCGTCTCATGCTGACCTAACATTGCATATTTAATGGACATATGGAATAGTATTTTAAATTTATAGCAGTACCACTGATGATACATTATCTAATACATATGAGGGAATACCGATTTGCTCTCATGCGGTCGTTTAATGATATGACAGTTATTAAAACCACAGAGTGATGGAAAGTGTAGATACATTAATTGCTTCAATATATTATTAAATTTTAAGCCATCCATTCCTGTAGAGGATAAGGAAGGAGCTTTTTCCTTAAAAAAATGTGGCATTACGGTCGAATGCTAAATTACATAATTTACGCGTATAGGTTTTCAAAATAATGAACAGCAACCATTCACTTACCGTATAAAAAAACGATGCAGTTATAAGTAAGGTAAACTTTAAAGAAGCATAAAAAATTAATGATTCATGAAATATAACTAGCGTTTCTCCACTAATCACCACAGTTGATTTTATAATGGAATATTAACAGCTTCCGACATTTTCGTATAAAGCAAGCGGAAGAGCGGGGAACAGATCAATAAGTACTCAACACAGCCTTATTATCAGCTATATTTATCAAATTGTGAAAGGGATACAAATGGGAACTCCGATGAATAGAACAGAATTAAGCTATTCAAATTCAAAAGTGTGGTATTTGTTGAGCTTATTAAGTTACATCGAAAATCATGACATGAAAACGATACAAAATGTTAACGGTGTTCTTACAACTGCTTGTTTAGACAACAATGAGGGAAAATAATATCACGTTACTATCTAAAATTTCATAACAACGGCAATATTCAACAAGAAGAGTCTCGCGAGTATGACGAGTGTAAAAAAATTACAATGAGTGAAAGAAAATTCATATATTATTTCCCAGCGATGACAATGAAACAAACCAAAAATCACGATGCTATTAACTATGAAGGCATATTTTAAGAGATATTCATTCTTATGAGGACCTCCTCAACCAAAAACATACCTTGCAATAATTTTTTACTCCTTTCATGGTGAATTATATTTTGTAAATTCTTGAGGAATTTATCAAAAATTTACAGATATTTTTCAAAAACATATTTTTGTTAGAATATTCCCTTAATTACGTAAAGAATGAGTTTTTGCAACGCAAGTCACGATCAGACTACGCTCATCCAAGAGAAAACTCTCCAAAATGCACATCAAAGTGTTGTTTCCCTAGGAAGGAGAATTTTAAGTCATTGATTTTTACACAAGAGCAAGAAGTGGTCACATCCTCACGAATGAGGCTGAGATGATATAATTGCCTGCAGGCTTGTCCTCTTTGGATACCCGGCATGGAGACGAAGCTTAATGGGAATACAATTTTATCCATCCAGGTCTTGTCGCCAGACTGCGCCTGAGATTACGCCTCGATCGAGCAGAGATGCGAGTCATCTCATAGCACAGCTTTTGGGCACAACCCAATCCGTAATCAAGCGTCTAGTGGAGTCCTTAGACTAGTATTCACCCCGTCTATCGAAAATTTGCGTTTGATTCAGTACCAATCCTATGCGCCGGAGTATTCAGTCAGTCCCTTCGCTTTTCCACCTAAAACGCCCCCGAGTATGTTTGCATCAATACATGTGCATGATTAGACGGGTTCGAAAAGAGACATTACTCAGAACAGAGGAGATGCAAGGCCCAACCCTTTCCGCTTCATGTACACCACCTTCAGTACCCGAGCTGCACAACTCCAGCACACTACTTTACTATCACTTTTACCTCCAATATGGAATGAATATCGTTGTATATTTTTTATACCTCTATCTGGCAAGTCAATTCTGCATCAGTTTAGCAAAATATACGACAAGGTTTTTTTCTCCTCATAGAACTTCTAAATTTCACTAACATTTTCTTCATAAAACATGTTTCAAAAGATAACAGTATTGAAAGCATTAAAGTAAATTTTTGTGGAAATAAATTTATTAGTTGCTAAAATGGAAATGTACCACTCTTTCCAATCATACTGAACTTTTTCTACATGATTTAGCACTTAACAATCTATACCAACTGCGGGTGAGTGGAGTTTTGTCATTTTTTTAATTTGAATAAATGAATTAAATTAAAAACTTTGTGAGGTCACCTACTCATGAAAAGTGGGCGGTAAATTTCCAGTGTTTACTTGTTTCGAAATTCAAAGAGAAATTGGGAGAATCGGGCAGATTTTGTCTAACTTTTTATTACCTTTCAGCTACATTATCCTTTAAATAATTGCAATTCCGGATATGAATTAATGACCCCATCTTGTTCATATGGCATCAAACATACTGCGGTATAATTTAGATTTTTTTGAAAAAGAAGTGCATGCTGTATTCTAATGCTAAGGGAACGGATTGAAATGGCATGTAGCCTTGGAATGTAAACCAATATTTTTCGTTGTGCAATGGAAATACCTGTGATACGAGTGCTAGCAAGCACGCCCCCACGGAACCACTGGCACGCTCCGCTTCGTGCTCTCGGCTTTCCTTCAACACCGCTCCGCGCCCACACATCCTTCGCCAACCGCGTCCACACCCTCACAGTCATCCGTGAATGGAATATCTAATTGGATCATGGCGTGAATTATCCACTTTGTGAAGCCTGTCGGCTGCGCCTGTCCACTCAAAGGACTCAATTACAGTAAGTAGTAATTATGCATAGGCTATGGATTTCATGATCGAGCACCAACCATTAAAAACCAGAGCTCTCGCCCTCGCAGTGCGTCTGTTTGAACTAACTGCGTGGCTACCTCCTCGTATTTGATGTAATAAATACTTTCAAATTCTGGTAAAGGCTCACGATTGAGAATTCAGGCGTTAAATCATGAAATAATACTTATCATATGAGTCCTGAAGTAATTAAAATATTCAAAACAAAATTTTTAAAAATATGAATTTTTTTAAATAAAAATATTGGATAAAAGCATATTTCAGTGACACTTTGATCCTTTAGCAGCGAATGTAGAAATATTTTTCATATAGAAAAATATATATTTCCATAAGATACAGTGATAACACAGCACCGAAGAATATTGCCAAAATACATTAATATAAAGAAATACGTGAGATTTGTAAAAAAGTCGAGCTTTCTGGAATACATAAATGCTATGAGAGCGGAAATGCAAATAAATGGAGAAAAAATATCATCGGAAAAAAATATAACAGACACTGCATTAAAGTGGGAAATAATTTTAATTTTGTACGAATTCCTGCACTAAAAGTATCCAAAGAAAGGGGTACAAAGAGCAGAAAAAAGCAGGCGAAAAATTGAAAGTCGGAGAGAGGTGCGCCGAGGATTATAGGACTATGAAATAGTGGCGTTTAATAGCCGGCAAGCCTCTCAGTTCATCGCCTGACTGTCGGAGGAAGCAGGTGTTCTCGGCCATTAATAAAGTATACCATCCCCATGGCATTCGCATAGAGTAGTTGCCCAGGTGTCAATCCTCTATGCGCCACATTAATCCCTCTTCCTGCAGCTTCCCACCCATGATTACCAGCTCGCTAGGCGTGAGTGCACACACGAGGGTAAGAACACGAAAAGGTATGCCTAGGCAAAGCCGTAGCGACCTCCGGCTGCGTGACGACGACACAATGGAAGGAGATTCTATGGGAGATAACGGAACAGAAGAAGCCATGAGGAGCTGGAAGCCGAAAAAGAAAATAATATTTGATAAGGCCACATGATTATCTAAGAGCACATATGGACAAATTCTATCCACTAATTTTTCAGAGCCCTGAAATGTATACTTTCATTTCTTAGGAAAGGTGTAACACCAATGCCTGATGAGATAATTTATGAACACTTTCTAATATTGCGACCGGCTTGAGAAGAGTAGTTGCTTGCTGCGAAGAGATGGTAGAACCCTAAGGAAATATTAAGATGAAATATGATTAGGAAGTGAGGAGTGGCGCAAAATTATTTATGATGGATAATGCTGGAAACTGACTCTGTTCACGAGGAAAGGATGAAATTTAGAGCATTGGAACTTCCATGGCATCAGTATTCCCTTTAATTTAGTGAATAGGTGACTGCTGTGAAAATAGAAATCCAATCCTTGAAAAATTCTTCGAAATTTTATTATTTCACATTGCTGCAAGGTCTCTCTGCTGCGAAGATGGAAC
This sequence comes from Ischnura elegans, assembly GCF_921293095.1. Lineage (NCBI taxonomy): Eukaryota > Metazoa > Arthropoda > Insecta > Odonata > Coenagrionidae > Ischnura > Ischnura elegans. Next base: position 19,179,260 of record NC_060247.1, read on the forward strand.
GCATTACATTTCCAGCCTTTGTAGACTAGTTCAAATTTTCTAGACAAAATATATTTAAGTTAATTTTTATTCAAGGAAATAAATATTTGAGTATATAATTACAGTTAATATTTACTTTACGAACACTGTATAAAAAAACTAAAAGAGTTGACACCATCCATAGGAGATACAAGGAATTGGATGCTGGAATTTGAGGAATATACCTGCGCATAAGAAGTAGGGGAGTGAAAACCATTTGACATTTGCAGAAAATTAAATTTTCTTAGACTTCACTATTTTCCTAAACATAACTTTCTAGGCAAACAACTTTACTGACTTTCTAGGTTTTCAAAAAAAGTGGATACCAAGCAATTAGATCCTGATAACCAGGGAAAAATATAAAACGCATCTGGCAACTACTCTTCCTAAGCACACAATAGTTCCGCCCCCACTATATCATGTATTACAGCCCCACCCCACCTTTGAAGAGCCCTTGTCTCGCGCCTGGGGCGCCACCTCCAACGCGGCGAGTCCTCGACCGCCCTGCCTCAGTGTGCTCATCCAGCCGAGCACATAGACGCCCACTGCCAAGTAACGCCACTCTAGAGCCATGCGAAATGGAATGGCCTAGTAGGTAACCTGCCAATCCACGGCCGTGCACGCCCCCTCCCACAAACAAGGCACTTGACGCGTAACTCAAACGTTGACACACGCCGCGCCGAAAGCGGGG